>NC_053037.3:172795359-173420359 GCF_002575655.3 Aegilops tauschii subsp. strangulata
CATGTTTTGCATCATGTTGCTTGCGCATTTCTCGTTGTTGATTGTGGTTCCGTTTGTTTGTGTTCTTGTCTTGGGTAGAGCCGGGAGACGAGTTCGTGAACGAGGAACCTGTCGAGTACGCTTACGAGGATCAAGCTTTCGACAACTCTGAGAATCTTGCAGGCAAGATGACCACCCCTCGAAATCACTTCTATCTTTGCTTTGCTAGTTGATCGCTCTATTGCCATGCTCCGCTACCTATCACTTGCTATAACATGTCTTCCATTTTAGCCATGTCAGCCCTAACCATCCTTTCCTAGCAAACCGTTGTTTGGCTAAGTTACCGCTTTTGCTCAGCCCTTCGTATAGCGTTGCTAGTTGCAGGTGAAGTTGAAGTTTGTTCCATGTCGGAACATGGATATGTTGGGATATCACAATATCTCTTATTTAATTAATGCATCTATATATATTTGGTAAAGGGTGGAAGGCTCGGTCTTATGCCTGGTGTTTTGTTCCACTCTTGCCGCCCTAGTTACTATTATACCGGGATTATGTTCCTTGAGTTTGCGTTCCTTACGCGGTCGGGTGATTTATGGGACCCCCTTGACAGTTTGCCTTGAATAAAACTCCTCCAGCAAGGCCCAACCTTGGTTTTACCATTTGCTACCTAAGCCTTTTCCCCCGGGTTTTCGCGAGCCCGAGGGTCATCTTATTTTAACCCCCCCGGGCCAGTGCTCCTTCGAGTGTTGGTCCGAACTGAGCAGACTGCGGGGCCCCCTCCTGGAAACTCGAGGTCTGGTTTTACTCGTAGGATGTCTCATCCGGTGTGCCCTGAGAACGAGATATGTGCAGCTCCTATCGGGATTTGCCGGCACATTCGGGTGGCTTTGCTGGTCTTGTTTTACCATTGTCGAGATGTCTTGTAAACCGGGATTCCGAGACTGATTGGGTTTTTCCGGGAGAAGGTTTATCCTTTGTTGACCGTGAGAGCTTATGATGGGCTAAGTTGGGACACCCCTGCAGGGTATTATCTTTTGAAAGCCGTGCCCGCGGTTATGAGGAAGATGGGAATTTGTTAATGTCCGGTTGTAGATAACTTGTCACTTGACCCAACTAAAATACATCAACTGCGTGTGTAGCCGTGATGGTCTCTTCTCGGCGGAGTCCGGGAAGTGAACACGGTCTGTGTTATGAATGACGTAAGTAGGTGTTCAGGATCACTTCTTGGTCATTGCTAGACGACGTCCGTTCCGTTGCTTCTCTTCTCGCTCTCATTTGCGCAAGTTAGCCACCATATATGCTTTTGCCGCTGCAGCTCCACCTTATTGCACCTCCCTTTCCTACAAGCTTAAATAGTCTTGATCTCGCGGGTGTGAGATTGCTGAGTCCCCGTGACTCACGGATTCTACCAAAACAGTTGCAGGTGCCGACGATGCCAGTGCAGATGATGGCGTCGATCTCAAGTGGGAGTTCGACGAGGAACGTGGTCGTTACTATGTGTCTTTTCCTGATGATCAGTAGTGGAGCCCAGTTGGGACGATCGGGGATCTAGCATTTGGGGTTGTCTTATTTTCATCTGGATTTTGACCGTAGTCGGTCTATATGATTGTATTTTGGATGATGTATGATGATATTTATGTATTGTGTGAAGTAGCGATTGTAAGCCAACTCTTTATCCCATTCTTGTTCATTACATGGGATTGTGTGAAGATGACCCTTCTTGCGACAAAACCACTATGCGGTTATGCCTCTAAGTCGTGCCTCGACACGTGGGAGATATAGCCGCATCGTGGGCGTTACAGTGCTTCACTTATATCCTATGAGTAAATGGTTGAATGATTTGAATGTCGTAAATCTGAAATTATATATGTGCCATATGCCTTTCCCATGGGGAGTAATGACTTCACATATAAGAAGTAGATGTGGTAAATTTATTGAAGGTTAGCAAATATTGTATTGTCACTTGAACAATTCATGAAAGAATATTGAAGAAAGAGAGATTTCACATATAAATATACTATCTTGGACATCTTCTATGATTGTGAGCCCCATTAATTATTTTCAAACCCGAGCAAATTAGTTGAAGTTGGACAAGGAAGACAACATAATGAGTTATGCTTGGGTATATTTGTATAGAAGTTATATTGTTATGGATCCTCTAACATGTGGTGCTTTCTATTTAGAATCCTTTGCTAGCCAAAATATCTGTACTAAGCGGGAATACTGCTTGTGCATCCAAACTCCTTGAACCAAGGTTCTTCCATGAGTGTCCACCATATCTACCTATAGGCGGTATTTACCTGCTGTTCCAAGTAAATTTGCATGTGCCAAACTCTAAACCTTCAAATAATAATCTGTTTTGTATGCCCGAATCGCTCATGTAGCAACTAGGGGCTGTCAGTATCTTCCATGCTAGGTGGGTTATTCTCATGATGAGTGGACTCCGCTCATCATTCACGAGAAAATGGTTGGTAACTGGGATGCCCAGTCCTATGATCAAAAGATCGAAAACAAATTCGCAAATAATTTAAACAAACCCCCCCCCCCCGGAATGTTGATAGTTGGACGGCACCCGTTGTTTCGGACAAGCCGTGGAGTGTGAATGTTGGTGGAGGGGGAGTAAAATTTTTACCTTTCTACATGGGAACCGCCTATGATGTATCTAGTATGGAAGATATTGGGAACTCTTGGTCGTTATGTTGACAATGAAAGCATACCTCTCAAAATTATTGTCATCTCTGTTTTTGCTTCGAGCTCTGGCACCTCTACAAATCCCTGCTTCCGTCCGCGAAGGGCCTATCTTTTACTTTTATGCTAGAGTCAGTAGTATTCCTTCTCATTCCAACCTACTCTTCACCTGCCAAGCATCATGTGATGGAAAAATCTAAGCATATATGGCCATTCAAATATATTTGAGCATGAATTATTATTGTTGACATTACCCTTGAGTTAAAAGGTTGGGAGGCTAAACATTAAGCCCCTAGCTTTCTCTGTGTTCGATGAATACTATTTGTTCTAAAAATATGCTTTGAGTGGTAGCAATCATGGAAGACTATATGATAGTTGAATATGTGGAGTTTGCTAAATCAAAGCTCTGACATCGACCCTTCCTGAAAATAAGATGAATTGCAATTGTTTGATGACTAAGAGCACTGTTTGTTGGTTTTCAAGAAAGTTTATGATCTATACTATAACATGTGAATAGTTGTTACTTGATCATGAGAAGTTTTATGAGTTGAGCTACTGTTATGACATATGGTGATGCTAGAAAAGGTGATTGAAATTATCATTGATCAAACTTGTGCACCTGCTAGCATTCACACTTCATAAATTATCTCTTTTATCATTTACCTACTCGAGCACGAGCATGAATTAAGCTTGGGGATGCTGATACGTCTCCAACGTATCTATAATTTATGAAGTATTCATGCTATTATATTATCCAGCTTGGATGTTTAATGGGCTTTACTATGCACTTTTATATTATTTTTGGGACTAACCTATTAACCCAGAGCCCAGTGCCAGTTTCTGTTTTTCCCTTGTTTCAGTGTTTCGCAGAAAAGGAATATCAAACGGAGTCCAAACGGAATGAAACCTTCGGGAGCGTGATTTTTGGAACGAACGTGAACCAGGAGACTTGGAGTTGAAGTCAGGGAAGCTTCGAGGTGGCCAAGAGGCAGGGAGGCGCGCCCCACCCTTGTGGGCCCCTCGTGGCTCCCCTTACCGACTTCTTTTGCCTATATATATCCATATACTCTAAAAACATCGGGGAACAGAATAGATCGGGAGTTTCGCCGCCGCAAGCCTCTGTAGCCACCAAAAACCAATCGGGACCCTGTTCCGGCACCCTGCCGGAGGGGGGATCCCTCACCGATGGCCATCTTCATCATCCCGGCGCTCTCCATGACGAGGAGGGAGTAGTTCACCCTCGGGGCTGAGGGTATGTACAAGTATCTATGTGTTTGATCTCTCTCTCTCTCTCTCGTGTTCTTGAGGTGATACGATCTTGATGTATCGCAAGCTTTGCTATTATAGTTGGATCTTATAATGTTTCTCCCCCTCTACTCTCTTGTAATGGATTGAGTTTTCCCTTTGAAGTTATCTTATCGGATTGAGTCTTTAAGGATTTGAGAACACTTGATGTATGTCTTGCATGTGCTTATCTGTGGTGACAATGTGATATCACGTGATCTACTTGATGTATGTTTTGGTGATCAACTTGCGGGTTCAGTGACCTTGTGAACTTATGCATAGGGGTTGGCACACATTTTTGTCTTGACTCTCCGGTAGAAACTTTGGGGCACTCTTTGAAGTACTTTGTGTTGGTTTGAATAGATGAATCTGAGATTGTGTGATGCATATCGTATAATCATACCCACAGATACTTGTGGTGACATTGGAGTATCTAGGTGACATTAGGGTTTTGGTTGATTTGTGTCTTAAGGTGTTATTCTAGTACTAACTCTATGATAGATCGAACGAAAAGAATAGCTTCATGTTATTTTACTACGGACTCTTGAATAGATCGATCAGAAAGGATAACTTTGAGGTGGTTTCGTACCCTACCATAATCTCTTCGTTTGTTCTCCGCTATTAGTGACTTTGGAGTGACTCTTTGTTGCATGTTGAGGGATAGTTATATGATCCAATTATGTTATTATTGTTGAGAGAACTCGCACTAGTGAAAGTATGAACCCTAGGCCTTGTTTCCTAGCATTGCAATACCGTTTACGCTCACTTTTATCGCTTGTTACCTTGCTGTTTTATATTTTCAGATTACAAATACTCATATCTACCATCCATATTGCACTTGTATCACCATCTCTTCCCCAAACTAGTGCACCTATACAATTTACCATTGTATTGGGTGTGTTGGGGACACAAGAGACTCTTTGTTATTTGGTTGCAGGGTTGTTTGAGAGAGACCATCTTCGTCCTACACCTCCCACGGATTGATAAACCTTAGGTCATCCACTTGAGGGAAATTTGCTACTGTCCTACAAACCTCTGCACTTGGAGGCCCAACAACGTCTACAAGGAGAAGGTTGCGTAGTAGACATCAGCAGCCTTGTTTTTACTGCCCATAATGAGTTGTGATAGATAACAATGTCTGAATCTTTTTCCTTTGCAGTGGTTGCCAAAGCAGTTTACTCAAGATTACCTCTCAAACTACATGATTGGTGGGCATGCAATGGTTAAAGTATTTCTACCAGAACACGATGATTATCTAGATGTTTTCATGAAGGCCGTGAAGGATGGGCGGTCGGCCATCACAAGGGGTTGGACTAGAGCCGTGCGTGCCTTCTGCATGGAGGAGGGCACAATATGGGCATTCCGCTTCACCTTGTTTAGCAACCAGAATATATTTCGCCTCTTTCTTTACCGTCTTTAATAGTACAAGTATACAACTGTGGTTCATCATTCTTTATTTGGTTCTTATGTAATTCTTGAACATATGTACCTATGAATAACATAATGCATTGGTTGTTTGAACCTGATGGATATGAATAAAGCTGTAGCATACATTCAAATTCAAATCCAAATTCGGTACAATTTGGAAAAGTAGCAATTAAATTACGGTGAAATTACGCTCTCGAGGTTGTTACGGCACACATGGTTGGTAAAACACAAACGTTTGTGATATGCACCATAATCCGAGATGGTTCACAGAGAGAAAACGTGTGCAAGCATGCACACGGTTGCCATTTGCAAAGCGTGTGCGATGTCAGACAATATCATAAACGGTTCAGGCAAACTAAACGTTTGTGTTAGTTGCCTTATTGTACATGATTCGTAACCATGAATTGTTTCTGATGAAGTATGCATCATAAATGTTTCACCACAGAATAGCGTGTGCGATAGTTGTCGTGTACGATGATGTTACGACGGTCCGACGTTTTGTAATCCTGTCCGACCCTCGTACGACGATTAGCTAATCTTCTTAACGGTGAACCGTTTGTGATGGGTCGTGCATCATACACGTTCTATAATAGTGAACCGTTTGTGATGGGCCGCGCATCATAAACGTAGCACCACAGAATACCGACTGCGATGGCAATGCGAGCAGAAACGAGTAGGAGTACTGTAGGGGCCCTATCCCCGACGGTTTCTGGGTCGTGTGGGAAGGACCCCCCTATCGCCGACACTCACTTGGCGACGGTTCCATATGCTGTCACGGAAAGGGGTTAAAACCGTTTGTTTAGGACCGACACGCACCAGTGATGTGGTCGACGATATAACTAACCTCGGTTGTAGCGTCGTTGCGCTTTTTAGGTGGACCACATAGTTGGATGCACTCTAAAATCTCGGTTAGTGGAGTAGTTTCCCACAAATTTTCGTCTGGATTTTTCACTTTTTATTGATATGTTGAAAAATCGGAATATGAGTAAGTCTATAAGCATGTTCAGGGAGAATGCTTTCTCCTCTTCAAGGGTGACAATGAATAGGCTATGAAGAAAACAATGATGATTTCATCTTTGAAGTTCATTGATATGTTAGTGCATCCAACTATGTGGCCAAGTGAGGATTCCATGAGAGCAATAGGAATTTATTGTCTCTCCTAGATCCTTCTAGGGAACATAGATTTGCAACAATTTATTATGCATAAGCCAACTACATATATGAACCAGTCAAAAGAATGTGTATTCTCTTTCCAGCATTATTTTGACGCTTTTGAGTCATTTGTTAGCTTCAATTTTTGTAGGTGTAATCATAGACTTACATTGCAACAATTTTGTATTGTTACCCATGTTCCATGTGAGGGGGAAGTAGATGAGCCAGATCAAATGCTTATAACTCGCTCAATTTTATCATTCTCTATGTGATAGTGAAGATAGAGACTTGGTGGAAACTCACTAGTATTGAACACCCTGTTGTGCGATACTTTGCTATTTTTATTGCTCGTTGTTTATTGCCTAAGCTCAAAGCTACCAACGCTTCTGGGCCTGATATGTATGTGCTATATAGTGCAATGAAAATTTGGATTTTATAACTAGGGAGCTATGATTGAACGTTGTATTCAAAAAGTTGGGAGTGAGGGTATAATGATATTTCTTATGAATCGTGCGCTACTTTGATGTCTACTACACAACTTTATTCTTATAGACTCGGTTGGTCCTCTAAGTGTAGAGTTTTGTAGGACAACAACAAATTTCTCTCAAGTGGATGACCTAAGGTTCATCAATCCGTTGGAGGTGTAGGATAAAGATGGTATCTCTCAAACAACCTTGCAATCAAATACAAGAAATCTCTTATGTCCCCAACACACCCAATACTATGGTAAATTGTATAGGTGCACTAGTTCGACGAATAGATGGTGATACAAGTGTAGTATGGATAGTAGATATAGGTTTTTGTAATCTGAAATAATAAAAATAGCAAGGTAGCAAGTAGCAAACAGCGAGCAAAATGGTATATCAATGCTTAGAAACAAGGCCTAGGGTTCATATTTCACTAGTGAAATCTCTCGGCAGTGCTAACATAATTGAATAATATAACAATCCCTCAACGTGTGACAAAGATTCTCTCCAAAGTTCTTATCAATAGCAGAGAACATAAGATGAAATTGTTGTAGGTAGCAAACCACCTCAGAGTTATCTTCTCGATCAATCTATTGACCCATCCCTATAAGTGTCACAAATAACCCTAGAGTTCGTACTACAATAACACCATATGGTACGCATCAATTAACTCTAATGTCACCTAGATACACCAATGTCACCACAAGTATCCGTGACTCAATTATTCGATATGCATCAAACAATTTCATATTCATAATATTCAATCCAACACAAAGAACTTTAAAGAGTACCCCAAAGTTTCTATTGAAGAAAGTAGGATAAAAACGTGTATCAACCTATGTGCCTAGATAACCCAATGTCACCATGGGAATCCGCAAGTTGATTACGAAAACATACATCAGGTGACTCAATAGAATACCCATTGTCACCACGGGTGTCCACATGCAAGACATACATCAAGTGATCTCAAATCCAATATTCAATCCGGTAATAAGGAAACCTCAAAGGGAAAGACTCAATTCATCACAACAAGATAGAGAAGGAAGAACACCATATGATTCAACTATATTAACAAAGCTCGTGGTACATCAAGATCATGCCGAATCAAGAACACGAGACAGGGAGAGATAGAGAGAGATCAAACACATAGCTACTAGTACATACCCTCAGCCCGAGGGTGAACTACTCCCTCCTTGTCATGGAGACCGCTGGATAATGAAGATGGCCTCCGGTGATGGTTTCCCCCCTCCGGCAGGGTGCTAGAAAAGGCCTCCAGATGCGATCACTTCGAAACAGAGGCTCACGATGGCGGCGTGGAGTTCTAGGTTTCTTTCTAGGGGTTTATGGATTTATAGGATTTTTAAGCAGTGGAATCGCACCAATCGAAGTTACGTGGGACCCACGAGCTCAGATGGCACTCCCTAACCCCAGGGCACGCCGGGTGATCTCGTGACTCCCTTGTGGGTCTTCTGGTCCTTCCTCGAAGCTTCGGGGGTCTCTTACGTTCCAAAAGAATCACCGTAAATTTTCGTGGCATTTGGACTGCTTTTGGTATGGATTTTCTGGAAAACCAAAAACATGCAGAAAACATCAACTGACACTGGGCACTGAGTTAATAGGTTAGTTCATGAAAAACATATAAAAGTGCACAAAAACATATAAAATTGTTGTAAACATGGCATGAATACTTCATAAATTATAGATACGTTGGAGACGTATCAATATCCCCAAGCTTAATTCATGCTCGTCCTCGAGTAGGGAAATGATAAAAGAAATAATTTATGAAGTGTGAACGCTACCATAGTGCATAAGTTTGATCAATGATAATTCTAATCACTTTTTCTAGCATGATTATATATCATAAACAGTAGCTCATTTCTCATAATACTTCTCATCATCAAGTAGCAAGCTATTCACGTGTTCAAGTATAGACCATAAACTTTCTTGAAAACTAACAAACTATGTTCTTAGTCATCAAACAATTACAGTTCATCTTATTTTTAGGAAGGATCTATGTGAGAGCTTTCATTTAGCAAATTCTACATACTCAACTATCATTTAGTCTTCCATGATTGCTGACACTCAAAGCATAATTTTTAGAACAAGCTGTTTCAATCACACACAGAGGAAGATAAGGGCTTAGTGTTTCGCCTCCCAACTTAGTTATCTCAGGGATAGTGTCAACAATAATAATTCATGATTACCTATATTCAACTAGATATATGTGCGTAGATCATTCCCTACCACATGATGCTTGCCAAGTGGAGAATAATTGAGGTTGAAATGAGAACACTACAAAAAAAGACACATCCGTGACATTTTGGCCCGAACGAAAAGTTTTTCTGTCATGCTTATGACACTTCTATGACGATAATTGTGACAAAAACACATATCATCATAGATGTGGTGGGATCCTACTTCTATGACAGAAAATCATGACAGAAAATGGGCTTTTCGTCCTGGGCGGGCCGGGGACGCACCTGCATGACATTCTTTGGGCCGTCCATGACGGAAAAAAATCATGGTAGAAGCGAGGGTGAGGAAAATTTCAGGGAGCTCCCGGTTACGGTGGGTGGTCGGGGCTGAGCGATGCACGGAGGTTTGCGCATTTCTCTCGTACACGTATGCGTGTGTGTGCGAGGGGTTGGGCTCTAACTGAATCCGAGCGAGGCGTTCGCTTACTGAACCTGAGCGATTGCACTAGCTACGTTACTGAACCCGAGCAGTCGATCCCTTGGCTGTTAACTGAACCCGAGCGATTCCTTCGCTACTGCTGCTAATTGAAGCCGATCGAACCTGCCTCTTGATGAACAGTGACTATTGTTGGGGGTTGGATGAATAGTTCCCGATGGGGGTTGGATGAACAAGACACCATGGTAGTAGGCCGTTGCCACTGGATGAATGGGACCCCGAGGAGGCCGCCACACCCGAGCCGGTTGGGGGTGGATGAACAGGAGCCCGTGAAGGGCTGGTTGAATAGTTGCCGGTGGAGGATGGATGAACAGTAACCCCGTGGATGAACAGGACCATGGGGAGGCAGGAGGAAGACGCGGTGGATGAACAGTAGCATGTGGAGGCTGGAGGAAGTCAATGGTGGATGAACAGTAGCCCGTGGAGGCTGGAGCGAGGCAGTAGACGGTAGATGAACAGTAGCCTGTGGAGTCCCGTTTTGCTGTGCGCCACACCCCTCTCGATGAACAGGACCCCGTTTAAAGCGTAGGCGCTCCAACAAAAGTTCGTTTCCTTCGTTTTGCGGTACGCCACACCCCTCCCGATGAACAGGACCCCGTTTCAACCATAGGAGCTCGAATAGAAGTCCGTTTCCTCCGTTTTGCGGTATGCCAGACCCCTATCGATGAACAGGATCCCATTTTGACCGTAGCCGGTCGAACGAAAAGCCGATTCCTCTGTACTACGGTATGCCAGACCCCGTTTCGGCTGTTCCGTCCAAGCCGATTGGCTCCTGTTGAACAGGACGCATTCCGACCCAGTCTGTTGCCTCCCGATGAACAGGATGCTGTTTCTCTGTTCCGACCCAGCCGGCTGGCTTGCCGATGAACAGGACGCTATAGCTGTACGCTTTCGAGACCACGCCCATATGTACGTACGTGGCCATCTTTTTTGCAGCGTGGGAGTCGTATGTGTACACGATTTAGACGGGACTGCCTGAACAGTGACCGTTCCTTACTGGGCCATGGTTCATCGTGGCAGAGAGACCAATGGACCAGTATGTACGTACATGTTTGTGACCAGAATGACAATGCTACATACGCTTCGACCAGGTGGGTCCCAGCTATTATAGAGGATAAGGAGGCACTTCCTTGCGTGCGAAGATATTGATTGTGGGTCCGAGCTGTCAGGGGGAGGATTCATTTTTTTGTGCGTAATAAGGAGGCACTTCCTTGCGTGCGAAGATGTAGCTGGTGGGTCCAGCTGTCAACCTCACCATGTATAGTACTCTTTCGAAGGTTGTCGTTTGTTGACCACGTTGGCCACGCCGCGCGGACAACACCCAGGCGGTGGACGACGGTGAGGGAGGGAACAACGCGGAGCCTGGGAATACGTGGAGGGTAGTACGAGGGTTGACTGGTTCGACTACGGTGTGAGGCTTCCGTCGCCGCATAATAACAGGGGGTGTGGGTGAGTAGAGGGATGGCCTGGCCAGCGGTGGGAGTAGGAGGGGCGGTGAGGCCTATGCGGCAGCTTAGCCGGCCACGGGAGGCAGGAGCACGCAGTGGTTTGGACGGCTGGAGCAAGAAAATCAGAGGTTGAAGAAGCAGGACGACCGTTGGATGTTAATGACCCAACAGTCACTGGTGATAGAAAAGTTTGTTGACTAAGTTGACAAAGCCCTGTGTACGCGTCAACTTAGTAGGGCCACAAGTCAGCCTCCAAATATGGTGGGCCCCAGTTGTCATGGGAAGCAATCGTTATTTTTCTCTTAATAAGGAGGCACTTCCTTCCGTGCGAAGATATAGCTGGTGGGTACCAGCTGTGAGGATTCATTTTTGGCGTAATAAGGAGGTACTTGCTTGCGTGTGGCCACAGACCATGTGGGTCCCTACTGTTAGCCTCTCCACGTATATCCTCTTTCGATGTTGTCGTTTGTTGACAACGTTGACCACGCCGTGCCGAGAACACCAACGCGGTGGACGACGGCGAGACCCAGGAAGGGAATGACTCAGAGGCGGTGAAGCCACAACAGTGGAGGGATGTGGGTGAGTAGAGGGATGACCTGGCCAGCAGTGGGAGTAGTAGGGGCAGTGAGGCCTGCGCGGCAGCACAACCGGCCACGGGAGGTGGGAGCAGGTGGGCCTGTCGGCGCTGGATTTGGCGGCTGGAGCAGGAAGATCAGAGATTGAAGAAGCATGACGGCAGTTGGATTGACATCCAACGGTCACTTTTGCTATAATCGTTTGTTGACTAATATTATGTAATAAGTAAAAAAATCTTGCATACGCGTCAACTTAATAGGCCCACAAGTCAGCATGTTTCCTTTTTTTAATAATTTACAGCTCATTTGCAACTTATGCAATTTATTGCAGTACATTTTCTTTTTGTTGGCCAGGGCAAGGTTCAAAAATTTAAATGAGATTTCGCATATTTCGGTGGGGTCCAAACTATTTTTAATACTGAAATGTCGAGCCAAATTTAAAGTACTTTGAAGATTTATTTAAATTATGTTAAAGCCCAATGAAGTTGGAATCTGGAAATGTGAAATTCGGAAATTTGAAAGTAATTGCCAAATTGTCGTGTGTGTTTTATATTTACAGCCCATTTCATATTACTTTTAAGATTTGCAGCCGTCTTGAAAGAGTTGCAGCCCAGCAGGGCGGAGAAAAATAAGCAGGCCTGGGGTTGGGTATGCCTGGATTGGGTATTCTTCATAAAAAAATAAACTGGGCTAGCCATTTTCACAAAGAAAAAATAGCTGGGCTGGTCATGTGGTGAACGTAAAATAGAAGCTTGGGCTAAACGGGCCACAACCCAGTTGAAACCCTGCTCCGTCTCAACAATAATAATAAAAAATACTGCTCGAGCAGCTACATCCCAGGTGCCAGCTGCTCTTGTGCTGTTCTCTTGTCTATTGACTATACGATGACAATGGCATGGGTCCCAGATGTCAGCAAACCACTAGGAGGAAGCATTTTCTCTTTCTATACACTAACAATGGAGTATATAACAAAAAATGAGGAACTCGCATGCCCATGGACATGGTGGGTCCCTACTATCATCCTCTCCATGTACAGTCCTCTCCTGATTCCTCTCGTTTGTTGACCATGTTGACAACATGAGAGGGCGGCGCCGCGGCGAGCGCACCAAAGCGCGCGGAGGACGATGGCGAGGCCTCGGACATGAACAAACAAGAGCTGGGAAGATGCGGCAGTGAAGTCACGAGCGAAGGGGAGTACAAGGGTTGACTGGTTCGGGTGTAGGGTGGGGCTGACGTTGGCGTTAAGAATTTTGGAGACAGTGGGGCGGAAATGCGTGCGCTCAGGCGTAGCTAGCCGTGGGAGGCGGGAGTAGGCGGCCCCGCCAGTGCTGGTTTGGTTTTGGCGGCTGGAGGAAGACGAGACTAAAAAAACACGACAGACTATAAAAGCAACAGGAGTACTTAACAACCTTAACTGAAACTAGCAGGGTCACTTAACAACCATAGCTGAAAGCAGTATGAGTACTTATACAGGTTCAACCATACAAAGCACGCCTCGAACAGTGATACTTTGCATACAGTTAACCAAGGGTGAGGCCACCAAGCCATAGGACAAGGCCCAGGCGCCACCCCGCGCATCCACAACCTTCTGAAAGCGACCTCATCTCGCAATGTGTTCAATAAATAGGATATTCACATTAGAGCCATGGAAAAGCATGAGCATAACCTTCTGTCCTATTCTCAAAGATGGACATACCTTCATTATTTGAGACCACCCATGAATAAGTATCTTTTCACCTCTAAGGGAAATGGAGTAGGTCAACATAAACATCATGTTGTGACCAAGCGCAAGTCTAACCTGACCATGGTCAGGCATCTGTATAGGAATAATAAAACTGGGCAGTTTCTGTTTTAAGAAGATCACAACTGTAAAATGATACGTCTCCGTCATATCTACGTTTCCTAATGCTTTTCCTCTTGTTTTGGACTCTAATTTGCATGATTTGAATGAAACTAACCCGGACTGACGCTGTTTTCAGCAGAACTACCATGATGTTTTTTTGTGCAGAAATAGAAGTTCTCGGATTGGAACGAAACTTTGCGAGGAATTTTATACAATAAAAGAGAATTTCTAGAGCCAAGAACCACCGGAGGGGGCACCTGGGTGGGCACAACCCACCAGGGCGCGCCTACCCCCCCAGGCGCGCCCAGGTGGGTTGTCCCCACCTGGTGGCCCCGCAGACCCTGAAACCGACGCTATAAAATCCTATTTTTCCAGAAAAAATCAGGGAGGAAGAATTATCTCGTTTCGCAATACGGAGCCGCCGTCACCTCCTGTTCTTCATCAGGAGGCCAGATCTGGAGTCTGTTTGGTGCTCCGGAGAGGGGATCTTCCGTCTTCGTCATCACCAACCCTCCTCCATCGCCAATTCCATGATGCTCTCCACCGGGAGTGAGTAATTCCTTCATAGGCTCGCTGGTCGGTGAGGAGTTGGATGAGATTCATCATGTAATCGAGTTAGTTTTGTTAGGGTTTGATCCCTAGTATCCACTATGTTCTGAGATTGATGTTGCTATGACTTTGCTATACTTAATGCTTGTCACTTTGGGCCTGGGTGCCATGATTTCAGATCTGAACCGTTCATGTTATCACCATTATATCTATGTTCTAGATCCGATCTTGCAAGTTATAGTCACCTACTACGTGTTATGATTCGGCAACCCCGGAGTGACAATAGTCAGGACACTTCTCGGTGATGACCGTATTTTGAGGAGTTCATGTATTCACCTTGTGTTAATGCTTTGTTCCGGTTCTCTTTTAAAAGGAGGCCTTAATATCCCTTAGTTTCCAATAGGACCCCGCTGCCACGGGGGGGGGGGGGGGAGGACAAAAGATGTCATGCAAGTTCTTTCCATAAGCACGTATGACTATCTACGGAATACATGCCTACATTATATTTATGAACTGGAGCTAGTGCCGTATCACCCTAGTTTATGACTGTTATATGATGAATATCATCTAAAAAATCGACGACCCAATGCCTACGATTTTCCTACATGTTGATCTTGCTAAGTTACTACTGTTGCTGTTACTATCGTCACTGCTACAAAACTATTGCTATCACTGTTACCGTTACTGTTGCTGCTACCACTACTATCAAATCTATCATACTACTATGCTACTGATCACTTTGCTGCAGATAATTAATCTCCAGGTGTGACTGAATTGACAACTCAGTTGCTAATACTTGCAAATATTCTTTAGCTCCCCTTGTGTCGAATCTATAAATTTGGGTTGAATACTCTACCCTCGAAAACTGTTGCGATCCCCTATACTTGTGGATTATCAAGACCTTTTTCTGGCGCCGTTGCTAGGGAGCATAGCTATATTTGTTGTGTCACTTGGGATTATTAGCAATTTATCGCTATGAAGAATCTGAAGGATGCTAAGACTAAGATATTTTCCTCTAAGACGAGGGGAGGTAAGGAAGTGCCATCCAGCTCCGCTTTAGATTCACCTTCTGTTATTAGTAAACTTGCAACACCACCACATGCTATTAATTCTGATATATCACAAGTTATAGATGATGCTACTTCTGCTATGAATGCTACACATGATGATGATAGTACCTTGCTTGATGATAATGTGCCACTAGGTGAATTTCTTGATGAACAAATTGCTAGAACTAAAGCTTTTGAGAATGCTGAAACTGATGAAATTGTTGAAACTGATGAAGACACTACAAAAAAATACACTTCCGCGATGATACGTGTTTGTCATAGTAGGTCACGTTTTCTGTCATGCATGTACATCCATGACAATTTTATGACAGAATCAAGATAGTCATACCTGTGCTGTCATACAAGTGCTCCATGACATTACCAAAATTATGATCATGGAAGTGTCCACTTCCATGACGATAAATCACACGTCACAGAAGTTCTTTAGTCAAGGGTGACCGACACGTGGCATCCACCGTAACGGGTCGTCGTTAAGCTATAGGGTCCGATTTTGGATCCGATAACCCATTAACAGCCTGGGCCAATGGGGATTTTCCACGTGTAAAATTCTCAGTGGCCGGAGGAAACACGTGTTGGCTCACCGTTGGGACAGATGTCATCCACTCACTGGACAGGAGGCGCCCATGATCGTCGACACGTGGCATGTCCCAACAGAGGCACATTTCGGTGAAAAGGCAGGCCCGTTTGACTTGGTCAAAGAGGTAGCGGGCCGGCCCACAGAAAGCCTGTTAACGGCCTGTTAGCATATAGCCCATATACAACCCGCTAGGTCATGGTCCGTTACGGCTTACTTGAATTAGGCCTAGTAGCATCATCTGGGGCGTCCAGTATGATTCCAGCCCATTGTAACTTCCGGCCCATGTCTGGCCCATGATGTCTTTCTGCCCATATGAGGCCCTTTGTAAATCTTGGCCCATTAACGGCCCGTGGTGAAACTGGCCCGTAATGAACAGTCTATCGCTTTATACCCATTAACGGCCCATTAGTCCATCGGCCGTTTCCAGCCAGTGTTAACTTTCGGCCTTCTAAGGGCCCATTTATTCTTGGGCTCATTTCCAGAATTCTATTACTTACGGTCCGTTACTGGCCTGTTCAGCTTGTGGGCCAAATTCAGTCCGTGGTTACAGTCGGCCTGCTTGTGGCTCGTTAACACCTTGGGCTGTTTCCGTAGCGTCATCAATTACGGCCTATTAACGGCCCATTATGGTCGGGCCATAAAACAGACGATTTCCACTCTAGCCTGTTTACGGCCCATTTTGCGGTCCGTAATTGGTCTAGGAATAGTACGGCCCATGTTTGGAAAAACGATTATACGGCCCGTAGAAGTCCCATAGATGAGACGGCCCGTAGAAGGCCCATGGATCCTACGGCCTGTAGAAGGCCCATGGATCCTACGGCCTGTGGAAGGCCCATGGATCGTACAGCCCGTGGAGAGCCATGGTCACTACGCAGGTAGCAGGACCATGGTCACAACAGTCCATGTGTTTCCATGGTTATTGTGGCCTAGTTTATTGTGGCCACTAGAAAAACGCGGAAAAAGAACTACAATGACTACAAGCAAACAACTAAACAAGACAATAAGGAAATAAATAAGCAGGGAACTAACGCTAGGCTATTACGGCTATTACACATATTACGTCCACTAGGCATCAAAGTTCGCCACCAGTGCAAATATAGGGAACAAAGCAGCATATTACATACACTGGCCGTCTAAATTGGCCACCAGTGCAAATAAACGCGGCAACAAAACAAGTCCATAAGGGAAACTACTTCAGAAGAGCTCAAGAAACGTTATCCTGGGTATCTACCATGTTGGCAATAAGCTTAGCAATCTTATTAGCTTTGTCCTGTTTGGCGCTAAAATCCTCCAACGCTTGTTGTTGCACCAGAAAGTATGCATCTGAATGCTCCATGGACTTCCGCAGTTCTTCCGCTTCTTGTCGTAGCACAGCTGATCGTTGTTTTTTAGCTTGTAGTTGAGACCCAAGAAAACGAACTGATTCAGACAGTGAGTTTGTATAGCTTGTGCAAGCGGTAGTGGCTAGTAACTCGAACACTAAACCAAGATAGGACTTTGGGGTTGTCTCACTGTCTTCAAGATAGTATTCCTTAGATGTTTTATCAGCTTTGTTGGAGACCAACAAGGATGTCTCACTATCCTGAACCTTATCTGCATTACTTCCTTTACCATTGCTTAATAAGGCACTCTTCCCCAATATTCTGTCAGCATTCTAAAGAAGAAACAAGCAGACACATAACAGGTTTAGCATGTACTAGTATATGAAACTCATTTTGGTGAACCAGTTCATTAGTAAGGTGGACAGGATTAAACTACCAAGTCTTCTATTGCCAAGTAGTACGTAATAAAAGCATCAAACAAACATATATATATATATATATATGTGTGTGTGTGTGTGTGTGTGTGTGTGTGTCTTATGGTCACTGCATTGTCTTGCCAAATCAAACTAGAGACATGGTTCAAATCATATCAGTTCAAGACAAAGAAGAAGTGAAAGAATACAAAGTGTGGGAAACTACACGGCACAACAAGATTTCAGATGGGTACCACGGGTCTACATGTACAACAACACTATTGTCTCAGTTGTGATGCTAGTAATGTGCATGATATGATAAGTCAACTGTATACACAATTGAAATTGAAATCAACAGATCTATTGATAAGAGCAAACCTGTTAAAGAAACATGCGTGAACATACCTGATGTGCCATTGGAGTTTCGATTGGATCCTTCAATTTAAAAATAAGTTTGTATGAGTAAATACAGTGATACAAGCGCAAAGCAGTATGCACGATAGCAATGGAATCTTAACTTAGAACAGTTGTTCTTCAGGTTTAAGCACTTGTTCTACATGAACAGAGTACAGTAAGACGCAAGAATATAGTACTTAAAAATAGAAAATGAGCTCATAGACCTTATCACATTCTTGGTTCGGGACCAATACAGAACAAGGCATTCCCAGTCATCGCCTAGTAAATGTGTCTCAGGAGAATCTAAGGGAATTTGATGAGTTTCTTTGCCAGTGAAGTACATTTTCTTCAAGTAATTCCGATACTGCCACCAAGCATTCTTGAAGATAGCAGAGGTATTAGCACAGGTTACCTCATCCTGAGTGTCCAAATCGGTCCTTCTCTATAGAGAAAAATGGGAAAATTTGATGTATTATAACCATCATGGAGGTAGAATGTATGGGACAAAGCAAAGTAATTGCCATGAATAACATTACTTACACATAACTCCTGGACAAACACCTGCAACTGGCATTTTCCTTCATCTTAAGTATAATATTTCCAAGATGGGAAGATACGCACATAGGATTTAACAACATCAAATGCGATAGATGCTAAACTACGACTGGCTGATTGTGCTTCCTCCACAGGAATAGGCGTACTAACTGGTGGAGTTGGGGTTCACCGTGGTAGTACTAGCCCTTTGGGCACTGGAGCTGCCTTACTAACTGCTCTTGTTTGGGAGCTGTGTGGTGGAGATGGTGCTGTGTCAACAGGAACTGGGTTACTATCTGCTGGGGTTAGGGTTAGATTGGGTGAAGCTGGTTCTCTGTCCATCGCAGTAGGGGTACAATCTGCGAGAGTCTGGGTTATGTGTGGTAGGGCTGGTTCTCGTGCATGTACAATCGGGGTGCTATCTCCACCAAGAGGTAGCACTATTTTATTTGAAGGCCGTGTTTTTACTCCACTGGATACTGGCATCACCCTCTCCAATTCAAATGGCTGATAAACATGAAACATAGTTGAATGTACAGACACTGTATGAGAGACAGATGCAATACATAGTGTGGAAAAAAGAGGGCATGAAATAGTTGACATGTATATTTCTTAACTACAATGGATAGCATGACATAATTTCACATATATGATGTCTATCTAAACTGGATAGCATAGCATAACATAATTCAAAGATATGATGAATAACTAAACATGATTGCATGACATAATTCGCATACATGTTATCTAAGTAATCATGATTGCATGATTTAATTCACATATGTGATTTATATGCTAAACAGAGGGCATTCACATATATGATGTCTGAACTAAGAACATGGTGTTGAATATTGTGTATATGATGTCTAAACTATGCAATGCAAGACACCATATGCATGATATGAGCAGTATAACCATGCCAAGTTAGAGCATACACCTCAGTGGGGGAATAAGACTGGTCATCTGTCTCTGAATCCATCTGTGAGCAGCTATCGGGACCCAACAAGAGATCTGCTTCGACAGGTAGCACTGTCTGCTCTAAAGGCCTTGTTTTCACTCGAGATTTTTCCATCTCCCACCCAAATGGCTGATTCACAGGAAGAGTATTTTAATGTACAAACATTATCAACAAATGGAAATGTAATGAAGAAAGGATGGGCAAGATATCAGTCAAATATATGATGCCTAGTTAAACATGATGGAATTGCACATATCACATATATTATGGCTGGCTAAAAGACATGAGACTGCATAATTCCCATATATGATATAGAAACTAAACATGTGGCATTACAGAACATGTCTAAACTAAGCGAATGACATATATGATGTCAAAATTAGGCACTGCAAGGCAACATATGCATGATATGACTAACATCATCATTCCAATGTAGAGCCAACACCTTGGGGGGTAAATAGGAGTGGCCAGCCATGTCTGAATCCGCCTCAGAACTGATATCTTCCTCTGGATTACAATCTGGAGAGGGGGGGGGGGAGGGTTTGCCATTGAACCCACCATGGAGTGATGTCTGCATGACATTGTATTGCCGCGCAAAACTCTTCTCTTTTTCTCTACATGTTCAACATGACTGTGTACAATATATGACATGCGTGCGAAAAAAATATGGTGAGATTATGTAAAGAGAGCATGCAGAAATCTAGAGTGATGATAACAACCACTGGATGGATCCAAAAATAATGATAGCAGGCAGATGATTGTTTTAATTTAATAAAAAGACAGATGATGATTGCTTTACTATTTGTTTCCCACCCAACATGATGGACCCGTGTACTCCTCAGGTTCATCTGCTGAGTCGATGATGGTGATGCCGTTGCGGTGGGTGCCGGCGGCAGGGAAGGAGATCTGAGGTGGCGAAATATGGTCATGAGTCATGATGTCTTGTTTGGTGGATGCTTCTGTCGATGGAGCAGCTCAGGTGAGGTGGACGACGTCGCGGCAGGAGCAGGACAAAACACACAAAGTTTCCTTCGACACCTACCTGTAACTAAAGTAATTCTGTAAGGGCTCATTTGGCTTGCATGATTCTAAAAACGCAGGGATAGGAAAACACCATAATAGTATAGGAATGCACATGATAAACAAAGCATTTGTAAACACATGATTTATGTCAACTTGGGTGTTTGGTTCACAGGAATTGGAAGAGCAGAGGAATGCAAAGAAACATGGCCAAAATAAAGTGAAACCATATGAAAGCGTGTACAATTAGAATTTTATTCTGCCACTAATGCACTTGGTCTTGTTTTCATGCATACGATTTTGAAAAGTAGGTCCAGGTGGATGTTTTGCTCCATTCCTTTCAACAAAATGCATGAATAATTGAATAGTAGAGTGCCATAGGAAAATTTCCTATTGCTATGTTTTTCCGTTGAACCAAAATAGCCCTAATGGATCGACATGAATGTAGAGTAATAAGTGATGCAACAAGTGTACAACCTCTTTGCCATAGCCGTGTTGACCTCAGCATCATTGGGTTGGTCGCTGAAGAAGTTGAGGCAGAGGTGGCTGTCGGAGGTGTGGAGGAAGATCTGAGGAATCTGTAGACGGCGTCCAGGGTACTGCTCTGTTGTGATGGATTGTTCTATCGTTGGAGCAGCTCCGGTGAGTCGTAAGACGTCAAGGCTGAAGCAGCACAAGACAGACATCGTTAATCTCAAGTGGGATTCTAATAGTATCTCCAATATATGATGTAAAATATATTACCAAAAGTGATAGATGTAAAATTTACATCACCAAAAACCACCTGACTACAAAAAGATGAGGTAAAAACTGTTGACTCTGAACTTAACTGTTGAAACTGAAATTTACTATGGAATCTGAATTTTACTGTCGAAACTGAACGCAATGGTAGCAGAGAGGCACTTCACATGTAGTTTAGGGAGGGCCTGCAGTTCATCTTCAACCTGCACCCCCCTGAGCCGCCAGCCACCACCGGCCGAACCGCCGGCCCCGCGCCGCCTCGCCGGCTTGAAACAACTCCCCACCCCCGGTCCGCCGTCGCCTCGCCGCCATGAAACAACCTCCCACCGCCGGTCCGCCGCTGCCCCGGCCAGCCCTCTAGCCCTCCCCCCCCCCCCCCCCCGCGCCGAGCTTTTTCTCCGGATCCCCACGCCACCGCCCCACCACCGCGCCCCCACCGCCGGCGACCACCGCCCCCACCCTGAACCCTAAGATAGATAGTGGGGTACCTCTTCGGCGAGCCCCCCTCCCCGCTGCGGGTGGTTCTTCCTTAACTTCGGCGAGCCTCCACCCCCTGAAATCGACTCACCCAAAAGTCGACTCAGTCGACTGAAGTGTAGCTAAATTGGAGCAGAGCAGCAACACGAGCAAGGGGGAGAGTAGCAGCAGCAGCGTGAGCGAGTGAGCAAGAGTTGCAGCAGCAGCAGCAGCGTGAGCGAGAGCCGGAGCAGCTGCTGCTTCGCGAGCGAGCGAGAGCCGGAGATGCAACAGCAGATCCGGCTGGTATGGCCACCGCCGCCGAAGGGGCCTCGCACTAGGGGAGAGCCGCCGTGGAGATGTCACCCGCGGCGCCGGCTTCGAGGTAGCCGCTCCATGGGGGTGTGGGATGGAGCACCGTCAGCGCCGGGAGGTCGAGTTAAGGAGAAGGGGCGATGCGATGAGTGTACAACCTCTTTGGTGGAGTCGAGTAGGCCTCAGATTCGTCCAAGGAGTCGGTGATGATGTTGCGGTTCCGGTGGAGAAGGTTAAGGCGGCGCTGTGGGGATGGAGCAGCCGCGATAGACAAGGCGATCGCCAGAGCAGCTCCTTGGAGGTGGAGGACGAGGTGGCTGAACCGGCGGGACGACGACATGGATGATGGATCCTCATCCGGGGAGGTGGATGAGGGACGTTGAGCTATTGCGGTGGACGACGTCGTCGGGGAAGAGGCTTCGGCTGGGCAGCGGTGAGGTGGCGGACGAAGGAGGGTGGGGTTTCGCGGCTGGAGCGGAGAGGTTATGGTGGCCTGGGATTTCGAATGGTGAAAAGGAGGCGATGGGAGGGGGGAACCATGACTTAGGGACGCGCTTGTCCAAAATGTATGGTGTGTTACAAAATTACCCCCACCGATTTGAACTAGCGGCCCTTTCGGCTCAGGGTTAGAAGGGGGATTTCACGTGTCGGGATTTGGCAGCTGGAGGGAGTTTTCGCGCGCATTGTAATTTCAGGATAGCAAGGCGCGGGTTGTGAAGGCGCCAGTTTTGGGAGCATGATATCTGAATTTTCGGGATATAACAAGGCACGGGTTGCATTTTAGGGACAAGCCTAACATGTAATATTGTACTTGTACATACCAAATCAATTCGCACGTCCCTCAACGAAAAAATGAAAAAATAAGACTATTCACACCACTGATACATCTCCAACGTATCTATAATTTTTTATTGTTCCATGTTGTTTTATTATCAATCTTGGATGTTTTATAATCATTTTATAGTCATTTTATGTCATGTTTTGGTACTAACCTATTGACATAGTGCCAAGTGCCAGTTGTTGTTTTTTCCATGTTTTTTACATCGCAGGAAATCAATATCAGATGAAGTCCAAATGCCACGAAACTCCACGATGATTTTTTATGGGCCAGAAGGAAGGCAATGGGGCCTCATTGCACCTGGGGGGGTGCCCTGAGGAGAAACACATGCGTGGTGCCTCGCAGCATGAGGAGGAACTTTTGCTTACAAGCGGTGGACGTGCAGCAGTTCATTTGGTGTCAGATTGCCAGAAGTACTACTATAGTACCATCATTATTGTTCGACTTCCGGAAGAGACGAAGAGCCAAGCGCAAGGTCACCTACTAACCTTAGGCTAGCCATAGTGGGAGTAACATAAGTAGGAGTAACTCCTTTTTTTATTATAGAAACAACCAGACGCGAATATTGGACGCTAGCAGCACATCAACTGAATCAAAAATCGAAACCAAGCAATGAACTACTACTACTACTGGTGAGCGTTTGCTAGTATCATGTACTCCGTCTGTCCATGTATATAGGGCTTAATGCGTTTTCCGAGACTAACTTTGGCCCTGTTTGGATCCATGGATTGGAGTTAGTTTGAGCTAGTTGGGGCTCAAATAGCCCTAAAATATCTGTCGGAGTAAATGGCCACGGGTAGCCTAACCGACTACCCCTGGCTCTTCAAAAATTATCAGGCCATTTGAGCCTTCAAGCATTCAAAGCATTGGGCCGCCTTCCCCCGGCCGGCTACCACAGGAGCCGACTCTCAGAAGGCGGCCCAGCCTCAGAAACCTCCCCCAAGATAACTACAAGATGGCCGACTCCAAGAAGCCGACCATGGAGAACGCCGACTCCCAAGAGCCGGCCGTGAAGAACGCCGACTCCAAGAAGCCGGCCAAGACCGCACCCACCAAAACTACGCCCACATAACGGTGACAAGACGGGGTGTGGATACAGTGCGGCCCACTACCCCCGAATCCCGAGGCAGGCATGGCCGCAGGACGCCGTACGGGTCAGCCATCTCCCGTCCGGCTCGGCACTGTAGCCATGCTGGCCTCAACGTCATCCGCGCCAGACGCCAGTATGGCCCGCGGGCGGCGGACCCCTTTAGCCAGAGAGAGGCACGAAGGCGGCTCGGCCTCCCCCAGTCGGCCAGGGGCGTAGCCGGCCCCCAGAAGCCGGCTATCCCCTCCCTCGAAACATGTGCCACATTAAGGAGACAAGACAAGGTAAGGCTACAGTGAGAGCCCTCGAGGCGGTACACTGTAGCCACGCTTACCTCGACAAAGCCCTCGTCATCAGGGGCGAGGCTACAGTAAATAGCCGCCGACAAGACCCCCAGACGGTGGGGCCGGCCTGTCAACCAAGAGGCCGGCAGCCGGCGGGACCCACCAGTCGGCGGGCCCCAATGGCCGGCGGAGAAGCCGGCGAGCACAGACACTGACGACTGGGACCCGCGCCCAGCCGGATTACAATTGTACCCCCGGGGGGTAGGCCTATATAAACCCCTCGGGGCACCCATGCAAAGGGTTGGCTTCTTAGAGTTACACACACACCATATAGAGAGGGAAGCGAGAGCTAGACTTGCTCTTCTTCTCCCTTGAACCCGACAACTCAAGGAGCACTTGTAGCTACTCTTTCTGATCTAGTGATCATGTGGAGACCCCGCAGAGCAGGACTAGGGGTGTTATCTCCACGGAGAGCCCCGAACCTGGGTAAGATTCGCCGGCGAGCATGTCTTCGCCTCATCCCGTTTACAGGCACCAGCGACGTCTTACTGGCTACCACAATGATAAGCCACCCATTGGCATATGTCGCACCTACCACCCAACATTTGGCGCCCACCGTGGGGCCAGGTGCACCGTCGTCCGGAGACCTGTTCTGGATGGGAACCCTTTTTCCCCCGCGAGTGCAGCCAGCCTGCTGTGCCCGATGGCGTTTGCCCCGACGCGCTGCAAGGCGTCGACGACGCCTGCGCGGCGAGCCGCCTCGCCGATATGCTCGGCGAGGCTCGCATCTCTAACGAGCCCGCGTCCGACGCGGGCACGGACTACCTCGAGAGCGGCCTCGTCAGCCTCCTCGACCAACTTCACGTCTCCAGTGAGCCTGCTGCAGACTTGGAGTCGGTCGGCTCCACCGACCCGATGCTTGTCGATTCCGACACGGCATCGCTCGACGCCTACCCCTCCGACGTGGTGGTCTTCGACGACCCTCTCCCTCGAGCTGACAGCGGTAGCAGTGCTATCACCGAAGTGTTGGTCATCAGCCACGTCACCAACTCGGGCGAGAACGCCCACGACGCCCTGCAAGCGGCGATGCACGACTTATCCGTCCCCATCCCGGCCGACGCCGACGCCGAGACCTTGGAGGCACGCCACCTCGTCCTCATCGCGGAAGGCCAGAAGATAGCCTCCATGAGATGCCTCACCGAGGCCCACCAGCGCGAAGTCGACCGCGCCGCCTTCGGTACGCCGCCGCATAGCGAGCCGAGCCGAGCCGGCTTCGTCCAGAAGCGCGGCGTGGCTATCGCTAGCTTGCTGGGGGCAGATCGCCCCGTCTACGCCACCCCGCTCGAGAATCTACGAGCCGCTCAGGCGGTCGCTGAAGAGCTAAATGGGCTGGGAGCCGATGAGCTCCCCTACATGACAAGACGGATCCAGCAGCTGATTGACGCGGCCGCAGAACGGCACGAAGCCGGCGCCCGCGCTGATAGTCATCCCCCGCGCCGGGAGCACGCCGCGACGTCCCGGTCGTCGACTGCGAGCGGCGCCCGCGAGAGGAAAGACAAGGAGCCGGCTGCTTGCCGCAGCCGGACTCGTATCACCATCGAGCGCGACGCGGAAGGCCGCCCTCGAGCGGTGGAGCGCCAAGGAAATCCGCCTCCTCCCCCGCCTCGAGGGGAGAGACGTCCCACCCCGCTGCCTGTCACGCATCCGACTCTTGGTGGCCGACTAGGCCGCTGCGAAGGAGTTGGCGAGAACGATGCCCGCCACCGGATCGACCGCCTAGCTCGATCCCTGGCGCTAGAAGAAGAAGACGATGTCGGCCCGCCATGCTTTGGCCCCCGCATCCGCGACGAGCCCTTCCCCAAAGGGTTCTCGCTCCCCAGAGACACACCCACGTACAACGGCTCTGTGAAGCCAGAAGATTGGCTCATCGACTATTCTACTGCGGTTAGCATAGCCAACGACAACAGACGCGTCGCCGTGAAATACGTCCCCCTCATGCTGCAAGGCACGGCGCGCACCTGGCTCAATAGCCTCAAGCCCTACAGTGTCAACAGCTGGCTGGACTTCACGGAAGTCTTCGTCCGCAACTTCACCAGCACGTACAAGCGGCCTCCCAAGCCTCGCCAGCTCTCCCTATGCGTCCAAGGGCCCAACGAGTCGACCCGCGACTACCTCACGCGGTGGGCCGAACTCCGCAACTCCTGCGAGGGGGTGCACGAGGTTCAGGCCATCGAGTACTTCACCGCCGGGTGCCGCGAGGGCACCCTCCTCAAGCACCGGCTCCTCTGCGACGAGCCGGCTACCCTCGACGAGCTGCTGATCATCGCGGATAAGTACGCCACGGCCGAATCCTCGATGAAGACCGAGCTCCGAGTGGACGCCTCTGGGAAGGTGCTTGCTCCGGCTCCCAAGACGCCGGCTAGCGAGTCCAATCGGCGCCCCTACCAGAACGACCACAAGCGCAAGGCTCCTATGCCTCCTTCCACCAGTCGGCAGGTGGCCACAGTTGAAGATGAGCAACCCGAAGAACGGCCCGCTCCCAAGAAGAAGGGTGGCAGGACGGCTTGGCAGCCGGCTTTCTCCTACGAGCAGACTCTCGACGCCCCCTGCAAGTTCCACAGCTGCGCGAAGCCGTCCAACCACACAACCCGAAAGTGCCACCGGCTCACGCGAATCTCCAAGGGCGAGGGGTTGGTGCCGCGTCCGCCTCCCGGCCCGCCGCCTCCAGCCCCCCAGCAGCCGGCGGCTCGGCCGGCAGTCGGAGCCATTCAAGATGAGTTCCCTGAAGAGCACGCCGCCTATGTCGTCTTCACAAGCTAAGTTGAAGACAAGCGTAGTCGGCGCCGTCAGCATCAAAAGGTCAATGCAGTCACCTCTAGCGCTCCCGAGTTCATGCACTGGTCCGAGAAGCCCATCAACTGGAGCCAGGCCGACCACCCAGAGGTGATGCCATCCCCTGGCTCCTATGCACTAGTCCTGGATGTCACCCTCGCAACGGAGAGGCGAGCTGCCCGATTCTCCCGCGTCCTGATTGATGGCGGAAGCAGTATCAATATACTGTACCGTGATACCATGGAGAAGCTGAACATCCAGGCGAAGCAGCTCATGCCAAGCCGGACCGTGTTCCATGGCATCGTGCCCGGCTTGTCTTGTTCCCCGATCGGCAAGATCAAGATGGATGTTCTCTTCGGAGACAAGGATCATTTTCGCCGAGAAGCGATCTGGTTTGAGGTAGTGGATGTGGAGAGCCCCTACCATGCTTTGCTTGGCCGACCTGCTCTGGCCAAGTTCATGGCTGTGCCCCACCTCGCCTACCTAAAGGTGAAGATGCCGAGCTCGAAGGGGATCATCACCGTAGCCGGCGACTACAAGAAGTCCATCGAGTGCGCCATGGCCAGCAGTCGGCTGGCCGAGTCCCTCATAGTGGCAGAAGAGAAGAAGATGCTGGAACGGGTTGTGGCCATGGCCGGCAAGCAGCCGGCTTTTTCCCCCAACCCCAAAGATTATGATGCGCAGGGCTCCTTCCAGCCGGCCAAGGAGACAAAGAAGATACCTCTGGACCTGGAGAATCCGAAAAGGTTTGCTGTCATTGGGGCAAACCTGGACAGTAAATAGGAAGGCGAGCTCGTCGACTTCCTCCGTGAGAATCGAGACGTCTTCGCATGGTCCCCAAAGGACATGCCGGGCGTCCCAAAGGATTTCGCCGAGCACAAATTGCACGTCCGAGCCAACGCGAAGCCGGTCAAGCAGCCCCTCCGCCGACTATCAGAAGAGAAGCGAAGAATCGTAGGAGAAGAGATAGCCAGGCTCCTCGCCGCTGGCTTTATTATGGAAGTATTTTTTCCAGAGTGGCTTGCCAACCCAGTCTTGGTTTTGAAAAAGAATAACAAGTGGCGTATGTGTATAGACTACACCAGCCTCAACAAGGCCTGCCCCAAGGATCCGTTTGCTTTGCCACGGATTGACCAAGTGATAGACTCCACAGCCGGATGCGAGCTGTTGAGTTTTTTGGATGCCTACTCAGGGTACCATCAAATCAAGTTGGACCCAGCAGACCGACTGAAGACTGCCTTCATCAAACCATTCGGAGCTTTCTGTTACCTGACTATGACATTCGGCCTAAGGAATGCCGGTGCCACTTTTCAGCGTTGCATGCAGAAATGCCTCCTCAAGCAACTCGGCAGAAATGCCCACGTCTACGTAGACGACATTGTGGTGAAGACAGAGAAGCGCGGCACCCTGCTGGAGGACCTCAAAGAAACATTCGCCAACTTGCGCCGATTCCAAATCAAGCTCAACCCCGAGAAATGCGTGTTCGGAGTACCAGCCGGCCAGTTGTTAGGCTTCCTGGTCTCCGAACGCGGCATCGAGTGCAACCCTGTGAAGATCAAGGCCATCGAGAGGATGGAGATTCCCACCAAATTGCGAGATGTGCAGAAGTTCACCGGGTGCTTGGCCGCCCTAAACCGCTTTATCAGCCGGCTAGGAGAGAAGGCTCTCCCCCTGTACCGACTCATGAAGAAGTCCACTCACTTCGAGTGGAATGACCAAGCCGACCAAGCCTTCCATGAGCTGAAGAAGATGCTGACCACTCCACCTGTCCTGGCGGCACCGACTGAGAAGGAGCCCATGCTCCTCTACATTGCCGCGACTAGCCGAGTGGTCAGTACAGTTGTCGTGGTCCAGCGCCCGGAAGAAGGCCAAGCCCAGCTAGTTCAAAGGCCGGTGTATTACCTAAGCGAAGTACTATCCAGCTCAAAGCAAAACTACCCGCACTACCAGAAGATGTGCTATGGGGTGTACTTCGCCGCCAAGAAGCTGAAGCCCTACTTCCAAGAGCATCCCATCACGGTCGTGTGCACCGCCCCGCTTGCCGAGATCATAGGCAGCCGGGATGCATCCGGCCGGGTGGATAAATGGGCCATTGCATTGGCACCATACACAATCTTCTACCAACCCCGCACCGCCATCAAGTCCCAAGCATTGGCCGACTTCCTCGTCGACTGGGCCGAGACCCAATACCTATCGCCGGTTCCCGACTCTACCCATTGGCGGATGCACTTCGACGGGTCCAAGATGCGCACCGGCTTGGGAGCTGGCATCGTCCTCACCTCTCCCAAAGGCGACAAACTCAGATACACGCTGCAAATCCACTTCGCCGCCTCCAACAACGTGGCCGAGTACGAGGCGCTCATACATGGGCTCCGGCTAGCCAAAGAACTCGGCATACGCCAGATCCTGTGTTATGGCGACTCAGACTTGGTGGTCCAGCAGTCGTCTGGCGACTGGGACGCCAAGGATGCAAACATGGCGAGCTATCGATTCCTCGTCCAGCAGATCAGTGGGTACTTTGAAGGGTGCGAGTTCCTTCACGTACCAAGGGCCGACAACGACCAAGCAGATGCCCTGGCACGGATCGGCTCCACCCGACAGGCTATACCGACCGGCGTCTTCCTCCAGCGCGTCCTCGAGCCGTCCATCAAGCCGTCTCTAGAGTCGGACTCTATCTTCGTACCGCCTGTCCCCGATGCAGTCGGATCCGACTGGAGGAACCCCGCAGGCAGCATGGGGACTTCGACAACTGGCCCAGGGACTGCCGTAGTCGCACCCGGCCCGGGGACTTCAGAACCCGGCTCGGGGACTGCAGCAGTCGGCCCGGGGACTGCAGCAACACAAGAAGCGGTGGCCGACTCCAATTCCACGACACCCGACCCACCCACCCGAGTCATGGTAGCCGCACTAACAGAAGAAGAAGTCACAGCTCCATCATGGGCCCCGCCCATCCTCAAATTCCTAGTCAACAGAGAGCTGCCGGCTGATGAGATCTCAGCAAGACTAGTGCAACGACGAGCCGGAGCATATGCAATAATCAACAGAGAGCTTGTCAAGCGCAGCGTCACTGGAGTCTTCTAGCACTGTGTCGAGCCAGAAAAAGGAGTGGCAATCCTCAAGGATATCCATCAAGACGAATGCGGCCACCACGCAGCCTCAAGATCACTTATGGCCAAAGCTTTCCGCCACAGTTTCTTTTGGCCGACTGCTTTGGAAGATGCCAAAGGGATAGTCAAGAGCTGCAGAGGATGCCAAGTTTTTAGTTCCAAGCAACACCTGCTGGCTTCTGCACTCAAGACCATTCCCCTCACCTGGCCCTTTACCGTCTGGGGACTGGACATGGTGGGCCCTTTCAAGACAGCCCACGGCGGCTTGACACATCTGCTTGTCGCCGTGGACAAGTCCACCAAGTGGATCGAAGCGAAGCCGATCAAGAAGCTGAACGGGCCGACTGCCGTCACGTTCATCACCAACATCACTACTCGGTACGGCGTACCGCACGGCATCATCACCGACAATGACACAAACTTTGCCAAAGGAGCACTGTCACGTTTCTGCGCGACGTAGGGTATCCGACTGGACTTAGCGTCCGTTGCCCACCCGCAGTCAAATGGCCAGGTCGAGCGAGCGAATGGACTCATCCTCTCCTGCATCAAGCCCCGACTGGTTGTACCACTGGAGCGATCGGCCGGCTGCTGGCTCGATGAGCTGCCGGCTGTCCTCTGGAGTCTGCGTACTACCCCTAACAAGTCAACCGGCTTCACTCCATTCTTCCTTGTATATGGTGCCAAGGCTGTCATCCCAACCGACATCGAGTTCGACTTGCCTCGGATCATCCTGTACACGGAGGCGGAGGCCAAGGAAGCAAGATAAGACGGTGTCGACCTACTGGAAGAAGGCCGGCTGTTAGCACTCAGCCGGTCCGCCATCTACCAGCAGGGGTTGCGCTGTTACCACAACCGCAAGGTCAAGGCAAGATCTTTCCAGGAGGGCGACCTTGTGCTTCGGCTGATCCAGCGAACAGCCGGCCAGCACAAGCTCTCGGCCCCCTGGGAAGGCCCTTTCGTCATCAGCAAGGCACTAGGCAACGACTCCTACTACTTGATCGACGCGCAAAAACCAAGAGCACGCAAGAGGGATGACTCCGGCAAGGAGTCGGAGCGACCATGGAACGCGAACCTCCTGAGAAGATTTTACAGTTGAAAGCAGTATGTATCATGCTACCCTTTTGTATTAAGTACGAAACAACAGGCCCCCCGAGGAGCACTCGGGGACTGCCTTCATTTATCAATGAGTGACGAGTGTCATATCCATGAATGTATTATTACATTTGATTTCCTGTCTGGCACCGGGTTCGACTAGTCGGCCCGGGGACTGGCCGCCTTAAGCTATATTAAAGTTCTACCTGAAGTCAGACAAGTAGTGTGCCGACTCCCGAGTCCTCTCTTGTTGAAAGTCGCAGCTCGAAGAACCGACTAGCAAGAGCCAAGGCAGAAAGGATGCCCACACGAAAAACGGCTAAGGACTAATGAACTTGTATAGCGAAAAGACAACCTCCGACCATGCTTGCCGACTGTCAGAACAGCCGGCTGGCCGGCTTCCCAAACACTTCGCTATAATCCAACAAAGCTAGAGTACTTGCCCTCCCAATTGGCCAAGCACTTCTCCAGCCACAGATTGCAGAGCAACTGCCTGACTGGGGAGGCGGCAACCAAGGGAGGGCGGCCAAGGAAACAGCAGAAGGATGAAAAGCAAAGAACAAGGAAAAGCCAAACACTTGCATAGTCATATATACATATAAAGCCCCCAACAGGTCGGCAATCGACATAGTTCGAATACACCCCCAGTGGGTGGAATTGTGTAAACTTAACAGAATATTGTTCCAAAAGTGACAAGACAGGAAAATAAAAGATAGCAGACTAGACTAAAGGTGCGATGTGGGAGCCGGGTTGGTCGGTGGAGACGGCGTCACCGGCTGAAGGAGTGGCCGGCTGGCGGGTCTCGGCTTGATCACCGCCGGTGGCAGGCGGCGCACCCGTGCGTGCCGTGTTGCTGGAGGCACGGTCAAGCTGAGGCTGGCCGGCCGCTCCACCATCCGGCCCGGCGTCTTCACCCTCCTCCTCCTCTTCTTCGCCCTCGTCGCTGGAGTCAATCTCCTCCGCCGAGTCTTCGCCGTCTGCCGGGTTCAGCCCGAACCATTCCTCCGGCTGGGCAACACCGTTGTCATCTACCTCAGGGGCGAAGGCGCTGGTGTCGGTGTAGTCGGCGATCGCCGAAGCCCGCCGGATGATAGCCGACCGCGCCGGCTCCAGCTCCGTGTCGGCCTGCTACCGCCAGGTAGCCAGCTGGTCCAGACTCAGGCCGGGATACCAGGCCTTGACGAACTCCAGCGCCCGCCTGGCGCCGGACCGAGCCGCCGAAGCCTTCTAGGCTTCGAAGCGGCCGACCGCCACCTCCAGCCAGTCGGCAGTCTGACTGGGGGTGCGGGGAACTACTTCGCCAGGCCAGAGGCCGGCCAACACCTGTGCCCCGGCATGTTGAAGCCGGCGGAGCAGTCGATGAGCCGGCTGGAGGCGGGCCTGGATCGCCAAGAGCTGCTCCTCCAGCGACCGGCTAGCGTTTGGTGCAATCTCGGCGCCAGCCTGCCTCCGTGCCTCGCGGCGGGCCTCGATGATCTGGTTGGCGGCGGTAGAGTAGCCAGGGAAGTACTCTGCGCAAGAAAGAAAGAGAAAGAAGAGAAAACACCAAGTCAGAAAATGAGCCAAAAGCGGCAAGAAAGGACGAAGAAAAAGGCGGCCTACCGTCAACCAAATCTTCGATCTGGCCATAGCCATTGATCAGCGTCTGCCTCGCTTCGGCCCAGCCAGCCGCCTCTGTCTCATACTCGGCCTGGAGGGCGGCTTTGCTGTCCTGCACCGCCTTCAGAGCCGCCTTGTGGCTCTCCTCCTGGTCGGCCAACCTCTTGGCCAGGCGGTCACGCTCCTGCACCAGGGCGGCAAACTCGGCCTCCTTAGCACGAAGGGCGGCCTGAGACCCTCGCAGCTGCTCCCATAGACTGCCATTGGCTGCTGCAGGGACGGCAGAGAAAGAAGAAGCAATAAGAAGAAGTCGTCAAGGAAGATCCTACCCGACTGCTCAGCAGTCGGCCCGAATCTCGGGGACTACACCCAGTGGGTGCGCTGACGCGCCCCCACGTGAGATAAAGGACGAAGCACTTACCCCGGCTCTCAGATAGGTCGGCGGTCTTCTGGGTCAGCTCCCGAGCCTGGGAGTTGAAGGCAGCCGCGCGAAGATTGTGGTAGTCTTGCAAGACAGGCAGAAGAGCGAAGTAAGAGCAAGAATAGAAAAACTAGATCCGCTAAGAAGTTCCAAGCCGCATGCTCAGCAGCCGACTCGGAACTCGGGGACTACACCCAGTGGGTGCGCTGACGCGCCCCCACGGAAGAAACCAAGATAAAAAAAGCAAGATAAGAAGACTAACCCGGATGGCCGCCCGCGTCGCAAGGAACTCGTCGTTGTATTTCCTCAGCGCCGTAGCCTGGGCTTGGAGCCGGGTCCGGACGTCCTACGCGGCCACATTCATCACGGCCGTCCCTCCGCCCGGCGTCCACCCCGAGCTGGCGCTGGCCACCTCCATATCCTGGGCCGACGAGCTGGAGCCCGCGGCCGGCTGCGGCTCCGATGCAGCCTTCTGCAGCTCTGATGCGGCCTTCCCCGTGCGCTGACGCGACGACGTCCGGACCGCCAGATCAGTCCTCGCGGCCGGCTCGCCCCCGGCCGATTGCGCGGGCGGCAGATCAGGCCGGCCGCCTTGAGCCGCCCCAGTCCGCGGGGCCGGTGCCGCCACCCTCTCCAGGATGATGATGTCGTCTTCCCTCTCCAGCCCCGGCTGGTCACCGCCGGCTTCTTCTGGCGGGGGCTCCGGGGCCCCAGGCGCCGCGACGCGCAGTGGGGTGACCAGCAAGGCCCCCTCCGCCATCGCCGCAGCCGCAGCCTCCGCTTGGGCCTTGGCTGCGGCGTCGGCGCGCGCCTTCGCCGCCTCCTCCTCCTACGCCGCCTTGGCGGCGGCCGCCCTCAATGCCTCCGCCTCCCGTGCCTCCCGCTCCTCCCGCGCCTCCCGCGCGTTCCGCTCCGTCGCCGCCTGAAGATCGGCACGGGGGTCCACGCGGAGAGTAGTTGTCCCAGATCCTCCCGGCGACCCAACGACGGAGGTGGCAGCAGCCCGCTCGAGCGACAATGGAGCCCTGGTTTTTTGGAGAAAAGACAAGGACTTAGGAGCTACCAGAGAAAAGAAAAAAGAATACACGAAGGAGTATATACTTACGCCGACACCGTCTGCGGCTGCTTCACCGCCTTGCGGAAGCGGGCCGCCTTCGCGGCCGCCTCCTCCCGCCTGGTCACAGCTGCCCCGCCTCTGGGCTTCTTCGGCCGACTGCCGAACAAGCCCGGCGCGGCACGACGCTTTTGCCCGCCGCCCCGAGCAGGCGGCGCGACGGAGGAACCCGCGCCGTGGCCAGGCGCCGGCTGGTGGCGTGGGACGACTTCAGCCTCGTCATCGTCCGGCCAGTCATCGAAGCTGACTCCAAGCCCGGAGCCGCCTGCCTTGCCGCCTTCTTGGCCAACACCCGCCTCGGTGTTGTCGTCCATAGCGGCCACCCCCAAGTCAGGGTCCTCCAGATCGTGCTCCATCCGGTCAGGGATGAATTGGCGCTCCGCGTCCGACCCGCCTGCAGGCCGAAGAAGAGGGCTCTGTCAAGACAAGCCGACTAGTCAGAGTCGGCCAAAAGGAACTCGGTGACAAAACTGAGAGAAGAGAAAGAGAAAAAGAGAACATACCACGGGCGGCGGATGGGCTTGGCAATATGGCTCCTTGCCGAACTGCCACTCTGCGGAGAGCTTGCAGTTCGCAAGATAGTTCACCATATAGGCCACCTCGTCGTGCGGCATGTCTTTGGTGCACATCCGACTCGGATCGAGCTGGCCGCTCATCTGACAGATCAGATAAGGGCGGCTCTGGAGCGGGAGCACTCGGCGCGTGACGAAGGCGGCCAGCAGGTCGGGCCCCGACAAGCCCTCCGACTGGATGATCACCTGCAGTCGGGCGAAAGCTGCGGCTCCAGCCGGCGTCAGCGTCACGGCCCGATAGGACCACTGGGGCCGCCTGCTGTCACGACCGGTTTTTCAATAAAATAATTATTGAGAGACCAATCCCTTTTACGGACCAGCGAGGAAGAATTCCTTCTCACTGGTAGACAATATCTTGGTCACAGAAGAAAAATACCAGGAGTACTAAATATAATACAAGGTTGAGCAGAGACTGCCCAACAATTTATTACATGCACGCCGCTAAAACAAGACGGCGGATAGGGTGGCAAACTACTAACTCACGATAATAACGGTGGTGGAAATATCATTGCAAAGCGAGTGATATGATTCCAGAAGACTACAACTCTTCGAGCGTCGGAGTGAGGCTCGAGAAGACTTATTGCGGGTGGCGGAAGCGTATACAATACAAGTGACCAAAATCCGGGATCGCGCAGGACTGACTGGGACTCCTCTAGGCATCGGACGCGCTATCAAACTCTTCATCCAAGAGATTGCCTTCGTCAACATCTGGCCAAATCAACAAGCCAGGTGAGTACTATGAAAGTACTCATAAGACAGTTCGGACATAAGGTATAACAAATGTAAACATGAAGCACATGAACAAGTTAACCAGTGCGATTAGACATAGAGATAATAAATACTGGGTGCCGAGCGAGGGTCTGAATGACGCCTCGAGCGGAAACTGTAGAATAGTAATACTGGTGCCAAACGAGTGTCTGAAAGACTCCTCGAGCGGAAAATGCGGAATAATAATACAGGTGCCAAACGAGTGTCTGAAAGACTCCTCGAGCGGAAAATGCGGAATAATAATGCGGGTGCCAAACGAGTGTCTGAAAGACTCCTTGAGCGGAAAATGCGGAATAATAATGCCATAGTCGGGCGTCGAGGCGACACCACATAAAGGGCTTGCAACAGAAAATAAAGACAGTGCATGCCACAGTCGGACGTCTGTGCGACATCACATAAAGGGCTTATATTTAAAGTAAGAAACAAGTACACGCCACAGTCGGACGTCTGCGCGACGTCACATAAAGGGCTTATATCACAGCTCAATAATACAATCGTTCGGGAACATAAATTATCACAAGCATGCGACAAATATAAAGTTAGTCCATCCACAGGAATAACAATAAAACTGGATTTACCACTTGAGCTTGTTCACCGGGGACAAGTTTTCACACGGATAGATATGGATATAATGTTTACACTACTTGATCATGGATACGATGATTTGGAAAGAATTGACTCTGCAGAGTTTGTACTTAACCACAGCCAACGGATTTCAGTAGTCACGGGGACTAGTCCGTCTACGGTGTTTTGGAAGAAACACGTCTAACCAGTACACACCCAATTCAACCATCCGAAGCCAGGGATCACCCTCGGCAACATTCAAGAAAAACCTTGAGACGGGGAGGCTACAACCTCGCGTAGCATGGGATCAAATTTCTATACACGCGCTCTAAGGGGGTGCCCCCCCTCTCGGTCCCAACCGGAAACACCCATGCCCCCTGACCGGATGACTGGCTTTAATCCTGGGCCAAGGTACCATCATCCCGGCCTCTCTGTTTGGTGTGTACACGGAAAGAGGTTACCAACTTACTAAACCGCATCCTGGCAATGAGACATGTGGTAGCACGGAAGGGGGAAAGAACGATAACGTGGCTCCAACCATGTTAACGTCGGAGAAAGTCGGATGACGCAAGGCTGGTATGCTACAACAGTACCACCTTGCTGCCCTTCATGTCATCACATGATTAGGCCATCTCTCATCAGAGATCATCGCAACTTTGGAACATGCGGGGAAGGAACGATAACATGGCTCCAACCACGTTAACGTCGGAGAAAGTCGGATGACGCAAGGCTGGTATGCTACAACAGTACCACCTTGCTTCCCTTCATGTCACCACATGATTAGGCCATCTCTCATCAGAGATCATCGCGACTTTGGAACAAGAGGGAAAAGAACGATAACGTGGCTCCAACCACGTTAACGTCGGAGAAAGTCGGATGACGCAAGGCTGGTATGCTACAACAGTACCACCTTGCTGCCCTTCATGTCACCACATGATTAGGCCATCTCTCATCAGAGATCATCGCGACTTTGAAACAACCGGGTCGTTGCCTGACAAGCAACGAGGTATTTACCGACACTCATATGCCACGCACAAACTTTCACGCGAACATGCAAAACACCTGTCATATCAAATGTTCAAAACATGCTTGCCTGGTTCGGAGAAGTCGGAGTCTAGCTCGGCGAAGCTCGCGGCTCCTTCACCTCTTCCGGAACCTACGGCAATCACGAAACGGGTACTAACGTGAAAACCAACACTTGCACAGAAACTTTTCCAAATAATTTTCAAATAAATCCCATAAAAAACTAGACAAAATTTGAAGATTGTCAGAAAAAGAATCACTAAAAAATTCCTTTTTATTAAAAAGTTATAAAGGTTTCTGTCCAGGGACTTATCTGTAATGAAACAGAAAAGTTCCAGGGTTTTAACTGAGAAAACAGAAAACGCTTCGGTTGGGAATGCGTAAGCGCAAAGGAGAAAACGTATTTGCCTGAAGGCGCCAATAGAAAATGGTTCGGAGGAGAATAGAATAGAGGCTGATAGGCGGGGTCCACCTGTCAGGTTTAAAAAGCTCGCCGGCGCCCGAAGACTGCGGTGGACGCCGGCGTCGAACCACGGCGAGTTAGGAGAAACAGAGGGTACCAAGAGCTTCAGCGTCTTCTTCCGCGTCGGTGGGTGGTGGACTCGTCCAACGGGGAGCACCACGTCGACGGCGACACTATCTCCGGCGGACGGCGGCTCGGGTGAGGATGGGGAACTCCGGTGGAGGGCTGCAAACTACGAATTGAGGCGCGAGTCAGAACGAGGGATGCAAGGTGAAGCTACTGGCAAGAGAATGGAGGCGGAGGAGCGCACACGGGGGCGAATCGGGCTGGATCCCGTGGCGGGTCGCGGCGGCCGGAGTCGAGGAAGGAGACCTCCTCGGGGCTCTACCAGTGGCTAGGCTTGCTCTAGGGGGAGTGCAGGGATGGTGGGTGCTCGAGTTGAAGCTCGGGGCCTCTATTTATAGGCAGATCGACGGGGTGGCCGTGAACGGAGAATCTCCGGCGAGCGATTACGGCGGAGCAGTGGATTGGCAGGTGGTTTGAGCGGCCAGGTAGCGTCAGTGGAGGTTACTGGAGTCGTTTCACAGCTAAAAGGAGATGGCCTTGGCGTAATGGCGTCGGTCCACGGTGAGGTGACCGCACGGGCTCAACGGCGGCAGAGAGCGCGCTCCGCGCCCCGCGGTTCACGACGAGGGCGGCAGCGCGTTCGGGGGAGTGGAAGGCCACGCGGCGAGCTCCGGTGGTTTGGGCGGCGCTGGGTGGCGTCGTCGGCGCCGTGTCTCCCGCTGGCGTCCGCAAAGCCGCCGCCGGCGTCGGTCACGGGGCGGCGCACCTTCTGCTGCTCGTCGCCGACGTCCGCAAGGCGCCAGGCGTTCGTGCGGTGCAGGAACAAGAGGGCGGGGACGAGGAGCAAGGCGACGCGGTGGTACTGGCGAGATCGACATCCTTCTCTGAAGAAAACGACAGCAAGCCACTGACTGAATCTCTGAATTTTTCTGAACTTGATACAGACAGTGCATTGCAGGTGTTCGACAGAAAGATTTTGCAATGAGATAAATTTTTCTGGAGCTGTAACTTGGTGAGATGACCACTCAATGCACCCAGAGGCTGCCTGATTTTACTTGGAATTTTTGGAGGAGGTTTTGAATGAATTTCACCAAATTTGGCAAATCTGGTCCAAACTTGCAGCAAGTGTAGTTTGAAAAATTTGAACTGAAGACCAGTGGATCTTCATGGATCTTGGTTGAGGGTTCAAAGGACTAGGGAGGAGAGTTGGTTTGGTGGCAAAAATCAAAACAGAAAATGGAGTTCCTTTGCAAATCTCCAAGTGCTAGGAAAGAAGGCAGAAATTTATTTGAATAGAATATAAATGGAAATAATCACATGGGGAGGTTCAACTTGCTGGATTTGATGCAAATCATGATCCAAAGGTGAGGAAAGGGTTAGGAGAGGGGATTTGCACTAAGGCCATGGCAAGAAGGAATTGTTGAAAGTGGCAAAGGATTTTCCAAAAGCCATAGTGCAAATTTCAAGGAGATTTTCAAAAGTCATTTCCCAAGTGAAAATATTTTGTCTTGAGTCCAAGTGAAAAGCAAGAACCTCCAAGACCAAACACAGATCTTGGTTGAATCCAAATAAAACTTTTGCCATAAAGAAAAATATTTGAGAGTGAGAGTTCTCTTGAAGAAAAATTTAAATCACTCCCCTCAAGTCAAATAAAAATCTTTTAAAAAAATCCAAATAAAAACTTGGGTGTCACAACACCTACCCCCTTAGGAAAAATCTCATCCTCGAGATTTCTGCTGACCCTCAAATAGATATGGATACTCTGCTCGAAGGAAATCTTCCCTTTCCCATGTAGCTTCATCCTCAGTGTGGTTGCTCCACTGAACCCTGAAAAACTTTGTCGTTTTCTGACGGGTCCTCCGTTCAGACTCTTCTAAAATCTTTACTGGGCTTTCTCTGTAGGTGAGATCTGGTTGCATATCATTGTCCTCATGAGGTACATGTTTTTCTGGGTTGCTCACACATTTTCTTAACTGTGAGACGTGGAACACGTCATGGACGTCTGACAGCTCCTTGGGGAGGTCTAGTTGGTAGGCTACCGTGCCTCTTCGTGCCTTTACACAAAATGGTCCAATGAATCTTGGGGCTAGCTTCCCCTTTATTTTGAACCGTTGCAGACCCCTCATAGGAGATACTCGGAGGTATACGGAATCACCGGGTTCAAAACTGACCTCACGGTGCTTCTGATCATAGTAGCTCTTTTGGCGGCTCTGTGCTGTCTTGAGTCTGTCCCGGATTTGTTTAACTTTCTCCTCGGCTTCTTTAAGCATGTCTGGGCCGAAGATACGGCTGTCACCTGTTTCTGACCAATTCAGTGGGGTACGACACCTCCGTCCGTACAATGCTTCAAAGGGTGCCATTTGCAAGCTGGCTTGGTAACTGTTGTTGTAAGCAAATTCGGCATACGGCAAACTCTCTTCCCAACTGGATCCATAGGTGAGCACACAGGCTCTTAGCATATCCTCTAGGATTTGGTTCACACGTTCCGTTTGTCCATCAGTCTGAGGGTGGTATGCTGTACTGAAGGCTAGTTGCGTGCCCAGAGCTTGTTGTAGGTGATCCCAAAATTTGGAGACAAATTGGGTGCCTCGGTCTGATATTATAGTCTTTGGGACTCCGTGCAAACAAACTATACGGGAGAGATAAAGTTGTGCCAGTCTTTGTGTGGAGTAGGTAGTCTTCACGGGAATGAAATGAGCAACTTTGGTTAGTCGGTCTGTGATGACCCATATGGCGTCATTCCCACGCTGTGATCAGGGTAGTCCGACGATGAAATCCATTCCTATTTCATCCCATTTCCACTCCGGTATTCTGTTTGGTTGGAGTAGCCCTGCTGGCTTTTGATGCTCGGCCTTGATGCGCTGACATGAATTGCAACAAGCAATAAATGTGGCTATATCTCTTTTCATACCGTGCCACCAAAATCTTTCCTGAATGTCCTTGTACATTTTGGTTCCTCCAGGATGAATCGAGTATGGAGCGGTGTGGCTTTCCGTCAAGATCTGTTGCTTGAGTTCCTCAATGTTAGGCACGCAAAGTCTGTCTCGGTACCATAATGTTCCTTCACCGCCGGTGACGAACTCGGAAGTCTTACGAAGATTCATTTTCTTCTTTATGCCTTCGATGCTGGGATGTCCCTGTTGAGCCTTCTTAATTTGTTCCACCAGGGTGGGTTGTATCTCCAGGTTCGATACGGTGCCCTCAGAGACTAACATCATGTTGAGCCTAGCGAACTCTCGCTGAAACTCAGGCCTCAAGTTTTGCGGACCGTCATTGTCCGTGCTGGGGTTTCGACTAAGGGCATCGGCCACTACATTTGCTTTCCCTGGGTGGTAGTGAATGCCGATGTCATAGTCTTTGACCAGTTCCAACCAGCGTCGTTGGCGTAAATTCAGCTCTGGCTGTGTGAAAATATATTTGAGGCTCTTATGGTCCGTATATATTTCACAGCGATTTCCCAACAGAAAGTGCCTCCACTCCTTGAGTGCATGTATGACTGCTGCTAGCTCCAATTCATGTGTTGGGTAATTTTCCTCATGTTTTCGCAGCTGCCTGGAGGCATATGCGACAACTTTGCCATCCTGCATTAGCACGCATCCGAGACCTTTTCGGGACGCGTCACAATACACTTCAAAGCTCTTGTGTATGTCTGGCACAGTTAAGACTGGTGCGGTTGTCAGCTTCTTCTTGAGTTCTTGGAAGCTCTGCTCGCATGCTTCCATCCATACAAATTTCTTGTCCTTCTTGAGTAACTGGGTTATAGGTTTCGCCACAGTGGAGAACCCTTCAATAAATCTTCTGTAATACCCGGCCATTCCCAGGAAACTCCGCACATCAGTAACATTGGCGGGCGGCTTCTAGTCCAGTATGGCCTTGACTTTTTCTGGGTCTACGGCCACGCCTTCTTGGTTCAGTATATGGCCCAAGAAGCCAACTTGTCTTAGCCAAAATTCACACTTGCTAAATTTGGCGTACAACTGATGTTTCCTCAATTCTCCCAAAACAATTCTGAGGTGCTCAGCATGCTCTTCTGGTGTCCTCGAGTAAACCAGAATGTCGTCAATGAATACCACCACAAATTTGTCCATGAATTTCATGAACACTTTGTTCATGAGGTGGACGAAATATGCGGGGGCGTTCGTTAGTCCAAAAGGCATCACTGTGAACTCGTATAACCCATATCTGGAAGTGAAAGCTGTCTTGGGGATATCTTTCGTCCGTACCTTCAATTGGTGATATCCCGATCTCAAATCAATTTTTGAGAATACCTTGGCCTGTGCGAGCTGGTCAAACAAATCATTGATCCGTGGCATCGGATATTTGTTTTTGATGGTGACCATATTGAGGGCTCGATAGTCTATGCACAGCCTCAGTGTCCCATCTTTCTTTTTGGCGAACAACACAGGCGAACCCCAAGGTGAGGAGCTGGCTCGAATAAATCCTTTGTCCAACAATTCCTTTATCTGCCTCTTCAACTCCACCAATTCTGAGGGTGCCATTCTATACGGCTTCTTATAGATGGGAGCGGTGCCAGGTGCTAGTTCGATGCTGAATTCTATCTCTCGGTCTGGTGGCATGCCTGGCAGTTCTTCCGGGAATACATCAGGAAACTCGCATACCACTGGAACTTTTCTCAGTTCTGCAATGTCCATTTTGTTCAGTTTTAGTTTCTGTGATCGTGGCCTTTCTTGAGCGGAAACTCTTATAGTCTTGCCGTGATGGTGAGTGAGAATCACTGTCCGATTGAAACAGTCAATGAATCCTTTGTTGGTGGTCAACCAGTCCATCCCTAAAATGACATCCAGTCCTTTACTTTCCAACACGATGAGATTCGCGTGGAATTGTAGTCCTTCGAACTCAATGACCACTCCTTGGCAGTAACCTTGAGCGATTTGCTTATTTCCGGGGTACTTGATGATCATAGATTTTTCCAAGGGGAGTATCGAAAAATCATATTGCGAAACAAAACTCTTCGAAACGAACGAATGGGAAGCTCCAGAATCAAACAAAACCGTGGCAGGTACTGTGTTGACAGGGAACGTACCGAGCACGATGTCTGGGGCATTCTGCGCTTCTTCCCTGGTCATATGGTTCAGGTGACCCTTCCTGTGGTTGTTGCTGGGGTTGAAGTTGTTGCGCTTGGGGGCTGGATTGTTTCCACCATTGTTCGGCTTGGGTGCCGAGTCTCTTGGCTTCGGGCACTGTTTAGCATAATGCCCTTGTTGACCACAAGCATAGCAGGTGACCCCTGGACGGTATGTGAACTCCTTGTCCCTGGCATGAAACTGTCCGACGGGCCTTGGCTCAGTAGTCGTGGATCTCCTTGCGTCTGTCCTTGGGACCTCAGTCTTGCCTCGGTTGCTGCGGGCAAGAGTCGTCTTGTCCCTCATCCGCTTACGGATATCTTCCAGACTACGGCGCTCATTCTCCAAGGTGATGGCCTTGTCCACCAGCGTCTTAAAATCCGGAAAGGTGTGCACAATCAGTTGGCATCTCAGTGCTGGTGCCAGGCCATCCAGGAATTTTTCCATCTTCTTGCTTTCTGTCATGTGCTCGTCGTAGGCATAACGAGACAGCTGGGTGAACTGACCGTTGTATTCTGTGACTGACATGCCTCTCTGCTTCAGGTCATCGAACTCTCTCTTCTTGATCTTTGGGATGCTCCTGGGGATGTGTGCCCCACGGAAGCCTTCCTTGAACTCTTCCCAGGTGATGTTGTGTTCCCTGGGATGCATGTGTAGGAAGTTTTCCCACCATGCTGCGGCTGCTCCAGTAAGGTAGTGTGGTGCATAAAGCACCTTCTCATGATTTGAGCACTGAGCAATAATCAGTTTCCTTTCAATCTCACGAAGCCAATCATCGGCTTCCAGCGGCCTATCGGTGTGAGCAAAAGTTGAGGGGCGAGTCTTCTGTAACTCAGATAACTTGGAATGTGGTTGATAGGGTTCACGGTGGTTTCCCATATTGATGACATGGTTCATCATCTCTTGGTGCTGTTGCTGGCTTTGCTCGAAGAGACGGCATACTTGAGACAGTGCTGCTTCGCTGTCTTGTTGGCTGGACTGACCCTGAGTGAAATTGTTGCTGGTCTGTGTCCCGTAAACCTCTTCTGGTTGATTGGGCATGGAGCGAGTCCATGGGCGAGACATTTTTCCAATCTGGGGTATTATTTGCAAAACCCATGAGAAAAACTGTGTAGCACAAGAAAAATCTCGCAAAGGCAATAATCAAAAGGCTTCAAGGTTTTCAAAGAAACACAAATGATTTTTTATGGAGAAGAAGTGCTTAACATAAATCTTACATGCGAAAAGCAAACACGTGATACAGCACTCAGGATGCGCGTACACGTCCTGACATGTTACTAAAACTAGCGTACTACTCCGGAAGGCAGCAAACACACCAATACAAACTATCATACAGGAATAAACAGCACATCATACAGGCAGACATAACACGCGGCTACTCGGTGCTCTCAGTCGGAGATGGTGAAGATCTCCTTCCCCTTGCCGATGGCAAGGCTCAGCGGTCCAGGAGAATCAACCTCCACCTCCTCTCTAGCTGGCTCCTGGCGCGTGACGCTGCGCTGCGGTGATGGTGCGGGGGCGACTGGTGGTAGAGCGTGTGCGGCAGGTGGTGCGGCTCTGACTGGAGTAGGAGCGATGACTCGGTCGAACTCCTCAGTGGTAGGCAGACGGCGAACAGTGGCCAAAATGGCCGGTGCATAAGAGGCTGAAGACGAGACGAATGTCAGGGGCGGTGCCGTGTTGAGAAGTTCCTTCCTGCTGGCAGGACCGCCACGGACTAAGTCCATGCGGGCAGCCACAAGATCATCTACGAGGTTGTCGAAAGACTCCTCCAGAGCCTTGAGATACTCCACAGCCATCTCGATGGCTTCATCTCGTTCTCCCCGATGGCAGGCAAACGCATAGTGGCTGGTGTAAGGCACATGGCATGGGAGGTAGCGGTAGCGATGAGTCTTCATCGTAGGAAGGATGTACCGAAGGCGAGCTATCGCCTCACGGGCAGCCATCTGCATGGCATGCCTCTCCGTAGGCATGGCCCTTCCACAAAACGGAAGTGGCGAGCAGCAGAACGTCCTCCCTTGAACTGCACCACAGCTTGGTGCATAGACACGTCGTCACTGAGCTTGTGCTGGTAGAGTGTGAACTCCGGGCGAGCTGCTGGCCCGATCGCGAGCTTGGTGATGGAGACGAGGAGCTTGACAAACCCCTCGGGCACGTTGGTGAACACTCGGTTCTCATAGCTGCTGCCAGCCATCTACAAAAGTAGGCAAAAATTCTGAGTAGTCATGTCATAAATTTATGATGACCAACAGAAAATAGCTACAATTGCAAAATGCTGAAAAAGCACAAAAACGCTAATAACCGATTAGCGATCGCACCTAGTGGCTTCCTACAGTCAGCCTGGCTCTGATACCAAGCTTGTCACGACCGGTTTTTCAATAAAATAATTATTGAGAGACCAATCCCTTTTACGGACCAGCGAGGAAGAATTCCTTCTCACTGGTAGACAATATCTTGGTCACAGAAGAAAAATACCAGGAGTACTAAATATAATACAAGGTTGAGCAGAGACTGCCCAACAATTTATTACATGCGCGCCGCTAAAACAAGACGGCGGATAGGGTGGCAAACTACTAACTCATGATAATAACGATGGTGGAAATATCATCGCGAAGCGAGTGATATGATTCCACAAGACTACAACTCTTCGAGCGTCGGAGTGAGGCTCGAGAAGACTTATTGCGGGTGGCGGAAGCGTATACAATACAAGTGACCAAAATCCGGGATCGCGCAGGACTGATTGGGACTCCTCTAGGCATCGGACGCGCCATCAAACTCTTCATCCAAGAGATCGCCTTCGTCAACATCTGGCCAAATCAACAAGCCAGGTGAGTACTATGAAAGTACTCGCAAGACAGTTCGGACATAAGGTATAACAAATGTAAACATGAAGCACATGAACAAGTTAACCAGTGCGATCAGACATAGAGATAATAAATACTGGGTGCCGAGCGAGGGTCTGAATGACGCCTCGAGCGGAAACTACAGAATAGTAATACTGGTGCCAAACGAGTGTCTGAAAGACTCCTCGAGCGGAAAATGCGGAATAATAATACAGGTGCCAAACGAGTGTCTGAAAGACTCCTCGAGCGGAAAATGCGGAATAATAATGCGGGTGCCAAACGAGTGTCTGAAAGACTCCTCGAGCGGAAAATGCGGAATAATAATGCCACAGTCGGGCGTCGAGGCGACACCACATAAAGGGCTTGCAACAGAAAATAAAGACAGTGCATGCCACAGTCGGACGTCTGTGCGACATCACATAAAGGGCTTATATTTAAAGTAAGAAACAAGTACACGCCACAGTCGGACGTCTGCGCGACGTCACATAAAGGGCTTATATCACAGCTCAATAATACAATCGTTCGGGAACATAAATTATCACAAGCATGCGACAAATATAAAGTTAGTCCATCCACAGGAATAACAATAAAACTGGATTTACCACTTGAGCTTGTTCACCGGGGACAAGTTTTTCACACGGATAGATATGGATATAATGTTTACACTACTTGATCATGGATACGATGATTTGGAAAGAATTGACTCTGCAGAGTTTGTACTTAACCACAGCCAACGGATTTCAGTAGTCACGGGGACTAGTTCCGTCTACGGTGTTTTGGAAGAAACACGTCTAACCAGTACACACCCAATTCAACCATCCGAAGCCAGGGATCACCCTCGGCAACATTCAAGAAAAACCTTGAGACGGGGAGGCTACAACCTCGCGTAGCATGGGATCAAATTTCTATACGCACGCTCTAAGGGGGTGCCCCCCCTCTCGGTCCCAACCGGAAACACCCATGCCCCCTGACCGGATGACTGGCTTTAATCCTGGGCCAAGGTACCATCATCCCGGCCTCTCTGTTTGGTGTGTACACGGAAAGAGGTTACCAACTTACTAAACCGCATCCTGGCAATGAGACATGTGGTAGCACGGAAGGGGGAAAGAACGATAACGTGGCTCCAACCATGTTAACGTCGGAGAAAGTCGGATGACGCAAGGCTGGTATGCTACAACAGTACCACCTTGCTGCCCTTCATGTCATCACATGATTAGGCCATCTCTCATCAGAGATCATCGCAACTTTGGAACATGCGGGGGAAGGAACGATAACGTGGCTCCAACCACGTTAACGTCGGAGAAAGTCGGATGACGCAAGGCTGGTATGCTACAACAGTACCACCTTGCTGCCCTTCATGTCACCACATGATTAGGCCATCTCTCATCAGAGATCATCGCGACTTTGGAACAAGCGGGAAAAGAATGATAACGTGGCTCCAACCACGTTAACGTCGGAGAAAGTCGGATGACGCAAGGCTGGTATGCTACAACAGTACCACCTTGCTGCCCTTCATGTCACCACATGATTAGGCCATCTCTCATCAGAGATCATCGCGACTTTGGAACAACCGGGTCGTTGCCTGACAAGCAACGAGGTATTTACCGACACTCATATGCCACGCACAAACTTTCACGCGAACATGCAAAACACCTGTCATATCAAATGTTCAAAACATGCTTGCCTGGTTCGGAGAAGTCGGAGTCTAGCTCGGCGAAGCTCGCGGCTCCTTCACCTCTTCCGGAACCTACGGCAATCACGAAACGGGTACTAACGTGAAAACCAACACTTGCACAGAAACTTTTCCAAATAATTTTCAAATAAATCCCATAAAAAACTAGACAAAATCTGAAGATTGTCAGAAAAAGAATCACTCAAAAATTCCTATTTATTAAAAAGTTATAAAGGTTTCTGTCTAGGGACTTATCTGTAATGAAACAGAAAAGTTCCAGGGTTTTAACTGAGAAAACAGAAAACGCTTCGGTTGGGAATGCGTAAGCGCAAAGGAGAAAACGTATTTGCCCGAAGGCGCCAACAGAAAACGGTTCGGAGGAGAATAGAATAGAGGCTGACAGGCGGGGTCCACCTGTCAGGTTTAAAAAGCTCGCCGGCGCCCGAAGACTGCGGTGGACGCCGGCGTCGAACCACGGCGAGTTAGGAGAAACGGAGGGTACCAAGAGCTTCAGTGTCTTCTTCCACGTCGGTGGGTGGTGGACTCGTCCAACGGGGAGCACCACGTCGACGGCGACACTATCTCCGGCGGACGGCGGCTCGGGTGAGGATGGGGAACTCCGGTGGAGGGCTGCAAACTATGAATTGAGGCGCGGGTCAGAACGAGGGATGCAAGGTGAAGCTACTGGCAAGAGAATGGAGGCGGAGGAGCGCACACGGGGGCGAATCGGGCTGGATCCCGTGGCGGGTCGCGGCGGCCGAAGTCGAGGAAGGAGACCTCCTCGGGGCTCTACCAGTGGCTAGGCTTGCTCTAGGGGGAGTGCAGGGATGGTGGGTGCTCGAGTTCAAGCTCGGGGCCTCTATTTATAGGCAGATCGACGGGGTGGCCGTGAACGGAGAATCTCCGGCGAGCGATTACGGCGGAGCAGTGGATTGGCAGGTGGTTTGAGTGGCCAGGTAGCGTCAGTGGAGGTTACTGGAGTCGTTTCACAGCTAAACGGAGATGGCCTTGGCGTAATGGCGTCGGTCCACGGTGAGGTGACCGCACGGGCTCAACGGCGGCAGAGAGCGCGCTCCGCGCCCTGCGGTTCACGACGAGAGCGGCAGCGCGTTCGGGGGAGTGGAAGGCCACGCGGCGAGCTCCGGTGGTTTGGGCGGCGCTGGGTGATGTCGTCGGCGCCGTGTCTCCCGCTGGCGTCCGCAAAGCCGCCGCCGGCGTCGGTCACGGGGCGGCGCACCTTCTACTGCTCATCGTCGACGCCCGCAAGGCGCCAGGCGTTCGTGCGGTGTAGGAACAAGAGGGCGGGGACGAGGAGCAAGGCGACGCGGTGGTACTGGCGAGATCGACGTCCTTCTCTGAAGAAAATGACAGCAAGCCACTGACTGAATCTCTGAATTTTTCTGAACTTGATACACACAGTGCATTGCAGGTGTTCGACAGAAAGATTTTGCAATGAGATAAATTTTTCTGGAGCTGTAACTTGGTGAGATGACCACTCAATGCACCCAGAGGCTGCCTGATTTTACTTGGAATTTTTGGAGAAGGTTTTGAATGAATTTCACCAAATTTGGCAAATCTGGTCCAAACTTGCAGCAAGTGTAGTTTGAAAAATTTGAACTGAAGACCAGTGGATCTTCATGGATCTTGGTTGAGGGTTCAAAGGACTAGGGAGGAGAGTTGGTTTGGTGGCAAAAATCAAAACAGAAAATGGAGTTCCTTTGCAAATCTCCAAGTGCTAGGAAAGAAGGCAGAAATTTATTTGAATAGAATATAAATGGAAATAATCACATGGGCAGGTTCAACTTGCTGGATTTGATGCAAATCATGATCCAAAGGTGAGGAAAGGGTCAGGAGAGGGGATTTGCACTAAGGCCATGGCAAGAAGGAATTGTTGAAAGTGGCAAAGAATTTTCCAAAAGCCATAGTGCAAATTTCAAGGAGATTTTCAAAAGTCATTTCCCTAGTGAAAATATTTTGTCTTGAGTCCAAGTGAAAAGCAAGAACCTCCAAGACCAAAGACAGATCTTGGTTGAATCCAAATAAAACTTTTGCCATAAAGAAAAATATTTGAGAGTGAGAGTTCTCTTGAAGAAAAATTTAAATCACTCCCCTCAAGTCAAATAAAAATCTTTTAAAAAAATCCAAATAAAAACTTGGGTGTCACACCTGCCTACTGGTGGGCCTGCTACGTAAGCCGGCAGATTGACGTAGTCGCCCTGCGGGGCGACGTTCTTCATGTAGAAGTATGACTTCTGCCATAGCTTCACCGACTGGATCAGTGTGATGACGGGGAAGGGGTTGTCGGCAGCCACCCTCCGCATCGCGACGAAGGCGCCACTCTGAGCCGGCACGCCCTGCATGCGCGTGCCCAGGTTGGACTGGAAGAACTCCCCCAGAGCTCGAGGGTGGGGAGGACGCCGAGGTAGCCTTCGCACATGGTGACGAAGGCGGACAGCAGCACCACCGTGTTCGGCGTAAGGTGGTGCGGCTGGAGTTGGTAGAACTCGAGAAAGGTGCGGAAGAAGGCGCTCGTGGGCAAGCCGATGCCGCGCAAGAAATGCAAGCGGAAGACTACCCGCTCGCCTTCCTCCGGCTCCGGCGTGATCTCCTTCGCCGGCACAAGATGGACCTCCATCTTGTCCGCGTTGGGCAGCCACCGCGTCTTGCGGAGGAACTCGACGTGATCCTCATGGACGTTGGAGCCGTCCCAATCCCCCCTGTACTGCATCGTGGCGTAGGGCTGGCAAGAATGAGCGCGGCGGCGGAGAATCGAGTGGTAGAGCGGTGCGGCGGCGAGGCGCTGTCGCAAGGAAGAGCAGAAGGAAGAAGATGGCGGAGAGGGGAGGGGCGTGCGAACGCCTGCCGCTCTCCCCCCTCCCCCTACTTATAGCTTCGCACGGTGAAGCCGAGGAGGCAGGGCGTGGGGTGAGACGTGGGATTAACTGCACCCACTCCCCCACGCCTCGCGATTATTACGCCCTGAAGGCGTGCCGAAACCGCCGCAGGAAGACGTGCGGGCGGCTTTGGACCGCAGAGAATCCGCGCCTGGGCCCGGGCGTAGGCGTGGCGGGCCCCCGACCTGCGGCGACGTCCCGTCGCGCGCGTGGGCTGGCAGGCTTTTTAGCCAAGGGCTGCCACGTGGTTCGTAGGCGGCAAGTGGCCGGCCCGCGGCCCGGTGCGCGCGCTGGCAGGCTCCCGCCCTCCGACTCCAAAATTCTTCGCCGAGACGGCGCACCCAACCGAAGCCGGCTCCCAGCTGCCGGCTCGTCAAGATAGGAAGCTGACCGAGCTTCTCGACTCCCACCCAACCTCGAAGCTCAACCAGCTTCGGGGACTACTGTCGGAGTAAATGGCCACGGGTAGCCTAAACGACTACCCCTGGCTCTTCAAAAATTATTAGGCCATTGGAGCCTTCAAGCATTCAAAGCATTGGGCCGCCTTCCCCCGGCCGGCTACCACAGGAGCCGACTCTCAGAAGGCGACCCAGCCTCAGAAACCTCCCCCAAGATAACTACAAGATGGCCGACTCCAGGAAGCCGACCATGGAGAACGCCGACTCCCAAGAGCCGGCCATTTAGAACGCCGACTCCAAGAAGCCGGCCAAGACCGCACCCACCAAAACTACGCCCAGGGGGTAGGCCTATATAAACCCCTCGGGGCACCCATGCAAAGGGTTGGCTTCTTAGAGTTACACACACACCATATAGAGAGGGAAGCGAGAGCTAGACTTGCTCTTCTTCTCCCTTGAACCCGATAGCTCAAGGAGCACTTGTGGCTACTCTTTCTGATCTAGTGATCATGCGGAGACCCCGCAGAGCAGGACTAGGGGTGTTATCTCCACGGAGAGCCCCGAACCTGGGTAAGATTCGCCGGCGAGCATGTCTTCGCCTCATCCCGTTTCCAGGCACCGGCGACGTCTTACTGGCTCCCACAATGATAAGCCACCCCTTGGCATATGTCGCACCTACCACCCGACAATATCCAAACATGAGGGTTAAATTTGAGCAAGTTGCCCCAGACCCACCCAAAAAAACTATCCCACCCAAGAGTCGCTAATATGTGATGAGTTAACCGACCTCAATAGATGGCAAAAACGCCAGCCCGCTGCACTTTGAGAGAGACGAGGAGCGAGAAGCGATACGGGCTGTTGGATTATTAGAGCTAGGTGTCGCACGGAGGCCAAGAAATATGGTGATAGCGTGGGTTAGCCATGTAGAATGATGTAACTACACTGGGCAGCCGTGTTTTGTACTCTTCCGGTCTACTGTGGAGATGATTGGTTGATTTTATATCGCTGAATAATATAAAATATTATGAGTGCAGACGCTCCACCACGAGGATCCTTGCTCCTTCTCGGTCGTCGGGAATCTATGTTCTTCCACTCTCTTTTTTTGACATGAGTTTTGTTCATCCTTTTGCCAACATGCGGGATCTAGCATCAACGTGCACGTGTCATGCAAGAAAATGGAGATAAGCAGTGTGTAACTGAGTCGTGCACTACGATGGCACCTAGTGCTACGCAATATTTTTCCTCCTCGATGGCACGTGAATAGTGCATGTACTCAATGACCGAGCACGGGATGGTAGAAATGGACATGGTCGGCCCTTTTTGGAGAGAGTACTAAATACATATTAACTTTGATGTGTCCCGTCAACTCGCAGAACGACGAGAAGCACACACCGAGGCTGGTCATAGTGGGAGTAACATAGGTAGTAACATAGCACAGTCCAAGACAAGTTTACTTATGTGGCATGTATTTAATGAGGAGAGATGTGTTTAGAGTAACATAATATGTTACTGTAACATAGCGCTTTCCAAGAGAGGATGAGTCTACAAGATAATACATGAAGCCAACTAGTATGACACTACTACTATGTTACTTTGCATTATGGAGGTAGTAACTTAGACTACTGTCATATGCATCACACTAGTCTAAGTTACTCTGCACTATGACCAGCCTAAGAGCATGGTTAATAGTATAGCCAGCTGATGGCTATAAGAAATTGCCATGTCATGTGTAGCCATCATTTATAGTCACTCATATAGTAGTGTGGGCTACAAGGTTGGCTATAACATTACTACTTTTTTCAACCATCTCTCTTTCTCTGTCTTCACATTTATTGTATTTGTCTAGGAATCCGCATATAGCTAGGCTCCTGCATGAGAGCCCACTCCCCTTAGACTACCCACAGTGGGAGTAATATAGATGGTAACATCACACATCTCAAGGCAAAACAGATGATGTGGCGAGTAATTAATGAGAAAAGAGAAGCATGTGGTAACATAGCTAGTTACTGTAACATCACACATCACTACTACAGAATGCTGCTAATGCGACACTACGATCAGAGACCCTTCGAGAAACTGTGTGCGATGCCATAATCGCAAACGGTGCTGTATGAAAACCGTCAGAAATGTATAAAACGTTTGTGATGACGGGTGCATCAAACACGATTCATGTTTTAGTTACATGTGCGATGAAGGGCACACGGTTAACCCATTCGAACTGTTTGCGATGAGGCAGAACAACAGAAACGGGCGGCCATATCAATGTGTGTGCGATATACGACATACAGTTCGCTCCGATGAACCGTTTGCTATTAGGGAGTGCAACATAAACGGTTAGCCAAATCAAGGTGTGTGTGATATAGGGCATACGGTTCACTCGGACGAACTGTTTTCGATTAGCGAACGCAATAAAAATGGTTCAACTTAACAAAATGTGTGTGATACATGGGAAACAGCCAACTCGGATGAACTGTTTGCGATGAGAAATTACAACACAGACGGTTAATACAGTTAGTTCGTGTGCTATTCTGTCTGTACAAAAAACTTTGAAAAATGAAAACTAGTTGCTTGCGGTGGCTAGGAATATCGCACACGATGCGTCTGCGAGTACTCGTGTGCGATGGTTAGTAAGTTACACATATGTTTACTTATGTTTACACTTGTGTGATAAATAACACGTGGCACCGGATACGGTATTCGGGTTGTGTGTGTGCTCCACTTAGTCTTCCCGCGCTCCAGGGAATGCTTCCCGCGCTCCACATGGATGAATTGTAAAATCCACGCCTATTCCCTCACCGGTTTCCCGCCACCAACTAACGGCTTGCTGCATATAACCCAGGCAGCAACGCACCGCCGCGACACTCTGTGAAGATCTAGTCCTCACCCATCTACCATTAGTTATTCCAAGCATGCCAGGCAACGACCAAAGCTTCGACGTTGACGCCTAGCCACGTTACATCTTTGGCGAGGAGAACGAGCCGGAGCAGGTCAGGGAGCAAGAGCTTCATCAGCCGGTACAGGCACCATGGCCCATCGGCAGCGATATCGGTGTCACAGTCCTTGGGAGCACAATCGACATATTGCAGAGGAGGTGTGATGAGCAGTTTGCCATCCATCATGCAAAAGAACCAGAGCTGCTCGGCGGCATGATCGACGACCCACCCGAAGAGCTGCTGTCACCAGTGCTCATCGAGAGCCTGATGCCTCGCAAGGAATGGGCAGAGGACCTCTGCGATTTAGTCAAGATAAAGGCAGCCTACGGCTTCATCATTGCTCGCGGTGGCCGTGTCAACCTCGATCCCGATGATGTGGTGGCCAGGCTCGAGCGCATCCTTGGCGGAGTGGACGTCCCTGACATAGTAGAACATCGCCAACGTGATATCTTGAGGATGCAGGTGATCAACGGAATTTGCTACTGGGCCAGAGACATGGAAATGGAGCGATTCTGCGGAGTTGTCATGCGCACGATTGCACGCTGTCAAGCTCTTCTGGAAGAGGCCCAGCAGCCCCAAGACCCTCCCAGTGCCAGCAGCTCCGTAGGCGGAGGCGGGTCGGGACACACGGAGTGAACGACCGCAAGGGTGCTATGCTGATCATGGAGTCCGAGAAGACCATCGTCGGAAGGCCGCCAACTCAGCCTTTTAGCTTATATTTTATTATAATTGTATGCATATGTAGGTCGTGAGTGTTCTGGGCCTTGCTGCATTTGGCATTTTAAATTATCCTGAATATGTAAGACAATTATTAAGAATTACTAACAGTTTCCATTGTAACTTTGCCTCAACTGCGAGCAGAGCGCGCGCAGGGACGCCAGAGCGGAGTGCGCCGCGGCCACCTCAATAGCGAGCAACCACGTGGTCAACCTTCTGCCATCAATAAATTTTGACCTTGTTACTCGTCACATTGCTGATTACAACGCAATAAGTAATTGCAAATCTGTTCACACCTATCAAACTAATATGTGTTCACACTTAGCAACGGGCTATAAAAACTACCCACTCAAAAATTACTTCACAGTTCCTCTCCTCATCACCCACAAAACTGGTTTTCTCTGTCAAGTCGTTCCGCCATGACCGGTAGGAGGAGTTTAGGGTGGACATATAACCAGGCAGCAAAGACCAAGGCCGCGGAAGCACTAGAGAGGTCCCGCCGTGAAGCCGCAGCCGCAGCAGAGATGTCCCAGCGCGCCGCGGAACCCTCGAACGAGCTCTCACGGGCACGCGAGGGCTCTCACAAGCGCATTCGCGGCGTCGGCCATCGTGACGAGCCGGCGTTCTTAAAGTCCTTCGCCGGCGATGACGACATTCTCGCTGGCGTCACTACGCAGCAGGACCTGGTCGACGGCTTGATGAAGCTACTCAAGATCAGCGATGCCTCGGTTGACAAGGCGACCGACCTTGTCGAGCAACTCATGGATGACAATGCAAAGCTCCTCAAGTTGGTCACTGAGAAGGAGGAGGAGGCCGCCGGCTGGAAGATGCTGCATGAGCAGAGCAGTGCCTCGGAGATGACGCTAAAAGCAGTCATCGAGGAACTGATGGGTGGCTTGAGGAAGCTCTGGATCAAGCGCGAGCAGGAGGTGGAGGAATCCGTGGCTGCTTTCAAGGAAAGTCGTGAGGAATTGAAGAAGGAGCTGGAGGATTTCGCCGCCCGGTGATCCATCGACGAGTAGAGACAGTAGCGACCCAGATCATTGTCTGCAATTTCCTTCTTCCCTTGCCCCCGTGTCTTTCGGGCTTTGCCGCATGTGGCATTTTCAATTATCCGGAATATGTAAGACAATTATTATGTGCGCCATTGTAAATTTGTCGTCGTATTATCTGTTGCCATTTTATTTGTAGTCGTATTATCCGTTGCCCTATGTGGAAATTTAAATTAGGGCGGATTACTAGTTGAAAACACGAACAAAGCAAATGCTGCCATGGGATCACAAGCAAACACCCTCCGTTCAGGTGCTTTAATTAACCAATTAATGGAGAAGTTGTGAGCGAGGCGGCGGCGGCTAGTGCATGGAGGTCAAAGAGCTCGCTTCCCGGTGAGCATGGGCGGCATTGCTGCTCGCACGTGTCCCGTCGAGCCTGCGAGGTGGACAGGATGCACACGTCCCGTCAAGCCTGCACGGCAGACTGCTCACACGCATCCCGTCGAACCTGCACGGCGGACTTCTCGCGCTCGTCCCGTCTAATCAAACAGCTGCACGCACGCCACCGAGTATGGTTAAATTTCGACACGGTAAATATAATACAACCGTTTGTGATATTAATGTGTCAGCTTTTTGTTTCAAAAAGGACTTCGTTGGCTACTAATCTGTGCGCCTCTTCTCAAACTAGATGATTTTTTTACCACGGCATATATGTGCCATGTCATGAAACCATGCCAAGTCTCATGTTTTTTGGGTGACTTTTTAATTTACTGTGATTTAAAAACCGAGATTCTCATTGTTTCATGACGACAACAAGTTTGTAATTCATTCTCATTCCTTAAACAAGACCTAAACATGCACCCAATGACACATGTACGATTTCCCACCCATTTTGCTTCACTGGAGCATGTGGTTGTAGTTCAAATTTGAATTATGGACTACATTAAATGCATAGAAAACTTAGTAATTAGTAATATATATACAATGGCCAAACGAACCCTGAACAGTTTCAAATTTTAGCCCGACACTCCTGTTATTCTATGTTGCCTGTAGAAAACAAAGTTCAAGGCGAGAAGAGGCATCGATTATCGTTTCGCCCACAACAGGGGCCTGTTTCCCTACCGGAACCACGAGGGTTGCGACAGGCTCCGGTTTGTAGAAGGCATGTAATATAGCTTCGCCCAAATTGGACAATTATATATATCATGTAGTGACACCATGCCAAGTTTCATGATTTCCTAGTGCGTTTTGGATTTACAGACATTTAAAAACCGAGATTCGCAATGTTTGTGGCCAGGCTAGGATGGCGAGACGGTTGAATTCGTTCCCACTCGTTCCATGGGACCTAAACATGCACCCCAAGGAAACATGTACATTTTTTCTAGCCATTTTGGTGCACTGGAGCATGTATTTGTAGTTGGGATTTGAATGATGGACATTAAATGCCCAGAAAACTCAATTAATGAATAAAAAAGGTCAAACGAACCCTGAATAATTTCAAAGTTCAGCGCGAATCTCCAATTGTTCCGTGTCGCGTGTAGAAGAAAATACGAGGCTAGAAGAGGGAGTGATTATCGTTTGGCCCACAAGGGGATACGTTTCCCTATCGAAACCACGAGGGTTCTTGCGACAGGCTCCGGTTTGTAATAAAGCTTGGCCCAAATTGGCAATGTTTTTACCACGACATATATGTGCCATGACATGACACCTTGCCACCTTTGATGACTTTCTGGTGAGTTTAGGATTTATGGGGACTTAAAAACCGAGATTTGAAATGTTTGAGGAAGAGCCAGGACACCAGTACGGTTGTAATTCATTCCCATTCCTGGCATGAGACCTAAACATGCACCCAAGGACACATGTATAATTTTTCTAGCCATTTTGGTGGACTGGAGCATGTATTTGTAGTTCAGATTTGAATTATGAACATTAAATGCCTAGGAAACTCAATTAGTGTATAAAAAGGCCAAATGATCCCTGAATAAGTTTAAATTTCAGCACGGATATCCTGTGGTTCCATGTTGCCAATGGAAGAAAATACAAGGCGAAGAGAGGCAGTGATTACGTTTCGCCCACAAGGGGAACACGTTTCCCTATCAGAACCACGAGGCTTCTTTGAGAGAAGCTCCATTTTTTGTAAGAGGTTTGTAATAACGCTTGGCCCAAATTGGACAATGTTTTTACCACGACATATATGTGCCATGACGTGACACCATGCCACCTTTGATGACTTTCTGGTGAGTTTAGGATTTATGGGGACTTAAAAACCGAGATTCAAAATGTTTGAGTACGAGCCATGACACCAGTACGGTTGTAATTCGTTCCCATTCCTGGCATGGGACCTAAACATGCACCCAATGACACATGTATAATTTTCTAGCCATTTTGGTGAACTGGAGCATGTATTTGTAGTTCAGATTTGAATTATGGACATTAAATGCCTAGGAAACTCAATTAGTGTATAAAAAGGTCAAACGAACCCTGAATAAGTTTAAATTTCAGCACGGATATCCTGTCGTTCCATGTTGCCCGTAGATGAAAATACAAGGTGAAAAGAGGCAGTGATTACATTTCACCCACAAGGGGGACACGTTTCCCTATCGGAATCACGAGGCTTATTTGAGAGAAGCTTCGGTTTGTAAGAGGCTTGTAATAAAACTTGCGCCACAATGGACGCAAAAAATTCCTCGACATATAAGTGCGATGTCGTGAAACCATGGTAGGTTTCACGATTTTCAGCTTTGTTTTGGATTTATGGGGATTTAAAAACTGAGATTCTTCTCACCAAATGTTTACAAATAGCACACGGTTCACTCACGAAAGCCGATATTCGATGAAAACTTCGTGGAAACCATATTTTAAAGTTTCATAAAAATTTGAAAAAAATGTGGGATCTTAAGAAGGTGATGTTTTATTGCGACACAAAATTTCAAGTTGAAAAACATTACGAGATGTGAGCTATGAAAAAGACAAATTCTGCCCTGAATAGTGATATTACTATTCGGCACTATTCAACAGTGATTTTGTCTTTTTCATAGCTCACATCTCTTAATGTGTTTCAACTTGAAATTTTGTGTGCCAATAAAACATCATCCTCTTAACATCCCGCATTTTTTTGAAACTTCAAAACATTTTTTCTCGTGGTTTTCACTGGTTTCCACCGAATGTTGGTTTCCGTATGATATCCCCCCCCCCCGCTGCGCGCGCGATCTGAGTCTTGCGTTCTGACTGGCTAGAACCCAAACCCCACGGATCGTACGTGTGCACTGTTGGATGCTCCTAGATCGAGCGGCAACCCTGAGCCCTTTCGACAGCACATGCAGTACATGGGTAAGCACTGTGTGCATGCGTCGTTTAGCTCACGCTTCCTTCTCTACTAGGTTTTCATTCAAAACAGGCTACCATTTCTCGCCACTCCGCTCATCGGTTTCCCGCCTCTTCTCCCAGATATGCATGATGTAGATGTTTGTTTAATTCTTATAGTTCATCTCATCCAAAATCAATTAGTTTTGTAAAAAAGCTATTTTAAGATTCATGGAATTGTGCATTGTAAAGGTAAAAACAAAAAGTGACAATTCATTTATAAAAAAGGTTTGGGCAATTAAGATATGGAAGATTCTAGAGAACAAAGGAGAAGTGCTTGTGTTTTGAGGTTTGTGCATTGTGCTTAAGTTCAACCACGGAGTCTTCTAGATTGTACATGTGGCAGAATCTGGTGGAATGTAGATGATATCCAATGGCTAGTAGTGCTCGGATTTTCCATCTCTGTACCGTCGGATTGGCTTCATCCAACGAGCAACTTTCATAGTTATTCGCACACTATATATGTGTATAGATGTATAGATATATATAGATGTGTACCATGCTAGACAAAATAAAGTTTGAGCGCACGCGTGGGACGACCCCCCCTGCTGCCGCCTCGAAGTTTGGAAACTGACATCATAGGTATTGAACCAGGCTTGGAGTCGGGAACGGTGTTCGGTTTGTAATGTACTTGGCGTGGCCCATCGAAGTTGTGCATTTGGGATTTAAACACATCATACACCATCGTACCCATACATATTTTCGGGCCGCACGCAGTGTATATGGGGTCTTCTGATCGACCACGTCTCCCTTGTGTGGTTTTTTGTGATGACACGGATATCTGTGGGCTCCCCGATTGTATATATATCATACCTTTGACCAATAATGAGGGGTATGTGTTGGCCATGAATGGATTCCTCCTAGTTCATGTTAGGGTTGGTCACCGTCAAATGTCGGTCAACCAAATCTTGAGCTCATGCATTGTCAGGATTCCCTCCCAGATGCTCGGATTGGTGGGTTCGACCTACATCAAACCCTGCGTATGTATCTCGTCCTTAACTACTTTGCCTTCATGGTTGTTGTCTGTATCGAGAGGTAGGCACCACATCTAAATTGTACATTATTCTATATTGAAAACACAGATCACCCCTTCCCAACGTACATCATTTTGGGCCGCATGCAAGAGGTGCTGGTTTTGTGGTCCCTCTCGTGCGATGTTTATGATGGTTCAATCTATTGGCCCAAGCGGTTTATCGACAACAACAACTGTCATTTAACCAAACCAAAGATTCATTGGTCCGTCTTATGGTAGGTCATGGCGACATGCATGTATGACCAAAGTATCGATCATTACGTGCATCCGCCCCGCTTACACAAAGTGGGAGGTGGTGGGCCAAGCATCCTAGCTAGGTACGACATTATGTCATTATATATATCCTAGCTAGGTGGTTGTTAGGGTGCTTTCGGGTTTGCGAGGCAGGTGCCACCAAAGTTATGCATTGTGTATTTGAAGTTTTAAAAAACCCCAATATTCGTACATATATTTGGCCACTTCCTGGTGGTTCTTGACTTCGGGCCCCTCTCATCGATCTTCAATGACGCACCCAACCGTGGGCCCGCGAGGTCAAAGTTGTGCATTGGAATTTTGAACATCACATACCACCCTTTTCACTCATATATATTTGGGCCACATGCTGGTGTGGCTGTCTTTTGACCGTCCCTAACGTTATTTTTTGTTGCAAAGACTCTGATTATCCTCAACGGACACGGGGTATAATATCTAAACCGTGTGCAATACAAGTGCGATGTGAATCACCACGACCGCGCAAGCGCAAGCAAATTAAGGTGGAGGTACTGGCTCAACCGTGTGCGATGCAAGTGTGCTGAAATCACCACGACCGCGCAAGCGTGAGCAAAGGGTGGAGGTACTGGCTCAACCGTGTGTGATGCAAGTGCGCTGAAATCACCACGACTGCGCAAGCGCGAGCAAAGGGTGGAGGTACTGGCTCAACCGTGTGCGATGCAAGTGCGCTGAAATCACCACGACCGCGCAAGCGTGAGCAAAGGGTGGAGGTACTGGCTTAACCGTGTGTGGTGCAAGTGCGCTGTAAAACCACCACCTGTGGAAGCGAAAGGCGGGTAGTTTATTTGGAAATTAGGATGAACCGTGTGCGATAGACCAGCTAGCTAGAAATATAAAATACAAACTACCCGCCTTGAGCGTTGCAAAAATCAGCGGATCCGCGCCACTTTTCCTTATTATCATACACGCATATTGTTATTGGACCGTGCGCGATCTTGGGCACTCCCGCCCCGCATCAATTCCTTTACCCAAATTTTAGTAGCCGCCGTACTTCAACCGTCGCCCACACTCCTCCAGCACCGACCTTATAGTAAAATTTTAGCAGCCTAGGCATTTGAACCGTCGCCCTCCCTCGTCCACCACCATCTCCACCCACCATTACTAAAAATTTCAATAGCCGTGGCGTATCCTCAAATACCACCCCCTCCATAGTCCCCCACCCGCCCCCTCCCCCCCTTCAAACCCTAGCTCGTGGCCGGCGCCGGCGCCGCCGCCAACCCTGCCGGTCTGCCCGTTCCTCCTAGCTTAGATAATAAAGTTCAGGTTATCCAGCGATTTCCATACCGTCGCCCCACTCCCCTGATTTTTTAGATGAGGCCTGCGGTGACCCTCCCCTCCAGATCCACATCCCCTGCTCTAGAATGTCGCAGCCTAAGCTCGACCACGTATCCCGGGGAGCCCGACGAGCGTTCGGCCAAGAGGTTTATCATGGCCTCTCCAGCGGACGTTGGCGAGGTGGCCACCGTTCGCCCCGACCTGTCGATCCCGGAGCAACACGTCGCCGCGGAAGCCGGTGAAGACGTTGACTACGTTGCCATGTCGAAGGCTTCATGTCAGCGGGCTAGCGTATTACTGTATCTCGGGAAAGCTGGCTACGACATCAAGCTCGTCCACACCGACGGCTTCACGCGGGCCATGTCACAGGTTAAGTGGTCCATCCCCAACCCCTCTTGTTCAACCGCCGTCGATCTCTTCGACGGCCCTGCCACTGATCTCCTCCGCCAAGCGGTCAAGGATTTGCGAGCTTTATACGCCATCGAGCCCATTTTGTCACTTCTGAAGGACACGTTCTACGGCGGCGGCTTGGGATCCTCAATTGCCAAGTCAGATCTCATCGACCACGACCACGAGGAGGGCACCCACGAAGGTTCTTCCAAGGTGAAACAGCCCATCTGTGACATCAGAGAGCACACCATGGGTCTGTGCTCTTCCAACTGGAAGGATCCCGTCCATGAAATGTGAGGCAACATTCTATCAGCAAATATTACCTTTTCTAGCTTGCCAACCCGTACCCTTTGTTGTAGTAGCATTTGCCGTGCGGTGCTTTAACTGTGTCGTGTTTAATTATTTCAGTTATGCAAAAATGTATTGTTCAATAGGTCTATGTGATGTTTAAGTATGAATTGTCCACTTTATTTTCACGAATGGATATATTTGGTTGTTTATAGTGAGTAGATGCCTTGTTTATCTGTATTTGGTTCTTAGTTTGGTTGGTGTGAGTATTTGTCCAGTTATCAAGCAGATGCCTTGTTTATCTGTATTTGGTTGTTAGGTTGCTTTTTTATAGCATTTGTCCAGTTATCAAGCAGATGCATTGTTTATCTGTATTTGGTTGTTAGGTTGCTTTTTTTAGCATTTCTCCAGTTGTCAAGCAGATGCCTTGTTTATCTTTATCTGCTTGTTAGGTTGGTTGCAGTGAGCATTTGTCCAGTTTTCAAGCACATGCCCTGTTTATCTGTATTTGCTTGTTAGGTTGGTTGCAGTGAGAGTCTGTCCAGTTTTCAATGGCTATATTTGGTTGTTATACTGGTCATTTATGCCTTGTTTATTTCAGTCATTCACAATGTGTGGTTCATTATGTGCAAGTCGGAACTGTGCCGCTCGACTACATCAATACCAGTTTGAACGGCTATATTTGGTTCCAGTTATTCCTGGTGTAGTTAACACATGCCCTTTATTTCAGTTTTACAGATGTATCCAGTGTGATGTTTAAGCATTACCTACGTTTTATTCATTTTCAACAATACCAGTTTGAATTGCAATATTTGATGGCTGTTAAGCCTGCTGTCGGTAACATTGCCTTCCATTTTATATCTGCTTTAATAGCATGCTGAAACCAACACATTCAAGCTATCATTTGGATGATGTTGTTTACCTTTGCTATATTTGTTTGATGTTAAGATTGATGTACTTATCATGCCTTTCCACTACTTATGTAGGACAACAACGGGAGTGGCCACCATTTTCCGCCGAGGTTAGCTTCATCCCTCGGCTTGTACTCCCCTGTCGTTCCATAATGTAGTGCATATAGATCTAGGCCTGGACACTAGTTAGCTTCTAATATTGACTTGTTGCTTGTAGGTACATATGCCCTTGGCAAGGATCCCATCGACCCTTTTTGCGTATGGGGCAATGAGATATTGATGAACAAGCATCAAGTGAGGAAACTGATAAGGATTATTAGCAAAAAGATACGAATGGTGGCAAGCAAATTATTTGTTTATGCTCTATCCAACACAACAGTGAGCTGTAGGATGGTAACTACAAACTCTGTAGCCTTCGCTTTTTACTGCCCATAATGAGTTGTTAGACAACAATGTCTGAATCTTTTTCATTCCCAGTGGTTCCCGAAGTAGTTCACTCAAGATTACCTCGCAAAGTACATGATTGGTGGACACGCAATGAAGGTTAAAGTATTTCATCCAGGCTACAATGAGCATCAAGAAGTCCTAATGAAGACAGTGAAGGATGGACGGGCAGCCATCACAAGGGGTTGGCCTAGACTCGTGCGCGCCTTACGCATGGAGGAGGGCACAATATGGGCATTCCGCTTCACCTTCTCCAGCAACCAGAATGTCTTTCGCCTCTCTCTTTACAGTCTTTAGTACAACCGTGGTTCATCATTCTTTACTTGGTGCTTCTGTAGTTCTTCAGTATATGTACCTGTGCATTGAATTATGGATTCGTGGTTGAACCTATATTTGTAATAAACATGGTTGGATATGAAATAAGTGATTGCCTACTTTCAAATTCATAACATGTGATTTTTAAATTAGGGATTAATTGGATTAATTATGGATTGCACTGCACACGGTTTGCGAAAGCGAAACGTCTGCGATATACGTGGAGATCAGAAATGTTTCTAGGATCCACTACGTGTGCGATCAATCTCCACTGCACACACGAATTTCTCTTGAAAACTATTTGCATTAGGCCACCTTGCGCAAATGTTTATCACATAAAAAGTGTGTGATGGACAGCCTTTGCCACACAGTTTCTTTCTACGCACCGTGTGTGATGCATTCAATAACACAAATGATAAAATTATTAATATCGTGTGCAATGGCAACGCTCCACCGCACTCCGCCTGCTCCCCCTCTATCACTTGCGGCTTCACATTGAAGGTCTTGAGCCACAAGCCGAAGTGCGGAGGAGTTCGGAGGAAGGATTCGCACGTGACGATAAACGCCAAGATGAAAAGGACAGAGTTCGGGGCGAGATCGTGAAAATCTAGTCCATAATAGAACATGAGCCCCCGGATGAAGGGATTAAGGGCGAACCTTAATCCTCGGAGGAAGTGGGAAACGAACACGACCCTCTCGCCGGATCTGGGGGTAGGGATAACCTGCCCTTCCGCGGGAAGCCGATGGAGGATTTCTGCGGTCAGATATCTCGCCTGCTGAAGCTTCGCAATATCCTCCTCCGTGATAGAAGAAGCCGCCCACCGGCCTTGACGGCTGGATCCGGACATGACTGAGGCTTGTGGCGATTGAAACCTGGGTGTTGGAACTCGAGGTAGTAAGGGTTGAGGAAGAAGCAAGCGTGGAGAAGAAATACGGGTATGTACCCCCTTATAAAGGCCGTGAATATCGAACGCCTCCTCCTGGGCCTTCAAACTTGCCTGTTCCCAAGGAGTTGCACCCAAAATACGGTTGGGTTACCCACGTCCGTGTCAATAAGGAATCCCTTAATAAGGGGACACGATCTCTACTTGGATAAGACGTGCCAATCACAACTGCATCTCAGAGAAAAAACGGCAGAAGAAAAAATGGTTCAAAATAATGACCGGACTAAAGTGATGTCATGTTATAAAAAATTGGCAGAAGATTAGACTTATAAATTATTATGACCTCTGTGGAACTATATGCTACTCGTGTTGCAGAGCCGAACTCGTTCGTCCGAAGACTATTGTGGAATGTCCGGAAAGGGGAACCCGCCTTGCAATGCCAAAGACAGATCTACGCGCCGGATACCTTGTCATTGAAGCCAGGTTCAGGGGCTACTGAGGGAGTCCTGGACTAAGGGGTCCTCAGGCGTCCGGCCTGTTAGCCATGGGCCGGACTGATGGGTCGTGAAGAAACGAAGACCGAAGAGTGCACCCGTGTCCGGATAGGACTCTCCTTTGCGTGGAAGGCAAGCTTGGCAGCCAAACATGAAGATTCCTTTCTCTTTAACTGACCTCATGTAACCCTAGATCTCTCCGGTGTCTATATAAACCGAAGAGCTTAGTCCGGAGGGGAGATATATGCATAACCATAGTCATACAGGCTAGACTTCTAGGGTTTAGCCATTACGATCTCGTGGCAGATCAACTCTTGTAATACTCATATTCATCAAGATCAATCAAGCAGGAAGTAGGGTATTACCTCCATAGAGAGGGCCCGAACCTGGGTAAACATTGTGTCCCCTGTCTCCTGTTACCATCGACCTTAGACGCATAGTTCGGGACCCCCTACCCGAGATGCAGCCAAGGTATGCAGTAACCTGCGTGTATATTTAGAAAGGACGAATGGTTCATGCTGACTAAAGTGTTATGAACTTTATTAGGGGCCACGACCAAGGTGACAGCCCTCAGGAAGGCGTTAGCCGAGGCCGAGGACAAAGCGGCCAAGGAACATGCCACGCGCGAGAAGCAGGAGGCCCAGATCAGCGAGGTCCAGCAAGAGCTCCAGGACGTCATCAAGAAGTACGAGTCCTTGGAGTGTGATTCTAAGATGCAAGAGTCCGAACTTGCGAAGGCCCGCCGGAGCGCACAAGATGCCCGACCCGAAGCCCAGAGCGCCCTCCAGGAAATCCAGGCGGCCAAGAAGATCACGACGGGTAAGGTTTTCATTATGCAAAGCAAGTCTGCGAAGGAAAAGTTCCTTTAACTTACCCGAATTTGGAGCTCCCCAGGGGCGTTTACAAATTTGCCGCGCAGCATAACGGATGCTGCCGAGTTCTATCGAGCCGGAGAAGGGAGTTCTACGGAGAAGCTGTTCTGGTCTCAATACCTTGGACCAGAACATCCGGTGCCTTTCAGCGACCAGCGGAAACAGCTGGTCGAGCTGCACAAGGCGACCGAGCTAGCCATGAAGGACCTAATAGTCCGGCTATGGCCTACCGAGCCCATGCCCAGCAGCTACTTCGGACTTGTGAAGCGGCTGGTGAGTGCCTGCCCATGGCTTGAAGTCGTGAAGCGGTCGGTCTATATTGAAGGTGCACGGATGGCCTTTGCCTGCGCCAAGATGCACTGGGCGAAGATGGATGCCAAGAAGCTGATGACCGAGGGGCCGCCTGAGGGCAAGGAGTACCGCCGACCCGAGCTATATTTTGATAGTGTCCTGGAGGGGTCCCGCCTTGTGGCGGAGCAATGTGTGAAGGATGTTATATTCCCATGAAAACATTCATGTTATCCTGTCCTATAATATGAAACAATGTTGTTATGTAATATAATGCTTTTTATTTTAAAATTTTACCTCCTGTGCGGCCGTTTATGAAATCTGAGGGTTGGCTAGTCGTTGGCTTCTGCCCCCACGTAGATAGTACGGGGGTGTTCGGGATAAATCCAAACATTCTTTACTCCACATTCTGGTCCTTAAAGGAGGTGTTTAGCGCAACGAACAAGGCAATCAGACTATACGGCTTTTATCACCCTCACTTAGCTATAGGAGTTTGACAATGAGAATTTTGGCGAAGCCCCTGGTATTCGGAAGGCCGAACTAGGGGCGCTATACACACCTGATCGGATAAAAACCGATTCCTCGCATAAAGCGGAAAAAAATCTCCAAGGATTTAAAACCTCTCAAACAGTTGACCAGCTCCCGCCGCATCATGACAGTCAGTTTTCGGCTTTCTCTAATGAGGTGCTTGTCCGGAAGAACCATGACACAATCGCAGTAGTTCTCCCTTTACTACCCTAGCCGATATAGCGGAACGTAAGGTAGTAAGCACAGGAGCCGGGCAACCCAACTATTGACCAAAGACATGATTCGGAGCCGATGCATATAATGCTATAAGTTCGGGGTGCCGAACTGTACTGTAAAAGTGTTCGGACTTTATTGCCGTATTGCGGGGCATGATGAAGCCCCTGGCGAAGTAATACGTACCAGAGTGTACGGGTGCAATGAGTAATAAATACAAAGGTAAGGAAAAAAAATCAAGTAATAAGCTGACGCTGCCAATTATTTTCCATTGTAATTTGATTAATACGTCGAGGCGTACTTGTGCAAGTAATGTGATAAACAAGTAAGGCTATTTATCATGCTATGACCAAGAGTCAGCTGCGTGCGGGTAGTAAAACAGGTATAGCGATCATTAGCAGAGACCACCTGGGGATTCCCTTGTATGTAAAAGCTCCTTGCCTGCTTGGTGTATTCGTCCCGCGATCGGTCCGATGATCAGGTTATCAGAAAAAGCCTCCAGAAGAGGAAAACCCGAAAAGAAAAAAGAACAAGTGAAGGTGTGCAGATCCATGGTCGGTCGAGCCGCGCTTTGGATCACGAGCTAGCTATGCCTCCATCAATGCCCATGGAATTTTGAGTGCGTAGTTATGTACGCGTGGTACGAATGCCACCGTTTGATCGGGACTGAGACGGATTCCGGATTGCTAGTCGAGCTCCTGACGAGCCGGGCTGTCCTGCTACAGAATAGTTCGGAACATCTTAACGATGTCCGTGGGCTCGGCAGCCGAATTAGGGTTCTGCTTGAGAAGGCCGCGCTGTACTTCTGCTGCTAAGGCCGCGGTATGCTCCTGGGTACGGAGGGAGTGTTCCGTATTTCCATTGACTGTTATGACGCCATGTGGTCCGGGCATCTTGAGCTTGAGATAAGCGTAGTGAGGTACCACATTGAATCGAGCAAATGCGGTTCGTCCAAGCAGTGCATGATAGCCGTTGCGAAAGGGGACGATGTCGAAGATTAATTCCTCGCTTCGGAAGTTGTCCGAAGATCTGAAGACGACCTCTAGTGTGATTGAGCCCGTACAGTGGGCCTCTACACCTGGTATGACTCCTTTAAAGGTAGTCCTTGTGGGCTTGATCCGTGATGGGTTAATGCCCATTTTGCGCACTGTATCCTGATAGAGCAGATTGAGGCTGCTGCCACCATCCATGAGGACTCGCGTCACGTGGAATCCATCAATGATTGGGTCTAGGACTAGTGCGGCTAATCCACCATGCTGGATACTGGTTGGATGATCCCAACGATCAAAAGTGATCGGGCACGATGACCATGGATTGAATTTTGGGGCGACTGGCTCTATCGCATAGACGTCCCTTAGTGCGCGCTTGCGCTCCGTTTTGGGGATGTGTGTAGCATATATCATGTTCACCGTTGTGACCTGAGGGGGAAACTTCTTCTGTCTCCCTGTGTTTGGCTACTGGGGCTCCTCGTCATCGTCCTTGCTCTGCGATCCCTTTTCCTTGTTCTCGGCGTTTGACTTGCCGGCTTGATTAAAGACCCAACAATCTCTATTGGTATGGTTGGCTGGTTTGTCTGGGGTGCCATGTATCTGGCACGGACGATCGAGTATGCGGTCCAAGCTGGATGGTCCCTGACTGTTCCTTTTATACGGCTTCTTCCGCTGACCAGACTTGGAGCCGCTGAATCCAGCGTTAAATGTAGTGTCATCGGTATTATCACCATTGCTTTGTCGTTTGTGTCTGTTATGTCGGAGCTTGCCGTTGCTGTTCTTAACCTCAGAGGGGCCTGCCTCGCTGGCTGTGTTTTTGCTATGAGCCAACCAACTATCCTCACCCGCGCAAAAGCGGGTCATGAGTGCCGTGAGGGCTGCCATAGATTTTGGATTTTCTTGGCCGAGGTGGCGGGCGAGCCATTCGTCGCGGATGCTATGTTTAAAGGCCGCTAGGGCTTCGGCATCCGGACAGTCGACGATCTGGTTTTTTAAGTTAGGAACCTAGTCCAGAACTTCCTGGCTGATTCCTAGGGTTGTTGAACTATGTGGCTTAAGTCATCGGCGTCTGGTGGCTGGACATATGTACCTTGGAAGTTGTCGAGGAAGGCCTCTTACAAGTCCTCCCAGTTGCCAATAGAATTTTCAGGCAGGTTGTTTAACCATAGCGGGAGGTATTTGATAGCGCGGAGGTCATCTCCCCGGGCAATGTGGATGTGGAGGATAAAGCCCTCGATCCACACCGCGGGATCAGTTGTCCCGTCGTATGATTCAATATTCACGGGTTTGAACCCTTCGGGGAATTCATGATCCATTACTTCATCAGTGAAGCAAAGAGGGTGTGCGGCGCCTCTATATCGGGCTGCGTCGCGACGTAGCTCCGATGGAGTCCGTCTGCGGTTGTTGGCTCGGGTGTGACTAGGTTTGTCACGTCTGAATAGGTAGCCATCATCACGTGTCGAGGAACGTCCTCGCGATCCGTAGATCGATCTGGTGTATCCTGCTCTACTGTCCAGGTCCTGCCGAAGGTCGTATGTATAACCCCGAGCTGTTTTGTCTCTGTTTTTCCATGGCGGTAGGATAGGGTGCTGTTCGACCTGAGTTGTTGCTTTGTCCCGACCGCACGGTGGTCGATCGGCCGCATTACGCGAGGGAGGTATGAGCTCCGGTGCCTCTTCATCGAACTGGGGTAGCAGCCTTCGCTTCGGGTAACTCTTGGCTGGGCGTCGGAGGCCGTATTCTTCGGCTGCCAGGACATCATTCCATCTGTCGACGAGCAGATCTTGGTCAGTGTGAAGCTATTGTTGCTTCTTTTTCAGGCTCCTTGCGGCGGATCTCGGGTAGGGGGTCCTGAACTGTGCGTCTAAGGTCGATGGTAACAGGAGACAGGGGACACAATGTTTACCCAGGTTTGGGCCCTCTCTATGGAAGTAATACCCTACTTCCTGCTTGATTGATCTTGATGAATATGAGTATTACAAGAGTTGATCTACCACGAGATCGTAATGGTTAAACCCTAGAAGTCTAGCCTGTATGACTATGGTTATGCGTATATCTCCCCTCCGGACTAAGCTCTCCGGTTTATATAGACACCGGAGAGATCTAGGGTTACATGAGATCGGTTACAGAGAAAGGAATCTTCATGTTTGGCCGCCAAGCTTGCCTTCCACGCCAAGGAGAGTCCTATCCGGACACGGGTGCAGTCTTCGGTCTTCGTTTCTTCACGACCCATCAGTCAGGCCCATGGCTAACAGGCCGGACGCCCGAGGACCCCTTAGTCCAGGACTCCCTCAGCTATCACAAACGATTTAACGGGAAAAATAGTGTGTGATGTACCTGTGAACGGAAACGTTTTCCTTGGAGCGACTGTGTGGGATGTACATACGAATGGAAACATTTAGCGGGGACTGACTGTGTGGGATGTACTTGCGACCGGAAACAATTTCGCCGTATAATTGTATTTTTAGCTCTACTGTACGTATTTCCGTATTTGAGCGCTCGCCGGTCGCACACGACCTCATTTTGCCGAACATGTGTGCCAGGAGGGCATATCCCCGATGGTTTCTGGGTCGTGTGGGAAGGACCCCCCTATCGCCCACACTCACTTGGCGACGGTTCCAGATGCCGTCGCGGAAAGGGGTTAAAAACCGTTTGTTTAGGATCGACGCGCACCAGTGCATACCAAGATAAGATGAGTCTACAACCTAATAAATGAAGTGTTGCATGACACCACACATACTCCCCACTATAGAGGCAGTACTCTAAGTTACTACCCATTGTGACTAGTCTTACTTTTTCATCACTCTCTCCTCCACGTAGGCAAAAAATGCCATGTGAGCGGGATATATAAGCCCACTATTATACTAGCGGGAGAGAGAGATGTGAAAAAGTAAGGGGAGTGGGCTCTCATGCAAGAGCCTAGCTATATACGCATTCCTAGGTAAATGCAATAAATGTGAAGAAAGAGATAGAGAGAAGATGGAAAAAAGTACTAATGTACTAATAGCCAACCTTATAGCCCACACTATTGCATGAGTGCATATAGATGATGGCTGTAGATGACATGGCGGTTCCTTGTGGCCATCAATTGGCTAGTCATAGTAGGCAGTAATTTAGACTAGTAACATATGCATGTTACTAGTTTATGTTACTATCGTCATAGTGGGTAGTAACATAAATGTAGTGTCATGCAAGCCTTCATTTATTATGTTGTAGACTCATTTTGCATTGGTGTGCATTATGTTACGGTAACATATTGTGTTACTACAAACACCTCTCTCCACATTAACTCCATGCCACATAAGCATATATGTCTTGGGATGCGTTATGTTAAAAAAACCTTCAATTAACATGTGTTTGAAAAACAAAAAAATGTCAAAAATTACAAAACAAAGACTTCGATATTAACTAGACGGATGGGTCACTACAAAGGTTTATAATAAACCTTTGCGGTAACCCATCCCTCTAGTTAACATCGAGTCCACTTCCCATCCGGTCACACATCTCATGACTACACCAGCCTCAGCACAGTTAACTTGGGAGTACTGTTAGATGAGCTATCGGTAGGGAAGTTGGTCCTCGCTGATATAGGATGCCTGTTCGTATCCTTTATGGCGTACCCGGATGACCGCATGTTGCCGCCTAATAGCCAATGCCACGTCCCCTGCGAATGTAGAAGTTTCCCTCCCTCATCTTCAGCCGCCTGCCCAACTATAGAACCGCCTCGCGCTGGCCAATTCCTCTCCAAACACCTAGGGAGGCGGTTGAACCGAACAAGCCTAACTTGTGGCATCGAAAGGGTGTGATAGCCGATTCTGGAAAAATAATTGACTAGTACCACATTGGCATACGTGAGCATGGGGCCCAGACACATCAAAAGTAGTGCATTAATATCCAAAATGGGTTGACCATATCCATGGCTACCATCCCGTGCTCGGTCATTCAGACTACCCACAGTGGGAGTAACATAGGTAGTAACATCACACATATCTAGATAAAGTAGATGATGTGGCAAGCAATAAATGAAGAAAGAGAAACATAGCTAGTTACTAGTAGTATGAGTAACATCACACATATCAAGGCCAGATGTGTCTATAGCCTAATAAATGAAGTGTTGCATGTTACCACACATATGTTACTATAGAGGTAGTAACATAGACTAGTAACATGAGCATGTTACTCGTCTATGTTACTACCCATTGTGGCTAGTCTGAGGGGGGTGTCTCCAACAGTGTTCCTCGGCTCACACCTCTTCCATCACAGTGGTCGAGCTTGGAGTCATTCATCTGGTACACGTGGCATCTCAGATCTGGACACAAGGTGACGTACACCGTCAAGGTCCACGGTCAAGGGTGTCAGGGCGGACGCGACCTCTTACCGCGTCCGCCATTTGAAGCGGCGCGCCGGCCCAGGGCGCCGCCCACTGCAATCCTAGTTGTACCCGCCTCGTTGCCGCATTCAAAAACCTACATTTAAACCCGCGTGGAATGCGAGAAACCAACTCCGGCCACACACGTCCGTTCAGGAGCAGGACGCCGGCCAAGCTCCTCCTTCCACCATTTTGTCCACTCTTTCGGCGGCATCCGACGAGCAGGAAGAGCAGTTCTCCGTCATAAAAGCCGTCTGGGTGGCCTGTCGAGCCCGGCAATTATGAGCGAGGCAACTCGCTTCTCGACCTACCTCGCCTAGCCCGTCGGAGGCAGTTGCCGCACTAAGTCAGCGCCTTGCTCCGCAGCTGGCCTCTCCAATACAGCATGAGGAAGAGTGCCGACTTGCTCCACGCCGGCTTGTCGGGGAACACGGCGGCACGGGCATCGTCGCTGCCCTCGACGCTGCCGCGTCGTACATCGCCTCCAGTGTCTGCGACTGCGCCATCCGCCGTCGACGCGCGCATAGCCGTGATATGCAGGCAGAGAAAGAAGCCGCCGCAGATGTCGACGAGGTGATGCGGCTACGCGGATGTTGATGAGGTGATGGGCAGCACGTCCCTGCCCGCCGCCATCATCGAGGAGAAGTAGAATACGGGAGGCCGCCGCAGATTGTATCCCATGAACGCCACCGCCGAGGCGACGCCGATGAATACAGCCAGTGTCTTTCATGATTCTTGTTTTTCCGGATGCTGGAGGAGGACAAAGAGATCGGGCGGCGACCATTTAGATTAGGTATTTTAATTCTACCAGGCTGGTTGTAATGGGAGTATTATAAGCAGTATCATGCATGCCAACTAGTAGTACTCCCTCCATCTAGGCGTGTAAGTCATCTTACAAAAACCAAATAGTCCCAAAACACTTAGGCGCGGTGCATTAACTTCTACCTCGTTTCTTGTTTCTTGACATATCAACCAATAAGATGTGGGTGTGCATGCTTTTAATGACTTGAGACTACCAAACACGACAGATAGTGGTTAGTTCATTGCATGCAATGCTATTAATTAGCAAATAAACATTAAGTTCTCTCGTTTTCCCCTCCTCCTTGGTCACTAGTATAAGTTACTCCCCACTATTTAATGTTCTAGTAGGTGACCTTGCGCTTGGCTCTTTGCCTCTTCCGGAAGTCGAATGAACTGCTGGCAATCTGACACCAAATGAACTGCTGCACGTCCACCGCTTGCAGCAGTTCATTTGGTGTCAGATTGCCAGAAGTACTACTGCAGTACGATCATTATAGTACGACTTCCGGAAGAGGAGAAGAGGCAAGCGCAAGGTCACCTACTAACCTAGTACTACTAAATGAACTGCTGCATGGTTAATTAATATGGGCGGCTCTTGCAGCGGCACATCATTAACACAGTGCTCTTGCTGCAGCAAGTACTCACTTCATAAAGAAAAATAAAGGATTGGAGTGGCATGTCCACTTGAATCCCATAGCATTAACACAGTGTTCCCCTAGAAAAAACCAGAGTGTTTGACACAAGAAAAACAAAGGAAGTGAAAAAAAAGTTGGGTGGATGCTAGATTGCCAATTAACACATGGTTACATGGGAAAAATCTTATAGCATTCTATCCTATGAATCAAACGACCAATGTAGGTAGCACAGTGCTGCCTCTCATCGACCTTCTCTGCAGGAGTTTTCTTCTAGTAGTGGCAGAGCTTAGGCCAAGGACACAATTGATTTTCAAGTAGGGCTCGATTAACTCAACTATGTCTCCTAGCTAGCAGCGCCCACCTGCAAATGAGCGCCACCGTGAGCTGCGCGACAATGATAGAGGCTCTGGGAGGACCAGAGGTAGGCGGGCGATGAGACAACGAGGTAGCCCGATGACCCCTTGAGCTTGAAAGGCACCCGCATGATCTCCTCTCCTCGTAGGGAAGGTCGGGGTCCATTGGGTACTTCTCCGACAACATCCGCGGCTTCCGACGGCTTCATTGCCATTTCATTAGTGTACATAATTAGTCAGTTCCTAGTCAACAATCAAACCCGCCTAAACTCTAACATGTGAACACTAAAACCGCTCAAGGGGGTGATATACCCAGTTTTAGAGATTTGAGGGTAAAAATCATACCAAAACTGACTTTGGGGGGTTATTTGTCCATCAACTTACATTTGAGGGTGAAAAATATACTTCTTTCAATGGTCCGCTAGCCAGAGTATTCTTTTTAGATTTATAACATGTGGGACTGAGTGTAAGCGAACTGACTTCAATCGATGGCAAAATCGCATGCTGGACGCACTTTGGGAGAGACGAGGAGCAAGAAGCGATACGGGCTGGTCATGTCATGCAAGAAAATGGCTGGTCTCATGTTTAAAACTTGATGTACTATAGTAGAGGTATATGTAGCTGTGAACCACAAGAATCCTTAGAATGGGATTCCAACTCAGCACCTTTTGTTTTGAGATTTTGAGAAGAGCTGCTCTTTGGAGAGCATATGTAGATGTACATGTTGAGATGTAGAGATAAGTGAGACTCACCAGCAGTCACCAACGTAGGCCGAGTACGTGCATGAATCACCCACAAAAAAAGGAGTACGTGCACGAAGAGAAAAATTGCACGCACGGACACACATACTGTGTGCCTCATTCCCTAACACACACGCGCGGGTACATGGTGGAGCTCATTTCTGGATGAAGAGGTAGCTCACATGATAATTTGACGCGTTTGGTAGTTGTTCACTTAGTGGAGGGTCAGGAACCACGCGTGGACGAATCAAAGTTCGACCATGACGCGGTGGCGTGTTTGTTTTTATTTTTTTTCTTCAATGGAACGTACGCAGTTTTTTTCTTGAATGGCACGTGAATCATGCACATACTTAATGACGGAGAACGGAATGGGATGGTAGCCATGGACATGGACAACCCTTTTTGGAGACTACTACACTGGTACTTTGATGTACATTTTGAAAAAAACTACTACTTTGATGTGTCATGTCAACTCGCAGAACGATGAGAAGCTTGCTTACTACGCACTCTACATGGCCCACACTTTTTACGGCTAGTTATAGTGGGAGTAACTTAGCGCACTCCAAGAAAATTTTGCCTATGTGGCAAGTAGTTTATGAGAAGTGGTAACATAATATGTTACTATAACATAGTGTTTCCCAAGACAAGATGAGTCTACAAGCTAACAAATGAAGCCATCATAACATTACTGTACTACTCCCTCCTTTCTGGTTTATAGGGATAAATTCGAAAATCTCATTTTATCTTAATACTTACATGCAATTACTTAATGCACCTTGAAATCTAAACTTGTGATGGGGAACAACCAAATTGATCCTTATAAAATGGAAAAACTAAGATTTTGAGATAAGCCCTATAAACCGGAAAGGAGGGAGTAGTAACATAGACTAGTGTCATATGCATGAAACTAGTGAGTATGGGACCACATGATATTTCCTCATCCGAACCAATCCCAAGTTGGCTTCTCACCTTCTTGGCCCACCAAAAACCCCTCCCCCGTCCCGCGCGCGCTTCCCTCCCAACGCCAGCTGAGCCCGCTGCTCCACATTGATGGCAAGTCAGGGCGACGCGACCTCTCACTACTTCCGCCATTGAAGCGGCACGCCGACCGAGGGCACTACCCGCTGCACGCCCGGCATTTCAGACTACACAGTGGAGAGTAACTTTATAGCAAGTAGTACAATTAGATGACATAAGCAAGCTATAAGGATTTAAATATAGTGTCGTGGAATTGTCACGGCAGATGTCCTCATGCAAGGACTTAGTCGCGGAGCCATCGCAGCTAGGAAGCTTAAAGGGGTTAAACGGGACAAAGGACACGAGGATTATACTGGTTCGGCCCCTTACGTTGAAGGTAAAAGCCTACTCCAGTTGAGGTGGAATTACTTAGGGTTTCGATGACCAGGAGTTAAACCGCTCTGCCTGGCTATCGATCTGATCTTTCTCGTCCTGAACCGCCGCCGGGTCGTCCCTTTATATGGAAAGGTTAACACCTAGCGGCTCTCAGAGTCCCGGCCGGCTCATAAACTGTGTCCAGCTTGGACTCTTAACTATTCTTGCCTTACACTACAAGTCATGCCACAACGGCGGTTTACCACTACGGGCCTTAAGTCGCCTCTGGGCCTTAGACCTATTACTAAACCGCCATCCTTAACCTGTCCTTGGGCTTCTGAATGAAGAGCTGTCGCAACGTAACCCGGCCCATCTCGGGTGGGTTACACCAGTAGCTATATCCTCAACATATAGTATTTGTTCTTAGTTGAAGGAGAGAGAAGTGGAGAGAGAAGAGAAGCGGGTTGTAAACTTGCAGCCGGTTGTAGGAGGAGCGCCAACATACTTTGTTAGACAAAAGGTGGGTCCATTATTAATGATATAGTATTATACTAAAGGGACTAACTATTGTACTAGCAGGCTATTAGGTTGGTTCTAGATGATGTGTCAACTTCATATAGCCGGATGTTGTCTATACTATTAACCATGCTTTAAGTGTGGTGTGAGTGGGACTAATGTTTAGTCCCATACTGCTAGGTGAGTGTGAGTTGCACCTCTTTATAATGTGATCAATTATAGCATTTGCATGAGGATGATAATAGGAAACCTACATGCGCGCTCTTCGGGAATGAGCCTGTCCAAGGAAAAAAGCTATGCACGTGGTCTATATTTTTGTTGGTCAGAAAATTTATTAAGTCATTAATTAATAATTAACGGACGCCTTAATTACTCAGCCGTTTCTGATTCTTTTGGATAGTGAGGCTATTATTGACTTGGACGTGGGGTTTGGGCCAAAGGCCTACTATTATAGTTAGTCTTACTCGCACGACCGACCTGATAGGCTCTACCCTAGCTGCCGCTGTATCATATGGTTTCGCACCGTTCCAGATCTTAGCGCCACCACGCAATTCTTCTCCAGCCCTCCTTCCGGCATGCACCCAGAGAAGGGACAGCAGTCCTCCGAACCCCGCCTTTCGTGATCCTATACAGGAGAGGGGCGATCATGTTTTTGGGGAGCACACTCCTGTGACAGCTGCCAGCGACGACTTCCTCAACGACAGCCTTCTTCCCCGACCTCGGTAACCTCTTCATTAATGACATGAGTGATAACATCAACCACCGCGGTTCTGCTCCCGCTGTATAGTATGTGATTTTGTCCTCCTGGTTTAGTCCGCATCATTACTTTGATCTTTGCAATTGTCATCATGATCTATTTACTGTTGATTTAGATTAAATCTCATAGTAAATTGCTCATATATTCAACAATCCAATCCAAAAACCAGATTATAGGCAATTTACTCTGAGTGGTTTTGCTGCGCTTTTGAAGCCGCCTACTTTTAATGGGGCGCAATATAAAAGGTGGCACACAAGAGCAGTATATTGGTTTCATATCATGTACTGCTATCACACCACTAAGGGTAAGCCTGAGGGCGATCTTAATCCTACACAGCAGGAAGCTTTTGAGAACATGGATACCCTCTTCAAAGCCGCCCTGCTGAGTGTTCTTGGTGATTCCATTGTGGATTCATATATGTCGTTTGATGATGTCGCTTGAAGCTATGTCGGTATCTCCCCAAATAGGAAGGGATGATGCAGCACAACGGCGGTAGGTATTGCCCTCAGAAATAAAACCAAGGTTATCGAACCAGTAGGAGAACCAGGCAACACAACGTAAACAGCCCCTGCACACAAATAACAACACCTCGCAACCTGACGTGTTAAAGGGGTTGTCAATCCCTTTCGGGGTATGGTGCCTCAAGTGGCAAACGGACGTGAGATAAATTGTAGTAGATTGAATAATAGATCACAAACAAAATAAAACACAGCAAGGTATTTTTGTATTCTTGGTTTAATAGATCTGAATAAAAATGCAAAGGAAAAATAGATCGCAAGCAAATATATGAGAAAGAAGACCCGGGGGCCGTAGGTTTCACTAGTGGTTTCTCTCGAGAAAAATAGCAAACGGTGGGTAAACAAATTACTGTTGGGCAATTGATAGAAACTAAAATAATTATGACGATATCCAGGCAATGATCATTTCATAGGCATCACGTCCAAGATTAGTAGACCGACTCCTGCCTACATCTACTACTATTACTCCACACATCGACCGCTATCCAGCATGCATCTAGTGTATTAAGTTCATGGAAAAACGGAGTAATGCAATAAGAACGATGACATGATGTAGACAAGATCCGCTTATCTATATGGTGGTAGATATAGATCTCGTCTTTTTATCCTTAGTAGCAACGATACATACGTGTCGGTTCCCTTTCTGTCACTGGGATCGAGCACCGTAAGATCGAACACACTACCGGGCACCTCTTCCCATTGCAAGATAAATTGATCAAGTTGGCCAAACAAAACCCAAATATCGGGGAAGAAATACGAGGCTATAAGAGATCATGCATATAAGAGATCAAAGAAACTCAAATAACTTTCATGGATATAAAAAGATATGACTGATCATAAACTCGAAGTTCATCAGATCCCAACGAACACACCGCAGAAGTGTTACATCATATGGATCTCCAAGAGACCATTGTATTGAGAATTCAGCGAGAGAGAGAAAGCCATCTAGCTACTAACTACGGACCCGAAGGTCTACAAAGAACTACTCACGCATCATCGGAGAGGCGCCAATGGAGGTGGTGAACCCCATCCGAGATAGTGTCTAGATTGGATCTGGTGGTTCTGGACTCTGCGGTGGCTGGATGAATATTTCGTCGACCCCCCTAGGGTTCTGGGATTTTTTGGGGTATTTATAGAGCAAAGAGGCGGTCCGGGGGGCACCCGAGGTGGGCACAACCCACCAGGGCGCGCCTGGGCCTCCTGGCATGCCCTGGTGGGTTGTGCCCCCTCGGGGCACCCCCCTGGTGCAACCAGGGCCCATTGCCTTCCTTCTGGCCCATAAAAAATCGTCGTGGAGTTTTGTGGCATTTGGACTTCGTCTGATATTGATTTCCTACGATGTAAAAAACATGGAAAAACAGTAACTAACACTTGCCACTATGTCAATAGGTTAGTACCAAAAATTGATATAAAATGATTATAAAACTTCCAAGATTGATAATAAAACAACATGGAACAATAAAAATTATAGATATGTTGGAGACGTATCATTTGACAGTGGCAAAGACTGTGGGCTGTGCTCGAGGCCATGTTTGGGGCCTCGGGCGCTGTCAACGAGTTGTATGTCATGGAGCAATTCTGTGACTACAAGATGACTGATGAGCGCTCTGTTGTTCAGCAGACTCATGAGATACACTCACTCGCTAAGGAACTTGAGTACTTTAAGAGTGTGTTGCCGGACAAATTTGTTGCTGGGACCATCATTGCCAAGCTTCCACCTTCGTGGAACAATTTTGCTACTTCTTTGAAAAAAAGAGACATGAGTTTTCCGTTTCATATCTCATTAGCACTCTTGATTTTGAAGAGAAGGCGAGAGCAAAAGACACACGTGCTCGGGTCGCTGAGGGAGCTTCTAGTGACCACATGGTACATGAGTGTCGATGTGCTAAAGTTTGAGCTCTTTAGCACCCCATACTTGTGCACGGACAGTCGTAGCCACACCCGCGGCGAGGCCTGAAGGGGGGCGGCCGAGAACAAGATACAAGGTGACGAGAAGCAGCCAAACCAGAGACCAGAAGGCAGAGGGTGAGCTGGACCCCCGGCAAGATCCTTGCCGGGACGGCTCGCGAGACCCCGGCAAGATCCTTGGTGGGGACGATTTGCACATCACTCACAAAGGCACCCTTGAGGAGAGCTCTGACACCACCGACAATGTTAAAGCCAAGATCCAAGGGCGCGCGCGCAGTGGCGTGCAGATCTTTGTGAAGGCCCGAAGACGAGGCTCCGGCAAGATCCTTGCCGGGGGCATCGGCAAGACCGCGGCAAGACTCCGCCACCCCGTCACCACTCCAGCGCAGTGGCCAGCCTGCCGGCCTGGCAAGCACCTGCGTGGTGACAGGCTGATCTTCGGGAAGACCCTGCCACCTCTCCAGCACAGCAGCTGGCCGCCAACTTGGCACTGCATGCCTCGTCGGCGTGGACGCGTTTCAAGATGGGTCGAGGCGGCAACGGACGGGACGGGCTCTCCTCCCGTCCCCGATAAAGCTAGAGGGCACGTAAGCAGTGCATTTATGGCGTTTGTCCTAAGACGCCGACGATAAATATAAATAATGTAGTAACTTTACACCTCCTGTGTGCCACTGTGGCAGCCCCTTGGACACATAAAAGGAGGCCCACGGCGTACTGGAGGAGGATTCGAACTTTTGAACCTCTCGGCCCAGCATGCATGCGAGCAGCTAGCCGGAGCTCAAGAACATGGAATACACAATCAAGCAGGACTAGGGTCTTACGCTTCTCAGCGGCCTGAACTGGATAAAAATCCGTTGTGTTAACCTTTAGATCCGCTCTTTGCATTGCACCACTCCTCCTCCCTGCCGAACCACAGAAGGGACCCAAGTGATCCCATAGGTGTCGACCTTCGCTACACACTGACATCTTTGGCACGCCAGGTAGGGCGTGAGAGTTTTGCAAACCTGATCTAGCGGTTAGCGCGTCGTTTCCTCGATCACCATGGCTCCAAAGAAGAAGGGGATCACGGCGATCGGTTATTCCGGAGCCAAACTGCCCGTGCCAACCCGGACGGGTGATGGGGTTGCCGTGGATGGTGGCGGAGGTGCAGATCACGACCATCCACGACACTCCGCCAACCAAAGCCAGGCGAGCGGCGTCGTTCATGCCCAAGACGACGAGCCCCACGCCGCCGCGTCCAAGAACGGAGACGTGCCGCCTACGGGCGGCGCGGGGACCTCCAAGGGCGGAGCCGTACTGCCTACGGGCGGCGCAGCGACCTCCAAGACACCCCCGCCGGCGCTCACGCCGCGGTCTTCTCAAGCCGTGCGCGACGAGCAGCGCCGTGACATTGGTGACCCCGGGCGCCGCCGTGGGAAGAGCCCTCTGCACCATTCCTGAGATGCACATGGCCAACATGCACGCCAAGATGCTGGTCAAGATGGCACACGGCCGCGGAACCGTGACGACGCTCCTTCTAACATGGTTAGAAGTCCGAGCACCTCCTGTTCCTCGCGCTTGTCACTTCCACCTACACCGGCGGAAGCGTTAGCGCGAGTACAGCTACTCCTCCACTTCCCTCCTACCGCGGAGAAGCAAGAAGAGTGGAGGGCCATTATCTAGAGCCTTATTGGCCACGCCAATAAAGATCAGCACCAGGAGGCAGGCCCCTCGCGGCGTTGGTCCACCAAGCCGGCGCGTGTCAACGGTGGAAGGGTCGGAGGCGCCGCAACCACGGTGCACTCCCCTCCACCATGATAGCAGCGGTCACCAGCTTGGCGGGTCGACGCCCGTGATGATGGATCTACGGCTTCGTCCACCCACGAGCTCGCCGCGACCAACGTCAAGTTCTTCAGGAGCGGGTTAAAGAAGATGCTCGAAGTACCATCGAGCGGCAGCGGGAAGCACGCCATCAGTCTGATAGGCGTGAAGGGCCCACTGCGTACATGCCTGCGCCGGGGGATTCCGGAGACCTTCCTTATGAGGTAGGTTGTCCAGCTTTTACCCGTGAGCTACGGCAGTTGCAGTGGCCCACTGTCGGTGTCAAAACCGGCGGATCTCGGGTAGGGGGTCCCGAACTGTGCGTCTAAGGTCGATGGTAATAGGATACGAGGGACACGATGTTTACCCAGGTTCGGGCCCTCTCTATGGAGGTAATACCCTACTTCCTGCTTGATTGATCTTGATGAATATGAGTATTACAAGAGTTGATCTACCACGAGATCATAATGGCTAAAACCCTAGAAGTCTAGCCTGTATGATTGTGATTGCCTCCATGGACTAAACCCTCCAGTTTATATAGACACCGGAGGGGACTAGGGTTGTACAAAGTCAGTTACAGAGAAAGGAATCTTCATATCCGAACGCCAAGGAGAGTCCCATCCGGACACGAGTGAGAGTCTTCGGTCTTGTATCTTCATAGCCCATTAGTCCAGCCCACGTCCAACAGGTCGGATGCCCGAGGACCCCTTAATCGAGGACTCCCTCAGTAGCCCCCGAAATAGGCTTCAATGACGAGGTGTCCGGCGTGCAGATTGTCTTCGGCATTGCAAGGCGGGTTCCTCCTCCGATGACTTCAAAGCACCTGACTTCAAAGAGCTGTATTCGGCCATCCATTTAATATCGTACCCATCGGCTTCTGTGCATCCATAGCTTCAGCTTCCACGTGTCAAGCGAATACGAGAGGTCAGGGTATTTTTTCACATAACACCCCGGCCTTGTAAAAAAGGCGTCTATTTAAAGAAATTAGATCTCAGATCCATTCCAGATCGAGCGAAAAATCCTCAGAGCTTGCTAGGAGAAACCACTCCAACATGGCTAGCGCTCCCAGTTCTTCCTCCCGCCCCCACGGCTCCGAAGAAGGCGATTGGGAAAGATGCTCTGTATCCCACGATCTGCTGGTGAAGCTACAAACGCATGGATTTCTTGCCCCCGCGGATCTAGCCCCCGTTCGGGCAGGATTGACCTCCTTCAACGGCGGGGCTCGGGCGGAGAATTTCCCCAATCCATCCAGGGGGAACGAGTGTGCTTCGTTCCCTACTTATTAAGAGGCGTCGAATTTCCAATCCATCCTTTCCTCCGAGGACTTCTGGAGTATTACGGCCTCCAACTGCACAATCTTACTCCTACCTCCATCCTGCACATCGCAGGTTACGTTGCTCTTTGTGAGCTATTCCTAGGTTGTGAGGCCCATTTTGAGTTATGGAGGAAACTATTCTGCCTCGTCCCTCCCAACCAAGAGGGATCGATATTCGAAGTGGGCGGTGCCGAGGTATGGCGCATCGCCGGGACCGGATACCTGTCCGGCACGCCCAAGAAGGCGTCCGAAGAGTGGCCTTCCGAATGGTTCTATATTGAGGACATCGCTCTTCCTGAGCCGGTCTGAATGGGTCTTCCCGAATTTTCAAGCGCTCCATTGAAGAAACACCACAGATGGCGCCCTCGGAGCCTCGAAGAGGAAGATAGAATAGAAGTCCGTCAATTGATGGGCAAGATAAAGACGCTCGCTCAGTCTGGATTATCAATAATCGAGGTAACGGCGACTTCCATAGTGCGGGGGGGGGGGGGGTGCAGCCACTCCAATACAGAGGGCTTCCCATGTGGCACTACAATGGGGAAGATGACGCCTCACGCTGCGGTCGGAAGGGTCCGGACACCCCCGCCGCTTTGGCCAAAATATTGGCCGAATTGTACAAAGGGGAGAAAGAGGAGTTCACTCATCTTAAACGTCGAGATGGATTTTCCATATACAGTCCTCCAAGCTGGGTGAGTTCTAATCCCACCACTTTACTCAATCCTCTCCCTGAGTCACTTTCAATGGACATTAACCCATCCATTTGTAACAGGAATGGGGGAAGGTTACCGAGGGGATCCATAGCCCCGCCCCATAGCTAGAGGATCACAACCGGGACCTTGACCCCGGATTTGAAGAGGATCCGGACATATTTGTGGAGCTTGAGGATGGAGTGTTCTACCAGGCGAGCTATGACGGCACGGAAGTGGCCATCAGCGCCGACTATCCTGGCCTCCTCCCTGCCTCGTATGTAAGTGATCAAGAGACACCTTCTTCGAAAGAGCTTCCTCATTACGCCTGACTCATGCACTATTTCGTGCTCCAAAGGGGAGGCGCCCGATGCCTCAATGTGCGCGAGAGGCATTTCCTAAGAGAATAGCGCCTGCGCTGAGCAAATCTTCAAAGAGGAAGGCGAATGACAACACGGCAAAGCCTTCATCAAAGAGGTATGGTTTTTAATCAAGCCCCCTGGCAGTCACATCAAACTGTGACATTATCCGCTGTGTCTTTTCAGGAAAAGCGTTCGCCAGACTATGTCCGGGGATCCTGCCGGCCGCGCCTCCACAAGTCAGGTTCCCGACCCTGCCTTGAAGGCGAGGGCTGATACGAAAGTGACACCGAATTGTCCTTCGGCAGAGGATTCGGATGATGTGTCCGGCACAAACTCTGAAGTGGAAAGCGCCATGAATCATCAGCGCCGACGGGCCGCTCTTCACGACCCCGTCTTTACAATAGAGGCATTCAACACTGTCGGTGTAATGGGCCACAGGTAGGCTAACCCGAGTCCCTGAAACTTTCAAGACAACGGGGCTGGCTGTGCCCCTCAAGGCGTCAAGACGAGGTGCCGCTTTCTGGTAGCCGGCTGGAGGAATAGCCGGCTGCCCGTAAAAGCCGACTCCTAGTGGGCGGCTTCCAGAGAAGGCGGCCCCTAGCAGTCGGCCCGTGGCGCCCACGAAGCCTGCGCCCTCATCAAGAAAGACAAGACAGGGAGTGGCTACAGTGTAGCCCATCCCTCCCAAATCCAGGGATGGGCGTGGCCATAGTGCACCATACAGGCGGATATCTCCGCCCGGCGCGGCACTATTGCCACTCCACCCCTGACGTCACCACAAGCAGGCGGAGCCCTACTCCCACGACGGCCTGTCGGTACGGCCCAAGGATGACGGGCCCCACCGATCAGCGAGAGCCCGGAAGACGGCTAGAGCCCCACCAGTCGGACCCGAGGGAGGTCGGTCCCCAGCAGTCGGCCCGCCCCTTCCTCGGGACCCACGCGCCATTAACCAGACGAGACACAGAGTGGCTACAGTAGTCGCCCGCCAGGCGGCGGGGCTGTAGCCACGCTCCCCTGACCGAGCCTGCGTCATTAGCATCACAGCTACAGTGATCAGCAGCCGACAAGACCCGTGAGCGGTGGGGGTGGCCTGTCGGCTCCGTACCAGACCAGTCGGCGGGCCCCAGAAGCCGGCGGAGAAGCCGGCAACCAGAGAGACTGACAGCCGGGTCCTACACCCGGCCGGATTACTATTGTACCCCTGGGGAGTAGGCCTATATAAACCCCCCAGGGCACCAATGCAAAGGTTCCCAACCTGTTAGAACTAGACCGACCCATAGAGAAAGGAGAGAGCTAGTCTTGCTTTCTTCCACCTCTAGAAAACAGCTCGAGGAGCACCATTGTACTCACTAGTGCCTTAGTGATCATGCGGAGACCCTACAGAGCAGGACTAGGGGTGTTATCTCCTAGGAAAGCCCCGAACCTGGGTAAAGTGCGCCGGCGTTCGTGTCTACGCCTCATTCCGCTTCCAGGCACCGGCGACGTTCTACTCACTCCCACCATGATAATCCATCCATTGGCATATGTCGCACCAAACCCCCGACATTTGGCGCCCACCATGGGGCGAGGTGCACCATCGTCCGGAGACCTATTCTAGATCGGAACCCTTTTCCTCCCTGTCGAGCGCAGCCAGCCTGGCACGCCAGACGGAGTCTGCACTGACGCGTTGCATGGCGCGGAGGTTGCCTGCATGGCGAGCTGCCTCGCTAATCTTGTTGGCGAGGTTCACCTCTCTGACGAGCCCGCGTCTGACGCGGGCACCGAAGGCCCTGAGAGCTGCCTTGTGAGCCTCCTCGATCAGCTCCGCGTCACCAGCGAGCCTGCTGTGGACTTGGAATCTGTAGGCTCCACCGACCCGATGCTTGTCGAATCCGACATTGCGTCGCTTGACGTGTTTCCCACCAACGTGGTGGTCTATGATGAGATGATTCCTCGCGCGGAGAGCGGTGGAAGCGCCATCATGGAGGTGCTTGTCATCGGCCACAGCCAGCACTCTGGCGGGGGTGGTCATGACCAGCTCGATGCGGCACTGCAAGACCTGATGGCGCCCATTCCAGAAGACGCCGACGCCGAGATGCTGGAGGCATGCCGCGCCCAGCTAGTCGAGAGTGCCAAGAAGCTGGCCAACATGAGACGCCTATCGGAGGCCTACCAGCGCGAGATGGACCGCGCTGTGGGTGGCACGCCGGCTCCTGGTGGGCCTAGCCGCATCCGCACAGTCCAGCAATGCGGCACGGCCATCGCCAGCCTATTCGGGGCAGATCGCCCCGTCTACGCCACGCCCGCGGAAAACATACGAGCTGCCCAAGCGGCAGCAGAAGAGCTGGACAAGTTTGAGGGCAAAGAGCGTCGCCAGATGGCGAAGCACGTCCAGCGACTCCTCGAGGGCTCTAAAACATAAATAAGTCATACAAGCATCATAATACAAGCCATACAAGCATCACAACACAACTCTAAAACATAAATAAGTCATACAAGAATCATAATACAAGCCAGAGGCCTCGAGGGCTCGAATACAAGTGCTCGATCTTAGACGAGTCAGCGGAAGCAACAATATCTGAGTACAGACTGGGATACAGACCGAAAGAGGCGCAGGCCTCCTGCCAGGGATCCTCCTAACTACTCCTGGTCATCGTCAGCGGGCTGCATGTAGTAGTAGGCACCTCCGGTGTAGTAGGAGTCGTCATCGACGGTGGCCTCTGGCTCCTGGGCTTTGGCATCTGGATGCGACAACCAGGTAGAAGGGAAAGGTGGAAAAGAGGGAGAAAAGTAACCGTGAGTACTCATCCAAAGTACTCGCAAGCAAGGAGCTACACTACATATGCACAGGTATATGTGTAAAGGGCCATATCGGTGGACTGAACTGCAGAATGCCAGAATAAGAGGGGGATAGCTAATCCTGTCGAAGACTACGCTTCAGGCCACCTCCATCTTGCAGCATGTAGAAGAGAGTAGATGGTAAGTTCACCAAGTAGCATCGCATAGCATAAACCTACCCGGCGATCCCCTCCTCGTCGCCCTGTTAGAGAGCGATCACCGGGTTATATCTGGCACTTGGCAGGGTGTGTTTTATTAAGTATCCGGTTCTAGTTGTCATAAGGTCAAGGTACAACTCCGGGTCGTCCTTTTACTGAGGGACACGGCTATTCAAATAGGTAAACTTCCCTGCAGGGTGCACCACATAACCCAACACGCTCGATCCCATTTGGCCGGACACACTTTTTTGGGTCATGCCCGGCCGCGGAAGATCAACACATCGCAGCCCTACCTAGGCACAACAGAGAGGTCAGCGCGCCGGTCAAAATTCTATGCGCACAGGGGTCTGGGCCCATCGCCCATTGCTCACCTGCACGTTGCGTACGCGGCCGGAGAGCAGACCTAGCGACCTCCATTTCAAAGGAAGTCACGTTACACGGTCCAACCCGGCGTGCACCGCTCAGTCGCTGATGTCACGAAGGCTTCGGCTGATACCACGACGTCGAGTGCCCATAACTGTTCCCGCGTAGTTGGTTAGTGCGTATAGACCAAATGGCCAGACTCAGATCAAATACCAAGATCTCGTTAAGCGTGTTAATTGATGTAACCACGGACACCGACCAGGGCCAGGCCCACCTCTCACCTAGGCGGTCTCAACCTGCCCTGTCGCTCCACCACAAAGATCCACCCAGAGGGCCGTCGGGACAAAGGTCCTTTCAGCCCCCAATCCGTGAATCACTCGCGGGTGCTCCACGAGCCGACCCGACTTTAGTCACCACATGTATAATGTATAAAGTATATAGTATAAACCCGTGATCACCTCCCAAGTGATCACAGCCCGATAGTATAGCATAGCAGACGGACAAGAATGTAGGGCCACTGATGGAAAACTAGCATCCTGTACTAAGCATGTAGGATTGCAGGTAAAGGTAACAACAGTAGTGGCGAAGACGGGCTATGCAGCAGAATAGGTTAACGGAAAGCAGTAACGTGCTACACTACTCTAATGCAAGATTATAGAGAAGAATAGGCGATATCTGGTGATCAAGGGGGCGCTTGCCTGGTTGCTCTGGCAAGTAGGGGTCGTCAACAACGTAGTCGATCGGGGCACCAGCAGCGGCGTCAGTCTCGTAGTCTAACAGAGAGAAGAGGGGGAAAGAAACAATGAATACAATGCAAACAGATGCATAACGATGCATGTCAAGACAACAAACAGTGCTAGGCGTGCCCTAACGCGGTAGGAGGCGATACTGGCGAAGGGGGGAAACATCCGGGAAAGTATCCCCGGTGTTTCGCGTTTTCGGACAAGTGAACCGGAGGGGGAAAGTTGCGTGTTTGCTATGCTAGGGATGTGTGGCGGACGAACGGGCTGCATGTCCGGATTCTTCTCGTCGTTCTGAGCAACTTTCATGTACAAAGTTTTTCCATCTGAGCTACGGTTTATTTTATATTAATTTTAAAAGTTTTAATTAATTAGAAAAGGTAATTATTGGGTCAGCGTGACATCAGCATGATGTCAGTACGTCTACAGGTTGACTAGGTCAACCCAGGCACGTGGGGCCCGTTTGTCATAGTCTCAGGTTAATTAAACATGGTTAATTAGTTAACTAAAATGGTTAGGTTAATCTAATACAAAATTAATTAAGTTAGTTAATTCTTTAATTAATTAATTATTAATTTTATTTATTACTAATTAATTTTTTTAACTTTTTTTTTTTTAAAGTTCAGGGGCTGGGCCCCACTTGTCATAGGGCCAGTGGGGGCCTTAGCGGGCGAGCGGGTTACGGGCGCTGGCACGCCCAGTCTGGGCGCCAGCCACGGGCACGGCGACGCCGGCCGTTTGAGGCGACAGGGGCGAGGCCAAGGCGAGGCGGGTTCTTCAGACCGGAGGAGGGGGGACGGGGTGACGCGCGGGTGTAGGGGAGCGGTGGCGCAGCAGTTGGGGGCTGCGGCCATGGGCGGCAGATGCGGCGGGGCAGGGAGGTGTGGCGGGGCTGCAGCGCAAGTGCGGGAGCGCGCGGGCATGCGGTGGCGGCCGGAGCAAGTCTAGTGGCGGGGCAAGGGGGGCGCGAGCGCGGTGGGACGCAACTGCAGCAGAGAGCGCGGGGGGGGGGGGGGAGAAGCAGAGGTCGGGGCCTCCAGCGGTCGTAGGGCAACGGCAGTGGGCTCGGGGAGGCACCGGAGTAGCAGATCGACAGTGATGACCGGCGAGGCAGAGAAGGGGGATGAGGCCGATCAGGCGAGGTAGGGGTCCCGAGCTCGTGCTCGTGGTCGGAGAGGTGGTAGCAGACGATGGCGGCGCAGGCGGAGAGGAAGGAGGCCGGGAGGGGCGGTGCCGACGAGGTGGCGTCGCAGAGGAGGTCGGAGGCGTGATGGGGCGGAGACAGGCGGCGTCAGGGGCATTTCCCCCGATCTGGATCGGGAGGACAGAGGGTGGAGAGGGGATCATGCGAGGGGGCGAGTGGGGGGAGTGGGTGTCTGCGGGTTAGGGTTTCCTTCGGTGGGGGGGGGGGGGTTATGGAGGGGTTAGGTAGGCCGGTCTGGTTGGATGGCCAGATGGGCTAAGGCCCAGCGCGGGGGGAGGGGGTCCTTTTTGTTTTGTTTTGTTTTATTTCTTTTTTCTTTTTTGTTTTACTTTAGTTCCTCTTTTATTTTAGTTTTATAAACTATAAAAGTAGTCCCTAATTTAGTGTTAATAAATAGGCTACTGCCACATAAGTTTGGGCAACTAAATAAAATAGTTTAATTTTTTTTGTAAAAGGCATTCAACTAATTGTTTTTGCTACTGTTTAAAATATTTTAGAGTATTTAAACCATTTCTAAAAGTGTGGTTTCTCCACCATACTTACCTATGCATTATTTGGCTTACCCCGAGAATTTTTAGTTTTAATATTTGAAAACTTTTATTGTTTGCTTGATTTTGAATTTGAATTTGAATGATTTCGAACTAACGCGAGATTAGCAACAGTAATCTAGGTGACGTGGCATCATTAGTAGATGGTTACTGTAGCTTAATTATCCGGGCGTCACAGTCCATCAGCCGTTTCATCAGTTGGCTGGGAGTGAAGGCTCTTCCCCTGTACCAGCTCATGAAGAAGACCACTTTTTTCGAGTGGAACGACAAGGCAGATGAAGCTTTTCTCCAGCTCAAGAAGATGTTGACTACTCCACCTGTCCTAGCGGCTCCGACTCCTAAGGAGCCCATGCTCCTCTACATCGCCGCCACCAGCCGGGTGGTCAGCACAGTCATAGTGGTAGAACACAAGGAGGAAGGCAAGGCACTACCAGTCTAGAGACCGGTGTATTACCTGAGTGAAGTGCTGTCAGCCTCCAAGCAAAACTACCACCACTATCAGAAGATGTGCTACGGCGTGCACTTTGCCGCCAAGAAATTGAAGCCGTATTTTCAAGAGCACCCAATCACTGTTGTCTACACTGCTCCGCTTGCCAAGATCATTGGAAGCCGGGATGCCTCAGGCCGAGTGGCTAAATGGGCCATAGAGTTGGCCCCCAACACCATCTACTACCAGCCCCGGACCGCCATCAAGTCACAAGTACTAGCCGACTTCCTCGTCGACTGGGCCGAGACCCAGTACCTGCCACTAGCGCCGGACTCCACCCATTGGCGGATGCATTTTGATGGTTCCAAGATGCGCACCAGTTTGGGAGCCGGCATCGTCCTCACCTCTCCCAAAGGCGACAAGCTCAGATATGTGCTGCAAATCCATTTTGCTGCCTCCAACAACGTCGCTGAGTACGAAGCACTCATTCACGGGCTCCGGCTTGCCAAAGAACTCGGCATTCGCCGGATCCTGTGCTATGGTGACTCTGACTTGGTGATCCAGCAGTCGTCGGGCGACTGGGACGCCAAAGATGCAAACATGGCGAGCTACCGCTTCCTCGTACAGCAACTCATTGGATACTTTCAGGGGTGCGAGTTTCTCCATGTGCCAAGGAATGACAATGAGCAAGCAGATGCCTTGGCACGAATCGGCTCCACCCGTCAAGCAATACCAACCGGCGTCGCCCTACAACGCCTCCTCAAGCCATCTGTCAAGCCATCGCCAGAGTCGGATTCCATCTTTGTGCCGGCTCCTCCTGAAGCAGCCGGATCCGACTTGAGGACCCCAGTAGCCGGCACGAGGAATTCGGCAGGCGACCCGGGGACTGCAACAATTGCACCCGGCCCGGGGACTTCAGAACCCGGCTCGGGGACTGCAGCAGTCGGCCCGGGGACTTCATCGACTCAGCGAGCGGCAACTGACTCCAACCCGCCGCGTCCCGGCCCAACCGCCCTTGTGCAAGTAGCGGTCTTAGTGATCGAAGAAATCGCAGCGCCTTCATGGACCAAGCCCATCCTCAACTTTCTGGTGAACAAAGAGATGCCGACTGATGACATCTCGGCCCGGCAAGTGCAACGCCGGGCAGCAGCATACACCATAGTCAACAGAGAGCTTGTGAGGCGCAGTGTCACTGGTGTCTACCAGCGCTGTGTAGAGCCAGAGCAAGGCCAAGCAATCCTCAAAGATATTCATCAAGGCGAGTGTGGTCGTCACGCGGCTTCAAGAGCACTCGTGGCCAAAGCTTTCCGCCACGGTTTTTTCTGGCCGACTGCTTTAGAAGACGCCAAAGACTTGGTCCAGAAATGCAAAGGGTGCCAGAAGTTTCGCTCCAAGCCACATCAGCCGGCTTCTGCACTCAAGACTATCCCCATTGCCTGGCCCTTTGCTGTCTGGGGCCTGGACATGGTGGGACCATTCAAAACAGCACGAGGTGGCATGACTCATCTGCTTGTCGCAGTGGACAAGTTCACCAAGTGAATAGAAGCAAAACCAATCAAGAAATTGAATGGTCCGACTGCTGTGACTTTCATCTCCGACATCACCATCTGGTATGGCATACCACATAGCATCATCACCAACAATGACATGAACTTCGCCAAAGGCGCCTTGGCCCGTTTCTGCGCGACGCGGGGCATCCGATTGGACTTAGCGTCCGTTGCCCATCCGCAGTCAAACGGCCAGGTGGAGCGAGCAAACGGCCTCATTTTGTCCGGCATCAAGCCCCGACTGGTCTAGCCTCTGGAGCGTTCGGCCGGCTGCTGGCTGGACGACCTGCCAGCTGTCCTCTGGAGCCTGCGCACAACTCCGAACAAGTCAACCGGCTTCACGCCTTTCTTCCTCGTCTACGGTGCCGAAGCCGTCATCCCGACAGACATAGAATTCGACTCTCCTTGAGTCACCATGTACACCGAAGAGGATGCAGAAGAAGCATGACAAGACGGCGTCGATCTGCTGGAAGAGGGCCAGCTGTTGGCACTCTGCCGGTCCAGCATCTACCAGCAGAGCCTGCGCCAATACTACAACCGGAAGGTCAAGCCGAGATCTTTCCAAGAGGGAGACCTTGTGCTCTGGCTGATCCAGCGAACAGCCGGCCAGCACAAGCTCTCAACGCCTTGGGAAGGCCCCTTCATCATCAGCAAAGTGTTGGGCAACGACTCCTACTACCTGATCGACACCCAGAAGCCTCGAGCGTGCAAGAGGGACGACTCAGGCAAGGAGACGGAGCGGCCATGGAATGCAAATCTCCTCCGAAGATTTTACAGTTAATGCAGTATGTGCCACGCTACCTTTTGTATTAAAGTACGAAGACTCCGGGTCCCCCGAGAAGAGCTCGGGGACTGCCCTATTTTATCTATATGATAAGAATTATGCCTACGAATGTGTTATTTCCTTTGTGCCGCTTGGCACCGGGTCAGACTAGTCGGCCCGGGGACTCGCCGCCTTGTACTATGAAATGCTTCCTGCAGCCGGACAAGTAATGTGTTGGCACTTAAGCCGTCTCCTGCCAGAAGCCACAGCTCGCAGATCGACTGTCTGGTGGGTAGGAGAAAGGCAGAAAGAGTGCCCACGTGAAAAATGGCTAAGGACCCAAAGCATGTGCATAGTTCAAGCCGGCTTCCCGCCTCTACGACCGGCTGTTGAGCAGCCGGCCGGCCGGCTTCTACTTAACTTGCTAAAACGTTCTAAATCAGCTAAGTACTTGCCTTCCCGAATGTAGCTAAGTACTTGACCCAGCCACAGTCCGCAGAGCGGCTGTTCGGCTGGCAAGACGGCAACCAAGGGAGGGCGGCAAAGGAAAAAGCCAAAAGAGCAGAAAGTAAGGAAAGATAGAACTCCGAAAAATATTTTACATAGCAAAAGGCCCTTGGCCAATATTCAACTGAAGTTTGAGATACACCCCACGGGTGGAATTGTGCAAAATTAACAAGTTTGTCGAGATTGATAAGCAGGTAAAGCAAAAGATAAACTGGCGGCCTAGGGAGCGGCAGACGGGTTCGATGGATCGGAGGAGTCGGTGGCGCCGGTTGGTGGAGCGGCCGGCTGGTCAGTCTCCGCTTGGTCGCCTCCAGTGGCAGCCGGCTCGCTTGGGCGTGGCTCGTTGCTGGAGGCGCGGTCGAGCTGAGGCTGGCCGTCCGCTCCGACCTCTGGCGCCTCCTCTTCGCCTTCCTCCTCCTCCTTGTCTCCTTCCTCGCCGCTGGAGTCGATCACCTCGGCCGAGTCCTCGCCGTCCTCCGGGTTCAGCCCAAACCATTCCGGTGGCGCCTCAGGGCCGTTCTCAACCCGCTCCGGGATGAAGACGCTGGTGTCGGTGTACTCGGCGATTGCCGCCGCACGCTTGACAAGGTCATCCTCCACGACCGCCAACTCCTCCTGAGCCTCCAGCCGAAACGTGGCTAGCTGGGCTAGACTTAGCCCAGGGTACCACACCTTGACGAATTCCAAGCCCGACGCGCTCCAGCCTGGGCCGAGGAGCCTTTCCAGGCCTCAAGACGGCCGGCCGCCACCTCCAGCCAGTCGGCAGTCCGACTGGGAGTGCGCGGTGCTGGCATGTCCGGCCACAGGGCGGCGATCGCCTGGGCGCCGACACGCTGAAGACGGCGCAGCATCCGGTGAGCCGGCCGAAGACGGGCCTCGATGCTCAGGAGCTGCTCGCTAAGTGTTCGGGGGGCGTCGGCAGCGATCTGTGCGCCTTACGCCCTCCGTCCTTCACGATCAGCTTCAATGGCCTGATTGGCAGCGTCAGAGTGACCAGGGAAGAAGTCTGCGAAGACAGAAAGCAAAGAGCCAAAGTTAGAGACAAGAGGCCGGCTCGACCAGCAGCCGGCAGCTCAAAGAAGGAAAAAGAGGGAAGATCACCATTAACTATGTCTTCAATCTCATGAAAGCCGGAAGTCAACATCGCCTCCTTGTCGGTCCAGGCGGAGCGTTCGGCCACGAACTCAGCAAGGAGGCCGGTCTCCTTGTCCTCCGCCTCCTTCTGGGCCTTCTTGAGAAGCTCCGCCTGCTCCGCCAGTTGCGCGACCAGCCGATCACGCTCTTTAGCCAGCTTGCCGCACTCCTCCTCCTTAGCGCGCAGCACGGTGTTGGCTTCGCCCAGCTGCTGCTGCAAGGCGGCATTGGCCTCTGCAGAAGAAAAGAAGAAGGGAAAGGCGTCAGTAACCAGCAGAAAGAAGAACAGTTGCCGGGGAGATCCGGCCCGACTGCTCAGCAGTCGGCCCGAATCTCGGGGACTATAGCCCGCGGGTGCGCCAGCGCGCCCCCGCAGAGAAAGAAGAGGACTTACTTCGGCTCTCCGACAAGTCGACAGCACGTTGATCCAACTCCTGGACTTTGGAGTTGAAGGCGGCCGCATGGAGGTTATGATAATCCTGCAGCAAGGATATCAATGCTCAGAGCCTGCTAATTAAAGTTCCGAGCCGCCTGCTCAGCAGCCGGCCCGGAACCCCGGGACTACACCCAGTGGGTGCGCTGACGCGCCCCCACGAAGCAATACAAGAGTTAAAAACGAAGAAGCAAGAAGCGTACCCGGATGGCCTCTCGCGATTCCAAGAACGTCTTGTTGCAGTGCTTGATAGCGTCGGCTTCGGCGCAGACTTTGGCTTGAACATCCAGGATCGCCTTGTTCAGAGGGCCCGTCCCGCCTCCCCGCAACCACCCAGTGGGCGCGGCGCTGGTCGCCTCGGTGTTCGGGATCGAGGAGCTTGCGGCGCCGGTCTCCAGCGGGCGTGGCGCTGAAGCCGCCTTTGCATGTCGGCGGCGCGTCGGTGTGCAGACCTCAGGAGTCGGGCCCGTCACCACCTCGTTTTCGGTTGGCGGCACCGGTGGGTCCGCCGGCTGCTCGCCTTGCACGTTCCCGGACGGCGGCGGTGGAGGCACAGTCACGTCCGGCATGGCGACGTCGTCGCCATCCCTCTCCATGATCGGGTGCTCATCGCTGGTTTCCCCAGTTTGCGCCACGAACTCCGGTGGTGGCGGCGCGGAGTTCTGGGGAGTGATGAATATCGCCGGATGGCGGTGCACGGCTTCTTCAGCCTGCTTCTTCGCCGCGGCGACTGCCTCGGCCTCCGCCAGTTTCTTCAGGACGGGGGCCTCCGCCTTCTCTGCTTCCGCCTTCTCCAGGCGTGCGGCTTCCTGCTCCTCGCGTGCTTCCTGCGCGTTCCGCTCCCTCGCCTCCCGGAGGTCGGCGGCCGGATCGATCCGCCGAGTGGTGGTGGAAGTCTCCGCCGACCGCACGATGGAGGCGGCGGCCGACTTCTCAAGAGAGAGCGGAGCCCTAGATCAAGGGAAACAAAGTAAAGAAACTCAGACATAATCAACAAGGAAAAAATGAAGGCGCGAGAAGAAGGCAGTACTTACGCAGAAACCAGTTGCAGCTCCTTCACCGCCTTGCAGAAGCGGATGGCCTTCGCGGCCGCTTCATCCCGCTTAGTCGCCGCCGCCGAGCCCTTGGGCTTCTTCGGCCGGCTGCCGAACAAGCTCGGCGCGGCCCCGCATTTTTTCGCGCCACCTTGGGCATCCGGCGCGGCAGACGAGCTCGTGCCCGGCTGGCCGGACCCTGGCTGGTGGCGTGGGGCGACTTCCCCCGCATCATCGTCGGGGCAGTCCTTAAGGCTGGCTCCGAGCCTCGAGCCGCCTGCTTCGCCTCCTCCTCCCTCGGCATCGTCCTCCAAGGCCACCGCCCCCAAGTCGGGGTCATCGACGTTGCTCTCCGCTCGGTTGGGGAGGAATTGGCACTCTGGCCCCGCGGCGCCGCCTGCCGGCTGGAGGAGGGGGCTCTGTTCAAAGGCCGATTGGTCAGGTTGGATAGGCCGAACTCAGCAACAAAAAGGATGGAGAAAAATAAAGATAACTTACCATAGGCGGGGGTTCAGCGCGTGAATATGGCTCCTTGCCAAACCGCCACTCCTCCGTGAGCTCGCAGTTTGCAAGATAGTTCATCATGTGAGCTACCTCTGCGTGAGGCATCTCCTTAGTGCACAGCCGGCTTGGGTCCCAATGCCCGCTCATCTGACAGATCATATGAGGGCGGCCCTGGAGCGGGAACACTCGGCGCGCCACGAAGGCGGACAGCAAGTCAGGCCCGGTCAGGCCCTCCGACTGTGTCAACACTCGGAGCCGCGCGATGGCGGCGGCTCCAGAAGGTGACAATGTCTTGGCCCGGTACGACCAGTTGGGTCGCCTCCCAGCCGGCAAGTTGACCCAGTCGCCTTCCGGGAAGACGCTCTTCACGTAGAAGTACGACCGCTGCCACATCTTCACCGACTTGATTAGCATGATGGGAGGAAACGGATTTTCGGCCGCCGGCCTCCGCACCGCAATAAAAGCGCCGCATTGAGCCGGCACGCCCGTGACGAGGGTGCCGGGCTTGGTGTAGAAGAACTCCCCCCAAAGCTCGATGGTGGGGAGGACGCCGAGGAAGCCTTCGCACAAAGTGACGAAGGCGGACAGCAGCACCACCGTGTTCGGGGTGAGGTGGTGCGGCTGAAGACCGTAGAACTCGAGGAAGGACCGAAAGAAGCTGCTCGCCGGAAGGCCGAGGCCGCGCAGGCAGTGCGAGCGGAAGATGACCCGCTCGCCTCCTCCGGCGCCGGCGAGATCTCCCTCTGCGGCGCGAGGCGGACCTTCACGTAGTCCTTGCCGGGCAGCCACCACGTCTGGCGGAGAAAGTCGATTTGGTCGTCATGAACTTCGGAGCCGTCCCATGCTCCGGAGCATGCCATGGGGGCGTGGGGTTAGCGGATGAGCTCATCGGAGACGAACCACCATAGCGCTCAGCGTGGCTTGGAGGCACTATGGCGAGAGGAAGAAGAAGGAGGAAAGAATGGGGTGGCGGGGCGTGCGTGCTCCGCCGCTCCTCTCCTCCCCCTACTTATAGGCCTACGGGCTGCGGAGCCGAGGGGGCGATCGTTGGATTTACTGCGCCCACGACCCCACGCCCCCACATTTATCATGCAAGTTACTGCGTGCAGTAACTCCGTGGGAAAACTCAACCGCCCACCTCGGCCACAGCGGATCCGCTCGCGTGCTGAGGCCTGGTAGTGGTGGGCCCTGCCAGCAGGCGTGTCCCATCACGACCGTGGGCTGGCAGACTGGCCCAACCGCTCGACGCCACGTGACATGCCCACAACGAGCGGCAGCCTGGAGCCTTAGCAAGCACGCCACTTGGTTCCCGCTGTCGCATTCGAAGTTTGGATAGGTCAGGCTGGACGAGGCTGACTCCCGCCAGTCGGCTTGGTGGAAGCCGGATGAAGCTCCACCTCAAGCCCTCGGAGAAAGAAACTGCTGAGGCTCCTCGGCTGCTTAGCTGCGGCACCTCACCAGCTTCGGGGACTACTGTCGGAGTAATGGGCCACGGGTAGGCTAACCCGAGTCCCTGAACCTTTCAAGACAACGGGGCTGGCTGCGCCCCTCAAGGCGTCAAGACGAGGTGCCGCCTTCTGGTAGCCGGCTGTAGGAATAGCCGGCTGCCCGTAGAAGCCGACTCCTAGTGGGCGGCTTCTAGAGAAGCCGACCCCTAGCAGTCGGCCGCGCCCACGAAGCCTGCGCCCTCATCAAGAAAGACAAGATAGGGAGTGGCTACAGCGTAGCCCATCCCTCCCAAATCCAGGGATGGGCGTGGCCACAGTGCACCGTACAGGCGGAGATCTCCGCCCGGCGCGGCACTGTTGCCACTCCACCCCTGACGTCACCACAAGCACGCGGAGCCCTGCTCCCACGACGGCCTGTCGGTATGGCCCAAGGACGATGGGCCCCACCGATCAGCGAGAGTCCGGAAGACGGCTAGAGCCCCACCAGTCGGACCCGAGGGAGGTCGGTCCCGAGCAGTCGGCCTGCCCCTTCCTCGGGACCCACGCGCCATTAACCAGACAAGACACAAAGTGGCTACAGTAGTCGCCCGCCAGGCGGCGGGGCTGTAGCCACGCTCCCCTGACCGAGCCTGTGTCATTAGCATCACGGCTACAGTGATCAGCAGCCGACAAGACCCGTGAGCAGCGGGGCCGGCCTGTCGGCTCCGTACCAGACCAGTCGGCGGGCCCCAGCAGCCGGCGGAGAAGCCGGCAACCAGAGAGACTGACAGCCGGGTCCTACACCCGGCCGGATTACTATTGTACCCATGGGGAGTAGGCCTATATAAACCCCCCAGGGCACCCATGCAAAGGGTTCCCAACCTGTTAGAACTAGACCGACCCATAGAGAAAGGAGAGAGCTAGTCTTGCTTTCTTCCACTTCTAGAAAACAGCTCGAGGAGCACCATTGTACTCACTAGTGCCTTAGTGATCATGCGGAGACCCCGCAGAGCAGGACTAGGGGTGTTATCTCCTAGGAGAGCCCCGAACCTGGGTAAAGTGCGCCGGTGTTCGTGTCTACGCCTCATTCCGCTTCCAGGCACCGGCGACGTTCTACTCGCTCCCACCATGATAAGCCATCCATTGGCATATGTCGCACCCAACACCCAACAAACGCCTTCTAGCTCGGCTAATGCATACATCCGAGCTGCTCGAGACGGGCTTACCAGAGCCACAGACCAGCATTTGAAAGATATGCGGGTAAGTACACATTTGTAAAAATCTGATAATTATATATCAGTAGCCCCCGAGACTTGAAGCACTTGATACAACTGATTTCAGGATCATTGTATAACCCGGTGCTCACAGAGAAGAACAACCTGTTGTCTCAAGAGCTAGAAAAGTGTCAGACCTAGCTAGCTGCTGCTACAGCCGAACTGGGGAAATCCAAGAAGGCATCGCTTGGTAATGTTCCCCTCCATCGAGAAAATATAATCGTATATGTCGGATTGCGGGTTCCGACAAAACCCTTGAGGTTTGAACTCTGGGGTGTGCACGAAGATCTCTCCTCCCCCTAGCTCACGCCCTCACCGCGATCTCAAAGCTCAGCGCTTCGAACTCACAGAACAAGAGACGCGAGGTTTATACTGGTTCGGGCCACCGATGTGGTGCAATACCCTACTCCAGTGTGGTGTGATGGATTGCCTCTCGGGCTGAGGATGAACAAATACAAGGGAAGAACAGCCTCTCGAGGAGAGATGCTCTTGTGCTCGGTGAGCTTGTGTGGATGAGGATGATCTGAATGGCTCAAGATCAGTTGCCTCCTACTGTGGTGGCTAGTCCTATTTATAGAGGCCCTGGTCCTTTTCCCAAGTGTAGGCGGGAAGGGATCCAACAATGGCCAAATTTGAAGGCAGACAACTAGTACATATTATCCTGACTAAAGGTGCTCTTCGCCTGCCAAAGGCTCTGGTGGTGATGTTGTCCTGGGCTCCACGATGACCTCCGTCCTGCCGTCCTACTGGTTGAAAGTGCAACTATCCCTGGGTGGTATTGGTAATTCCTAACAACATATAGCTCATTGAGCTAATGCTACTTCAAGATAAATATTTGAGGAAAGCTCAATGTTTGGCATGGCATGGATTAGAAAGTGGACCCCTCAAAATGCTAAGGACAAAAGATTGGCTCAAGATCAAGACACAAGACTCTACATTTTACTTTTAGTGATCCAAGATCACATTGAGTCCATAGGAAATGCCAATACTATTAAAAGGGGATGAGGTGCTGCTTAATGAGTTACTTGCTCAAAATTCTTAGTGATATGCTCCAAAAACCCTCAACTACTTTCTCATATCCACATATGTCCCAAACCAAAAGTCAAACTCGGCCTCACCGAAATTTCTTATCCGGCACCACCGAGTTCACTTGACATAGCCACTGCCACAAACCCCAGTCACTTCGGTCTCACCGATAGGGATCTCGGTCTCACCGAGATGGGATTGCAACCTCTTTGTTTCCCTTTGTAATGTTTCAGTCTAACCGAGCTGAGCGATCGGTCCCACCGAGATTGCAATGCAAACTCTCTGTTTCCCCTTCGTAACCTTTCAGTCTAACCGAGATGAGCGAATCGGTCCCATCGAGTTTGCCTGACCAAATCTCTGTTTGCTTATTACCAAAATCGGTCCCACCGAGTTTGTGTAATCGGTCTCACCGAGATTACGTTATGCCCTAACCCTAATGAAATCGGTCCCACCGAGTTGACATGTTGGTCCCACCGAAAATCCTAACGTTCGCATTTTGAACTAAAATTGGTCTGACCGAGTTTGCTGATTCGGTCCAACCGAGTTTGGTGATTTGTGTGTAACGGTTAGATTATGTGTGGAGGCTATATATACCACTCCACCCACTCTTCATTCGTGAAGAGAGCCATCAGAACATGCCTACACTTCCAGCATACATTTTCTGAGAGAGAACCACCTACACTAGTGTTGAGGTCAAGATATTCCATTCCAACCACATAAATCTTGATCTCTAGCCTTCCCCAAGTTGGTTTCCACTCAAACCCTCTTTCCACCAAATCTAATCCTATGAGAGAGAGAGAGCTGAGTGTTGGGGAGACTATCATTTGAAGCACAAGAGCAAGGAGTTCATCATCAACACACCATCTATTACCTTTTGGAGAGTGGTGTCTCCTAGATTGGCTAGGTGTCACTTGGGAGCCTCCGTCAAGATTGTGGAGTTGAACCAAGGAGTTTGTACGGGCAAGGAGATCGCCTACTTCGTGAAGATCTACCCTAGTGAGGCAAGTCCTTCGTGGGCGAGGGCCATGGTGGGATAGACAAGGTTGCTTCTTCGTGGACCCTTCGTGGGTGGAGCCCTCCGTAGACTCGCGCAACCGTTACCCTTCATGGGTTGAAGTCTCCATCAACATGGATGTACGATAGCACCACCTATCGGAACCACGGATAAAAAATCTGCGTGTCTAGATTGCGTTTGCTCCCTTCAAACTCCTCCCTTTACCTTCATATGCAATTGTTTTACTTTCCACTGCTATACTCTTAGAATTGCATGTGTAGGTTGATTATTTGAACTATGCTAAGTTGTTAAAATCTACCAAAACTTAAAATTGGTAAAAGGCTAGATTTTTATTTGGTCAAGTAGTCTAATCAGCCCCCTCTAGACATACTTTCGATCCTACAAGTGGTATCAGAGCTTTGGTCTCCATTTGCTTTGATTTCCATAGCTTTTGGTGATCATAGCCTTGGTTTCACAACCTAGGAGAGTATGGCGTCTAGCGAGGGAAATTACCACCTAGAGAGAGAAGGAGTAGAGATGATCGTTATGAACGAAGACCCTCTCAGAGAAGCAAGGATTTCGAAAGGAAGGACAAATCATCAAAGAGCTACACAAGAAGAAGACATCAAGCTCATGTTGGTGAATGGGTATCTGGCTCCGACTCCGAGCATCACTCCGAAAGAAGTTATCACTCCGACTCTGAATAAACTCAAGATGAAGGTGTTGCCGGTCTAGCTCTTGTGTCAACCAACTCCTATGACATATTTGACTCACCAAATGAAGGAATTGGAAGATGCTTCATGGCTAAAGGCCCAAAGGTATCACAGCCCGAGTATGTTGACTTCAATAGTGATGAAGATGATTTGCTAGGAGATGATGATTTACTTGTTGATAACTCTAGTTATGAAAACTATGATGAACTTGCTATTAATCATGTTAATCAAGATAAAACAAATGACGATGATAAGAAGGAGATTGAGCATCTAACTAAAGAACTAAACACTCTTAAAGTTAGCTCATGAAACTACCTTGGAAGATCATCAAGAACTTTTAAAGACTCATGAGAAGCTACGCTTTGAAAAGCTCAACCTTGAGCAAGAGCATGAGTTCTTAAAAGCAATCAATTATGATCTTCGCAAGAAAAGTTCTTCTTACATTGCCAAGCGTTTACTCTTGTCTACTTACATGCCACAAGTTAAATCTAGCAACAAGAACAAGAAAGATTCTTCCTCTAGTAGTAACAACAATCATACTAAATCCAATGTTGTTGCTTCGAGTAGTTCTCTTGATTCCACTAATGATTCTCTTATCCAAGTTACACTTGAGCAAGAAAATAGCTTATTGAAGGGAATTATAGAGAATGGTGTTTACAAGAGTCTTGCAGGAAGTAAGCAATTTGAGGAAATTGTACACAAGCAAGGAAGACACCGGAAGAATCAAGGTGTTGGTTTTGAATGAAAGTTCAATGCCAATGGAGTTGAGTGGGAAGAAGATGAATACCCCAAGACGAAGTTTGTTCCTCAACAAGAGAAGTATGATCCTTCTTCTTTCTAAGGAACACAAGCTCAAGATGATCTTCCACCACAAGACCACAAGCTAAAGGGCAAGGACAAGCTTCAAGAGGAGATTGATGCATTTGAAGAAGCTCCTAAGGCCTTGGTCAAGTGGGTTCCCAAGACTACATCAAGTTCCACTTCATCAAGTACGACTACAACTCCAAGGATTCCCATCAGGATGGTGTGGATCCCGAAGAAGAAGAACTAGAGAGTTCTTGAGGGTGACTCCGCCAACATACTTCACTCTTATTATGTTGGCAAGGATAAGTGCAAACAACTTCCATATCTTGCACTAGTTCAAGGAGTCACAAACCCTCTTGTTAGTAAGGCAAGGGACAAGGTAACCTAATGCATTCATAGACATCATCTCATGTGAATGTCACTCTATGTCTATGGATATCCTTGTTTGTTCCTTTTGGGACTAACCCGTGTAGGTATTGAAAGTGCAACTCACTCCAAAGGATTGCTTCGAATGATCTACATCAACATTGAGCATCTACATCTTCAACACCTACATGAAGTCATCATCGACAAAACCCAAGGTTAGTTCAGCCCTCTTAGGGGGGGATATCACATCTAGGGGGAGCTTTATTCTAATCAATTGAGACAAAGCAACTCTAATGATGTGAACACAACAATGCTTTATGTAAAAGTGGTAACCCCACTTGTGCTTAAACGATGAGTATGACCTATGATCAAATGTTCTCATTTGACTCCTAAGTCAATATACTCATATATAGATGACCTAGTCATCGCCAAATTGCTTGATAGATGCTAGAGTGATTGTGCATGCTTTGTCACATATTTCATTTGTCATTTTATTGTGTGAGCATATTGGATGCTTATTTTACTCATTCGAGGACATCCATTTGTTGCTTTGATTGTTTGGCTTTCCTCTTTTGCCAAATGGATGGACAAGAATTCCTAAGAACTCCCTCTAGCTATCTATGCTTTTCTCGTCCCAAACTCTATTCATGCTACATCACAAAGTTTGATCACGTCAGATTCGAACCACTCTGTGTGAGGAGCACTCAGAGTCCCCGATTCGTCGTAGACTTAAAATTCCAAAACCTCTTTGTGCATTTCGGTACGACCGAGTTATCCATTTCGGTCATACCGAGATCACTAAGTTGATCTAGGTTTTCAATCTCAGTGCCACCGATTTGAACTTTTCGTTCACACCGAGTTGCAGTAATCGCTTGCGATTCTGCATCTTGGTGCCACCGAGTTGTTCCACTCGGTCACACCGATAGGGTCGGGATATATAAACCCACGGGAGAGATTTTGGAAATTTCTACGAAACCTCTCAGCCCGCGCGTATCCTGCTCTGCCGCCTCGGGTCTCCGGATCGTCTCCTCGCTGCCAGCGACCTCCCGCTGCTGGTTTCCATCGCCATCAACGGAATTCTGCTCCTCCGTTGCCACTGTAGCAAACTCCGCTGAACTTGGGTACGAGTTCGTCTCTTTGTGCTATTCCTTTAACTCTGATTCGTAGCACATTGCTCTGCCATGATCATCACCACGTATGCAAACACTCTATCCATTGAAAACATCCTTTAGATTAGATTGGATTTGAAAATTTAGGGTTAGGTCTCCGCCGAACCCATCTCGAACTGACCGAGTTGTAGAAATCGATCTCACCGATTTGGCTTAGGCCATAGCACTTGTGATTTTCGGTCTGACCAAAAACTGCAAATCGGTGTGACCGAGTTTGATTCTCTGTGAAACCCTAGCAGTCTCGGTGCCACCGAACTTTGACTCGGTCTGACCGAGTTCACCAGTTTAGGTTCCAAAAGCTGCTTCGGTATCACCGAGTTTACAAATCGGTAGCTCCGAAATGCTTTCTGTGGAGAACTAAAACTAAGTTTTTAAGTCATCTGTTTTGCAAAAACTCTGCACCTTGTGATGCTCATGCACTCTACCTCATATACATCTATTCACAGGGTCTGCTGTCAGTAAGTTTGCAGAGATGTCTGATTAGAGTGACAGTCGGAACAGGTCTAAGGAACATGTGCAGCTGAGTGAGGGTTCAGATCCCTCTAGCACTTCTGATGATGGCAGCATGAGCACTCCAAGCAACTTGCCAAAGGCAGCCACCAGATCTAGGAAGAAGAGAACCTCAGAATCTGAGGATTAGGATTATGTTGCCACTGAGGAGGAAGTAAGCTCCAAGTAGAAGGTGCTGAAAAAGGAGTATGGCACAGCTGCTGCAATTAAGCCAGGGCTGAATAAGAAGGCACCAGCAAGGAGAATTCCTATGTCTAAGGCCAGAGCCTCTACTCAAGAGACAATGGAGTTCACTCTTGAACCCAAAGAAGGTGGTGAAGGCAAGAAGAGGAAGGAGAGGGTCAAGTAGACCATTGCCAGAGTCATTGGGAAGTCCTCCATGATGAGAGATCCCTCTGAAGAAGAGGAAGAGGATGCTGCACCAGCACCCAAGCTTAGAAGCTTACGGGAGATGCTATAAAGACAGGGACTGCTACATCAAAGCCCAAGTCTGCTCCCAAGGCTCCAGCTCAGAAGCCCAGTAAGCCCAAGAGGAACACTAGAAGTATACCTGCTGAAGAAAAGAACAAGGCCCTAGTGCCTCAAGCTAAAGAAGAGGATGATGATACACTTGTTTTGAGGAAGTTGAAGCCCAAGATTCCTGACCACAATGATGCTCATCCAGTAGCTGCAGACATGTGCATCAGAAAGGATGCTGAACTGAAATTGTGGAGACAGTCTGATCCTTATGCTGTGAGGAGGAGGACAGCTGTTGATTATAGGTTTCACACAAAGGAACAACAAGACTTTTATGAAACAATTTTGCTTGGCAAGAAGCCCATTGTATATGACATGAGATGGGTGGATTGGGAATACATCAAGGAAGAAGAAGATCACTTTCAGGAGTTTATGACAGCTTCAAGGCATATGGAGTTGACAAATTTGTTGGGCAGAAGCTCACAAAATGGAATGATGAGTTGATCATGCAGTTTTACTCCACTGACCACTTCTATCTAGATGGAAGGATAGTTTGGATGTCAGAAGGTACTAGGTACCAATCCACAGTTGAGGAGTGGGCCAAGCTGATAAATGCCCCTAAAGAACATGAAGATGACTTGGATGTGTATGCCACCAAGAAGAAGGACCACAACACCATGGCAAACATGTACAAGGAGATCCCAGATAAGGCTTTGGAGACTCACAAGCTTGTACATTTCTTGTTGTCTAGTCTGCCTACAATCAACACAATCCTTAGGCACACTCTGCTACCCAAGTCAGGAGATCACAAGATGATCAGAGGGCACTCTATCAACCTGCTACAGCTTTTTGATGTCCCTCAGAAGTTCAAGGTTATGAGTTTGATTGTAGAAACAATCAAGAGGACTGCTGTGGACCAGAAGAGAAGCTGTGGGTATGCTCCACACATTCAGGAGCTCATCAACTCCAAGATAGGCACAGGAACATATCTGTTGGATAAGGAGCATCTACCCTTACATCCTGATTTTGAAGACAACACTGTAGTGATGAATGAGGAAGACCCCACATCAGTTCAAGCACAAGAGAAGAGAGCCAAAGCAAAGGCTGAGAATGCTGCAAAGATGCCAAGTGTTGAAGAGGCATCTCAAGTTTTCCTGAAGAGCAAGCAAGATCAACTTGGATATCTGATCCCGTCTACACTGAGAATTGAGAAGGGCTTGGCCACCCTGACTCAAAACCAGGAGAGCTTGGAGAGGATCATAGAAACCAAATTTTATGATCTTGATCTCAAGGTAACTGAGATTCAAACAGCAGTTGAGCAGCTTCAGGAGGAAGCAGAAGAGAAGAGAGGAAAGGCAACTACTGATGCATTTGAGCGAGTCCCTAGAGGACAGAGATCTGCTGCAGTGCTAGTGACAGATACTAGAGCAACAGCAACAACACCAGCAGCCATAGCTCTAGTGCCACCTCCAGTAGCCACTTCACCAGCTCCAACTACATCAACAGATGCCTTCGTCCTTGGAGTTCTCTCTACACCACCTCCCGAAGACCAAGCTTGAGAGACGCATAGCACTATGCATAGTTGAACTTTTTGGTAACTTGTTGCCAAAGGGGGAGAAATATGTATAGATCATAGGCTTCGAGAGAGGGTTTTGCTTCTTTGCCTTTGGTTGAACTTTTTATTGTGCGAGATACTCTATGTCCTTGTGAGATACTTATTTGATCATGTGTTTGATCATTTGCTACTTTAATGCTTGTTTGGATGATATTATCTTTTACACCTCATATATGATCATTCACTTGCTTGGTGATGAGTGCATGCTTTTAATTTCTATCATTTTGAGCGCTCCACCAAGATGTATGTGACATGGAAGAGTAACCCATGACCCTAATCGATTGTGCATTTGCATTCAAAAGCAAATTTTAAATAATGCACAAATTTAGGGGGAGCTCTTGCTTATCACATACTTCTCAAAGCGACGATGGTTTACAATCTTTTTATCATTTGTCGAAGCTTTGATCTATATGTTGTCATCAATTACCAAAAAGGGGGAGATTGAAAGTGCAACTATCCCTGGGTGGTTTTGGTGATTCCTAACAACATATAGCTCATTGAGCTAATGCTATTTCAATATAAATATTTCAGGAAAGCTCAATGTTTGGCATGGCATGGATTAGAAAGTGGACCCCTCAAAATGCTAAGGACAAAAGATTGGCTCAAGATCAAGACACGAGGCTCTACATTTTACTTTTAGTGATCCAAGATCACATTGAGTCCATAGGAAAAGCCAATACTATTAAAAGGGGATGAGGTGTTGCTTAATGAGTTACTTGCTCAAAATGCTTAGTGATATGCTCCAAAAACCCTTAACTACTTTCTCATATCCACATATGCCCAAAACCAAAAGTCAAACTCGGCCTCACCGAAATTTCCTATCCGGCACCACCGAGTTCACTTGACATAGCCACTGCCACAAACCCTAGTCACTTCGGTCTCACCGATAGGGATCTCGGCCTCACCGAGATGGGATTGCAACCTCTCCGTTTCCCTTCGTAACATTTTGGTCTAACCGAGATGAGCGATTGGTCCCACCGAGATTGCAATGCAAACTCTCTGTTTCCCCTTTGTAACGTTTCGGTCTAACCGAGATGAGCGAATCGGTCCCACCGAGTTTGCCTGACCAACTCTCTGTTTGCTTATTACCAAAATCGGTCCCACCGAGTTTGTGTAATCAGTCTCATCGAGATTACATTATGCCCTAAACCTAATGGACTCGGTCCCACCGAGTTGACATGTCGGTCCCACCGAAAATCCTAACGTTCACATTTTGAACTAAATCGGTCTGACCGAGTTTACCGATTCGGTCCCACCGAGTTTGGTGATTTGTGTGTAACGGTAGATTATGTGTGGAGGCTATATATACCCCTCCACCCACTCTTCATTCATGGAGAGAGCCATCAGAACATGCCTACACTTCCAACATACATTTTCTGAGAGAGAACCACCTACACTTGTGTTGAGGTCAAGATATTCCATTCCAACCACATAAATATTGATCTCCAGCCTTCCCCAAGTTGCTTTCCACTCAAACCCTCTTTCCACCAAATCCAATCCTATGAGAGAGAGCTGAGTGTTGGGGAGACTATCATTAGAAGAACAAGAGCAAGAAGTTCATCATCAATACACCATCTATTACCTTTTGGAGAGTGGTATCTCCTAGATTGGCTAGGTGTCACTTGGGAGCCTCCGTCAAGATTGTGGAATTGAACCAAGGAGTTTGTACGGGTAGGGAGATCGCCTAGTTCGTGAAGATCTACCCTCGTGAGGCAAGTCCTTCGTGGGCGATGGCCATGGTGGGATAGACAAGGTTGCTTCTTTGTGGACCCTTCGTGGGTGGAGCCCTCCGTGGACTCGCGCAACCATTACCCTTCGTGGGTTGAAGTCTCCATCAACGTGGATGTACGATAGCACCACCTATCGGAACCACGGATAAAAAATCTCCGTGTCTACATTGCGTTTGCTCCCTTCAAACTCCTCCCTTTACCTTCATATGCAATTGTTTTACTTTCCGCTGCTATACTCTTAGAATTGCATGTGTAGGTTGATTACTTGAATTGTGCTAAGTTGTTAAAATCTGCCAAAACATAAAATAGGGAAAAGGCTAGATTTTTATTTGGTCAAGTAGTCTAATCACCCCCCTCTAGACATACTTTCGATCCTACACTGGTCTTGGTCTAGTTGCACCGATATGGAAACCTTTGCCTGATGCCTCAGGACTCCTCGCCCGCGCTTGCCTCTTTAGCACCAAAGAGGAAACGAGTATGCAGCGTGCTCTGGCGCTCGCCTGGCCTTGGTCGTCATGGATTGCGTCACAGGAACCTCGCGAGGTGCCCCTTGCCTTGATCTCTCCGCCCCTCGCGAGCCAGCCTGGTGAGGCTGCCCCCGAGGAGGTCTTGCGTCGTCTGCCTCACGAGGCTTGGCCCCCTCGCGAGGGTCTTGAGTGTTTGCTGATGAAGTTGGGCCATGCAGGGCCGCTGGAGAAGCCACGCCGTGGGCCGCAGGCAGGCAAGTCTGGGGACCCCCATTCCCAGGACGCCGACAGTAGCCCCCGGGCCCAAGGTGCGCTCGGACTTGGCTTCGAGGCGAAGCCAAGGGTAAAGTGCGGAGCACCGCGGGCCCCAACAGCCTGCGGCCTCGTTTGATGCGTGGCGATTGGTGGGACGTGGGCGTCTCCGCTTCCCCACACTGCCTTGGCAACTACCCGACTTGACGAGTCCCTGTTGCATGCAGAGAAAAATCATCATTACCTATGATCGTGGGGGTCGCCGGTTGGCCTTCTCCTGCTATAAATGAGGAGGGGGGCGGAGCCCCCATCGCTCATCTCTTCCTGCTCCGCTCACTTCTTCTCCCTTGCTTCATTGCTAGCAGCGACACCCATGGCGCCTGCGAAGAGGTTCTAAGCTGCAAAGAAGGGGAAGGCCCGCCAGGAGGGGCCCGGCTCACCGCCACCCAAGAGGGGGCGCGGCCACCCCCGCAAGCACACCGCGACCCCCGCCGTGGCCCCCTGCAGCTGCGGCGGCGCCTCTTCGTGCGGTGGGAGTCTCCCAGGTCGTGGCAGCCGAAGGCGCTCCATGGTCGCGCGACCTCCCCGGCCATGCTTCCACCCAGCAGAGGTGCTGTTGGAGTTCATCGTGTGGTCGGAGAACCCGGCCGACATGTGGCTTCAGCTCCCATGCTTCTTTGTCGGCGAGCTGCCAGCCACGGGTCCAGGCGGTCTCTAGCTGCAGGCGGACGGCTGCTGCAGCTAGGCTTCATGGGTCGCGGTCAAGGTCTCCGTCGCGGGAAATGCAACCCTGGCCCACGGCTGGCAGACGTTTTCCCGCGCACGCGGCCTAGTCTGGCGGTGCACCCTCCACTTCAAGTATGATGGCAACGCGACCCTCTACGTGAGGGTGTTCGCGGAAGATGGTCGCCGCGTCGGGTGCTGCCCTTAGGACAACGACGACGGTGAGGTGCTCAGCCTTGGTGATGGTCGCGACGAGGGTGAAGGCGGGCTTGTCCTCGGCGCCGGCTGCGGCTCGTCTAGCTACGGCGACCACGACCAACCGCCGCGCCTGCTTCGAGGGCGGCAGCGGGTCGTCTCGTCGCCGCGCCCCAGTGAAGCGCGAGGAGGGGTCTGGCTGAGCCCAGGAGAGCGCCATGGGCCCACCCTCGCGAACTGCTACGAGGGCACGCACCACTTTTGTTTCGTTCTTCCTTTTCTTCCTACATTAAGAGAGAGACAAGTATGGGGCCCCGCAGGGGCGTGCAATGAACCATGATTTCCAAGTTGCTATGTTATGTTTATCGTTCCTGTGTCGTATTGCAGCATCGGCGTTTTATGTAGGCGCGTAGAAATAACTTCGCTTGACGCGCTCAAAGTAGTTTCCACCTCGTGAGGCGCGCATTTCCCAGTACCTAGCGAGATGTCCTTGGGTTGGGAGGCGTGTAGGAGCTGCAAAAATTCGTTAGGAAACTCTTATTCTTCAGAGCCTTGGTCACAGGCGCGGCCGGCCATGATCCAGCGCTTCGCATCACGGTACCCGAGGGGCACGGATTGAGAGAGGTGCACCAGCTTGCGAGCTCGAGCGAGGGTGCCTCGTGAAGAACAGGAAAAACGCTCACGGGCACGCCTGTCGAGCCCCCTCGCGAGGCATGCGAGGGAGAGTATGGGTCAAAACAAGGAACCGAGGGCAGAAATGGAGGCAAAAGGCGAGGGAACCAAGCCGACAAGAAACACCAGAAAGCAAATTTTCATTAAAGAGGGGCAAGCCAACTACGGAAAGAAAATGAAAAACCGCGTCCGGCACCTAGTCTAGTCTTCTCACCAGCGCGGAGCTAAGTGCTGCTACTAGGACGTGGGAGGGAGCCCCCGAGGCCCGAGGGCGGGACTCCTGAGACTCCGGGGCGTGTACCGCCCCACTCATTATTACGTGAGAGTGTAACGAGTGGAGACCTTCACAGGCACTGGGCCTTGCTTCACAGGCGCAGGGCCTTGCTTCATGGGTAGAACTTCCGCAGGTGCTGGATGTTCCAGGCGTTCTAGATGGGGACCCCGTCCTGCGTCTCCAGGTGCACGTTGCCAGGCCTGGAGACATGGGCGACCCTAAACGAGCCCTCCCACATGGGTGAAAGCTTATGCAGCCCTTCCCTGGAGAGCACCTGCCATAGGACGAGGTCACCCACCTCGAGCGTCCTGGAGTGGACGCTGCGATAGTGATACCGTCGGAGCGCCTACTGGTATCTTGCCGCTCGAAGCATGGCTTCGCGGTGGTGTTCCTCCCCCATCACGAGGTCCATCCCCCGCATGGCGTCCTATTGCGCCTCATCAAACGCCAAGACCCGTGCGGAGCGATGCTTGACCTCATGAGGGAGAACCGCTTCTGCTTCGTAGACGAGGAAGAACGGGGTCTCACCTGTTGGCTTGGTGGCGGTGGTGCGGATGGACCACAGCACATACTGGAGCTCATCGTGCTAGCCCCTGCCGCAGGCCTCGAGTTTCTTCTTGAAGGTCCTAGTCTTGAGGCCTCTCAAGACCTCCGCATTGGCGTGTTCGGCCTGACCATTGCTCCTAGGGTGTGCCACCGAAGCATAGCAGATCTGCGTTCCAAGGTTAGCACAATATGTCTTGAAGAGATTGCTAGTGAAATGCAAGCTGTTGTCGGTGATGATGCGATTAGGGAGCCCGAACCGGCTCCCGAGACCCTTGATGAATTTGACCGCAGATCCGGCCGGGATGGTGCAGACAGCTTCTACCTCCGCCCATTTGGTGAACTTGTCGATGGCGACGTAGAGGTAGCGGTAGCCCACAGGCGCTCGAAGGAACGGGCCTAAGATATCCAGCCCCCAGACTGCGAATGGCCACGAGAGCGGGATGGTCTGGAGGCCCTGAGCTGGCTGATGGATCTGCTTGGCATGGAATTGACAAGCCTCGCAGGACTACACCAGCTCAGTCGCATCGTTGAGCGCCATAGGCTAGTAGAACCCGCTGCAGAATGCCTTGCCTACGAGGGTTCGTGACGACGAGTGGTGCCCGCAGTCCCCGCCATGTATGTCAGCTAGTAACTCGTTCCCCTGTTCCCTGGAGATACAACGCAAAGAAACGTCATTCGGCCGCTTCCTGTATAACTCACCGTCCTGGATGCAGTACGCCGTGGCCTGTCGGGCCACACGCTCCACGTCCTCCTCTTTCTACGGCAGCGTCCCTTGCGTCAGGTATTCCTTGAACTCCTTGGTCCAACACCCCTCCTGAGGCTCGAGTGCCAGGAGTAGGCGTGCTCCCGAGGTTGGAACGCATGCCGAGGCTCCCGAGGCAGGTGGTTGGGGGAGCTCCTCCCGAGGCAGCGCCGACCTCGAAAGCGGAGGTGCTGCCGACGGCTTGAAGAGCCGCTCTTCAAAGACACTAGGCTCTTGGGGTAGTCGCTTGGATGCTCTTTTGGCAATGTCTTTGGCCTCCTTGTTGGTGCTACGGGGCACGTGCTGCAATTCTAGGCCCAGGAACTGCTTTTCCATTTTGCGTACCTCCGTGAGGTATGCCTCCATGTGCTCATCCCTTGGCTCGTATACCTTATTGGAGAAGTTGACGAGGAGCTGCGAGTCACCCCTGATGGTGAGGCGGTTCACCCCCAGGGCCACCGCAGCCTTAACGCCAGCTATGAGGCCTTCGTACTCCGCGATGTTGTCGGAGACCTTCTCGCCCTGCTGGAAGCAGAGCTGCACGGCGTAGTAGAGCTTGTCCTGAGTGGGAGAGATGAGCACTACTCTAGCCCCCACGCCTGGCATGCAAACGCGCCATCGAAATACATAACCCAGCAGTCAGGCACTTCACTTCCCGGTGAGAGGGATCGATCCTCTCCTGCTTCAAGCCCCGGGGCATCCGTCCATTCTGCCACGAAGTCGGCAAGCGCGACCCCCTTGATGACCCTGGTTGTGCTGAACTCCAGCTAGAATGCCTGCAGCTCGATGTTCCATTCGACAACTCTTCCAGCAGCGTTGGGGTTCCTGAGTAACCTCTCCAGCGGGTAGGCCGAGACGACCTTGATTGGGTGACCTTGAAAGTAGTGCCATAGCTTACGTGAAGCCACCAAGAGCGCGAGCAAGAGATTCTAAGGCATGGGGTACCATGCCCTTGCATCCCACAGTACCGTGCTGGCAAAATACACCGGGTGCTCGACGAGGGCGAGAGCGTCGACGGGGCCCACGTCTGTCAGAGGTTGAGGTGCCTCCTGAGGTGATGGAACCCCCGGAGCCTGGTTGCTCATCGAGGCCTCTGCAGGCCCAAGGACGCCGTCTTCCTGGGCCTGGTCATCCGTTGGCGCTGCTGCAGCCCTCGCGGTGCCCTTCGGGTCTTGTATCGCCCCGGCTGGGGGCGTGGCTTGGCGCGACGTATCCTTGGCCTAGCGCTCTTCTCGAACCGCCACTAGAGCTGCGCTGGCGGAGTAAGGAGTGGCGGCAAGGTAAAGCACCAGGGGCTCGAGAGGGTGGGGCGCCACCATCACCGGAGGGCTGGTCAGGTATCTCTTGAGGTCTTGAAACGCTCGGTCAGCCTCCGGGGTCCACTCAAATGGGCCCTTCTTCTTCATCAGCTTGAAGAAATGGTAGGGCGCGCTCTCCCAGCTTGGAGATGAAGCGCCCTAGCGAAGTCACGCAGCCGACAAGCTTCTACATCTCCTTGAGGGTTTGTGGTGGGCTCATGTCTTCGACCGCCTTGACCTTCTCGGGGTTAGCCTCGATCCCCCTGTGGGACACGAGGAAGCCAAGCAGCTTGCCGGAGGGGACACCAAACACGCACTTCTCTCGGTTGAGCCGCAGGTCCACCTGGCGCAGGCTCGCGAAGGTCTCCTCCAGGTCCTGAATCAAAGTTCTCGCCTCCTGAGACTTTACCACAATGTCGTCGACGTAGGCTTCAGCGTTCCTCCCGAGCTGCTGACCCAGGGCTATGTGCATCAGCCGTTGGAAGGTCACGCCTGCGTTGCGCAGCCCGAACGGCATGCAAGTGTAGCAGTACACCCCGCAGGGGGTCAGGAAGGTCGTGTTCTCCACATCCTCCACCTCCATCTTGATCTGGTGATAGCCTGAAAACGCATCCAGGAAGCATGGCAGGTCGCACTCGGCGGTGGAGTCAACGATCTGGTCGATGCGTGGAAGCGGGAACGGATCTTGGGGACAGGCCTTGTTGAGGTTGGTGAAGTCGACACACATGCGCTCCTTCCCGCCTTTATTTGGCACAACGACGGGGTTCGCCAGCCACTCGGGGTACCGGACCTCGCGAATGACACCAGCTGCCTCCAGCTTGCGGGTTTCCTAGAAGATGAAGGACTGCTTCTCCGCGGACTGTCGCCGTGCCTTCTGCTTCACAGGGCACACATTGGGGCACATCCTCAAGTGATGCTCGATCACCCCTCTTGGGACCCCTACCAGCTGTTTGGGCTCCCAGGCGAATACTTCCTTGTTTGCGCGCAAGAACTTCACCAATGCCTCCTCTTGATCCGGGTCGAGGTTGGCACCTATGGTGAAGGTGGCTCCAGAGGACCCATCTTCCTCGACTAGCACCTGCTTGGTTTCTGCCTGATCTTGGGTGAACAACCGCTTCTTCTTAGATGGTGCGGCCTCCTTAACTCCGGAGGCAACCTCATCGTCCGGTCGCGCTGCCGCGACGGTTTTGAGGGCAAGCTTGAGCGCTACCAGAGCTTCCTTGGAATCTCCAACTACGGTGAGGACGTCCTTGCTCCCGGGCATCTTCATGAGGTTGTAGGCCGGATGGGTTGCTGCCATAAACTGAGCCAGGGCCGGGTACCCGAGGATGGCGTTGTACGGGAGGCCAATACGGGCGATGTCGAAGTCGATCAGCTCAGTGCGATAATTGTCGCGGGTACCGAAGGTCACGGGAAGACGGATCTGCCCCAGGGGGCTGGCGGAACTGCCGCCGACCCCAGAGAAGGGCTTGCTGGGGTGCAGCCGCTCGAGCGGTATGTGAAGGAGGCTAAAAGCTTCCACAGAGAGCACGTTGAGGCCGGCGCCGCCGTCGATGAGGGTCTTGGTGACAGCTATGCTGCAGATGGTGGGCGTGCAAAGCATTGGGAGCACGCCCGAGCCGACGGTGGTGACAGGGTGATCCCCCGAGTCGAAGGTCAGGTCGGCCTTGGGCGCCGCCCAACCCGGTGGAGATCCCTGCTGTGCGGAAGCGGCGCTGATATGGTGAAAGAATGGCTTGGTGTGACGGTCCAAGGGCGGCGCTTGCAAACTGCCAAGGAGGGTCGCGACAGCAAGGGGCGCCGGTGCCGCAAAACGCGCAGCGAAGAGGCCGCGCAACTCCTCCCAAGACGCCACCATGGATACTGAGAGGTTGAGCAGCCAGGCGCGCGGTGCACCAGTGCGGGCCATGGGAAGCCAGTTGGCCATGACCTTGTCGTCGCCCCCAGCCTTCAGGACGGCCTCTTCATACGCGAGTAGGAAGGCCGATGGGCCCGCCGCGCCGTCGTAACGCGGCGGCATCTCTGGCTTGAACTTGGGTGGCCACTGCCCCCGCCGCAAGGCGGGGGCAAAGGCTCTGAGCCCCCTGATCCCGCCATGGGCATCCGTCATCGCAGCCGGAAGAGCAACGCCGGCCATGGGGGCAAGGCGCGGTGGTGGCGGAGCGTGGATCGACGGAAGGGAAGCTTCGGCGCACCCCTACCTGGCATGCCAAATGTCAGATTGTGGGTTCCGGCAAAACCCTTGAGGTTCGAACTCTGGGGTGCGCACGAAGATCTCTCCTCCCCCTAGCTCACCCCCTAGCCGCGATCTTAAAGCTCAGCGCTTCGAACTCACAGTGCAAGAGACACGAGGTTTATACTGGTTCGGGCCACCGATGTGGTTTAATACCCTACTCCGGTGTGGTGTGGTGGATTGCCTCTCGGGCTGAGGATGAACAGTTACAAGGGAAGAACAGACTCCTGAGGAGAGGTGCTCTTGTGCTCGGTGAGCTTGTGTGGATGAGGATGATCTGAATGGCTCAAGATCAGTTTCCTCCTACTGTGGTGGCTAGTCCTATTTATAGAGGCCCTGGTCCTCTTCCCAAGTGTAGGCGGGAAGGGATCCAACAATGGCCAAATTTGAAGGGAGACAACTAGTACATATTATCCTGACTAAAGGTGGTCTTCGCCTACCAAAGGCTCTAGTGGTGACGCCGTCTTGGGCTCCATGGTGACCTCCGTCCTGCCGTCCTGCTGGTCTTGGTCTCGTTGCACCTATATGGAAACCTTTGCCTGATGCCTCGGGACTCCTCGTCTGCGCTTGTCTCTTTAGCACGAAAGAGGAAACGAGTACGCTGCACGCTCTGGCGCCCGCCTGTCCTTGGTCATCATGGCTTGTGTCACAGGAACCTCGCGAGGTGCCCCTCGCCTTGATCTCTCCGCCCCTCGCGAGCCAGCCTGGTGAGGCTGCCCCCGAGGAGGTCTTGCGTCGTCCACCTCACGAGGCTTGGCCCCTCGTGAGGGTCTTGAGTGTCGGCTGATGAAGTTGGGTCGTGCAGGGCCGCTGGAGAAGCCACGCCGTGGGCCACAGGTAGGCAAGTCTGGGACCCCCGTTCCCATGACGCCGATAGTATACCACCAATATTAAAACTTTTTGTACTCCCCATGGCAGATCAACTGAAGGAGGCCCTGCAAGTCGCGCAAGCAGGGGAACAAGAGGCCAAAAGGCAATTGGCCACGGGTGAACGTGTGCTGACATGGGTCAGGGATGAGAAAAATAAGCTGCAGGATTCCAACACCTTGCTAGGCGAAGAACTACAAGATGTGCGAGCCCAGCTGGCCGACTCCGTGAATGAGAATAAGAGGCTATGAGGCGGCATATTCAGTATGCTTTTCGAACTTGCCTCCATATAATTCAGCGAGGACAGGGAATGACAGATTTATGTCTGCAGGTATGCTGACTGGCCGTCCCGAAGAGGAAATGTCCGGATCTCATGGCGACCTGCTACAAGAGTTGTCCCAAATGCACGAGCGAGTTCTGCAAACAATGCGGAGTGTTGCCAAGGCTTTATGGCCATCCACCTCCCATCCAGGAAGTATGGTGGAGCTCGTGGAGCTATTCAAAGGAGCACGTCGGTATATTCAATTATGGAAGATATCAGCCTGCAAAGAAGGTGAGCGGGAGGCCTGGGCCATGGTGAAGACACGGTACACCAAGCTTGATCCAAATCATATGGCCCGGGTTGGACCTCCAGGGTCGGACGGAAAAGAAATTCCTGTTAGTTTGGTATATGACCAAGTAAAAGTAGCCGCAAAATATTCCCAACAGGGTTGTAAGTTAGACAGTCTGTTAGATGTCATAGAGGAGGAAATTTTTGAGTCCAAGTGACTATGTACTTTCCTTGATATATTTGTCCCTAGCCGGATTGTAAAATGATTGTCATGGAGACCTTTTCGCTTCGACCTCTGGACCCGAAGGTACAGAGTGTTTCCGAATACCTGAGCGGCAAGATAGACCAGGGTATGCGTGGAAACTAGGCGTAGGGGTCATAGTTGCTTAAACAGACAAGTTGTATCCGACTAGCTAGATTATATTACATTGTAATTGTAAGAAACATCTTCCAGAGAGAATAGTGCCGTTAAGGGTTCCTTTCCCTGGGTGAACATGTGTTAATGTGCATGCCCGAGCTGTGATTGAGAAATCGCAGTATACATAACATCTGGGGGTTCATAGTGTAATGAGTGTGAAAACATCTTTAGTCCGCCGACCGAATATTACCTTAAGAATGCTAGATTTCGGCTTCACCCAGTCTGAGGTACACATCCGGATGACCTGGCAGTAACAATCGCAGAGGTGCTCCCTTTATGCCCTAGCCGAACAAACGGGAATGTGGGGCATAAGCACAGGAGCCAGGCAACCCAACTTGGCCAAAACTTAAGTCATAACGATGCATATAATGGCGAAGAAAAGGTACATATGAGGACAAACACATATGTGGTGAGCTTGATGCCCGGAAAATAATAATAAGCTTTTGTACAAGAAGCCCCCAGGTATTATGGTCATACATATTTAAGGATGTGTACGTCATAGGTGCGCGGTTTAGTCGCACGAGAGCTTAAAGCTAAAAAACGAAAGGGAGAAGAAGACGAACAAAGAGTTCGGCTCTAGGCGTAGAATCTTCGGAGTCTAGCAGTGTTCCATGGGTTCGGCTCTAAACGATTATCTGATGCATCACACAGGTGGTACGCTCCTCAAGTGAGAACTTCATCAATGATGAAGGGACCCACCTTATACGTCTCCAACGTATCTATAATTTTTGATTGTTCCATGCTATTATATTATCTGTTTTGGATGTTTAATGGGCTTTGTTATGCACTTTTATATTATTTTTGGGACTAACCTACTAACTAAAGGCCCAGTGCAAATTGCTGTTTTTTTTGCCTATTTCAGTGTTTCGCAGAAAAGGAATATCAAACGGAGTCCAAACGGAATGAAACCTTCGGGAGAGTTATTTTTGGAACAAACGCAATCCAGGAGACTTGGAGTGGACGTCAAGGAAGCAACGAGGCGGCCACGAGGTAGGGAGGCGCGCCCAGGGGGTAGGCGTGCCGCCACCCTCGTGGGCCCCTCGTGGCACCACCGACCTACTTCTTTTGCCTATATATACTCATATACCCTGAAACATCCGAGAGCACCACGAAACCCTATGGCCCCCGGGTCTATCTTCCATCATATTAATTTCCTATCAACTATCTATTTCTATCGTTGTTTATTTTGCAATCTTTACTTTCCAATCTATACCATAAAAATACCAAAAATATTTATCTTATTATCTTTACTAGATCTCACTTTTGCAAGTGGCCGTGAAGGGATTGACAACCCCTTTATCGCGTTGGTTGCAACGTTCTTATTTGTTTGTGCAGGTACAAGGAGACTTGCATGTAACCTCCTACTGGATTGATACCTTGGTTCTCAAAACTGAGGGAAATACTTACGCTAATTTGCTGCATCACCCTTTCCTCTTCAAGGGAAAACCAACGCATGCTCAAGAGGTAGCACCTCCCACTTGGGCTTGAGTTTGTCCTTTTTCTTCTCTGGCAAGCGTAGAACGAGTTCGCCGACATTATAAGTCTTGGCCCGCACTTCTCTTCTTTGATATTTGCGAGCCTGCTGTTGATATAGTGCAGAACGGGCCTTTGCAACATCGCGCTCCTCCTCCAGGGCGTCTAAACTATCCTGCCGATCAAACTCGGCCTCTATCTCTTCATACATGCGCACTCGAGGTGAGTCATGAATAATGTTGCAGGGCAATACGACCTCTGTGTCGTACACCATGAAGAACGGTGTGTATCCGGTAGTATGATTGGGCGTGGTCCGCAGCCCCCAAAGTACTGAGTCGAGCTCCTCAACCCAGTGCTTGTCTGATTCTTTCAAAGACCACACTAGTCTAGGCTTAATGCCACTCATAATAAGACCATTAGCTCGTTCGACTTGACCGTTTGTTTGGGGGTGATAGACGGAGGCGTAATCGAGCTCAATGCCCAGATTAGCACACCAAGTTTTCACCTCATCGGCTGTAAAATTGAAGCCGTTATCGGTGATGATGCTGTGTGGGACGCGGTAACGGTGCACGAGACTGGATATGAAGTCTATCACTGGTCCTGCTTCCGCCGTTTTAACTGGTTTGGCCTCTATACACTTAGTGAATTTATCTACCATGACCAGCAGATATTTTTTCTTATGGCTTCCTCCTTTAAGGGGTCCGACCATATCAAGCCCCTAGACCGCAAAGGGCCAAGTAATGGGGATTGTTTGTAGAGCGGTGGGTGGCTGCTACCTCTTGAGCACTGCGTTGGTTTTCCCTTGAAGAGGAAAGGGTGATGTAGTAAAGTAGCATAAGTATTTCCCTCAGTTTTTGAGAACCAAGGTATCAATCCAGTAGGAGACTATGCTCGAGTCCCACGCACCTACACAAAAAAATAAGAACCTTGCAACCAACGTGATAAAGGGGTTGTCAATCCCTTCACGGTCACTTACGAGAGTGAGATATGATAGAGATGATAAGATAATATTTTTGGAATTTTTATGATAAAGAGTAAAAGTAAAGATTGCAAAGTAAATAAAGATAGAAATAGCTTGTTGACGGAAGATTAATATGATGGAAAATAGACCCGGGGGCCATAGGTTTCACTAGTGGCTTCTCTCAAGATAGCATAAGTATTACGGTGGGTAAACGAATTGCTGTCGAGCAATTGATAGAATTGAGCATAGTTATGAGAATATCTAGGTATGATCATGTATATAGGCATCACGTCCATGACAAGTAGACCGACTCCTGCCTGCATCTACTACTATTACTCCACACATCGACCGCTATCCAGCATGCATCTAGAGTATTAAGTTCATAAGAACAGAGTAACGCTTTAAGCAAGATGACATGATGTAGAGGGATAAACTCATGCAATATGATATAAACCCCATCTTTTTATCCTCGATGGCAACAATACAATACGTGTCATTTCCCATACTGTCACTGGGTTCGAGCACTGCAAGATTGAACCCAAAGCTAAGCACTTCTCCCATTGCAAGAAAGATCAATCTAGTAGGCCAAACTAAACTGATAATTCGAAGAGACTTGCAAAGATACCAATCATACATAAAAGAATTCAGAGGAGATTCAAATATTGTTCAAAGATAATCTTGATCATAAACCCACAATTCATCGGATCTCGACAAACACACCACAAAAGAAGAGTTACATCAAATAGATCTCCAAGAGAATCGAGGAGAACTTTATATTGAGATCCAAAGAGAGAGAAGAAGCCATCTAGCTAATAACTATGGACCGGAAGGTCTAAGGTAAACTATTCACACATCATCGGAGAGGCTATGGTTTTGATGTAGAACCCCTCCATGATCAATGCCCCCTCCGGCAGGACGCCGAAAAAGGCCCCAAGATGGGATCTCACGGGTACAGAAGGTTGCGGCGGTGGAATTAGGTTTTCGTGGTGCTCCTCGATGGTTTGGGGGTACGTAGGTATATATAGGAGGAAGAACTAGGTCGGTGGAGCCACGAGGGGCCGACGAGGGTGGAGGGCGCGCCCAGGGGGGTAGGTGCGCCCCCTGCCACGGGGCCTCCTCGGTGATTTCTTGATGTCCACTCCAAGTCCTCTTGATCACGTTTGTTCTAAAAATAACTCTCCAGAAGGTTTCATTCCGTTTGGACTCCGTTTGATATTCCTTTTCTGCGAAACACTGAAATAGGCAAAAAACAGCAATTTGGGCTGGGCCTCCGGTTAATAGATTAGTCCCAAAAATAATATAAAAGTGTATAAATAAGCCCATTAAACATCCAAAACAGAATATATAATAGCATGGAGTAATCAAAATTATAGATACGTTGGAGACGTATCAAGCATCCCCAAGCTTAATTCCTGCTCGTCCTCGAGTAGGTAAATGATAAAAATAGAATTTTTGATGTGGAATGCTACTTAGCATATTCTTCAATGTATTTCTCTTTATTGTGGCATGAATGTTCAGATCTGAAAGATTCAAGATAAAAGTTTAATATTAACATGAAAATAATAATACTTCAAGCATACTAACAAAGCAATCATGTCTTCTCAAAATAACATGTCCAAAGAAAGTTATCCCTACAAAATCATATAGTCTGGCTATGCTCTATCTTGACAACACAAAGTATGTAAATCATGCACAACCCCGATGACAAGCCAAGCAATTGTTTCATACTTTTGATGTTCTCAAACTTTTTCGATCTTCACGCAATATATGAGCGTGAACCATGGACATAGCACTATAGGTGGAATAGAATGGTGGTTGTGGAGAAGACAAAAAGGAGAAGATAATCTCACATCAACTAGGCGTATCAACGGGCTATGGAGATGCCCATCAATAGATATCAATGTGAGTGAGTAGGGATTTCCATGCAATGGATGCACTAGAGCTATAAGTGTATGAAAGCTCAACAAAAGAAACTAAGTGGGTGTGCATCCAACTCGCTTGCTCACGAATACCTAGGGCATTTTAAGGAAGCCCATCATTGGAATATACAAGCCAAGTTCTATAATGTAAAATTCCCACTAGTACATGAAAATGACAACATAGGAGACTCTCTATAATGAAGATCATGGTGCTACTTTGAAGCACAAGTGTGGAAAAAGGATAGTAGCATTGTCCCTTCTCTCTTTTTCTCTCATTTTTTATTGGGCCTTCTCTCTTTTTTATGGCCTCTTTTTTTAGTCCGGAATCTCAACCCGGCTTGTGGGGGAATCATAGTCTCCATCATCCTTTCCTCACATGGGACAATGCTCTAATGATGATGATCATCAGACTTTTATTACTTACAACTCAAGAATTACAACTCAATACTTGGAACAAATTATGACTCTATGTGAATGCCTCCGGCGGTGTACCGGGATATGCAATGAATCAAGAGTGACATGTATGAAAGAATTATGAAGGTGGCTTTGCCACAAATACAATGTCAACTACATGATCATGAAAAGCAATATGACAATGATAAAGCATGTCATAATAAATGGAATGGTGGTAAGTTGCATGGCAATATATCTCGGAATGGCTATGGAAATGCCATAATAGGTAGGTATGGTGGCTGTTTTGAGGAAGGTATATGGTGGGTATATGATACCGGCGAAGAGGTGTGCGGTATTAGAGAGGCTAGCGTATAATCCATGGACTCAACATTAGTCATAAAGAACTCACATTCTTATTGCAAAAATCTATTAGTTATCGAAACGAAGTACTACGCGCATGCTCCTAGGGGGATAGATTGGTAGGAAAATACCATCGCTCGTCCCCGACCGCCACTCATAAGGAAGACAATCAATAAATAAATCATGCTCCGACTTCATCGCATAACGGTTCACCATACGTGCATGCTACGGGAATTACAAACTTTAGAACAAGTATTTCTCAAATTCACAACTACTCAACTAGCATGACTCTAATATCACCATTTTCATATTTCAAAACAATTATCAAGTATCAAACTTCTCTTAGTATTCAATGCACATTATAGTTTTTATCTTGGATGCCTATCATATTAGGACTAATTTTATAACCAAAGCAAATTACCATGCTGTTCTAATGGACTCTCAAAATAATATAAGTGAAGCATGAGAGATCAATAATTTCTATAAAATATAACCACTGGCGTGCTCTAAAAGATATAAGTGAAGCACTAGAGCAAAAACTATATAGCTCAAAAGATATAAGTGAAGCACATAGAGTATTCTAACTAATTCTGAATCATGTGTGTCTCTCTCAAAAGGTGTGTACAGTAAGGATGATTGTGACAAACTAAAAAGCAAAGACTCAAATCATACAAGACGCTCCAAGCTAAACACATATTATGTGGTGAATAAAAATATAGCTCCAAGTAAAGTTACCGATAGACGAAGACGAAAGAGGGGATGCCTTCCGGGGCATCCCCAAGCTTTAGCTATGTGTTATCCTTGAATTTTACCTTGGGATTCCATGGGCATCCCCAAGCTTAGGCTCTTGCCAATCCTTGTTCCATAATCCATCAAATCTTTACCCAAAACTTGAAAACTTCACAACACAAAACTTAACAGAAAATCTCGTGAGCTCCGTTAGTGAAAGAAAACAAAACACCACTTCAAGGTACTGTAATGAACTCATTCTTTATTTATATTGGTGTTAAAATTACTGTATTCCAACTTTTCTATGGTTCATAAACTCCATTACTAGCCATAGATTCATTAAAATAAGCAAACAACACGCAAATAACAGAATCTGTCAAAAACAGAACAGTCTGTAGTAATATGTAACTAACGCAAACTTCTGGAACTCTAAAAATTCTACCAAAATAGGAAGACCTAGATAATTTGTTTATTGATATTATTCAATTGGAATCAGTATTATATCACGTTATGGTAATTTTTAACAATTGTTTTCATGAACAGAAAGTTTCTGGAATTTTCAGCAAGATCAAATAACTATCATCCAAGAAGATCTTATAGGTTTAACTTGGCACAAACACTAATTAAAAAAAAGCCACATCTAAAAAGAAGCTAGATGGATTATTTATTGAATAACAGCAAGGAAAAACATTGGGTTGTCTCCGAACAAGCGCTTTTCTTTAAAGCCTTTTAGCTAGGCATTGATAATTTTAATGATGCTCACATGAAAGACAAGAATTGGAGCGCAAAGAGAGCATCATAAAACACTTGACAAACACATCTAAGTATAACATACTTCCTATGCATAGGCATATTATAGGAAAACAAATTTACAAGGCAAGCAAAACTAGCATATGCAAGGAAGAAGAAAGTGACGATAGCAATCTCAACATGAAGAGAGGTAATTTAGTAACATGAAAATTTCTACAACCATATTTTCCTCTCTCATAATAATTACATGTAGGATCATAAGAAAATTCAACAAAATAGCTATCACATAACATATTCTCAATACGATCCACATGCATGCGAAGTTGACACTCTTCCAAAATAGTGGGATTAACATTAGCTAGAGTCATGACCTCTCCAAACCCACTTTTATCAAAAATTTCATAAGATTGAACATTCTCCAAATATGTGGGATCTAAAGTTGACACTCTTCCAAACCCACTTTCAATAATATTTCAAACACTATTATCAATCTCATATTCATCATGGGGCTTAAATAAATTTTCAAGATCATAAGAAGAATCACCCCAATCATGATCATTGCAACAAGTAGTAGACATAGCAAGACTAGAATCCCCAAGCTTAGGGTTTTGCATATCATTAACAAAATTGACATTAATAGAATTTATAATAACATCATTGCAATCATGCTTTTCATCGAAGGAACTATCAAGTATGGGTGCAATAGAAATGATCTCATGTTTAACATAAGGGACTATAGCAAATTCATCTATATAATTATTGGCATCATGGCCACAAGAATAGCAAGCATCATGTTCATCAAGGGATATTTCAATCAAATCATCGGAGTCATAATTATCTATAGATTCATGAATATCATTATTTTCTTCCTCCATAGACTCCTCCAAAATATCAGCCTCTTCTTGGACATCGGGGGAGTCCTCAATATATGGTTTAACATAGGCATTGGAAGCATAATTATCATAACAATATTTAAGTATGGCAAAATTTTCAGATTTGTAAAGAGTAGCATCATACGTTTCAATCAAAGAAGCAATTTCATAAGCACCCTTAAAAGCAACAAATTCCTCAATTTGTTGAACATCATAGTAATTATAAACCCCCTTAGCATATGAAGATACGATTCCATTATCACTAAACTCACATTGGTAGGGAAGGTGTTTCTTAATGTTTTCAGAGCAACAAGTAAAATCATAAATTTCACAAAGATTCCAAGCATAACACATCAATCTGTTTATTTGATCCCATAAGAGTCTCCCCTTTTCAGACAAACGATGACGCACAAAATGAGCATGCTCATCTAAAGATTTCCCATCAACTAAGCTAGTTGGGGTTTCAGCACGAGCGCATAAGGATCGAAGATGATCTAAATAGAACACTTTAAGTGGATCCATATCAATAGATTTTTAGCAAGCAAAGATGCAAGCAAATAGAAGGCACGTGGAAACACAAACAAAAAGACATACGGGAAGAAGGGCGAATAAAACGGCAAGGGTGAAGTGGGGGAGAGGAAAACGAGAGGCAAATGGCAAATAATGTAATGCGAGGGATAAGAGTTTGTGATGGGTACTTGGTATGTCTTGACTTGTGTGTAGACTCCCCGGCAACGGCGCCAGAAATGGCTCGTTGACGGGAAATCAAATCTTGACTTGACTTGGCGCGAATCTCCCTGGCAACGGCGCCAGAAATCCTTCTTGCTACCTCTTGAGCACTGCGTTGGTTTTCCCTTGAAGAGGAAAGGGCGATGCAGTAAAGTAGCGTAAGTATTTCCCTCAGTTTTTGAGAACCAAGGTATCAATCCAGTAGGAGACTACGCTCGAGTCCCACGCACCTACACAAACAAATAAGAACCTCGCAACCAACGCGATAAAGGGGTTGTCAATCCCTTCACGGTCACTTACGAGAGTGAGATCTGATAGAGATGATAAGATAATATTTTTGATATTTTTATGATAAAGAGTAAAAGTAAAGATTGCAAAGTAAATAAAGATAGAAATAGCTTGTTGACGGAAGATTAATATGATGGAAAATAGACCCGGGGGCCACATGTTTCACTAGTGGCTTCTCTCAAGATAGCATAAGTATTACGGTGGGTAAATGAATTACTGTCGAGCAATTGATAGAATTAAGCATAGTTATGAGAATATCTAGGTATGATCATGTATATAGGCATCACGTCCGTGACAAGTAGACCGACTCCTGCCTGCATCTACTACTATTACTCCACACATCGACCGCTATCCAGCATGCATCTAGAGTATTAAGTTCATAAGAACAGAGTAACGCTTTAAGCAAGATGACATGATGTAGAGGGATAAACTCATGCAATATGATATAAACCCCATCTTTTTATCCTCGATGGCAACAATACAATACGTGTCGTTTCCCCTGCTGTCACTGGGATCGAGCACCGCAAGAGTGAACCCAAAGCTAAGCACTTCTCCCATTGCAAGAAAGATCAATCTAGTAGGCCAAACCAAAGTGATAATTCGAAGAGACTTGCAAAGATAACCAATCATACATAAAAGAATTCAGAGGAGATTCAAATATTGTTCAAAGATAATCTTGATCATAAACCCACAATTCATCGGATCTCGACAAACACACCGCAGAAGAAGAGTTACATCAAATAGATCTCCAAGAGAATCAAGGAGAACTTTGTATTGAGATCCAAAGAGAGAGAAGAAGCCATCTAGCTAATAACTATGGACCCGAAGGTCTGAGGTAAACTACTCACACATCATCGGAGAGGCTATGGTGTTGATGTAGAAGCCCTCCATGATCAATGCCCCCTCCGGCAGGACACTGGAAAAGGCCCCAAGATGGGATCTCACGGGTACAGAAGGTTGCGGCGGTGGAATTAGGTTTTCGTGGTGCTCCTCGATGGTTTGGGGGTATGTAGGTATATATAGGAGGAAGAAGTAGGTCGGTGGAGCCACGAGGGGCCCGCGAGGGTGGAGGGCGCGCCTAGGGGGGTAGGTGCCTCCCCTGCCTCGTGGCCTCCTCGGTGATTTCTTGACGTCCACTCCAAGTCCTCTGGATCACGTTTGTTCCAAAAATAACTCTCCCAAAGGTTTCATTCCGTTTGGACTCCGTTTGATATTCCTTTTCTGCGAAACACTGAAATAGGCAAAAAAAACAGCAATTTGGGCCGGGCCTCCGGTTAATAGGTTAGTCCCAAAAATAATATAAAAGTGTATAAATAAGCCCATTAAACATCCAAAACAGAATATATAATAGCATGGAGCAATCAAAAATTATAGATACGTTGGAGACGTATCAGTGGCATATGGCTATGGTTGGCGAAAAGCTGGCATCCGACACAACGTTGGACAAGGTCCTGTGCATCTGCTCGGGCCGTTGGCCAATAGAAACCTGTAGGGAAGGCCTTACTTACAAGGGCCCGAGCCGCGGCGTGGTGACCACCGTGACCGGCATGAATTTTGGCCAAGAGCTGCCGTCCCTCTTCGTCGGAGATATATCTTTGAAGTACTCCGGTAGCGCTTTTCTTGTAGAGCTCTCTGTCATGGAGCTTGCAGGCTTTCGAACGCCGGATAATGCAGCGAGCCTCATTCTGATCCTCAGGGAGCTCTCGCCTGTTAAGGTAGGCCAAGAAGGGTTCGGTCCATGGGGCAATTACTGCCATGATAAGATGGGCCGATGGTGTTATTTCGGTGGCTTAGCCCCCGATGATATCGGTATTGTGTTTGGAATCTAGGGGTATAATCGAATCCGACCTGGTGTTGCCACTCTCCCCCTACCACACCACGGATGGCTTGAAGAGCCTTTCCAGAAACATGTTAGGCGGGACGGGGTCACGCTTGGCGCCAATGCGAGCGCGGACGTCCGCCGCTTGATTACTTTCTCGAGCCACATGATGGAACTCGAGTCCCTCGAATCGAGCCAACATTTTGAGAACGGCGTTACGGTAGGCCACCATCTTCGGATCTTTGGCGTCGAAATCTCCATTTATTTGGGATATTGCGAGGTTTGAATCCCCGCCCACCTCCAGGCGTTGTATGTGAAGGAAATATGCCCTAGAGGAAATAATAAAGTTGTTATTTATATTTCCTTATATCATGATAAATGTTTATTATTCATGCTAGAATTGTATTAACCGGAAACTTGGTACATGTGTGAATACATAGAGGAGCGGGAATATCAAGGCGGGGCAAACCTCAGGAGGCTCTCGTGACGTGAGCCATGATGATCGGCGCCAGGCGGGCGCCAGCGGGCGCAGCGTCCTTGTTTCCTCTTTGGTGCTAAGGAGGCGAGCGGAGGCGAGGAGTACCGAGGCCTCGGGCAAAGGTTGCCATATCGGTGCAACGAGACCAAGACTAGAAGGACGGCAGGACGGAGGTCATCTTGGAGCCCAAGACGGCGTCACCACGAGAGCCTTTCGTAGGCGAAGACCACTTTGTCGGATGTGGGGTTCCGGCAAACCCTTAGAGGTTAGAACACTGGGGTGCGCGTGAAGTCTCTCCTTCTTACCGATCTACGCTCTAGCTCGCTAAGATCTCGCGGATGAACTCGATGAACTTGCAACACAGAAAGACACGGGGTTTATACTGGTTCGGGCCACCGTTGTGGAGTAATACCCTACTCCAGTGTGGTGGTGGTGGATTGCCTCTTGGGCTGATGATGAACAGTACAAGGGAAGAACAGCCTCCTGAGGTTGAGGTGTTCTTGTGCTTGTGAACTTGTGGCGTGAGGATTCGATACCTCTACTGTGGTCGCTAGTCCTATTTATAGAGGCCCTGGTCCTCTTCCCAAATATCGAGCGGGAAGGGAGCCAACAACGGCGGGCAAATTTGAAGAGGGGCAGCTAGTACAAGCTATCCTGACAAAAGCGGTCTTTGCCTGCGAAAAGCCCTGGGGTGACGTCATCTTGGGCTCCACGATGACCTCCGCCTCGCCGTCCTCCTGGTCTTGGTCTCGTTGCACCAATATGGCAACCTTTGCTTGATGCCTCGGTACTCTTCGTGTGCGCTGGCCTCCTTAGCACCAAAGAGGAATAGAGACACTGCGCGCACTGGCGCCCGCCTAGCACCCGCCTGGTACCGTTCGTCATGGCTCATGTCACGAGAGCCTCGTGAGGTTTGCCTCGCCTTGATATCTCTGCTCCTCGTGAGCCTGCTTGGCTAGGCCACTCCAGAGGAGGTCTTGCGTCATACTCCTCGCGAGGCTTGGACCCTCGCGAGGGTCTTGGGTGCCTTGTTGACGAAGATGGGTCGTACGGCCTGCTGCTTAGCCACGCTATGGGCCGCAGGCAGGCAAGTCTGGGGACCCCCGTTCCCAGAACGCCGACAGTAGCCCCCGGGCCCAAGGAACGCTCGGGCTTGGCTTCGCGGTGAAGCCAAGGGTCAACTTCGAAGCACCACGGGCCCCAAAAGCCTGCGGCCTCGGTCCACGCGTGGCGGTTGATTGGACGTGGGCGCCTCCGCTTCCCCACGTTGCCTCGGCAACTGCACGACTTGACAAGTCCCTGCGACATGCAAGGAAAACCATCATTACCTGCGATCGTGGGAAACGTCGGTTGGCGTTCTCTTGCGATAAATGGGGAGGGGGCGGAGCCCCCGTTGCCCATCTCTTCCTTGCTTGCTTGCTTCTCTGCTCCATTGCTTGCAGTGCCATCGATGGCGCCATGAAAGAAGTTCTCTGCCGCCGAGAAAGGAAAGGCCCCTCGCGAGGGCCCCGGCTCCCCGGCGCCCAAGCGCGGCCGCGGCCATCCGCGCAAGCACGCCGCGACCCCCGCTGTGGCCCACCGTCGGGGTGGCGCCGCGGTACGCGGTGGGGATTGTCCCATCCATGGTGGTTCAGCCGATGAGGGGAGGCGCGCGATGGTGGTGCGGCCTCCCTGCCCACGCTTCCATTCGGCTGAGGTGTCGCCGGAGTTCGTTGTCTGGTCAGAGAGCCCGGCCGGCAGCTGGCTCCAACTTCCGCGCTTCTTCGCCGGCGAACTGCCGGCCTCTGGTCCGGGCGGGCTCTGGCTGCAGGCGGACGGCTGCTGCAGCAGGGCCTCTTGGGTTGCGGTCGAGACTTCAGCCGCGGGCAACATAGCCCTGGCCCGCGGCTGGCAAATGTTCGCCCGCGCGCTCAGCCTGGGTAGGCGGTGCACCTCCACTTCAGGTACGATGGTGAATCTACCCTTTATGTGAGGGTGTTCGGGGAAGATGGTCGCCGCGCCGGGTGCTGCCCCGAGACGAACGATGGTGAGGAGGTGCTAGGCCTTGGTGATGGTCGCGACGAGGACGAGGGCGAGCCTGCCCTCGGCGGCGACCGCGTCTCCTCCAGCTACGGCGGCTCTTCCTCCGGTGACAGCTCTAGCAGCGGTGGCTACGACCAGTCGCCACGCCCGCTTCAAAGGGGGAGCGGGTCATCTCGTCGTCGCGCCTCCGTGAAGCGCGAGGAGGGGTCTGGCTAGGCTCGGGGCGTCGCCAAGGGCCTGCCTCCGCGGATTGCTGCAACGCTGCTTCGCTTAGCTTTTTCTTTCTTTCCTGCATCAGAAAATGAAACCAGTATGGGCCCAGAGGGGCGTGTATCGAACTGTGGTTCTTTGGTTAATGCATTGTGCGAGTCGTTCCCATGCCGTGTTGTTATTTTGCGCAAAGATAACTTAACCTGGTGTGTTTAGGAAGCCCTTTCCCTCACGTGGTGTCCGCGTTGCTTGGAAACTGCAAAAAAATTGTTAGGGGGTGTACCAAAGGATTTGCCGTCCACCCAAGCCTTCACTTGGCGCCTTTTATCACGGTACCCGAGGGGCACGCATTTAGGAGAGATGTGCCAGCTTCCAGGCTCGAACGAGGGTGGCTCGCGAGAAGGCAAAGAGAAGAGAAATGCTCGCGAGGGCACCTGCCTAGCCCCCTCGCGAGGTATGCAAGAGAGAGAACATGAGCAAACTAGAGCTGAAAAAGTGGTAAAAGGTTGGGGAACCAAATCAGCAACAAACACCAAGAGCAACTCTGATTAAGGAAAAGCGATCCAACTACGGAAAGCAAATGAAAAGCCGCGTCTGGCACCTAATCTAGTCTTCAAGTCTTCTCACCAGCGCGGAGCTAAGTGCTGTCCACTAGGCGTGGGAGGGAGCCCCAGGGCCTGAGGCCGGCGCTCCTGAGACTCTGGGGCGTGTACAGCCCCAACTCATTATTACGTGAGAGTGTCACGAGCGGCGATTCTACACAGGCACTGGGCCTTCTTCACAAGCTCTGGGCCTTTCTTCTCAGGCTCTGGGCCTTGCTTCTCAGGCTCTGGGCCTTGCTTCATGGATAGAACTTCCGAAGGTGCTGGATGTTCCAGGCATTCTGGATGGGTGTCCCATCCTGCGTCTCCAGGCGCGCTGCACCCGGCCTAGAGATGTGAACGACCCTGAACGGGCCCTCCCACATGGGCGAAAGCTAGTGCAACCCTTCCCTAGAGAGGACCCGCCTCAGGATGAGGTCGCCTACCTCGAGCGTCCTAATGCGGATGTTGCAGCAATGGTACCACCGCAGAGCTTGTTGGTACCTTGCCGCCCTCAATGCGGCTTCGCGACGGCGCTCCTCCCCCAGCACGAGATCCATCCCCCGCGTGGCGTCCTGCTGCGTTTCGTCGAACGTCAGGACCCGCGCAAAGCGATGCTTGACCTCGTGAGGAAGGACTGCCTCAGCTCCATAGACGAGGAAGAATGGAGACTCCCCCGTTGGCTTGGTGGCAGTGGTACGAATGGACCATAGCACGGACTGGAGTTCGTCGTGCCAGCCCCTGCTGCAGGCCTCCAGCTTCTTCTTGAAGGTCCTGGTCATGAGACCCCTCAGGACCTCAGCGTTGGCCCGTTCGGCCTGACCATTGCTCCTGGGGTGGGCCACCGAAGCGTAGCAGATCTGCGTTCCAAGGTTAGCATAGTAGGTTTTGAAGAGATTACTAGTAAACTGCTATCCGTTATCTGTGATGATGCGGTTGGGAACCCCGAAGTGGCTCACGAGGACCTTGATGAACTTGACAGCAGAGCCGACTGGAATAGTATGGACGGCTTCCACTTCCGCCCACTTGGTGAACTTGTCGATGGCGACGTAGAAATAGCAGTAGCCCCCTGGCGCTCGTGGGAACGGGCCCAAGATGTCCAGCCCCCAGACTGCGAACGGCCACATGAGCGGAATGGTTTGGAGGCCCTATGCAGGCTGATGGATCTGCTTGGCATGGAATTGGCAAGCTTCACAAGACTTCACCAGCTTGGCCGCGTCGTTGAGTGGTGTAGGCCAATCGAACCCACTGCAGAACCCTTGCCAACAAGGGTCCGTGACGACGAGTGGTGTCCGCAATCACCGTCGTGTATGTCAATCAGCAACTCCCTTCCTTGATCGCTGGAGATGCAGCGCAGCATGACATCGTTCGGTCGCTTCCTGTACAACTCGCCGTCTTGAATGCAGTATGTCGTGGCCTGTCGGGCCACGCGCTCCACGTCTTCTTCCTTCTCCGGCAGCGTCCCGTGCATCAGGTACTCCTTGAATTCCTTGGTCCCACACTCCTCCTGGGGCTCGAGCGCCAGGAGCAGCCGAGCTCCTGTGGTTGGGCCGCAGGCTGGGGCTCCCGTGGCCGGGGGCTGTGGGAGCTCCTCCCGAGGCTGAGTCGTGCTTGAAAGAGGTGGCGTAGCCGATGGCTTGAAGAGCCACTCTTCGAAGACGCCGGGCTCTTGCGGTTGCCGCTTGGATGCTCTCTTGGCGATGTCGTCGGCTTCCTTCTTGGTGCCCCGGGGCACGTGCTGCAGCTCCTGGCCCGAGAACTGCTTTTCCATCTTGTGCACCTCCGCAAGGTAGGCCTCCATGTGCTCGTCCTTCGGCTCGTATACTTCGTTGGAGAAGTTGACGAGGAGCCGCGAGTCGCCCTTGACGGTAAGGTGCCTCACCCCCAGAGCCGCCGCGGCCTTCAGGCCAGCTATGAGGCCTTCGTATTCTGCGATATTGTTGGAGACCTTCTCGCCGTGCTGGAAGCAGAGTTGCACGGCATAGTAAAGCTTGTCTGGAATGGGCGAGATAAGCACTGCTCCAGCCCCCGCGCCCTGGTGCGCGAAGGCGCCATCGAAATACATGACACAGCCGTCTGGTGCCTCACTTCCTGGGGAGGTGGACCGGTCTTCTCCTTCCTCAAGAGCCGGGGCATCGGTCCATTCTGCCACAAAATCGGCGAGCGTGGCTCCCTTGATGACCCTGGTAGTGTTGAACTCCAGCTGGAATGCTTGCAGCTCGATGTTCCATTCAGCGACCCTTTCGGCCGAGTTCGGGCTCCTGACTACCCTCTCCAATGGGTAAGATGAGACGACCTTGATGGGGTGGCCCTGTAAGTAGTGTTGCAGCTTGCGAGAGGCCACCAAGAGTGCGAGCAGGAGCTTTTGCGGCATGGAGTAGCGCGTCCCGCAGTACGGTGCTGACGAAGTACACCGGGTGCTCGACGAGGGCTGGCACACTGTGGAGGCTCAGGTCCTGGGGAGATTGTGGCATATCCTGAGGTGGAGGGTTTCCTCAGACTTGACCGTCCTCAGGAGCTTCTGTGATGTTGCCCTGCTGAGCTTGGTCTTCCGCCGCTGACGGCTCTGCCGCGCCTTCCTGACCCTGTGCTGCATCAGATCAGGCTTGGTGCAGCGCACCCTTGTCTTGGCGCTCCTCCCGAACTGCCACCAGCGCCGCGCTGGCAGAGTACGGGGTGGCGGCAAGGTAAATTACCAGAGGCTCGAGAGGCCGTGGTGCCACCATCACCGGGGGGCTGGTGAGCTATTTCTTGAGGTCTTGGAAGGCCCGGTCGGCCTTCGGGGTCCACTCAAAGGGGCCCTTCTTCTTCATGAGCTTAAAGAAGGGCAAGGCGCACTCGCCTAGCTTGGAGATGAAACGCCCTAACGCGGTCACCCGTCCTGCCAGCTTTTGCATCTCCTTGAGGGTCTGTGGTGGGCTCATGTCCTCGATGGCCTTGATCTTCTCCTGGTTCGCCTCGATCCCTCTGTGGGATATGAGGAACCCTAGTAGCTTACCGGAGGGGACGCCAAACACGCACTTCTCCGGGTTAAGCCTCAAGTTCACCTGGTGCAAGCTCTCAAAGGTCTCCTCCAAGTCTTGAATCAACGTCTTCGCCTTGTGAGATTTGACCACTATGTCATCAACGTAGGCCTCTGTGTTCCTGCCGAGCTGCCGCCCCAAGGCGATGTGCATCAGCCGCTGAAAGGTTGCGCCCGCGTTGCGTAGGCCGAAGGGCATGCAGGTGTAGCAGTACACCCCACACGTTGTCAGGAAGGCCGTCTTCTCCACATCCTCCACCGCCATCTTGATTTGATGGTATCCAGAGAACACATCCAGGAAACATAGCAAGTCGCACTCGGCGGTGGAGTCGACGATTTGATCGATGCGCGGAAGGGGGAACGGATCTTGGGGGCAAGCTTTGTTAAGGTTGGTGAAGTCGACGCACACCCGTTCCTTCCCACCTTTCTTCGGTACCACGAATGGGTTCGCCAGCCATTCGGGGTATCGAACCTCTTGGATGGTACCTGCTGCCTCCAGCTTGCGCGTCTCTTGGACGATGAAGGCCTACTTCTCAGTGGACTGCCGTCTTGCCCGCTGCATCATGGGGCGCATGTTGGGGCACACCCTTAGATGATGCTGGATCACCTCTCCCGGGACCCCTACCAGCTGATTGGGCTCCCACGCGAATATCTCCTTGTTTGCGCGCAAAAACCTCACCAAAGCTTCTTCTTGTCCCGGGTCAAGGCTGGTTCCTATGGTAAAGGTGGATCCTGAAGACCCATCCTCATCAACCGGCACCTGCTTGGTCTCCGCCTTGTCTTGGGTGAACAACTGCTTCTTCTTGGCGGGCGCGGTCTCCTTGGCCTCGGGCGTACTGGTGCCGGCTGGCTGCGCTGCTGCCGCGGTCTTGAAGGCGAGCCTGAGTGCTGTCACTGCCTCCTTAGAGTCCCCCTTGATGGTGAGGACGCCCCTGCTCCCTGGCATCTTCATGAGGTTGTAGGCCGGGTGAGTCGCCGCCATGAACTGAGCAAGAGCCGGGTACCCGAGTATGGCATTGTACGGGAGACCGATGCGGGTGATGTCGAAGTCCACCAGCTCAGTGCGGTAGTTGTCGCATGTGCCGAAGGTAACATGGAGGTGGATCTGCCCCAGAGAGTGGGCAGCTCCACCACCCACTCCTGAAAAAGGCTTGCTGAGGCTGAGCCGCTCGGGCGGCACGTGGAGGAGACTGAAGGCTTCTACGGAGAGCAAGTTGAGGCCGGCACCACCGTTGATGAGGGTCTTGGTGACGGCCACGTTGCAGATGGTAGGCGTGCAGAGCATTGGGAGTATGCCAGAGCCGGCGGTGGAGCCGGGGTGGTCTTCTAAGTCGAAGGTGAGGTCGGCCTCCGGCGCAGCCCAACCCGGCGGAGCCCCCGGGCGCTTGGAGGCTGCCCCAATATGACGGAAGAAAGGCTTGACGTGGCGATCTAAAGGCGGTGCTTGAGAGCCACCCAGCAGCGCCGCGACTGCGTGGTGCGCCGGCACCACATAGCGCGCGGTGAAGAGGTTGCGGAGTTCCTCCCAGGACACCACTGTGGACCCTGGGAGGTTGAGCAGCCAGGCGCGCGGCTCGCCGGCGAGGGCCATGGGGAACCAGTTGGCCATGATCTTGGCGTCGCCTCCGGCTTCAAGGACGGCCTCCTCGTATGCCAGCGGGAATGGTGCCGGATCTGCCGCGCCGTCGTAACGCGGTGGCATCTTCGGCTTGAACTTGGTTGGCCACTGCACCTGCCGTAGGGCGGGGGCCAGGGCCCGGTACCCAAACTCCCTGCTGCTGGTGTCGGTCGCAGAGGCGGGTGGCGGCGCACCTGCGATGGGAGCGAAGCGTAGCGGCACGGGGCGCAGGTTGGTGGAGAGGAGCTCCGGCGCACCCCTACCTGCCGCGCCAAATGTCGGATGTGGGGTTCCGGCAAACCCTTAGAGGTTCGAACACTGGGGTGCGCGCGAAGTCTCTCCCTCCTACCGATCTACGCTCTAGTTCACTAAGATCTCGCGGATGAACTCGATGACCTTGCAACACAGAAAGACACTGGGTTTATACTGGTTCGGGCCACTGTTGTGGTGTAATACCCTACTCCAGTGTGGTGGTGGTGGTGGATTGCCTCTTGGGCTGATGATGAACAGTACAAGGGAAGAACAGCCTCCCGAGGTTGAGGTGTTCTTGTGCTTGTGAACTTGTGGCGTGAAGATTCGGTACCTCTACTGTGGTGGCTAGTCCTATTTGTAGAGGCCCTGGTCCTCTTCCCAAATATCGAGCGGGAAGGGAGCCAACAACGGCGGGCAAATTTGAAGGGGGACAGCTAGTACAAGCTATCCTGACAAAAAGCGGTCTTCGCTTGCGAAAAGCCCTGGGGTGATGCCGTCTTGGGCTCCACGATGACCTCCGCCTTGCCGTCCTCCTGGTCTTGGTCTCGTTGCACCAATATGGCAACCTTTGCCTGATGCCTCGGTACTCTTCGCCCGCGCTGGCCTCCTTAGCACCAAAGAGGAAATAGAGACGCTGCGCGCACTAGCGCCTGCTTGGCACCCGCCTGGTACCGTTCGTCATGGCTCACGTCACGAGAGCCTCGTGAGGTTTGCCTCGCCTTGATATTTACGCTCCTTGTGAGCCTGCTTGGCTAGGCCACTCCAGAGGAGGTCTTGCTTCGTCCTCCTCGCGAGGCTTGGACCCTCGCGAGGGTCTTGGGTGCCTTGTTGATGAAGATGAGCCATACGGCCTGCTGCTTAGCCATGCTGTGGGCCGCAGGCAGGCAAGTCTGGGGACCCCCGTTCCCAGAACGCCGACACATTTTTGTCAGGATAGCTTGTACTAGTTGTCCCCCTTCAAATTCAACCGCCGTTGTTGGCTCCCTTCCCACTCAATATTTAGGGAGAGTACCAGGGCCTATATAAGTAGAACTAGCCACCACAGTAAGGGCAACTTAGCCTGATCTGATCTGATCGAGAGCCTACCCTAGACACAAGAACACCTCAACCTCAGGAGGCTGTTCTTCCCTTTGTACTGTTCATCATCAGCCCAAGAGGCAATCCACCACCACACACTGGAGTAGGGTTTTACACCACAACGGTGGCCCCAACCAGTATGAATCTCGTGTCTTTCTGTGTTGCGAGTCCGTCGAGTTCGTCCGCGAGATCTTAGCGAGCTAGGGCGTGGATCGGTAGGAGGGAAAGACTTCGCACACACCCCAGAGTTCGAACCTTAAGGGTTTGCCGGAACCCCACATCCGATAGGGGTAAAACAGGAATATCGCAGGGCTAAACTTTCGGGCGCGAGATATTTTGATGTGAGCGGGAAGTTTGAAAGCTTTTGGCGCCTGAAATTATATGATGCTCTTGTACAGCCGACTATGATATCATGGCCGAGAATTTATTTGTTTTGCACGCAAAAAAAGTGCAAGTTTTGAAAATCAATGTCTCCAACTCGAAACTTAGATTGTCCATTCAATTCAAATATGGATCATTGAGCTACTACAAGCAAATACCATCATATGGTCCAATTCAAATGAAATTCCAAATGTGTTTATCCTAAATATGATGACAAAAGCAAAAGATGTGTATGTGTATGAATAAAGTGGATGATTATAAAGTTTGAACATGCCCGTATGTGTATATCTCTAGGTTTGATATATGAATTTGAAATCACGAAATCCCGGCTTAAAAATGTACCTCCATTTAAATGAATTACAAAAGCTACTGATGGAGTCGAATTCCAACTTAGGTTTGTAATTCTGGTACATCAAAGTATATCACGCATGTTCAAAAGTAACGTTATCTCATAGTCCAAACTGTGAAACAAATTGATCAACCTTGAGTGCACACACTATTGACCATGTATATCTCAATTACGCTAAAGTCCCTCAAATATAGACACCTCACTCTTTATCTGAAGCAACCCCCCCCCCCTCGTCGCCCCCCCCCCCACACACAGAAGTCGTTCTCTCCCCCAAACACCAACACACGAGCACATTAACACCCCTCTCTCTTCTAAAGTCCGGACCCCAATATAGGTCTCTATCACTTTATCTCTTGGGCATGCACACATCTCTTCCCCCACTCTCTAGCTAGGTCTCCCGGCATCTCTCTTTCCCAAGCACACACACTATGTAGAGTGTATCTTTCCCATACACACAAATCATCGCCCCCAAACGTCTATCTCCCTAGTTATGTGGTTCTCGCACACTCACCTCACACACCACCCCCACTGCAAAACAAGCACGCTTTTTCTCCTTGTGCGCCACTCTCCTCTTTCTATCTCTCCCACATGCGGACCCACCCCAGCTCCTCCCTGTATACATATATGTCGTGACCCTTTCCATAGCTCCCTAATGTATCATCGTTCTCGATCTCGCACATTGTTCTCTACACCATCTATTCTAGATCTCTCATGAAGTCCCTATCACACACACGATGACTCGCTTCCCTTCCGTCTCCGTACATAGGCCAATTTCAAACAACATCAACATTGTCTCCCTATCTATACGCCATTTATGGACACAAACGCCCCCTCTCTCGCCCCCTCTCTTCCTCTCTCTCTCTCTCTCTGTCGCTAGCTCTCTCTCTCTCGCTCTCACACCCCTCTCCCACACACAATCGATGTCTCTTCCAAATAGTCTGCTCCCCCCGCCCGCACCCATGCTATCCCGCTACTACACATGCCACACCATTCCCCCTTCCCTTATACTAGGTTTACATCATTAGTGGTCTCTCTACTCCACATACACACACTCCCTCTCACACACAAACGCGCACACAAACACACACAGACACGCACGAACACCCATTAATCTAGATCCTCATCTGTCCCCATGTCCGCATGTGTATCTCGCACACTCACTCTCTAATTATGTATATGTGTCTCCACGTCAACACAAAGCCCCATGTACATGTCTCTCTCTATCCTCCACACACATAGACACAAAGAATCTGTTATCATTGCCTCAGTCTCTAGACATATCACACACGCACAATGTCTCTCTCTCTCTCTCTCGGAAACACGCTCAACAAGGGTTTCCCCGTGAATAACTTACCGTCTATTCATCAACAGTCGTGGCAGTACGGTGAACACGAGACGTGAAAAAAAATAAATCTACACATGCTTAGACCACCTAGTATGACTACTAGGACTAGAGCAAGCCAAAAAGCGCGCCGCCGTCACCCCCTCCTTATCGGCGACGGGAAAGCTTTGTTTTACACAGTCGAGAAGTCATTGTGCTAAGGCCTCACATGCTGAGGCGTTGAATATAATGTAGATGCTAGTTTACGGAAACAAGTATCGATAATACGTTTGTATCTCCATACTTATATTTCTTCTCTTATAAAAAACCGAGTTGGTGATGATGGTACGCGTGCCATCTTGCAATATAGACCGTCCGATCTATATCTGACTGATGGAAATTAAACTAAAAGAAACCCGCACCCCTCTCCACATTTGCAGACAAGGCCTTCCCTCGTTCATCCTTATCTCCAACAACCTCATTGTTGAGCAATTAAGAAAGGAAGCCTCTGGAACAAACTGGCCTGGTGGCCGTTGCCGGCGTCATCAATCCCCATGCCTCCGCTCAGTCCGACTACCGATCACCACCACGCCCCACTCCTCTTCACCTTATCTCCTATTTCTTGAGATATCATTAGTTTATACACATGGGATTACTCCCGCATGGGTCAATCACAACGAGTGTTTTTATTAAAAAAATGCATCTTGATGTTCCGTGCAATGCACGGATCTTGCTAGTACTCCTACAGAAGACTAAGTTGGTGATGATGGTGTGTCTGTCATCCGTCGTTTGTGACCATTAGATCTACATCTAACGACTATGAGGTAAGTTGTTGCCTTTTCTCACAAACATCCCACTTGTCTACCAATTTGCAGAAAAACCCATAATTAGTATCTTAAAACCAACCACATCCCTCCCTGACCTCACCAAAACAGCCCAAGGAATATATTCTAATTGAAACATAATATATCTCTAGTGATATATGTATATCAAAATTAGAGTGTTTTGTATCAAGTTTGTGAATAAGTATTATTCTAATTATGATTCGTTGCAACGCACATGAACATTGCTAGTATTTCCAACCATGCAAAATTTTCCCTATTATTCCATAGTTTTGAGTTTTCCATCAAGATATTAGTCACTCATGGTTGATATTTACTTTCAATCATGTACACATATGCACTATGTAACTAGCCTTGCTTATTGGGTTCCAAAGCTTAACTTTCACTCCTACTTACAATATGTAGGGTATTTAACAAAAAACTACCACTTTCAACCAGCCCTAGGAAGAATCTATTGTACAAAAAATAGCAAAAACATACCCAAAATTTCTTAATCCACGCCAAAAACTACTACCTACCGATTAGGTTAGTTTAAACCCATTTACGACACGGTTGGCCCACACGACCGTGCTGACGAGGCAGCTTAAACCAACACATTTTGTTTGACCGTTGACACGAGGGACCCACATCTGACCTTCTATCCTGTTATTCCCCCTCAAATCATTATTTTTTCTGAACATTACTTCAAACAGTGCTGATGTGTGTTCGTCGGTGGCGCCGGTGATGAGCGAGTTGGCCGTCGCTCCGCCGGACGCGCCGGACGCCGCGCTGGCCTTCGCACGGGTTGGCAGGCTAGCCCGAGCGTGACTCACGAGCGAGCAAGCCGCCGCGCTGGCCTTCGCTCGAGCCAGATGGTTGGCCTTAGCGCGGCGCGCGCGAGCAAGCCGCCGCGCCGCCGTGCTAATATAGCAAGCAAACCTTGCAGACAAGCAGCTGAACGGAGCTATCTTGGCTAGCTAGCGGCCGCGAGCGCCGGACGGAGCTGGCATCCGGGCTGCCGCAAGATGGGATCCGCACCGCCGGCGGTTTTGACCTCGCCTTCTGCCGGCGGCGGTAGCTGCGTCCCATGGCCGAGGATGACTAGGTGGACGGGCCGGAGGTAGGAGGTCACTCGGGGATATTTGTGCAGACTGACATATAGGTCCCACAAGTCATAACGCCCGGTCGAATAGAAGGCGTTGACTTAATGGGCGACACGGGCCCTGTTTGGATACTCTAAGTCAGAGGTTAGATTCTAACCCTGAACTAACTCTAACCAAAGTGGTGTTTGGATGGAAGGGTTAGATTGACAACAAATGTATCCAAACAGGGCCATGGGTTGAAACGTGCCTATAACAGCACTTTGTAGATTAGTCGTTTCTTGGTAGGGCAGGTTGGTAAGAGCATGTACAATGGTTCATAAGGTAGTCTTATCTTAAGTCTGCCACGTATGCAAGTGGTAGTAGTTTCTTGGCATTATTAGTGGTTTCTTGCATTATTAGGGGTTTCTTGTAAGGAACAATGTACTACTAGCGACAAAAGGCGATTCTAGGCTACGTTGTAATCCAACGAGTACTACTAGTGGTCGCGGGAGTGTATACCTCGTTTTGTGGGTTCGATCCCGGCCGAACGCACGACGGCCTTTTTTTAAAATAGTAACTTCGCAGCGAGCCAATATTTTACACGGGTAGTTTGAGTTTTGAAGTCAAACGGACGTGCGGCACCACAATTTAGGTGCACTGGATAGCCTAGCCATGTGAACGGGTTTTCCTTCCAAGCATCTCGTGGCTCGCGTGCTCGCCCTTGCCGCACCTCGCTTGCAGCTTCCTCATCAGCTAGTAGCATGTTTAAACTAGCGCCTCCCAATTAAGCCCGAGGAGCCGGAAAAGCCTGGCGGGGCATTGGGAACTGTGCAATATGGCTTTGTACGTAAAGTGCTCTACTACTACTCTGTAGCTTGTGGCGTTGCACGCATGGACTTCGCTCCATTATCGGCTCTACTATAAAAGAAATTCCTCTTGACGTGTTTTTTTTGAAACGGAAGCAAAAGCTTTGCTTGATCTCATTCATAAAGAAGGAACTACTAACAAAGTTCGACGAGATCCATTACACCTCCACAAATGGAAGCGAAAAGCCTAGTCTGGCTGTATCAAATAACTCAAATGTTCTGGCCCCGCTGTAATCGTCGCTGATAAACAGGCTGCTAGTGTGTGTGTGAGAGGAGCGGCTGAGTAGGCCAGCTACGTGAGAGGAGCGGCTGAATAGAGCACCGAGAGTACCCACTAGGCCACTACGCAGGTGTAATTTCCCTGCATTGATAGTACAGCGATGGTTCTAGAGAACAGTAGTACCCTCCACTTCCAACTGTAGCTCCTTGGCCCTGAGATTCAAGAGTTCAAAACTGGTGCACTATACTAGAAGTATAGTACATAGCACTAGTAGTACCCTCGCACTACTAGTTGAGAAAGTAGTACTAGTACTGCTACAGTACGAGTACGTACTCCTCCGTCACATAATGTAAGACGTTTTTTGACACTAGTTGGCGTGTACAAAAAATAGCAAAAACATACCCAAAATTTCTTAATCCACGCCAAAAACTACTAGCTAGTGCCAAAATTTTCTTACTAGTGCTATTATTTACAGTATAATGCAATCCCATAACGTCCCATAATGCTAGTACTATTAGTAAATAATAGCCTCACCCCTTCGCTACAGTTGGAAGGAACGATCTACAGTTGGAAGGGACGAGGCCCTGCGGTTAGTACGCTCTTATCTCCTCCTCGCCAGTTCCCCTCCCCCCGAAGAGAAGGCAGTTCGTCGCTGCTCCCATGGATTCGCCAGGCGGTTCTCCTCCTCGTCGGGGCTGGGAGACCTTGGACGACGATCCTCTGGGAGAAATCGCACGCCGCTCTGACGTCCTCACCGCTACAAACTCGGTGCTTCCTGCACCAACTATTTCAAGATGGTGCTTAAAATGGCTTGGGAAAAGGCCATGCTTGTTGGTCTTCCATGCATCCTCGAGGAGAAGGTTCTTCTATGGGACAATCCTTCAAACAGTCCACCGCTCCCTGGCCATGGTTGCACGTTGACTCCGCTAGAGTTGCCGACGTTGAGAGGTAGTCGGATTTTGTCCGATGAGCGGGTCAGTAATGGAGTTTGATCATGTAGTACTTAGTTATTCCATTTCCATCCCGTAATTTCTCCGCTGCCCACCATCTTATATATAGGTCTGGGTCGGTGCCAACAAAGATTGGCTTGCATACCTCCAGCCGGATACCACCATCATTTTGCACAACATCCACAGCAGTGCGGCCGTTCCGGTAGACCCCTTCTCCACCATTGGGATCGGCCTTCCGGACTGGCTGGGCTTGAATACGTATGATGATGCCTAGATGAGATTGAAGAAGATAGCAATTGCGGACCCGCCGACAAAGCGACGCGGCTACGTCGATTACTATCTCATCGCGGTGTTCGACATAAGGATTGCCATCAATGCAAGAGGCAGTAACGGCAGAGGCTGGCGCATGTTGGCGGCGGCAGATTTGTACCCCTACACGTTCGAAGACGCCGTGCGCCATCTAGGCCGCATCTTCGCGGTGACAAGCCAGGGGACTTGTTTCATCTGGTTGCCATCCTACGGTACGGGAGATTACAAACGGAATGCACAAACCATCATTGGCATCCCTAACGGTACTCCATTATTTTGCAGGGACCAGTCATCCCGCGATCAAAATAAGATCGCCGATCGTGGATGTGCATTTGCATCCGCGATTTGGTCTAACCTGGAACGTTGTAGCTGACTTTGGCATATTGGGATCAACTATCTTAGCAGTCGTTACCCATGGTACCACTGATGTGCAACATGGTCACACAATCTACCACGATCAGACCGTCACCATCTACCCAGGTATTCCATTTTTAACCCTCTCGCCTTCTCTTTCATTGTTGTACTAGTACTCTACTTACGTACTAGTAGGAGTACTTTTTACCTTGGAGGACGCGTATAGCTAGCTAGGCCCTTGAAGACTTGAACCCACTAGCTGCCACCATTTTTGTTTTTCCATGTCTTACTATCTCATCCATGTAGCCAACAGTGGCTATATATAATAAGCCGGTTATTTTACTTCCTCTATACCGGAGTAGTACTATTTGCTGCACAGTATTACTGACCGCCATATTTGAGCACAACATTATTATGCATGGACCTTGACTATGTATGTCACCATGTGTCCAGATATGAGATGCAGCGTGTTCCAGATGAACGGCGCCGAGTTCGACCCCCGTGATGCTACGTGGGTGCCGAGGAACACTCTTGGAGAGTACTCGCTTTTCATTGGGGACAGCTACCCCATTGTGAAGCGGATGCCACCTTCCGTGCACGACACAGAAGGCCTGCCGTTCATGAAGCATGGTTGTGTCTTCCGTGCGCACCGCCGGATGAACGACATGCTGGGACACGCTATCCCTGATTTATGCCGCTTCAGCTTGGATGAGTCTCCATCGTGTGGAACCGGACTAGAAAGCTGCAACAATGATTCCCGTTGCCCTCCGCTATGGATCGTGCCATCCACGAAGAACACCTGGGACTGGAACCTGGAGGAGGACATGTAGCCCATCTATAACGTGTAAGTGGAGTACGGTAAATTGTGAACGATAGCGCCGTGAATATAGGTAGACTAGTCGTGCACAAATTTATCACATGAATTGGAGATGAACTTGTGTGGCATACTGGCATTTGTCCTTTAGAATTTATTACTAGTAAATGTGTTATGTGTATGTGCAACTTGTGTGGTTGTTGCACGGGCTCCAACACGCTCTTTGAGAAAAAAAGGTGGCACAGCTTTGGATATATGTGACGTGGCGGCATCATACAGTAGCATCCTTCGCTATAGTTGTACTACGCTCCTACTAGGACGACAACTCCTATAAAACCTTGCGCTTGGCTCTTTGCCTCTTCGGGAGGTTCAACAGTTCGTACTCGTGTGAACCTTGCACTTGGCTCTGCGCCTCTTCGGAAGGTCCAACAATGATGATACTATGGTACACATTATGCTTCTGGCAATCTGACACCGATTGAACTACTGCACGTCCACCGCGAGGGCGAGGGCGAGGGAGAGGGAGAGGGCGCGCTGTAGTCAAAACCCTCTCCTCGTCCTGCGAACCACCGCGCGCGTGGGCGAGGGAGAGGCGTAGTAAGAAAGCTTCTCCTTGTTCAGCGAGTTGACGGACACATCAAAGCAGTACTAGTACTAGTCCATACTGCGTCCTTTCCGGTTAATCTGGCTTAATTTGAAATGAGAAAAATACACTGGCGGTCAACGTATGTAACAATACGCTCTTTACGGTCACTATATATAGTTTTGCGGTGATTATACGATCACTAGCTCATCGTAGAGCACCGTATTGCACCCTACTGACCGGCCACATAGTCGACGTGGCACTTTGTTGACTGGTTAAATTGTCACCTAGTTTCTGGGTCCCACCTGTCAGTTGGCAAAGCAAAGAAATCAGCTAAAAAACAAAGAGTGTAGTACATCTACACTTCCAATGCGTTTAGCCTTTAATCTAAATCGATATTGATTGACTAATGCACCAACTTGTGCTCTAGGTATAGGCTACACGTCTATCCTTAATTACAGCATGCAACGACCTTTATTTAATCTTCTTCTCTCAATGGTCGCATGCACACATAACTTTTGGGCGTTAATTATGCCCTGGTCAATGTGTAAATCTCTAAATGTACAGTCTTTCACGAACGTAGGGAGTAGGTTGAGCACTTGAGCGTGAGCGTGTGTGTTGCGTCGTGTGTTGTGTGCCGCATGGGTGCGTGAGTGTTGCGTGCGTCCATGTGTATGTGTGAGTGTTGCATGTTGCATGCATGCATGCATGCATGGGGCTTACTCCCTCCCATTAACATGTTCATATTTCAAGCTTCCTCTATTCCCTCCATATGGTGATACTCCCTCTGTTCCCAAATACGGAGTAAAATCCTCCCTTTGTTCCCAAATACGGAGTATTTGTCTTTCTAGAGATTTCAACAAGTGACTACGTACGGAGCAAAATGACTGAAGTGAGCGTAGAGGCATAGGGATAATGTAGAAAGGAAGTCTTCGCGATCCATTATTCCCCATCTCGGTCAGAGAGAACTATTCAACTAGTCTTCCCAGTGAAGTGACAATACACGCTGCAGCAGATGGGGCACTTAATTAATAAGCTGAACCAGCGTGTTGGTGTTACTAAATCAGCCTTACCCAGTACTGCCATCATGTTTGCCAGTAGAGCACGCTTCTGTCCTCCATTAACTGACATATGGGCCCTCTTGTGGTAGACCCACATGTCATCGGTGTAACTATTTACAATCCGAAGGACGGTATATCCTGGTAGTAGTAGTAGAATTGAGATTTAATGCACTTTCTTCCCCGTCTTCCACTCTTCTTCCTCCTCTCTTCTTCTTCCTCCTCTCTTCCCCATCGTCGGCCGCACACCATTTCCCCTTGGTAGCTCGCGCGTACCATATCCCCCCGCTCACTGCTCGACCACACGAGGAGAAGCTTCTTCACTCACCCGCCCGAATCCACTTCCCCGCTGGCTCGCAGGCACCGAAAACCCCAATGGCAGAACCGACTGACACGCAGAGACGCAATTGGAATTCCCTCCCCGATGTTCTCTTGGAGCAAATCTGTAATCATATGGACCTACTCAGCATCGTCCGTCTGGCCGCATGCTCGGTGTCTTTGTATCGTCTACTCATCTGCAACCGGCCGGCTCTTTTCAAGACACCCTGCTTGCTGATGCCCAATCCTCGCAGGTGGCCCAGACACCGACTTGACGATCCTACGGAGGTTGCCATGGTGCCCCTCGACATGCTACCACTACCCGTCCACCTGCCCTTCATGCGTGGCCACTACTGGGCGGGCATGAAGGCCAACTGGATCGTCCTCATCCACCAATCCGGTAGTCCGTGGCGTCTCGTGGATATCTACACCCAGCGAGAGATCACCCTTCCATCTTTGGATACCGCCGCCATCGAGCCTCGCGGCCCGCCGGACACTCCTGCCTACTACGCGCGAGACGCGTCGAGCTTTTGGCTGAAGGTTGTAATCTGCAAAGTGCCCACACCATCAGAAGGCTACATGGATTACAAGCTCATTGCCGTGTTCAACATGGGATTAGTCTATCTGGAATCCGGTCGCCATACATGGTTATGGCTCATCGTCGATCCTCTTCACCCAACACTTCTGTCTGATGTTGTAGTGGACGATGGCATCGTTTATGTGGTCGACGCACAGATTGGCTGCCTATACTGGTGGAATCTATCGTCGTGTAATTGTTCTATCTCATCTCATCTTTACCTTAAGAATACGACTGCATGTTCATTGTTACAAATTTAGAATATATAGTATGTCTATAACCACATCATTGCTATATGTTCCTCTCATTTCCTAGATTTTTATGACCACACATGTTATTGTTAGAGTTGATATGAGAACAATTGGTATCTAATGATTGTTAGAATAGATATTATGAGTATAACCTCATGATTGCTATATGTTACTCTCATTTCCAGGATTTTTATAACAACGCATGTTATTGCTTAGAGTTGATATGATAACTGTAGTAAGTGCTATGGTAGAATATGAGTAGGCCCTGTCATATCTGTTTTCCTCTCATTGTTACATGATGTCATGATGTTTGAACCATGATATATTGCTAGAATATGAAAGCCATTGGCTTATTTTTTTTTAACTTGGGGTATGATTATGACCACGGCATTGCAATTCTCTGTCTATGATATGTGTCACTGTTATAATAATCTTAATTCCACACATACTCTGAACATGATTGTTTATTTTTGTCCTTTTGGTCTCCAATTTGAATTGTTGCAGCAGACGCAAATGCGCTGGCCTTCATGATTCCAGGACTTGGAATCATACCAGCCGATGGGTGGTGGTTTATCGCTCGTTCAGCTGACGGTGGTCATTTGATGCTCATTTTCACGTAACAAATTGACCACACCATTTCATCAAACCACATGCAGTGCAATGCCTGGGGCGTTCGTGACATTGATGGCTATGACTGCTTCGTGTTCGAGAAAGATGACAGCTCCGTTGGGCCAGGCGTATTCAACTGGAGGCGGGTTTACAACCTCGGCAATCACTCCATGTTCCTCGGGCTCAATTATCCGATCATCCAACCAATCATCGATCATATCACCGGCGATGATTACCGTGCTATGCAACTTCCATTCGCTAGGGGGGACTGTGTTTACACATCATACCATGGGTTTCATGAATCACCATATCCAGAGATTCGTCGACACAGCTTGTTGCGAGATAATCTTCAGTGTGTGAAAGGCATCAAGCTTCCATGCGATGGATGGCTTTTGCAAACCCGACATGCGGCGATGTGGTTAATGCCAACAGCAAATATGCACAACTTGATTCGTACTGATATGTAGACTGAGCCATGTATTCTGCTGCTGTAGCACGACCCTCTTTTGTTGGACTTTTATTAGTTTGAAGCACTCCTCTGGTTTGAAGGATAGATACCTTTCTGGGATCAAGTGCATCCTAACTCACATGCGCAGGATGTACTGATAATGATGATGGAGATGATGTATATATATATATATATATATATATATATATATATATATATATATATATATATATATATATATATATATAGACACACACACACATCCCAGCTATTCTGCAACCCATACCTGAATAAGCTATTTAGAAACCGTTCCTAACTGCACGAGAACAGACTGCTAACTGTGCGAACTATACTAGTTAACTATCACGCGGACTGTTTCTGGCGTCGTTTTTCGCACTGTTTATGGGTCGTAATTATTGAACCGTTAATCGGATTTATGCTGATGATATACCGTTTGATAGCTATTGAGAAGGAGCAAAAAATTCATGTTGATCATTTTCCCAAAATCGATCAGGTTTTTAAACAAAATTAAAAAACTAAAAATCCATCTAACGAATTTTCAATGTTTTTGTGGAAGGAATTTGCAAAGCTTTTGTCGGAATGATGCGTATGATATACCGTTAGAAAGGTACCGATTAGCCCGAACTTTGGCATATATAACATGTTTTCATTTTTCCCCGAACTGCTACAGTACACGCTAAGGCCCGACCAGAATAGCTAACTGACATATGTTGACAAAGCTAACTGCCGGGACTTAAGACACTATTTTTTCTTTCTTTCATTTTTTTCCCGGGTCAAGCTAACGGCCGACACTGAAATAGCTAACTGTCGCGAAATAGCTAACTGTCGCGACTGCGGCAGTTAGCTACCATCTAACTGCCGGATTGAAGGTACTAATTTTTTTCTTCTATAAGTTTTTCGTCTGGGTCATGCTAACTGCTGGGCCCAAAATAGCTAACTTCTGGGACTGCTGCATTTAAGAACAAGTTAACTGCCCAACCGGAATTTCTAACTGACATATGTTGACAAAGCTAACTGCCGGGACTTAAGACACTATTTTTTTTCTTTCTTTCATTTTTCCCCCGGGTCAAACTAACTGCCGACACTGAAATAGCTAACTGTCGCGACTGCGGCAGTTAGCTACCATTTAACTGTCGGACTGAAGGTACTAATTTTTTTATTTTATAATTTTTTCGTCTGGGTCATGCTAACTGCTGGGCCCAAAATAGCTAACTTCTGGGACTGCTACATTTAAGAACAAGTTAACTGCCCGACTAAAGATGCTAATTGTTATTCTCGCGAGGCAAAGAATAAAGTCAAAAGAAAGAAGACAATGAAACAAAAGAGAAGCAGAAGCAGTACCAGTGACGACCACAAATAAAAGCAGTAGCATGTTGTTTCTAAAAAAAGCAGAAGCAGCTAGCACAGTCGGCAGCATGCAGTTAGCAGTGTAAACTAAAATGAGACAGAGAACAAAAGAGAAAACAGGAGGTGACATCCATGAGCTAGTACTGATGCTTCACAAAAATTCCATCATAGTATGCTCCCGTGAAACACAGGCTAGCTTTGGCCATCCATCCATTCATCCATCTTCCAGGGAGTGGTGGTACGTACTAGAACCAACATGAACGCACTAGCTGTTAGGCTGGATCGAACCAATTTAATCGAGTCGGGCTAACTAGCTTAACCTCACTCAATCTTGAGGGAGGTGATCGATCACCATCGAACAAGGGTTCTCATCAGCTTCAGATAACTGCTACAAATTGCATAGTTAACTGAAATAATTTATGTGTATTTTTTTCATAAATAAGTGCAAAAGAACTGTCACATCTCAAAAAGTTAATTATTAAGTTTGAGTACAGATAACTGCAGAAACGCACTATGTTTTGCTCTTACTACACGAGGGACGAGCTAACTGCATCCACACCTAGTATATTACTGTGCAGCGAATTTGCAGGCACCACCGGCCCTCTCCCATCTCCCATGTAGTCTCATTGAAGCGGGATCTTGGGACGGGCAGCACAGTGCGCTCGAAGTTAACTGCAGTCGGGGGCGGCATGGAGCGGGCGCTGCCGTCGATGGAGCATAGTGCACACCAGGAGACGGGGTAGGAAACCAGGGCAGAGAAGAACCACTTCTCCATGTAGCTTCGAACACATGTAGCATGAGCTCCTACAACCTTGTTATTTCCCTCTCACCCTCTGCACACTTGTTTATTCTCAACCAAGACCACCACAAGCAAGTCGCGTTCGTAGTAGATTTAGTGGTGGCGATAAAAGCTAAACAAGTTAACTGAACCAATCAAAAAATGGGAAGTTACCTGAACCGCGTTAAAAACTACAGAACTTTAATAAAAGTAAGTTATTGAAGTTAACTGTTCTTTTTTCCCATCTTTGTAATCTTCACGAATGTAAAAAACTTAACTGAAGTTAACTGTTGTCTCTGCATGTCTTTGCTCCTTGCCCCAGTCTCCTAATCACCACTATGAGCAGCGCACGCACCACCAGTTTTGAGAAGATACAACGGCTGAAACATCAAACACAAGCTCATGCGTACACCCTTGACCTGAACATCAGTTAACAAAAAAAAAGCAGAGCAGTTAACAACAAGCAACATCACCGGTTAACAACAAATTTGAAGTTAACATCATTTAAGTAGTTAACAGTAAATTAGAAGTTAGGAGCAGTTAAAAGAATTAGTAGTGCAGTTAGGCTGTAGCTGCACCGTAGCGTCAAAGTAGCACCGGCTGCCTTCATGCTTGCCACCCCGGGTGAAGGTGCAGGGGAGGTCCAAGGTGCTCGTGCTCGGCACCACGCGTTGCTAGGGGCTGCTCCTCGCATGTAGCTACACACAACGACCCGAGTTAACTGCCGTTTTTGCAGAACGGCAAATCCTCTAGTCTCGGTGGGCATGCGGCCATGGGGAGGCGCCAAGCGGCCAGGGGGAGCTGAACTTCTCGCCATAGAATATAGAGGAGTCAGCCACGAGCAGCTCGCGCAGAGGTAGATTGATGAGAGAGGGGCAGTGGAACGAGCGGGGAGGAGGGAATTTGCTGTAGTACCTGGGGAGATTGGCGCGGCCACCACGCGTGAAATAGGAGCCTGGTGGATGGTCGACAGGGGGTGGGGCGGTGCCACACGGAAGGAAGGAGGATGGGGACGGGCGCGAGGTCGTCGGAGGGCCGAGGGGGAGGTGCTCGAGGCCGCCGAATGGGGAAGGATACTGGGGCGGCGTGCCGCGGCTAGCGGGGAAGGAGGCTTTAGGGAGGGACGCACGACCGTGGGTGGGGAAGGAGGCTGGGGAGATACACGCATGGCCACCGGCGGGGGAGGAGGCTGGGACAGGAGCGGCGCATCGATTGATCTGGATCAGGCACGGGAGGGAACAAATTTGTGGGGTTGAGAGAGAGAGGGAGAGAGAGAGAGACAAAGCGGGAGAGGTGGGTGCGGTCCAGGTTTTGTTCGGGACCTGCACGGCGGCGCAGCAACCAGTGGCAGACCAGAGCTCGCTCGCTCCCTCGCGGCACCGGAGCACCGCTCGCTCGCTCGCCCCCTTCGGGAAAAGAAACAAGGTAGTCGGGGGAGGTGGTTTCTGAATAAGCTTATTTAGGAACTCTAGAGGGAGGTTGCAGAATAGTCCCACCCTCTATATATATATATATATATATATATATATATATATATCAGTTAGGCTTCAAGTGCGTACTTGTTAGTTAAACCTATGGTTAAAATGTGACACTAAATACGACTAGTAAGTAGTACAGTAGCAGTACTAGTATACGTCGGTCAAATTATTCATCATGTCCGCACATTGAATTGACGTGACAACACGCTGCGCGTGAGGTGACACAAGAATCCCGGCGGCGTGTTCGGGTATTCTGGACTTCCGATTTGGAGCACCACTTATCTGTCGAAATCTTTCATCATTCACTTAAAACAGTCGATTGATCATACATTCAGTACCATATAACTGGAATTAACCCATGCAAGTCAAAGAAGGATTGGTCGGTGATGACGGCTAGCGTCAAGTGCGATCCCACGGATCAGGAGCTGATCGAGCACCTTGAGGCCAAAGTGAGTGCTGACAGCGCGAGATCTCACCCTCTCATCGATTTGTTCATACCAACCATTGACAGCGATCACGGCATATGCTACACCCATCCTGAGAAATTTCCAGGTAAGACACCAATCGGCCGTCTACTTGCACAAACATATTCCTTTGTTTATAGCTCTATTTTTCTTTTTAGACGCAGACCTGGTGAAGCAATTACAATTTGATAGTTAATAAAAAGCGAAACAAGTGACTGCAACATGCCAAAGATGTTATGAAAATGCCAACTACATACACTAAAACCTGTATTCGACAATACTACAGGTATCACACTGAGTGGCCTAAGCAAGCATTTCTTCCAACGCAATTCCAGGGCATTCAAAAGGGGCACGTGGACGCGTCGCAAGATACAGTCGGAGTGTGGCATGCACGCGATGTGGCACAACACCGGCAATACCTTGCCGGTGATGGTCAACGGCCGGCAGATGGGCAGCAAAAAGGTTCTGGTGCTGCACACCAACAAGAACTTCGACCAACAAAGGACCAACTAGGTGATGCACCAGTACCATCTCGGGGACCTGGAGCAAGAGAAGGAGCGGGAGCTGGTCCTCTGCAAGATTTTCTACCAGACGAACACTAGGGCCAGGAGTAAAAAGATTATAAGTTAGTTTGGTATTGGTACTTGTACTACCTTGTCGTCCGCAAGTTGGTATTGTTGTTAACGATCTTTTGGTATGAACTTGGCATTTGCTTCCAACCATCATGCCGAGGGTCGACGTGGATATAAAGCTGATTCATTTGTTTCGAAACGAATTTTCAGGCACCTGATTTTTATTTGATGGGTAGCATAAGCACCTGCCGTTCGAATTCCCAGTTCTCCAAATTTTTCGAAACAAGTGCATGCTCTTATTATCACGATGAAAAAAACAATATCCCTGTTGCATCCTAGTTATCAGTCTGTACTTGCAGAATTCTCTCGTTTATTGAGCACGTATATTGTTTTTTCAGGTCGAGCAAGTTTCAACTGGGATGTAGACTTCCCAGGCTTGGTTTTGTTTTTAACAGGCCCAGCCCATGACGACAACGGGGCACAAAGATCCAGCAGGTATCTACTGGCCTCTGGCCCGCCAGCGTTAGTTATATTTTGTCTTACAACATCCGCAGGCACTTTTTTTTACGGAATCAAACACACATCCCATTTATATTTTCCTCTTGAAACGCATGTCCTACATCCGTTTTCTAATCTCTACCTATAGTTTTACTAGTTCATATACACGTATCATTATATTGAAAATACATAAAATTCACTTTTCATATTTACATCCTTATTTTTGTTGTTGTTTTCCCTCCCAGCGCTGATTTTTTTACCACTGGTTTTCCCTTAAACCAACTCAATTGTCCCACGTCTTATTTGCTTACAAAAACAAAACAATTTTTTTGGCAAATCAATAAGTTCTTAAAAAAATTTTAGCATTTCGGGATTACAAAGGTTCGGACTCCACCGAAATATGCAAAATAAGGTTGAACTTTTTGACCGTGGTCCTGGGCAGAAAATGGGCTGTAATAAATTACTTAAGAATTAGCAAATGGGCTGCAAATTATTAAAAAAATAGCAAATGGGCTCTATGTTGTCTGCCACAGATTTGGAGGCTGACTTGTGGGCCTACTAAGTTCATGTGTACACAAGGTTTATCAAAAAATAAACTTAGTCAACAATCGACTCTACTAGCGTTAGACCGTTAGATGTCAATCTAACGGCAATCGTGCTTCTTCAGTCTCTCTGATCTTCCTGCCCCAGCCGCCCAAACCAGCACCGTTGGAACCGTCTCCTCCCGCCTCCCGGGCCCAGCTGTGCTGCCGGGCAGGCCTCACGGCCCCATCATATACTCGCATCCCTGGCCTGTCTATCCCTCTACTCACCTACACCTCCTGTTATTTTCCGGCGACGGCAGCCGAACCAGTCAACCCTCGTACTCTCCTCCGCGTGGGCAGCCACTGCTGTGTCTTCCCCGGCTCTTCCTCGTTCCCTTCGTAGGCCTCGCCGTCGTCCACCGCCCTGGTGCTCTCGGCGCGGCGTGGTCAACGTGGTCAACGAACGACATCCATCGGAAGTGGACTGTACGTGGAGAGGCTGACAGCTGGGTCCACGGCCGCACACAAGGAAATGCCTCCTTATTACGCGCAAAATAATGATTCCTCCACCTGACATTTGGGACCCGCTGGAAGGGCCTCTATATTTTGGGAAAAAAATGTTCCCTCCGCTGACAGGTCGGACCCACCAACTATATCTTCGCACGCAAGGAAGTGCCTCCTTATTGTGCACAAAAAATGAATACCCCCTGCCAGCTAGGACCCACCACAGTGGGAGGCTAACTTGTGGGCCTACTAAGTTGACGGGGACGGAGGGCTTTGTCAACTTAGTCAATATGAACGATTCTAGCTCCAGTGACCGTAGGAGTGCTTCTTCAACCTCTGCTCTTCTTGCTCCAACCGCCCAAAGCAGCGCCGGTCGTGCCGCATGCTCCTGCCTCCCATGGCCGGCTGTGCTGCCGCGGAGGCCTCACCGCCCCCTACTATTCCCACCGCTGGCCAGGCCCTGCCGCGACGGAAGCCTCACACCGCAGTCGAACTAGTGAACCCTCGTACTCCTCTCCGCGCGGGCTTCCATTGCCGCGTCTTCCCCGGCTCCGCGTCGTCCCCTTCCTACGCCTCGTCGTCGTCCACCGCCCTGGTGCTCTCGGTGCGGCGTGGTCAAGGAACGGTTTCCATCGGACATGGACTGTACGAGGAGAAGCTGAAAGCTGGGTCCACGGCCGCAGCAAGTGCCTCCTTATTACGTGCAAAATAATTATTCCTCCACCTGACAGCAGGGACCCACCGGACGGGCCACCGTATTTCGCAAAAAAAAAATTTCCCCCTGACTGCTGGGACCCACCAGCTACATCTTCGCACGCAAGGAAGTGTGTCCGGGCAAAAAAAATGATTCGCCCCCCAGACTGCTCGGACCCACCTGCTACATCTTCGCAGCCAAGGAAATGCCTGACAGTCGGGACCCACCTGGTCGAAGCGTACGTAGCGTTGTCATTCTGGTCGCGAACGTGTACTTACATACTAGTCGATGTAGAGGCGCGCACGTGTCGCAGTAGAGGCGCGCACGTAGCATGTACACATACGTACAGCGGCCAGTGTGCAAGAAAGAAAATACGGCCACGTACGTACATACGGGCAGGGTCTCGAACGCCTACTCGCGCATACGTACGGCCAGGGCTCTTGTACATGGCTGGTCGAAACAGAGAAACAGCGTCATCGTCGTGTTCATGGGGAGCCAACCGGCTGGGTTGGAACGGAATGCGTCGTCGTGTTCATCGGGAGGGCTTGGACAGAACAGCCGATGGAAACAAGGCCTGGCGTACCGCAGAACGGAGGAAACGGCCTTGTGTTCGACCGGCCATGTTTGAAACGGGATCCTTTTCATCGAGAGGGGTCTGGCATACCGCAAAACGGAGGAAACAGACCTCCTACGGTCGAAACGGGGGTCCTGTTGATCGGGAGGGGTCTGGCGTACCGCAAAACGGACGAAACGGGCTTGTGTTGGAGCGCTACGGTCCAAACTGGAGTCCTGTTCATCGAGAGGGGTGTGGCGTACCGAAAAACGGGACTCCACGGGATACTGTTCATCTCCACCGTCGACCCCCTCCAGCCTCCACGGGCTACTGTTCATCCACCGTCGACCTCCTCCAGCGTCCACCTGCGACTGTTCATCCACGGGCTCATGTTCATCCAGCCTCCACCGCGCGCTACTCCACCGGCTACTGTTCAACCAGCCCTCTCCACGGGATCCTGTTCAACCACCCCTCCACGGGCTGATGTTCATCCTGCCCTCCACCATCTACTGTTCATCCTGCCCTCCACGGGGTCCTGTTCATCCAGCCCCAACCGGCTCGAACGATTGGGGTCCTGTTCATCCACCCCCACCGGGAACTGTTCATCCAAACCCCCAGCAACGCTCACTGTTCATCCAGAGGCAACGCCACGGGGTCCTGTTCATCCACCCCCACCGGGAACTGTTCATCCAAACCCCCCCAGCAACGCTCACTGTTCATCCAGAGGCAGCATCGATCGGCTTCAGTTAGCAGCAGTAGTGAAGGAATCGCTCGATCGGCTTCAGTTAACAGCCATCGATCGATCGCTCGGGTTCAGTAACGCGTAGCCTGCAGTGCAATCGCTCGGGTTCAGTTAGAGCCCAACGCCTCGCACCCACGCGCGTGCGTGTACGAGAGAAACGCGCATCGCTCGGCCCCGACCACCCACCGTAACCGGGAACACCCTGATATTTTCCTCGCCCTCGCTTCTACCACGGTTTTTTCCGTCATGGACGGCCCAAAGAATGTCACGCAGCTACGTCTCCGGCCCGCCCAGGACGAAAAGCCCATTTTTTGTCATGATTTTTTGTCATAGAAGTAGGACCCCACCACATCTATGATGATACCGTGTTTTGTCACAATTATCATCATAGAAGTGTCATAAGTATGACAGAAAAAAATTCGTTTGGCCCAAAATGTCACGGATGTGTCTTTTTTTTGTAGTGAGAGCTGTCGCCTCGATTGTCGGAGGCTCATTAATAAAGGTGAGTTATATGCAATTTTTAATAACAGGTGACGTCGTGGCGGTTTATCATGATACTGGAAGATGACATCATGGCGGTTTACAAGATTTATGCGAAGATGTTGAAGGAAGAATTTTTCTCAAGTGTTGAAGATTGACATGAACCAGTTCAAATCAATCTGGGGCCTAATGTTGGGGATATTACTGCTGGGCGTAAACCGGCTTGGAGAGGCCGGGTTATCCCCATAATGAGTTATCATATTTGAAGCCCATGAAGACAAAGACGGTGGCGGTTTATGAAGGCCCAGGGCCCAAAGGCAGATTAAGGCCTGTAGATATAAACCGACATTGATATGTAACTTGTGTTGTAAGGTAGGAAGAGTAGACACCGGGCCGGACACGATTATGAGCCGGCCTTGGGATCCTGTAAACCGACGGGCGTCAACCCATGTATATAAGGGGACGACCCGGCGGCGGCTTAGGGACAACAAACAACAACTCGAGAACCAGGCACAGCGAATTTGCTCCCTGGTCATCGAAACCCTAGCAATTCCACAACAACTAGATTAGGCCTTTAGCTTCACCGCAAGGGGCCGAACCAGTATAAACTCTCTACGTCCCTTGTCCGCTTTAACCCCTTTAAGCTAACCCGTCGCGATGGCTCCATGACTAAGTCCTTTCTCTAGGACATCTGCCGTGACAAAACCATGACAAGACCACTAGTTTCAAGAAAAGGGCAAAGGGAAGAAGGGGAACTTCAAAAAGAACGGCAAGCAAGTTGCTGCTCCTATGAAGAAGCCCAAAGCTAGACCCAAGCCTGAAACTGAGTGCTTCTACTGCAAAGGAAATGGTCACTGGAAGTGGAACTGCCCTAGATACTTGGCGGATAAGAAGGATGGCAAAGTGAACAAAGGTATATTGGATATACATGTTATTGATGTGTACTTTACTAGTGTTTATAGCAACCCCTCGGCATTTGATACTGGTTCATTTGCTAAGAGTAGTAACTCGAAACGGGAGTTGCAGAATGAACAAAAACTAGTTAAGGGCGAGGTGACGATGCGTGTTGGAAGTAGTTCCAAGATTGATATGATCATCATCGCACACTCCCTATACTTTCAGGATTAGTGTTGAACATGAATAAGTGTTATTTGGTGTTTGCGTTGAGCATGAATATGATTTGATCATGTTTATTGCAATACGGTTATTCATTTAAGTTAGAGAATAATTTTTGTTCTATTTACATGAATAAAACCTTCTATGGTCATACACCCAATGAAAATGGTTTGTTGGATCTCGATCGTAGTGATACACATATTCATAATATTGAAGCCAAAAGATGCAAAGTTAATAATGATAGTGCAACTTATTTGTGGCACTGCCGTTTAGGTCATATTGGTGTAAAGCGCATGAAGAAACTCCATGCTGATGGGATTTTGGAATCACTTGATTATGAATCACTTGATGCTTGTGAACCCTGCCTTATGGGCAAGATGACTAAGACTCAGTTCTCTGGAACAATGGAACGAGCAACTGACTTATTAGAAATAATACATACTGATGTATGCGATCCGATGAGTGTTGAGGCTCGCGGCGGGTATCATTATTTTCTGACCTTCACAGATGATTTGAGCAGATATGGGTATATCTACTTGATGAAACATAAGTCTGAGACATTTGAAAAGTTCATATAATTTCAGAGTGAAGTGGAAAATCATCGTAACAAGAAAATAAAGTTTCTACGATCTGATCATGGAGGAGAATATTCGAGTTACGAGTTTGGTCTTCACCTAGAACACCACAGCGTAATGGTGTGTCCGAACATCATAACCGTACTTTGTTAGATATGGTGCAATCTATGATGTCTCTTACCGATTTACCACTATTGTTTTGGGGTTATGCATTAGAGACAGCTGCATTCACGTTAAATAGGGCACCATCTAAATACGTTGAGACGACAACATATGAACTGTGGTTTGGCAAGAAACCAAAGTTGTCATTTCTTAAAGTTTGGGGTTGCAATGCTTATGTGAAAAAGTTTCATCCTGATAAACTCAAACCCAAATCGGAGAAATGTGTCTTCATAGGATACCCAAAGGAGACAGTTGGGTACACCTTCTATCACAGATCCGAAGGCAAGACATTCGTTGCTAAGAATGGATCCTTTCTAGAGAAGGAGTTTCTCTCGAAAGAAGTGAGTGGGAGGAAAGTAGAACTTGATGAGGTAACTGTACCTGCTCCCTTATTGGAAAGTAGTTCATCACAGAAATCTGTTCCTGTGACTTCTACACCAATTAGTGAGGAAGCTAATGATGATGATCATGTAACTTCAGATCAAGTTACTACTGAACCTCGTAGGTCAACCAGAGTATGATCCGCACCAGCACTACTAGATTTCCCACTATATCCGAGGGTCAAATTACCGTCGGATATTTTTGCTCACCGTCGGATTTCTGTATAACCGACGGTACACCATTGGCTATGCTTGGTCGGCCATTACCGTAATAGCCGACGGTACTGTAGGGTAATACCTTCTTCAACGGTAATTAGCCGACGGTGAGCCGTCGGACATGTTTCAGTCACCAGACGGCTCACAGAAACTTGACGACGCTTATAGCTGAGGGTTCCCCGTCGGGTATTTATTTTCTGACAGTTATGACTTGCCTTCGACTTTTGTAATAGTTGACGGTATATATTTGACCCTCGGGGTTCATTATAGCCGAGAGGAGGACCAAACTGTCAACTAGTATGACCGCTGACTGTGTATAAACCCCTACGGGGATTCCTTTAGTTGAGAGGCCAAACGACACCCTCAATACATAGATTCACCAATGGTGTGAAGTTTCCATTGGCATATTGTGTAGCTGTGATGCTTGTTCCATGGTAGGCCATTATTAGTCACCCTTCAAGGATTGCTTTCCATTTCAAATATATCTCATAATTGCACAACCCACATACGACCAAGAAACATAAACTATTATATTTAGCACACCATTCATAATATCAGAAGAGTAGCATCAAAATTACATTCATCACTGTGATCTATCTAGGAAGTTTGAAATGCAAAACAAAATAGTAACTAAGATCTAATGGTCCAAGCATTATGAATAAGCTAAATTGACCAGAACTTCATAACTTCACTTTGTTGCATGTCTTGACGAAAGACATTAGATTCGCACCATATGTATCATAACGCTCAACGATCATTTCCATAGACATCACCCCCCTTGCCATATATCACAATTCCTCGAGTACTGTTTCCAATTCCTAAGAAATGATTAGATAAGTTGTAAGGGGGATTAAATATGATGCAATACAGTTGAAATTTAATTGTGGATACTGTTAAAAAAACTTAGATGTTCTAATTGACTGGTTGGCTGCTATCTAACAATATAACTACGTATTCATCTTTTGCTCCTTCACATGCAATTTTCAGGGTAATATGAATCAGCAGGAACACACTCCAAATGATAGACAGTACTACACATTGCTCTGTGTACAAAAGGAATAATCTACCAATAAACCACACTGATTTCAGTTTCATTATAAGTTTGCAGCAGTTCAGATCACATCATGCTTTCGAATTACTTGTAACATTCATATAATTCAAAGCACATGACATTATTCTAATTCACTGTAACAATCCTATGTCCAGAAACATGTGCTATGGTTAGACCAAGATTGCTATAATGAAACCAAGCTTGTCGTACATTCTCAAAAGTATCAAGGTCTCAAAAGCTGAGGACCCAAAGAGCAAAGCTAGTACAGGGAAAGCCAAAATCTAGAAAGGAGGACGCCTGGCATATTGTCTAATCATATTGTCTAATGTTGAAGTATTTTTCTCTGTGCAAATGATTTGACTGTATTAATTATAGCAACATCTCTGCTTATATGAGTTCAAGCCAATTGTGCCCCTTAGATACTCTTATACTAAGAATTAATAATCAAGTACACTGGAAGTACAGAAAATTATCTACAACTCTCGCATTGTCACTATAAATCAACTTTGAAAGTATCTCATCCAGAAACAGATAAACGTAATACTGCAACAAGTAAATGTTGCATGATTGCAGTACTGCTTTGATTAGAACATCTAGTTTTTTATTAGAATTGAACACAAACAAGATACTCTGCAGTCTGCAGATGAAAAGAGAAGAAACAAAATACCTTCAGCAGCGACGGGAGGTCATCGTGATTGGAAAAGGTCATCAGGCGAAGGGGGTGCCGTTGTGTGGCAAGGTTCACTGTTCCACCCTTCCTCGCCCAGCATAAAACTGGCTCAGTAGACCATCGGATTCTGGGGGCTTGAGTCATGTGCCTAAGTTCAAAAGCTTTATATTCTTGCTCTTCAGGTAGGCCCGACTTAGACCTGCATGATAGCATAGTGCATTTATGTATAACAAGAAGCCCCTACTCTACATATTTGAGAAAGAACACACGGGACATGATGTTAACATGACAGTGGCTGCACCAACCTTAGGCACATGAGTTAAATGTTCCAGAACTACAAAATACTGCGAAGAAAACCAAAAGCGAGATTTTAAAACTTACAATTATATCTACAAACCCAAACTGAAGGAAAAGTAACCAGGAATGTACGTACTCCATGAATGGAGGGCCTCTTCAATGTTAATTGGTTTGTTTGGCAGGGACTGCTAGTTAAGCTATATAGTAGTATGAAGTATACATCCCGATCATGATTACACACGCTGACACAGTGTCTCTTCTCTGTACTATAGTGCCAACTGCTGCAATTAGCTAGCCTTGGCCAAACATATATGCATCAACACAAGTCCGCTAGCTCACCTCACTGGCACCAAATGTCCATTCGCTAGTTAATGAAACTATTTTTAACACATAGGCTTACTTTACTTTCAAAACTAATAGGCTTGGCTTTGTTTTTCAACAACCATATAAAAAATAGACCTAAACAGACATGCAAACAACCATGGCCATTGGCCTCGATGTACAACCTGAATCTCACCACCACAGTAGCCTGCCGTGGCACATCTCCTCCATCTACCCAGTATTCAACTTGAAACACACGAGCAAATCCTGCACCCCAACCACCAGAAAAAAGCCCACCATCCATTACAACAGAACACATACGCCACACAGATGACCTGCTCGATGAATTGTGCGAAGGAGGTGGCGACCAAAGTACTGGCGGGCGAATGCGCGAGTGAGCGTGGTCCACTCGGCAACGTCAGGTGACCACTTGGATGAGGAGGAGCTTCAAGAAAGGGCAGAAGGCCGATACAAGGCGCAGGAGGTGGAGGGATAGAGAGCCGACGAAGAATACCGCTGCGGTCCTGAGGAGAGGCATCGAGCACCTATTGGTTGGGGCGACGAGGCCAAGCCGGCCAGATCCGGCAGCGTCGTGGCTGAGGGCTGCCAGATCTGAGGGCCACGAAGACCTATACGGGAGTTGAAGGGAGCGGGTGACATTACTGGACTAGGGAGGGCGACGAGGGTTAGAGGGTGGAAGTACGCAGGCGGATTGACGGCTGATAGCGGGGTTGGCGCATGGCGGCGAGGAAGCGAGAAGAGAAGATGCGTCGTGGGAGGTTTCATCAGAGGGAAAAGGGGCGAGGGATGGGAGGACGTGGGCACATGGCCGATAGAAGATGGGCTGTAAAATTTGCTCAGGGGCAAGAGGGAAATAATGGCACGAGGTGAAATGGTTCTTTGGTCCTGCCTGAAAAAAGAATGTTATATAATAATTAATATACATACCACACGTATTCAGTAAAAAAACAAAGTATATAGAAAGTAATTATTTTTAGGTTCCCATAAAATGTAATTGTGGCAACCAGACAACGCAACTCCAAACTTTTTTTGCGTGAGAAACTATCGATCCATTCATCTTCAATCATGATAGTACGAAAAACAACAGAGGTAATAAAAGTTACAACTAGGTCAGTGGACCATCTAGCGACTACTACAAGCACTCGAGCAAGCCGAAGGCGCGTCGCCATCACTGGCCTTACTCGTTGTAGCCTGGAAAATCTTGTTGTAGTTGACAATCGGGAAGTCGTCGTGCCAATGCCCATTGGACCAACACACCCGAGCAGCAACTATCGTCGATGAAGAAACTCGTAGATCAGAAGGATTAAATCTGTAAACACCCAAACAAAACCGAACGAAAACCGGATGCAAACAGATCCTCCAAAGACTAGCATCGACGGAATGCCGTGGAATCCAATGGAGACACAGCTTCGCACGCCCTCCGATAGTTCTAGACGCAACTCCAAACTTGACGGAGAACTACGAAGGACAAACCATGCACACCACATGGCCCCGCCGCCGTAACTTTGACTTCAGGGTGAAAAACAAACTGAGGCAATCCCGCGGACACGTCAGAGAGGAGTCGACTACAACAAGAATTGTCGCGTCAATAATATGGTTACCTCCATCATCGTTGCCACATAAGCCTAGACACCACAACCTCGTCATCCATCGGTCCCGCTTGCCGATGCCGAACTCCCAAGACGAAGCCCCTGAGCAGAATACAGCACCAAGGCATCGCCACAGTCACACAAGATCAAGGGTTTCCCACGAAGTGGTCGTGATGGCCGGATCCGCATGGGATTGGTGCAAGAGCAAAACAGTTATACCTCCAGGAAGGTCAATGATGGTCACAGCCGCCGCCATCACTAGTCACAACACAAAAGCCGAGACAGGGTCTTCACCCAAGCTCCAACACCACCTCAGCCGCACATCATCTTGCACAAGCTCCGACAAGCCCACCAATCACCACCACCATCAAAGCTGCCACCGACAAAGAAGCCCCAAGACCCGCAACAGCCATCAGCACCTCGCGGAGACCACCGGCGGCTAAGCTCCATCACGAATAGCCAGATCCACCAACGGTCGTCCAACACATGGCCACCGAATGCAGCGCGAGTTTCTGTGCCCTGTCGAGCGCAAGAAACAATAGAGCGCTGCCCGACGCCAAGAACCAACATGGTTTCGAGCCGCAACCATGCATCCGATGCGCCGACCGTGCTCTCTGGAGACCAGAACTACGACAGTCGTAGCCAAAGGTATCCACACGTCAGGCCACCTCATGGTCCGCCGCGCCAGCACATCTGCAGTCTGTGGCCACAGCCATACCTTTTTGACACCACACCGAAGCACATCCGAGTGACAACCTACTCAAGCGCATGGCACCGGCCGATACCGTGTACGCGACGTTTGCCGCTGCAACCGCCGGAACTGGGCACTAGGACTCAAATCCCAATTGCGCTAGACCGCCCCATGGCCCACTGCGCCCGAGTTGTAGTCCCTCACTGTGCCATCGCGTGGCCATGATGGCAGATCCATGCCGCTGAGCCCCTTATGCTCCTACACCGCCACACGACACTCCATCGTAGCATCACAAGCCACAAAGAAACACCGCGTCAGCAGGTACAAGAAACACACGCGTTGCATCAGTACCCCATGCATGGTAGTAGTACCAGCCGCCACTACCGAACACCCAGGACCATCGTCCCAGCTTCCCAAACACACGATAAACCTCCTAGCGCTGCTCCCCTGCGCCTCCGTGCCTCCAATTGGAATCTTCTTATTGGGAGTTATATGGAATATAACATCCATCATTGTACATTTATTGATGTTGTCCATTGAAACATATCATCGAGAGGGAAAGTTAACCGCCGGTTATTACTATAGACTATCGAGTATTTCTCAAATAACCGAGAGGCACACATGTACCGTCGGCCATTTTCACTCATAGGTGAGAGTTTTCTTTTCACCTTTGGCTATTAAATTTCACCATCGGGCATTACATCTAATCCCCATGGGTGTGGCAAAAATCGTCGGGCATTACATGTAATCCCCGAGGGGGCACCAAAAACCGTCGGGTATTACAATTAACCATCGGGCATTACATGTAATCCCCGTGGGTGCAGGGAAACCCGTTGGGGATTACATGTAATCCCCGTGGGTGTAGGAAAAACCGTCGGGCTTTATAATGAACCGTCGGCCATTAAGTTGGATACCCGAGGGGTGGATTTTAACCGTCGGGCATTCTAGTATACCGTCGGGTATTGGTGGTGATACTTGTGAGTTGACACTAACCGTCGGCAATTGCAGCTACCGTCGGCTATTACTGTAATAACCGACGGACCGTCGGCTATTAGGTTTCACCGTCGGAAATATGGGGATTTCTAGTAGTGAAGAGTGGTACGGTAATCCGATTCTGGAGGTCATGTTACTAGACCATGACGAACCTACAAACTATGAGGAACCGATGATGAGCCCAGATTCCACAAAATGGCTTGAGGCCATGAAATCTGAGAGGGATCCATGTATGAGAACAAAGTGTGGACTTTGGTTGACTTGCCCGATGATCGGCAAGCCATAGAAAATAAATGGATCTTCAAGAGGAAGATGGACGCTGATAGTAGTGTTACTATCTACGAAGCTAGACTTGTCGAAAAAGGTTTTTGACAAAGTTCAAGGTGTTGACTACGATGAGATTTTCTCACTCGTAGCGATGCTTAAGTCTGTCCGAATCGTGTTAGAAAATTGCCACATTTTATGAAATCTGGCAAATGGATGTCAAAACTACATTCCTTAATGGATTTCTTAAAGAAGAGTTGTATATGATGCAACCAGAAGGTTTTGCCGATCCTAAAGGTGCTAACAAAATGTGCAAGCTCTAGCGATCCATCTATGGACTGGTGCAAGCATCTCGGAGTTGGAATATACGCTTTGATGAGTTGATCAAAGCATAGAGTTTTATACAGACTTGCAGTGAAGCCTGTATTTACAAGAAAGTGAGTGGGAGCACTACAACGTTTCTGATAAGTATATGTGAATGCCATATTGTTGATCGGAAATAATGTAGAATTTTCTGGAAAGCATAAAGGAAGCTGCTTACATATTGAGCATCAAGATCTATAGAGATAGATCAAGATGCTTGATAAGTTTTTTCAATGAGTACATACCTTGACAAGATTTTGAAGTAGTTCAAAATGGAATAGTCAAAGAAAGAGTTCTTGCCTATGTTACAAGGTGTGAAATTGAGTAAAGACTCAAAGCCTGACCACGGCAGAAGATAGAAAGAGAATGAAAGTCATTCCCTATGCCTCAGCCATAGGTTCTATAAAGTATGCCATGTTGTATACACGATCTATTGTATACCCTACACTGACTTTGGCAAGGGAGTACAATAGTGATCTAGGAGTAGATCACTGGACAGCGGTCAAAATTATCCTTAGTGGAATAAGGATATGTTTCTCGATTATGGAGGTGACAAAAGGTTCGTCGTAATGGGTTACGTCGATGCAAGTTTTTTCACCCATCCGGATGACTCTAAGTCTCAATCTAGATACATGTTGAAAGTGGGAGCAATTAGCTAGAGTAGCTCCATGCAGAGTATTGAAGACATAGAATATTTCCAAAATACATACGGATCTGAATTTGACAGACCTGTTGACTAAACTTCACTCACAAGCAAAACATGATGACACCTTAGTACTCTTTGAGTGTTAATCACATGGCGATGTGAACTAGATTACTGACTCTAGTAAACCCTTTTGAGTGTTGGTCACATGGCGATGTGAACTATGGGTGTTAATCACATGGTGATGTGAATTATTCGTGTTAAATCACATGGCGATGTGAACTAGATTATTGACACTAGTGCAAGTGGGAGACTGAAGGAAATATGCCCTAGAGGCAATAATAAAGTTATTATTTATATTTCCTTATATCGTGATAAATGTTTATTATTCATGATAGAATTGTATTAACCGGAAACTTAGTACATGTGTGAATACATAGACAAACAGAGTGTCACTAGTATGCCTCTACTTGACTAGCTCGTTGAATCAAAGATGGTTAAGTTTCCTAGCCATAGACATGAGTTGTCATTTGATTAACGGGATCACATCATTAGAGAATGATGTGATTGACTTGACCCATTCCGTTAGCATAGCACTTGATCGTTTAGTATGTTGCTATTGATTTCTTCATGACTTATAGATGTTCCTATGACTATGAGATTATGCAACTCCCGAATACCGGAGGAACACTTTGTGTGCTACCAAACGTCACAACGTAACTGGGTGATTATAAAGGTGCTCTACAGGTGTCTCCGATGGTACTTGTTGAGTTGGCATAGATCGAGATTAGGATTTGTCACTCCGATTGTCGGAGAGGTATCTCTCGGCCCTCTCGGTAATGCACATCACTATAATCCTTGCAAGCAATGCAAATAATGAGTTAGTTGCCGGATGATGCATTACAGAATGAGTAAAGAGACTTGCCGGTAACGAGATTGAACTAGGTATTGAGATACCGACGATCGAATCTCGGGCAAGTAACGTACCGATGACAAAGGGAACAACGTATGTTGTTATGCGGTTTGACCGATAAAGATCTTCGTAGAATATGTGGGAGCCAATATGAGCATCCAGGTTCCTCTATTGGTTATTGACCAGAGACGTGTCTCGGTCATGTCTACATAGTTCTCGAACCCGTAGGGTCCGCACGCTTAAAGTTCGGTGACGATCGGTATTATGAGTTTTTGTGTTTTGATGTACCGAAGGTAGTTCGGAGTCCTGGATGAGATCGGGGACATCGCGAGGAGTCTCGAAATGATCGAGCCGTAAAGATCGATATATTGGAAGGCTATATTCGGACATCGGAAAGGTTCTGTGTGCTCCGGGTATTTTTCGGAGTACCGGGGGAGTTACGGGAATACGGGAGTACATATGGGCCTTAGTGGGCTTTAGGGGAAAAAGAGGAGAAGCCACGAGGGCTGGCCGCGCGCGGCCCATGGGCCTAGTCCGAATTGGACTAGGGGAGGGGCTGCGCCCCCTCTTTCCTTCTCCTCCCCCTCTCCTTCCTTCCCCCTCCTAGTAGGACTAGGAAAGGAGGAATCCTACTCCTACTAGGAGGAGGATTCCTCCCCCCTTTGGCGCGCCTAGAGAGGCCGGCCGGCCTCCCCTCCCTCCTTTATAAACGTGGGGAGGGGGCACCCTAGTACACACAAGTTGATTGTTCCAAGCCGTGTGCGGTGCCCCCCTCCACCATAATCCACCTCGGTCATATCGTAGTGGTGCTTAGGCGAAGCCCTGCGTCGGTAGAAACATCATCATCGTCATCACACCGTCGTGCTGACGAAACTCTCCCGCAAAGCTCTGCTGGATCGGAGTTCGTAGGACGTCATCGAGCTGAACGTGTGCTGAACTCGGAGGTGCCGTGCGTTCGGTACTTGGATCGGTCGGATCGTGAAGACGCACGACTACATCAACCGCGTTGTCATAACGCTTCCGCTTTCGGTCTATGAGGGTACATGGACATACTCTCCCTTCTCGTTGCTATGCATCACCATGATCCTGCGTGTGCGTAGGAATTTTTTTGAAATTGCTACGTTCCCCTACAGTATGCCCATGGTGACAGCCATCCGAAGACCATGCAATAAGGCCTCGTATTTGGCTACGTTGTTGGAGTCCGTGTATAATATTTGGAGTACGTACTGAACTATATCTCCAGTGGGGGACGTTAAGACAACGCCCGATCCTAAGCACGCCAGCATTTTGGAGCCGTCGAAGTGCATGACCCAGTTGGAATATGTGCCGTACTCTTTAGGGAGTTCGGCCTCTGTCCATTCGGCGACGAAGTCAGCCAGTACTTGGGATTTAAAGTCTCGGCGCGGTTTGTATGTTATGTCGAATGGAAGGAGCTCAATGGCCCACTTGGCAATCCGGCCCATGGCATCGCGACTGTTTATTATGTCATTCAGTGGTACTTCGGATGCCATCGTGATTGAGCACTCTTGAAAGTAGTGTCGTAGCTTCCGGGATGCCATGAAGACCGCGTATGCTATCTTTTGGTAATGAGGGTACCGGAATTTGCATGGTGTGAGGACAGTGGATACGTAGTATACCGGCTTCTGAAGCGGGAATTTGTGTCCGTCCTCCTCTCGTTCAACGACGAGCACCGTACTCATGACTTGGTGTGTTGCCTATATGTATAATAACATGGGTTCGCCGACGCTAGGTGCGGCCAGGATTGGGTTGCTCGCTAAAAGAGCCTTTATTCTTTCCAGTCCGGCCGTTGCCACATCCGTCCACTCGAAGTGGTCGGTGCATCGGAGAAGGCGATAAAGTGGCAATGCTTTTTCTCCTAGTCTGGAGATAAAGCGGCTTAAAGCTGCCACACATCCGGCTAGTTTTTGGACCTGTTTAAGGTCTGTTGGTGTAGACAATTGTGACAAAGCTCGGATTTTGGCTGGATTCACCTCGATTCCTCTACTGGAGACGATGAAGCCCAGTAGTTTTCCGACGGGAATGCCGAAAACTCACATTTCCGGATTGAGCTTGATGTCATATGTACGGGTGTTGTCGAATGTGAGACGCAGATCATCTATCAATGACTCGACGTGCCTAGTTTTGTTGATGCGGTCGTCCACATATGCTTCAACTGTCTTGCCGATCTGTGTCTCTAGGCATGTTTGAATCATGCGTTGATAGGTGGCGCCGGCGTTTTTAAGTCCGAAGGGCATAATGTTGAAGAAGAACGGACCATATGGGGTAATGAATGCCGTTGCGGCTTGGTCGGACTCCTTCATTTTGATTTGATGGTATCTGGACTATGCGTCGAGGAAACACAGTGAATCATGTCCTGGAGTAGCATCAATAATCTGATCGATGCGAGGGGGGAAGGGATCCTTAGGGCAGGCCTTGTTGAGGTCTTTGAAATCGACGCATAGGCACCAGGATTTATCCTTCTTTGGCACCATCACTAGGTTTGCTTGCCAGTCCGGGTGTTTTATTTCTCTGATAAATCCGGCCATGATTAACTTGGCTAGCTCCTCCCCCATAGCTTGTCGTTTGGGTTTGGAAAAGCGCCGCAGTGTTTGCTTGACCGGTTTATATCCCTTCAATATGCTGAGGTTGTGTTCGGTCAACCTACGTGGGATTCCTGGCATATCAGAAGGGTGCCAGGCGAATATGTCCCAGTTCTCGTGCAGGAACTCCCGTAGCGCGGCGTCAACCGTTAGGTCCAGCTATGCCCCGATGGATGTTGTCTTCTTGGGGTCCGTCGGGTGGACTTCAAATTTGATTATTTCATCTGCTGGTTTAAAGGAGGTGGATTTGGGTCGCTTGTCCAGGATTACGTCGTCCCTGTCCACCGTGGAGCGCAGCGCGGTTAACTATTCGGCCGCGAGTGCTTCAGACAGTGCCTCGAGGGCCAGGGATGCGGTTTTGTTTTCGGCACGGAGTGCTATGTCCGGATCACTGGCAAGAGTGATAATACCATTAGGCCCGGGCATCTTGAGCTTCATGTACCCGTAATGAGGTATAGCTTGGAAGCGTGTAAATGCATCTCGCCCCAATAGGGCGTGATATCCACTGTTTAAAGGGGCCACTTGAAAGGTTATCTCTTCGGACCGGTAATTCTCCGGCGTGCCGAATACCACGTCGAGCGTGATTTTTCCCGCGCATCACGCCTCCCGACTGGGAATGATTCCTCGGAAGGTCGTGCTACTTTGCTCGATGCGGCTCCTGCCTATTTCCATTTTGTTGAGTGTGTCCTCGTAGATGAGGTTTAGTCCGCTACCGCCGTCCATGAGCACTTTGGTGAGTCGAAAACCGTCCACAATTGGATTGAGGACCAAGGCGGCTGGTGCCCGGACTGTCCGGAATTTTGGTTCGTCACTGGCATTGAAAGTTATGGCCGCACCTTTTGCGCCGCTTGTTTGAAGCGAAAGTCTCGAAGATCATCAATACCCTGAGGTCGTTGTCCTCCGGGGGGTGTTGCTCTGAGGTATTTTTGGTGAGGAAATCCTCGCCGCTCTTGGCCACTTGCCGGAGTATCCAACATGCTCTAAGGCTGTGGGTTGGTATGGTATCCGGTGTTGTGTGTATTTTTGCATGGTCTATCGAGCCATCCCTCCAGAACGGTTCCGTGCCCTGTAATGGGCTTAGATTTCTTTACCACTGAGTCGAGCGTCCCGCGAGGGTGCATCCTTTTTGCCAGGACGAGGGGTTGAGTGAAACCGGTGGTTCCCAGCGAGCTGCCTGAGTTTTCCAGGCGCTTTCCATTGCACAGTACTTCTGTACTATGGTTGCCAAGTCAGCAAAGTGTAATACGCGACGGCGGTTGATGGCGTTGAGGATTCCTTCGTCCGTGCAATTATTGCAGAATACTGAGATCGCGTCTTCGTCGCGGCAATCTTTAATCTTGTCTTTGACAAGGAGGAATCTAGCCCAATAGTGATGGACTGTTTCCTGAGACTGTTGTCGTATGTGCATGAGATTGTGTATATCTGGGTGGGTGGGTGGCTTTAAATCCTAACCCTGACCCAATTTGGGATCCGGAGTTTGAGAAACTTCCGAGCTTAGTAGTTTGGGCTCCGGGATATCAGCTGATTTTTCAGGTCCACTATCCGATTCTAGGTTCAGAGGACAGGGCGTGTCGTTCCGCAGACAGGTATCCGGCTCTTCGAGCTCGGAAATCCGAACATAGTTCGTCCTCAATATAGAGGAAGAGTTGTTGTTTTGCTCCTCTACTACCGCTATCTGATGGGTGATCGGCGGAGATTTGATTTCTCTCCAATCGGGTTTAAGCCCAATCCGATCATAGTCTGTAGCGAACCCCAAGGTGGCGATGCGATCTAGGAGTTCGTTTAAAGACGACAAGTCCGTCGAATCCATCCGTTTGGAGTATTCGGAGTCGACACGGAGGCGATTTTCGATGACGCGAGAAGTCATCGTCGGCTTAACGGCCGGACGGGCGGTCATGGTAAAGCCGCCCAACTGGAGGGTTTGGCCTGAGGCCAGGGCTCCTCCGGAAGTGATATTGTCCTTGTTGACAAGGCGAGCCATCAATCCTGTCTTTGACGTCACCACAGAACTCTCAATGAAAGCACCAATGTCAGTGTCAAAACCAGCAGATCTCGGGTGGGGGGTCCCGAACTGTGCGTCTAAGGTCGATGGTAATAGGAGACGGGGGACACGATGTTTACCCAGGTTCGGCCCTCTCTATGGAGGTAATACCCTACTTCCTGCTTGATTGATCTTGATGAATATGAGTATTACAAGAGTTGATCTACCACAAGATCATAATGGCTAAAACCCTATAAGTCTAGCCTGTATGATTGTGATTGCCTCTATGGACTAAACCCTCCGGTTTATATAGACACCGGAGGGGTCTAGGGTTGTACAAAGTCAGTTACAGAGAAAGGAATCTTCATATTCGAACGCCAAACTTGCCATCCACGCCAAGGAGAGTCCCATCCAGACATGGGTGAGAGTCTTCGGTCTTGTATCTTCATAGCCCATCAGTCCCGCCCACGTCCAACAGGCCGGACGCCCGAGGACCCCTTAATCCAGGACTCCCTCACCCACTACCTGCACGTTCAAGCCTGAGGTCTCGGAGAAGTACGACGGCAAGACCCATCCATCTGAGTTCCTGAGCGTATACACCATTGCGATGCAAGCTATCGGGGCTCGGGACGGTAAGGTGCTCGCCAACTACTTCACGTTGGTGCTCAAACCCAACTTCAGGTCGTGGTTGATGCACCTACTAGTAGATTCCATCTCCTCTTGGTCGGACATGTACCATGAGTTTGTTGGCGCCTTTACCGGAGGCCATCAAGATCCTGCCCAGGCGAGTGATTTGCATCTCATCCCCTAGAAGGATGGCAAATCCATGCGCAGGTACATATAGAGATTTAGCCGTGTGCAGTATAACATCCCAGATGTTCATCCTGCCGCTGTCATCAGCGCGTTCCATCAGAACATGCGCAACCGCAAGATGCGTGAAGAGCTAGCCATGAACAAGGTTAGGGATGTTTCCGAACTATATGTTCTGGCCGACAGATGTGCTCGTGCTAAAGAAGGAAGGAAGTACCCCGGCGAAGACGCCGGCACGCCTCGGCAAAGAAAGGCTAACGGCGCAATAGAAAGTGCAGGGGCAAGACCATGCTTGCCGTCGAGGAATCTGGCAACCCCGGCACCGCCAAGATGGCCAAGGTTGACGACCCCGGCAAGGAAGTTGCCGGGTGTGCCGCTTGCCAGGGCTTGGTGGCTGCCGACAAGCCGGAGGGCTCCGACAAGCAGTATTGCAAGATCCATCGCACCAAGGGCCATGACCTTCAAAACTGTCGGCAAGTTGAATAGCTTGTGGAGAGGCAGAAAGCTGAGTATGAAAGACGGTACAAGGAGAAGGGCCAGGATGGTGCTGACGGGTCCGGCAAGAAGCGCGGTGGCCGAGGGGGGCGCCGCGGCAAGGAGAAGCAACAAGAGAGGCCTGCTCGAGGCCGCGACAAGAAAGAGGGGGATGATGACCACGAAGAGGACGACGAGTCCAGTGACCAAGAATTTCAATAGGCCATAGAAGCAATGTGCATCGATGGTGGTGCCTTGTTGCATTCTTCTCACCGCCAGCTTAAATAGTGGGCGCGCGAGATAAATGCGGCAGAGCCATCGATCGACGCCCAGAAGCCACTGAAATGGTCCATCACGCCTATCATTTTCGACGCCGAGGACCACCATGACCTCACAACCGCGGTCGGGTGCTTGCCATTGTTGGTTTCCCCAACAATTCACAACCTCAAGGTGAAGAAAATGCTAGTGGACGGTGGGGCCGGTCTGAACTTGATCTCGCCGTAGGTGATTAACAAGTTGCAAATCCCCAAAGAAGATCTCGAGGAGACGGGCATGTTTCAAGGGATCAATCCAGGGAGAAGTCAGCCCAAGGGTAAGATCACACTACCAGTTACGTTTGGAGGCGAGCTGAACTACACGACCGAGAATATCGTTTTTTATGTTGCCAAGATCCCGTTGCCATATAACGGGATCCTTGGCCGTCCAGCACTAGCCAAGTTTATGGCAGCATCACACTACACTTACAACACGCTGAAGATGCCCAGCCCCATGAGCATCATCACTGCCGGCTCCGACAAGAAGGACACACTCATCTATGCCGACCAGCTCTACCGGGAGGCAGTGGTGGTTCCTGCCGCCAAGGCACCTCCTCCTGCCACTGGAGCCCCCAAGGGGAAGAAGACCGGCAAGACCCAGTCGCCAGCAAGGCTTCTAGCCTTGGCCAAGCCTCTTGCACCCACTCCGGCAAGTGCGCCTCCTCGGGGTGCTACGTTTCCATTGAGGATGTGCCAGAGAGCTCCACCGGCAAGAGCAAGAAATCCAAGGCTGCACCATCGGAAACCAAGAAGGTGTCCTTCAAGGAGGACGGCACGGGCGGAGCTTTTACTATAAGCTCCACCCTCGACGGCAAATAGGAAGTGCGCTCCTCGCCTTCCTGCGGGCGAATGTCGATGTGTTTGCATGGCAAGCATCCGACATCCCTAGCGTTCCCAGGGAGGTGATTGAGCACCACCTTGCTGTTTGTCCTCATGCGCGGCCCGTCAAGCAGAAGGTCAAGAAGCAAGCTGTGGAGCGGCAAGAATTCATCGTCGAGGAGTTTAGGAAGTTGGAGGCGGCAGGCTTGGTTAGAGGGGTGCTCCACCCAACATGGTTGGCCAACCCGGTGGTGGTGCGCAAGGAAAATGGGAAATGGAGGATGTGCATTGATTATACAGATATCAATAAAGCCTGCCCAAAGGATCCTTTCCCTTTGCCGCTCATTGACCAGATCATGGACTCCACTACCGGGTGCGACCTGCTGTTGTTCCTTGATGCCTATTCAGGCATCAAATCTTTATGAGAAGGAAGATGAAGAGAAGACCGCCTTCATCACCCCATGTGGTACGTATTGTTTAATATGAATGCCTTTTGGGTTGAAAAGTGCTAGTTCGACATTTGCAAGAGCAGTTCAGCTTAGTTTTGAGCCCCAGCTCCATAGAAATATGGAGGCTTACATGGATGACATAGTGGTCAAAACCAAGGACAGGGCAACACTTGTGTAAGATTTGGAATGCACTTTGTGCAAGATCAATCTCAAGCTTAACCCTGAGAAGTGTGTGTTCGGTGTTCCATCCGGCAAACTTCTCGGGTTCTTTGTGTCTCAGTGCGGGATCGAAGTGAACCCCAACAAGATCAAGGCAATTGAGCAGATTGAAGCACTAGGGAGAGTCAAAGATGTACGTCGGCTTGCCGGCTGCGTTGCTGCTTTAAGTAGGTTCATCTCCAAATCTGCTGAGCGCGCCCTCCCCTTCTTCAAGATTTTGAAGAAGGCAGGGCCCATGAAATGGACCCCGAAGGCCGAGGCAGCGCTGTAGGATTTGAAGAGGTACCTCTCCTCTACGCCAATACTAGTTGCGCCAAACCACAAGAGTAGTTGCTACTATATCTAGCGGCGATGAATCAAGTGGTCGGTGATGCGCTAGTGGTGCAGAGGGAAGTTGACGAAAAAGCGGTAGTGGTGGCAAGACTGTCGGATGACAAGCCAGAGTTCCCCCGGCAGAGTCTGGCACCGGCAAGACAGGAGCCTTGACAAAGTCTGGCGCCGGCAAGGCAGGATCTGCACAAGCAAACGAAGTTGTACAGAGGAAAAAGATGATGCAGCACCCAGTTTACTTCGTTAGATCCCTCTTGCAGGGGGCTAGTCAAGGTACTCTGGTGTGCAGAAGTTTCTCTTCGGCCTTCTTATGGCCTCAAGGAAGCTGCGTCATTATTTTCAAGCACATGAGATCACTGTCGTCACTCGCTTCCCTTTGCAACGGATCTTGCACAACCCAGATGCAACCGGAAGGATTGTGGAATGGGCGTTAGAACTGTCAAGCTTTGGACTCAGGTTTGAAATCACTTCGACAATCCAGAGTAGGGCCTTGGCAGAGTTCATTGCAGAATGGACCTCAACGCCTGATGAAGAAGTTCAAGAGACCACTCCCCCCGGCAAGGAAACAAGCCGCAACTGGACTATATACTTTGATGGGGCTTTCTCGCTGCAAGGCGCCAGTGTCGGCGTGCTGCTTGTCGCACCCACCGGAGAGCACCTCAATACGTAGTACAAATGCATTTTCCCCGGGAGAGATCGGCGAACAACGCCGCGGAGTATGGGGGGCTGCTTGCCGGTCTCAGGATCGCAGCAGACCTTGGGATCAGAAAGCTGATCACCTGTGGGGATTCGCAACTCGTGGTGAAGCAAGTGAAGAAGGATTATCAGAGCCCGCTGACGGAAGCTTATGTGGATGAAGTGAGGAGGTTGGAAGAGTGTTTTGATGGTCTACAAGCAAATCATGTTCCTTGAGCAGAGAACATCATTGTTGACGACCTGTCGAGACGTGTTGCCCTCAAGTTACCTGTGGAACCAGGGACCTTTGTGCTCCAATTGACTCAGCCATCCGTTGAACCATCAGCAGGACAGAATAAGCGAAGGAAATCCGGCCCCGGCAAGTACTTTACCGCCGAGCTCCCAGGATCCGCCGGCAAGGATGTTGCCGGGGACGCCAAGCTTGCCAGGGAGCAACAGGCTCCGGCAGCGCCTCAAGCCCTTGCCGTAGAGACAACTGCTCCCGCGGCAGAAGACGCACCCCTAGTCCTTGCCGTCGAGCCTCAGGCTCCAGGATGGGCGCGGCACACCATTCAGTTCCTCCAAACAGGGGAATTCCCTGAGGAATAGGAAGAAGCGGAGAAAGTAGCCCGTCAGTCTACCATGTACCAGTTTGTGGACGACGTCCTGTACAGGAAAAGACCGATCGGCGTGAAATTGAAGTGCATTCCCCAGGAGGACGGACTGGATCTGTTGGCAGAGATACATGGGGGCTTATGTGGCTCTCACATAGGATCAAGAGCCCTTGCCGGCAAGGCATTCCGGCAAGGTATCTTTTGGCATACTACTCTCCAGGATGCAACTGCACTAGTAACCAAGTGTGAGGTGTGTTAGTTCCATTCGAAGAAACTCCATCAACCAGCTCAAGCTCTTCAGACAATCCCTCTTTCCTGGCCATATTCGGTCTGGGGGCTCGACATACTAGGCCCCTTTTCCCCGTGCTGTCAAGGGCTTTGAGTACTTGTACGTTGCGATCGACAAGTTCACAAAGTGGCCAGAAGTGGAGGCAGTGAGAAAGGTGACAGCACAATCAGCCGTCAAGTTCTTCAGAGGACTAGTTTGTCATTTTGGGGTGCGAAACAAAGTCATCACCGACAACGGCACACAGTTCACAAGCCGCACCTTCATGCAGCACGTCCAAGACCTCGGCAGCAAGATATGTTTTGCTTCTGTTGCACATCCATGAAGCAACGACCAGGCAGAAAGGGCAAATGCCGAAGTGTTGCGGGGCCTCGGGACGAGGACTTTTGATAGGCTGCACAAGTGCGAAAGGCACTAGATTGACGAGTTGCTGGCGGTTCTTTGGTCAATCAGAACAATGCCAAATCGAGCCACCGGCCAGACACCCTTCTCCCTCGTGTACGGGGCAGAAGCAGTTCTCCCCACGGAACTTACATATGGGTCACCTCGGGTGCTCGCTTATGATGAGCTTGAAAAAGAGAAGTTGCGGCAACATGACGCTACGCTCCTTGAGGAAGATCATCTTCGGGCTGTTGTGCGAGCTGCGCGCTACCAGCAAGCTTTGCACCTGTCACGCCCAAGATGCGACCCTATCCTAAAGGAACACGAAGGTCCCACCAAGGATAGAAGCGCATCTTGAAGATGCTTTTGCAAGGTGGATATCATTACATCAACATTACATAATATTTGGGGATACATACAAGGCATACAAATGCCGCAAGAATACATCAATACATCATACATAAGATCAACATCCGACTACGGATGAAACACAAACAGAAGCTCAACGACATCCACCCTGCTAGCCCAGGTTGCCGACCTGGAACCTATCCCCTGATCGAAGCAGAAGAAGAACTCCAAAACAGGTAAACATCGCTCTCGCGTCATGATCATCGCAAAACCTGTACCTGCAACTGGTGTTGTAGTAATCTGTGAGCCACGAGGACTCAGCAATCCCATTACCATGGGTATCAAGACTAGCAAAGCTTAAAGGGGTATGGAAAGGATAAGTGGAGAGGTTGCAGCAGCGTCTAAGCAATGTATGGTGGCTAACTTACGTAAATGAGAGCGAGAAGAGAAACAATGGAACGGTCGTCAACTAGTAATGATCAAGAAGTGATCCTGAACTCCTACTTACGTCAAACATAACCCAGAAACCGTGTTCACTTCCCGGACTCCGCCGAGAAGAGACCATCACGGCTACACACGCGGTTGATGCGTTTTAATTAAGGTCAAGTGTCAAGTTCTCTACAACCGGATATTAACAAATTCCCATCTGCCACATAACCGCGGGCATGGCTTTCGAAAGATAATACCCTGCAGGGGTGTCCCAACTTAGCCCATTATAAGCTCTCACGGTCAACGAAGGATATTCCTTCTCCCGGGAAGACCCGATCAGTCTCGGAATCCCTGTTACAAGACATTTCGACAATGGTAAAACAAGTCCAGCAAGACCGCCCGATGCGCCGACATCCTCATAGGAGCTGCACATATCTCGTTCTCAGGGCAACACCGGATGAACACTACGTACAACTAAAACCAGCCCTCAAGTTTCCCCGAGGTGGCGCTGCAAGTGGCTCTGGTTTGGACCAACACTTAGACAAGCATTGGCCCAGGGGGGCTAAATAAAGATGACCCTCGAGAGAGCGACTCCCAAGGGAAAAGTAGGTGGTGGTGAGGCAAATGGTAAAACCAAGGTTGGGCCTTGCTGGAGGAGTTTTATTCAAAGCGAACTGTCAAGGGGGTCCCATAAATCACCCAACCGTGTAAGGAACGCAAAATCCGGGAACATAACACCGGTATGATGGAAACTAGGGCGGCAAGAGTGGAACAAAACACTAGGCATAAGGCCGAGCCTTCCACCCTTTACCAAGTATATAGATGCATTAATAATATAAGAGATATTGTGATATCCCAACATAAACATAAACCAACATGGAGCAATCTTCATCTTCACCTGCAACTAACAACGCTATAAGAGGGGCTGAGCAAAGCGGTAACATAGCCAAATAATGGTTTGCTAGGAAGGGTGACAAAGGTTAGAGGTTCATGGCAATTTGGGAGGCTTGAAGAGCAAGTGAATAGGTAGCGAAACATAGCGATAGAACGAAGCAACTAGCATAGCAATGATAGTAATGAGATCCAAGGTGACGGTCATCTTGCCTGAAATCCCGCTAGGAAGAAGAACGAATCCATGAAGAAGATGAAGCCACGAAGACGAACGAATCCTCACGATCGCAACGACACGGGAACTATCGAGAAGAAGCACACAACAAGGTAAACACACCACACATGAACAAGGCATGATGCTCAACCAAGTATGATGCATGACAAGGCTATATGAAGCTACTCATGACGAGAGATGATGCATACAAGAACAACACATCAAGGCAAGTTTAAATGAGGCCGGAAACAACATATAACAAATCTGGTAAGTCCTCATATGCAAATTTCGAAATTGGTCCAGAACTGAACAAGCATTAATTTGAAGTTGTTAAACATCAATTTAAAGAGCACCATGATGATCTACACGAAATTCTAGTCAAGTTACATATAAAGTTCATTAGATTCGGAGCTACGGCCTAGAAGATATGAGCAAAACAAGTTAAACATGGCATTGATGCAAAATACATTCAAACATCAAGCAAACACCTCAAAACAAGGATGCAACATTATAATATGAGACTACATGCAAAACTAAGCAAGTTTCATATAGAGCATGCTCGAAACGGAGCAACGGTGCAACACATACACTCCAAACAAGACATAGCAACAATCTGACCATAACAGCAACTAGGCAGCTAGCAAGCATCAAAACAATAGGCTACAGCAACTCAACATGAAAACAAAAGGCATGGACATGATTTACAGGTAAAGCACAACAAAACATGAACAGTGAGCTATCTCCAGAAACCAATAGAGCATGCTCAAAAGGACATGGCAAGATTGCAAATAATAACAGGTTCACAGACTTGGCAGAAATACTGGACATGGCAGAAATAACATTATGAAGGCATGTATGTGAGCTTGATGCACACATCACAAAGCAATGCATGACAAAACAAGCATACCTACAGCAACATGGCATGTTTATGAAGCTATCCATGGCAAGAGAAAATACATAGCATGAAAGGATCAACTACAACAAGCTTGGCAAAATTGAATAACACATAAACAATCTGCCAGAAATATTTTATAGCAAAAGTAGAGCAAGATTGAGTCATGCTATGGCACTCCATAATTGCAAACAAGGGCAGGAATGGATCAATTACAACAATATCTACAAAACATCCTTACCGAACATCTCCAAAATATGCATGGATCTCTCTGTAGCATCAAGTTTACATGGCAACAAAATAACAGCAGACAAAGACTTGGAGAAATCACTGAGTCCCTGAAATCAGAAACATTACGAAGCCTAGTTTGCATGCTTGTGCTAGTCACCACAGAGATCACAAAAATACATGGCATATACCTCTGTAAAGATTGCATGACATAAAACAAAACACATGTAGAGCTCATACTCATAAATTCACAGATTAAATGCAACAAAAATAACAAATCACCAAGTTCTGGTAACAGACAGCAGATAACAGCACCTAGCACTCTTGCAACGATGATTTGGGTATCAAGATGGACTCAAATGAACACGGTACAATGGAACAAAATGAAGAGCATCTCGAGGCGAACATTTCGATATATAATATGCATGAATCGGAGCAACGAGCACGAAGTTACAGCAGCTCAAAGATGCACTCATGAAGTTAACAGATAAAGGACAGCCGATTTTCAGGAAAAAACATGTGAGCGCAAAATTACTAAACTACGCACGGGCGGGGATCTGGGTTGCTCACCACTGGGCTCGGCCCAGGACGGAGGAGGAGGCAGGCCCGCGGGAGGAGCTGGGCTGGCGGCTGGGCTGGGCCTTGGAGGGGCTTCGGCCCACGCGGGCTTCCCTCGCAGGGGCGGCGCCGGCTGATGGCGGCTCCGGTGGCGATAGGACGACGACGGCGAGACGACAAGGGCAGCAGGGGGTGGATCCGGGCGCGGACGGGCGTCGGGGTCCCATCTCCGGCCGGACTGAGGCGGAGGGCGGCGTCCCATGGGCTCCGGCGCGACGCAGGAAGGCAGGGGACCGGCAGGGAGGTCCGGGCGATGGCGCGGGCGAGGTGGCGGCGGAACTCCGACGGGCGGCGCGCGGATCCGGCGACGAGCGGGTGCGGGAGGCGCGGCCCTGGGCGGTGAAGGGCGCGGACGGCGGCGCGGGGAGTCGGGGTCGAGCGCCCTGCTCGGGAAGGAGCTCGTGGCAGGTCAGCGGGCGGCGGTGGCGCGCCTGGCCCAGATCAGCCTGGGGCGGGCCGCGCACGGGCTTCGGCGGGCCCGAGCGGCTGGAGGCGCGGGGCTGGGGCGACGTGGCCGGCTCCGGTTGGCCACGGGCGTCTGCAGGGCGGCGGCTGACTAATCAGGGCGCGCCAAGTGGCGAGGTGGAGGTGTCCGGCGGCAGAAATTGAGGAGGGAGGAGGCTGGCGGCGGCTGATGATTGGGGGGTGCAGGTTTCGAGGAGGAGGGAGGAGAAGGCCAAAAATGGCAAGGAGGGGCTGCTATATATAGCAGTTTTGCTAGGGTTAGGGGATTTGCTCTGTTTTCGGACCGTTCGATCGCCATCGGACGGCTCCGGAGCGGAGAGGGACTAGGAGAGGGGTTGGTGGGCTGTGAGAGAGAGGTTTGGGCTGAGAGGAGAGAGATGAAATGCAGCCCGGCAACGGTTTCGTAGACCGAAACATCCGACGCAGGTACCGGAAGCGGTACCGCTATGAGTTTAACGGTTGGGCTATCAAACGGACTCCGAATGCGACGAAATTTGACGGGCGGTCTGTCGGTGCTATACCAAGGCCACTCGGCAAATACCGCCCCATTCCGAGAACGTCTTTTGGCTGCTCACAAAACCAAGGACTGAGAGGTGCCGCGGGCGCGTGCGAGTGTCGGATCGCGAAACGGACAACGGGGAAAATGCTCGGATGCAAGTTTGGAAAAACATGAAGATGCAATGCATATGATGACATGATAAGAAATGCAGATGATGACATGGCAAAGTGCAACACGCAAGCACACGACAAGGCAACGTCGGCGAATAACTAGCAGACACCTGGCGCATCGGATCCGGGGCGTTACAGCACCGCTACCATAGCCGCAAGGTTCATGCCCGAAGCTTTGAGGAAGGCAACCTTGTTCTTCGGTGCGTTCAGTCGGCCAAGAATTCCAACAAGTTGACGCCAAAGTGGGAAGGCCCTTACCGGGTAATACGAGTCACCGGGCCTAGCGCAGTCTGCCTAGAGACCGAAGATGGTATCCCAGTGAGCAATTCCTCAAACATCGAACATCTTCCCAAGTTTTACCCATGAGGCGCAGTTGCCGGGCCCCCCGGTAGACCACCTTTTGTACGAGCCTTGCCGGCAAGCCATGTGACCCTTTGTACAAAGCCAAGCGCAGACCCTGACAATAGATGAATAAACGAAGCGCTGGCGTGCTATGAATTAGCATGCATGTTAGATTGAGTTTCTCTCTGGTAGGGTTGATAGTGCTTAGCGGCAACTAACCCCTAGCATAGAGGTCGAGTGGCGTGTCTTTTCGTCCCTTCCAGTCCTCTTTTGTTCGCGGGCTGCACGGGCGCTTCAGCGGAGCCTTTTGGAGGAAAGAAGACGAACTGACACCCTCGACCCCGGCAAGCCGAGGCTGCCAGGGGGCAGCAGGTTCAGATAAGTATTTTCCCTTTCCCTGCTGCGTACTTTCATATGAAGCTTGAATGTATGAAACCTCGCTTGAACCCATGCCACCGTGCTCCCTTTTTCCTACGCCCAAAACCCTTTTTTGGGCTGGAATTGGGTTGTAGTTGCGATGGAAGGGGAATAGACGAAGGGCCTAATCCTACTTTACCCCTACCTCCGCCAAGGGCGTAAGCATAGTTGTGGTATGAAGCGGAAGACGGCAAGGCTTGCTACCGGGTGACGTTGTTCATAAGAACATAACAAGGACTCAATAGTTGGTGTGGGCCTCGCTCACGCACAAAAGAACCCAACAACCACCCTTTTTCTTCATTAATGCATTGATTAACAAGTACAATTCATACGAAATATAAGCGCGGGCAAGGGGTTACAAAGTTTAAATTTGACAAGTGCCCGTAAGCTTAAGATCTAAAAAGAAGATAAGGTGGCCGTAATCCCTTTCTTGTCCCTCTCCTCAGGAAGAGGATCAAGATGATGGGAGGGCAAAAGGAGTGCCTAGGTGAGGTACACGCGGCAGAACACACCAAGAGAACCCCCTGGCGGCCGTCCAGAAGAAGGCTGGTGATGATGGTGTCCGGAGAGAAGCCGAAAGATGAGGCAACGGGCTAGCAATACGCGATGAAGGCGTCGATGCCATCATACTCTGACTTGATGGCCCGCAACCCGCCTTCTTCGTCTTCTGTGGCCTTCCAGCGCCGGCCGCTAGAAGTGGCAGCCTCGAGAAGTTCAAGGAGCTGGCTTGAGAAGCCACCGCCAAGAACCATCCCCCGGCAAGTCGCTCTGCCGGGGAGAAGACCAGGTGCAGGTGATGGTGCTACCGGCGTCGCCCGAGGACGGTGCGTCCAACGTTTAGTCGGACCCGTCCCCATCGTCCTCCCCACCGGTCTCCTCCTTGTCGCTATCCCTCGAGGAGGAGCTCTCGTCGTCGGTCGAGCTCTCCACGCAGCACCGTAGAAGGATTCCCGAGCGCCCAAAAACCTTGATGGAGAGCGTGCGCCATCATCAGGCAGTGGGCGCATGCGAAGGTTTTCCAACCACGACGAAGAAGCATTACATGAGGGACGGGGAACTTTGTGTTTGCCCACATGTCGCCATTGCAACATCCCTTCATGTGAAGCCTCAACCTCGATGGCCGGTCCACCTCCAGCACCCTCACGAACGCCTCGGGAAGGCAAAGGAGGCTGTGCGGCGGCTCGCGCAGCTGCAGGATGAACTCTAGCACCATGTCTCCGACATGGCCGCTCGACGAAGCGGGATGAGACGACGGCACTGCAGGTGCTCCCCTTCCGCGCCCTCTTCCGCCTTGACCGCCTCGCCGACCGCGACCCCACCCAGCGCCTCCCTCTTGAGCGTCTGGCTCTTCCTTAACTGCCACAGCTCTTTGGCGAGAGGAAGATCTAGTCGCCTCCATAGAGGGACGGCCACGGCCGTGCCCTCTCGGCATGATGGTGGATGGAGGATAGAGAAGAAGAGAAGACGCGAGGGGATGCCCCTCCTTCCTCCTCCCAACTCCCTTTTTATAGCCAGGCAGGAAGTGATGGGGGCTGGCGCTATGCCTTCCCAGAAGGGCTCTTTCGAATCCGGCTCATTAAAGCCGTTGGCAACGAGCGGGGTCATCAACCGCCCTCCCCGCGCCAATCAAACGCGCATGGGTATCTGCCACGGCGTGCCTTCCCATATCCCGGGCGTCCACCACCTACCCCGCGCCATGCATGCGGCATACGTGGCGAAAAAGGCGGGCGTAGTGGGAAGCGTGGAACGGCAATTACCACCCCGTGAATAAAGGCTATTCACGGGCCGCTGCGAGCACGACAAACGAGAAGATTATGGCAGTTATTCCCCTGCCACGCGTGCCCGCGCACTGTTTGGGCTTGGCCCAACGATGCCTCGCACCCGTGTATGGCCCAGGCCCAGGGGCTCCTGTCGGTGTGCTAAAGTTTGGGCTCTTTAGCACCCCATACTTGTGCACGAGCAGTTGTAGCCACACCCGCGGCAAGGCCTGAAGGGGGGCGACCGAGAACAAGATACAAGGCAAGGAGAAGCAGCCAGGCCAGAGACCAGAAGGCAGAGGGCGAGATGGAACCCCGGCAAGATCCTTGCCGGGACGGCTCGCGAGACCCCGGCAACATCCTTGTCGGGGATGATTTGGAGATCACTCACAAAGGCACCCTTGAGGTTGAGAGCTCTGACACCATCGACAATGTTAAAGCCAAGATCCAAGGGCGTGCGCGTAGTGGCGTGCAGATCTTTGTGAAGGCCTGAAGACGAGGCTCCGGCAAGATCCTTGCCGGGGGCGTCCTCGAAGCCCCGGTAGGATCCTTGCCGGGGGCATCGGAAAGACCGCGGCAAGACTCCGCCACCTCGTCACCACTACAGCGTAATGGCCAGCCTGCCAGCCTGGCAAGCACCTGCGTGGTGACATGCAGATCTTCAGGAAGACCCTGCCACCTCTCCAACGCAGAAGCTAGCCAGCCAACTTGGCACTGCATGCCTCGTCGGCGTGGACGTGTGTCAAGACGGGACGAGGCGGCAACGGACGGGATGGGCTTGTCGGATCATGGGTTCCGGCAAAACCCTTAAGGTTTGAACACTGGGGTGCGCGTGAAGATTTCCTCCCTACCGATCTACGCCCTAGCTCGCTAAGATCTCGCGGACGGACACGACGAACTCACAACACAAAGACTCAAGATTTATACTAGTTCGGGCCACCGTTGTGGTGTAATACCCTACTCTAGTGTGGTGGTGGATGGATTGCCTCTTGGGCTGATGATGAACAGTACAAGGGGAAGAACAGCCTCCTGAGGTTGAGGTGTTCTTGTTCTTGGCGAACTTGTGTGGGTGAGATGCCTCTCAATGAGCTGTTTTTGAGATGCCCTCTACTATGGTGGCTAGTTCTACTTATATAGGCCCTGGTCCTCTCCCCAAATATTGAGCGGGAAGGGAGCCAACAATGGCCAATTTGAAAGGGGACAGCTAGTACAGCTTATCCTGACAAAAGCGGTCTTCGCCTGCGAAAGGCTCTGGTGGTGACGCCGTCTTGGGCTCCATGGTGACCTCCGTCCTGCTGTCCTGCTGGTCTTGGTCTCGTTGCACTAATATGGAAACCTTTGCTTAATGCCTCGGTATTCTGTGCCTGCGCTTGCCTCCTTAGCACCAAAGGGGAAAACAGGACACTGGCGCCCGCCTGATCTTGATCGTCATGGCTCACGTCACGAGAGCCTCGTGAGGTTTGCCTTGCCTTGATTTCTCCGCTCCTCGCGAGGCAGCCTGGTGAGGCCGCTCCTGAGGAGGTCTTGTGTCGTCCGCCCCACGAGGCTTGGCCCCTCGCGAGGGTCTTGAATGTCTAGCTAATGAAGATGGGTCGTACAGGCCTTCTAGCTCAGCTATGCCGCGGGCTGCAGGCAGGCAAGTCTGGGGACCCCCATTCCCAGAACACCGACAGTAGCCCCCGGGCCCAAGGGGCGCTCGGGCTTGGCTTCAAGGCGAAGCCCAAGGTCAAGCGCGGAGTGCCGCGGGCCCCAAAAGCCTGCGGCCTTGGTCGACGTGTGGCTATTGATTGGACGTGGGCGTCTCCGCTTCCCCACGCTGCCCCGGCAACTGCTCGACTTGACAAGTCTCTGCGACATGCAAGGAAAACCATCTTTACCTGTGGTCGTGGGAGGCGCGGATTGGCCTTTTTCTGCTATAAATGGGGAGGGGGGCAGAGCCCCCGTCGCCCATCTCTTCCTTGTTCGCTTGCTTCTTCCCTCCTCTGCTCCATTGCTAGTAGCAGCTCCGATGGCGCCGATCCGAAGGTTCTCCGCTGAGGAGAAGGGAAAGGCCCCCCGCGATGATCCGGGTCCGCTCCCACCGAAGAAGAGGTCGGTTCATCGTCGTGACGAAGCGGCGACGCAGATGGTGACGAGGCCTTGGTGCGAGCGGCCTCCTCTGGGGTATCTGCTACCCTTGTATGCCCAAGCCGAGGGCTCAGGAGGGCGGAGCGACGAGCGGTGCCGCCCGCATCGCGTCCGCGGTCGCTGTGCGATGGCGACACGCGCTGTTGCCCCTGGAATCCACGCCACGGATTCCTCGCGCGAGCTTGTGCTATGGGCGCCGATGCCTCCAAGCTCTTGGATCCGCTTCCCGCGGTTCCTCTCTGACGTGATGCCGCCGAGGGGGCCCCTTGTGCTCTGGCTGCAGCATGCTGAGTGCGGTGCTCCAGCGACCGGAGCAGAGGTCGAAGCGGTCTCCACCGGCAAGATCTTCATGACCCGCGGATGGGGCGAGGTCGTGGGGGTTTGCCGTGCAAAGGGCGCCCTCGCGATCCACTTCGAGTATGACGGCGCCTCCATGCTTTTCTTCAAGGTCTTCGACATGGAGGGCCGCCGCTTGGAGTGTTGCCCTGGAGGGGAGCGCCAGGATGACGCGCGCTCTGCTCGTGGCTACTCCAGCAGCAGCGACTCATGGGAGTCCAGCGGTTCTCCCGAGCTCTACGAGACTCCGGAGACGAGCGACGACAGCTATGTGCCCCCGAGCTCTCGCCGGGCTCGGAGCAGGGCTGCGGCGTCCAGCTGCCGCCACTGATCTGGATGGGGTTGGCGCCGGCCTCCCGCGGCCCACTGTTGATGATGGCGTCAGCCGTAGGAGGGTGTAGATTGGATTCCCCTAGGTTCCCATCTCTTGTTCCCTGCGAGGAGCCAAGAAGTGCCCCGTAGGGGCGTGTAAGGGTCTGTGATGTCTTTTGTGTATATCTTCCTTATTATGAAAATCTGCGAACGCATGTCCTGTTAAGGCTCGGTCTCCCCTTTCCAACCTCGTGACAGTTTGTTGCTCTACGCTAACAGGTCCCGGTCTCCAGGCAAGCTGCAGCCGTCGCTGGTATGCCAGGTCGCGTGCCGTGGTCAACGCCAGGAGGTGATCGGCCCAAGGTCCAGTAAGAGCCCCTGAGGCGTGATGCTCAGGAGGTCCCCTTTAGCGCTCAAGCAGCTATGGTAAGGCAAGAAAGGGGGGCGACGTGGCCGCAACAGGGATGCGGCGGGCGCGTCCCCTAGGTTCCAATGATTAGTTGATCTGAGCTCGTGACTTATCTTTGCGGTTTGGGGCCGAGTCCTTGTGATGCGCCAGGCTCGTGCGCAAGCTTCCGTAGCATAGCTAGGTCGGGTCCATGCGAGTCTCCCTTCTCCCATGTTCTCCTTAGTGCTCTACGTCCTCAGGTCCCGGCCCTCGAGCGAGCTCAGCCGCCGCTGGTATGCCAGGTCGCGTGCCATGGTCAAGGCCAGGGGGTGAGGGCTGGAGAGCCAGTAAGAGCTCCTGAGTTGCGATGCTTAGGAGCCCCCCCTTTAACACGCAAGCGGATTGCACGGGAGAAGAGGAAGCTCGCGGTGCCGCCTGCTATCCTCCTCGTGAGATCCCTGTGAACCAGCACAAGGAGAAGCATGGTTTGCCATTATGGTTGTTAGTCCGCCCGGTTGCTTCGCGAGGAGGCGACGGCACTGAGGGCCTGGTGAGGTGACGTGCGCGGGGCGTGCCGCGAGCCAGAGCTCGGCCGCTCAGATTTGTCGACGTTGCAGGAATGGACCCATGCACAAGCGCCGTGCCGGCGTGAGCGGCCCCCGTGGGAGGAAAGAGTCAGGCAGGTGACGGTGTAGATAGGTTAGACATGAAAGCAGCAGGCTTAAGTAAATGCATGGGAGATACATGCCACTGGGTCAGGCCCGAGCGGCTTGGGGATGATGCAGCCCGAGGGGCGCCCCCAGCAAGGTAAGCTAAAGACATGAAGAAAAAGGGATACATGCCACAGGGACGGACCCACGCGGCCTGGGAATGGTGCAGCCCGAGGGGCACTCCCAGCTGAATGAACTTGGAAAATGTCACCTGGTTCTGTTGATGAAGAGATGTCGGGGCAGCTGAAGGTGCGCAGTGAAGGGGTTGCTCCTCACGAGCCACCGGGGCCCTGAGCCTCGGGAGGCTCTGGGGGCTCAGGCGGTTCCCTAAGGACCGTCTCCATCTCTGCCAGGACAGCGTGGTGCCTGGCCTCCTGAGCTGCCAGGATACGCCGCGTGTTGCGCTGATAGGCTGACGACATGCTCGGCAGGCCGAAAGGCATGCGAACGTAGCTGTGTGGTGGACCCTCGCAACGGCCCACGCGCGAAGGCCAGAAAGGCTCCTGAGATGCGGCCCTGTTGAGCCCTGGGACGTCGATGCAGACGTGCAGCCCGGCATCCTCGCCTGTGTGGGGAGCTGCGCCTCGTGAGCGGCGGTCGCCGCGCATGGCCCTTGCGTCTTGCAGTTCCTGAGTGGTCTTGGTGATGAATTCCTGAGCGGTGGGCGCTCCTCTCCCTGTGTCCTTCTGAGGGAAACATGCCGTGAAGCATGCCTCCAAGTGGTGCCCAAGCACCTCCCTCGTGATGTTGGCAAGGTCTGAGGCCCTCCAGAAGAGAGCCCCCGAGCCCTGTCCAAGGAGGGCGCTGGGCGCGCCTTCCTATGCGACGGAGGGAGGCGCCCCTGGAGCAGGCGCTGATCCTGACGAGGTTCCAGCTGCGATGCCACCCTCCTGAGGTCCGGCACGGCGCAGCTGCTTCTTCTTCTTGGGGACGGCCTCCGAAGGGCCCTCGCCCTTGCTGTCGGGGTCGTCGATTGCTGCAGCCTGAAAGGCACGCTCGAGGGAGCACACCGCGTCTCTTTCTTCGCATGGGACCGTGATGATTCCGCCGCTTCCCGACATCTTGAGGACATTGTAGCCATGGTGGGTCACCGCCATGAACTTGGCCAGGGCTGGATACCCAAGGATGGCGTTGTATGGTAGACGGATGTGCACGACGTCGAACTCGATGAGCTCGGTGCAGTAGTTCTTGCGTTCTCCGAAGGTGACAGGGAGGCGGAACTGCCCTATCGGTGTGGTGGAATCGTCGGTCACTCCTGAGAAAGGCTTGGTAGGCTGACGCTGGTCATATGGCACTTGGAGGTTGTCGAACGTGTCGACGGACAGGACATTGAGCCATGCGCCGCCATCGATGAGGGTCTTGGTGACTTGCACGTTGCTGATGACTGGTGAACAAAGCATCAGGAGGGCGCCAGTGGTCGCTGCGCACTTGAGCTGATCTGCCGAGTTGAAGGTGATGGCGCACTAGGACCACCTGAGCAGGCGCGTTGCTTCAAGCTTGGGAAGGACTGCATTCACTTCATGAGAAAATTGTTTGAAGATATGCTGCGAGGCTGTGGCCTGGGCTTCGCCCAAAATGCAGGCGATAGCGCGCAGCTCCTGGAAGCCCCCAACCCCCTCGTCTTGGTGGTGGTCGTCATTCCTTCTTGGCGGTGGCGGCAGCGGGGGAAGACCGGCGTTGCCCTGAGGACGATCCTCGCGAGGCTGGTCCCTCCAGGTGCCCTCGCGAGGATGATCCTGCCAGCGGTCCTCACGAGGCCGGTCGCGCCACTCCTGGCGCGGGCCACGGTCGTCCCAGCGCCCGCCACCACGTCCTCCTCCTCGGCCGTAGCCCCAGTCGCCGCCCTCGGGGCGTTGACCGAAGCGTCCTTCATGAATGGCTCTGAGCTCTTCACAGTCGCTGGTGTTGTGGGTATTCAGGCTGTGGAAGGCGCAGAACGGCCGGCTGCTCTTGGATGACTCGGGCTGGTCTCTGCCTTGCTTGGTGTCCGGCTCCGCTGCGAGCACGGCTGCTCCCTTGTGCTTCACGTCCTTGGCCTAGGCTTTCTTCTCCTCCGGGTCCATAGCCGGCAGCTCGAGGAGGGAGAGGCGCCCTTCCTCAGCTCTTGTGCACTTGGTCGCCAGGTTGAACAACTCCTGAGATGTGCACAGCTCCTCGTGGATAGCAAGCTCTTCCTTCATCTTGACGTCGCGGACGCCATCAGAGAACGCGGAGATGATGGCCTCGTCCGTCACCATGGGGATCTTGAGACGAATGTTGTTGAAGCGCTGGATGAACTTCTGGGGTGTCTCCGCTGGTTGTTGCTTGACGCGGAGCAGGTCACCCGCGGGCGCCGGGCGGTCGCGAGTGCCCTAGAAGTTGGCGACGAAGCGGTCGTGCATCTCGTCCCAGGAGGAGATCGAGCCTAGAGGCAGGTTCAGGAGCCACGAACGAGCGCCGTCTTTGAGTGCCATAGGGAACCAGTTCGCCATGACTTTCTCCTCGCCGTTGGCCGCCTCGATGCTCAGCTCGTAGAGCTGCAGGAACTCTGCGGGGTCGGGGGTGCCGTCGTAGCGAGGAGGCAGATCCGGCTTGAACTTGCCCGACCAGGCGACGCTCCGCAGCTCGGGGGTGAAGGCGCGGCAGCCGGCCGTGGTTGCCGGGGCCCGTCTTGGAGGTGGAGCTTGGTCTTGACACCCACGTGCCGTCACAGCAAGCGGCGCAGGGCCCTGCCACGGCAGATGATCCTGGCACGGCGGTGCGAAGAGCGGCGGAGCGTTCTCTCGCGGCCGAGGGACTTCTTGGCAGCTTCCTTCTTCACGCGCAGGCGCCAGACGCGGAGGGTCGCGTCGTGGAGCCGCGCGCCTTGGTGCCAAGGCGCCGTCTTGGGGCAGAGGTTGTGGAGGCGCTCCATGAGCTACGTCGCCCGTAGCTGGCGGAGGGTGAGGCGGGGAGAGGGACAGCGTAGGGGAGCCCCCCGCGGCGCGGACGAGCTCGGCGATGTGGTCGAGCCAATCATCATAGAGGTTGTCGACCGGGCGGTAGCGCAGGAGCTCGTGCACCATGAGGAGCGCGGCCCGTGCGTCCATGGGAGCCCGACGAGTGTGGGACGAGGAACCGGCCGGGGTCAGCGATGGAGTGGCGGTGCGGCTGTCCCGCCGCACCAAGGGGTGCAGCTAGGATGCTTGCTGCTCGTTCCCCGCCGGGCCGGTTGCAGCGTTGGTGGCAGGAGACGGGGAACAACGAGGTGGCCCACCGACGGGAGCCGTCTAAGCGACGCGGGTGGCTAGGGCAGCCCGGCGCTCAGCACGAGCACGGCGAGCGTCCTCCATGGAGACGACGGAGCAACTGGACGCGAAACGACAGAAAGGAAGCTCCGGCGCAGCCCTACCTGGCGCGCCAAATGTCCGATCACGGGTTCCAGCAAAACCCTTAAGGTTCGAACACTGGGGTGTGCGCGAAGATTTCCTCCCTACCGATCTACGCCCTAGCTTGCTAAGATCTCGCGAGCGTGGGACGAGGAACCGGCCGGGGTCAGCGATGGAGTGGCGGTGCGGCCGTCCCGCCGCATCGAGGGGTGCAGCTAGGATGCTTGCTGCTCGTTCCCCGCCGGGCCGGTTGCGGCGTTGGCGGCAGGAGACGGGGAACAACGAGGTGGCCCACCGTCGGGAACCGTCTGAGCGACGCGGGTGGCTAGGGCAGCCCGGCGCTCAGCACGAGCACGGCGAGCGTCCTCCATGGAGACGACGGAGCAACTGGACGCGAAACGACAGAAAGGAAGCTCCGGCGCAGCCCTACCTGGCGCGCCAAATGTCTGATCACGGGTTCCGGCAAAACCCTTAAGGTTCGAACACTGGGGTGTGCACGAAGATTTCCTCCCTACCGATCTACGCCCTAGCTCGCTAAGATCTCGCGGACGGACACGACGAACTCACAACACAAAGACACAAGATTTATACTGGTTCGGGCCACCGTTGTGGTGTAATACCCTACTCCAGTGTGGTGGTGGATGGATTGTCTCTTGGGCTGATGATGAACAGTATAAGGGGAAGAACAACCTCCTGAGGTTGAGGTGTTCTTGTGCTTGGCGAACTTGTGTGGGTGAGATGCCTCTCAATGAGCTGTTTTTGAGATGCCCTCTACTATGGTGGCTAGTTCTACTTATATAGGCCCTGGTCCTCTCCCCAAATATTGAGCGGGAAGGGAGCCAACAGCGGCCAATTTGAAAGGGGACAGCTAGTACAGCTTATCCTGACAAAAGCGGTCTTCGCCTGCGGAAGGCTCTGGTGGTGACGCCGTCTTGGGCTCCATGGTGACCTCCGTCCTGCCGTCCTGCTGGTCTTGGTCTCGTTGCACTGATATGGAAACCTTTGCTTGATGCCTCGGTACTCTGCGCCTGCGCTTGCCTCCTTAGCACCAAAGGGGAAAATAGGACACTACGTGCGCTGGCGCCCGCCTGATCTTGATCGTCATGGCTCACGTCACGAGAGCCTCGTGAGGTTTGCCCTGCCTTGATTTCTCCGCTCCTCGCGAGGCAGCCTGGTGAGGCCGCTCCTGAGGAGGTCTTGTGTCGTCCGCCCCGCGAGGCTTGGCCCCTCGCGAGGGTCTTGAATGTCTAGCTGATGAAGATGGGCCGTACAGGCCTGCTAGCTCAGCCACGCCGCGGGCCGTAGGCAGGCAAGTCTGGGGACCCCCGTTCCCAGAACGCCGACAGGGCTCTCCTCCTGTCCCCGATAAAGCTAGAGGGTACGTAAGCAGTGCATTTATGGCATTTGTCCTAAGACGCCGGCGATAAGTATAGATACAGTAGCAACTTTACACCGCTTGTGTGCCACTGTGGCAGCCCCTTGGACGTATGAAAGGAGGCCCACGGCGTACTGGAGGAGGATTCGAACTTTTGAACCTCTTGGCCCGGCATGCATGTGAGTAGCTAGCCGGAGCTCAGGAACACAGAATACACAATCAAGGAGGACTAGGGTCTTACGCTTCTCAGCGGCCCGAACCTGGATAAAAATCCGTCGTGTTAACCTTTAGATCCGCTCTTTGTACCACTCTTCCTCCCTGCAAACCATAGAAGGGACCCAAGTGATCCCATAGGTGTCGACTTTCGCTACACACCAACAACAAGAAGAACTTCTAGCCCAACCAGCCCCAAAACAACAAGAACGAATCTCAGGGCAAAGGCAAGTTTGATGCAAAGAACAAGCCGTCACATTCTACCAACTTCAAGAAGAATTCTCATAATGGGAAGGGATACAAACCTCAATTTTGGTAGCATCGCTCAAAATTTATATGGCTGCATCTACCTGCTGTCAGCTAACCTCGTGGTGCTCCAGGTATTCGTACATTTGTAACTAGGTACAATGACCACCGCAAGATGAAATAAGCTTATTCGTACGTTGACTTGCTGATTGCTGTGCGGAACGATCCTGTCATGTGTGGAGGAGAAAACAAGCAGTGCAAGCGAAGATGGAAATCAACTAAGGACTTATGAAATTATATATAATCTTCCTCAGGCAGGTCAGTATCCCCTTCGTCGAGATGACCGTGTTTTGTCATGCCGAGCTATTGATATGTGCTACTGTTTTGCAACACCGTTTTAGTATAGCTATTGTTTTCCTATCTTTTCAGATTCAGGACAATGAAGATGATTTCAGGGGAACTGCACAATATGGACTCATGTTGAGTCTTCTCTATTGCCTCATGTGTTTGCTGCAAATGTGTCAGCATCAGTTGCAAGATGAAGCAGCTAGCTAGCTATGGAGTTGCCAACATGCTCAAAGTGCTCGCAATATTGAGAAGAAACAAGCATGCCCAGGAAATTAATGTGTGCGCAGGGAGGCCCTTTGCTCAAAGAAGCATCGACCGATTTTCTTTATTTACACACCTTCTCACAGCTTTGTATTGGTTATAGTATGGTGAATCATTGAGATGCATAAACATGCTGAACTTTTGTTCTTCTGAATGTTAGTATGCATACCGTATCTTCTGAAGCTTAGTTTAATGTGAATGTTGACTAGCCTGTGAACCTTCACAATCTAGTAAGTGTATTGTAGGCCTGTTATTTGACACCTCACTTTGTCGCGCTACGCGACAAGTGTGAGTGTCTGCATCCAGTACCACATCCTCTAATTTGGTGGATGCCAAGTTGAAAAAGGTTACCGATGAGTAGCCATAAGCTGGAGGTGTCTTTTTTTTTCTTTCGAATGGGCAATAAGATGGAGAGTGTCTCGGGCTGCCTCTAGCACAAGGCCCTCCAGTACGAAACATGGGCAGCCGACTGGGCCGATACAAAAGCCTATCCATCTTAAAGCCCATTTGTTTTTGTTTTTTGCGAGGAGAAGCCAATATTTCTTGAAGAGGGGACGATCCTAGAAAAACCTCCTTCCTCCTTGCTTCCACTTATACTGCAGCTCGTTCTCCCGCTTCCGTCGCCCCCCAATTCCCCCTGCTCGTCCAGAAAACTACCGCTCACCTTCTTCCTCACTCGTATAGAAAATGCCTGCTCCTCTTCTTCCACTCCTACAGAAAACCCCAGCCCTCCTTCTTCCCCACTCACACTGCCACTAGGCTCGTCTCTGGCTACTCTGCTCAAACCCGTGAGCTCGGCGCGACGCCCAGAAGGAAAATGGAGTCGGCTGGCCCCAACGCCAAGAAGATGAGGCTCCTGCCAGCGGCGACGCCGGTTGTAGATCCTGCACCCGGCAGCGCGGGGAGAAGCAGCGAACCCCCCCCCCCCCAACCCGGATCTGAGGAACCGGTAGAATCTCCAGTGGACCGCATCAGCGATCTCCCAAACGTCATCTTTGAGGAGATCATCTCGCTTCTCCCCACCAAGGATTGCTGCCGCACACAAGTCCTCTCAACTCGGTGGCGCCCTCTATGGTGCACCGCGCCCCTCAATCTCGATTGTAGTCAGATATCTGTCCTTCCTGAATTTGATCTCCTCATAGCCATCGTCTCCTCTCACTAGCAGGGCCCCGTTCAACGCCTCTGCATCCCGACACGCTACCTGCTGTCCAAACCCGGCACGGTGGACGCTTGGCTGACTTCCCCTGAATTCAGAAAACTCCAGCAGTTTGAGTTCTACCATTACCACGAAAGTTTCATACCACAAACACACCAAGAATTCGTGCCCACACCACCGTTGCCCATCTTGCGGTTTTCCTCCTCTCTCCACACCGCCACCTTCGCCCGGTGCCATCTACCAGACAATCTGGTACAAATGCGTTGACTCCCACTCCTAAAAAAACTTTCGCTTTGTGGTGGTTTATCTATCGGAGACCTCACTGCACAGCATCATCCACTCTAGTTGCCCTGCCCTGGAGCGCTTGCTGATTGTTTTGGGAATAGAAATCCCTATCTGTTGTCTCCAAATAAAGTCGCCTCACCTTAAAAGCATTGGAATTTGTTTTGAAGGACAGCAGCTCATCATCGAAGATGCCCCTTCAGTTCAAAGGTTGCTCCTTGATGATTGTTATAAACCTTCGCAAATAACTGTCGTCTCTGCGCCCAAACTGGAGACCTTGGGTCTAATTAGTGCTCCGTTTGATGATCACAACAAGTTGGTGTTTGGCTCCTCACTTTTTCAGGTACCGTATATTATCATCTACACATTTGTAATCATAACCTGCATTTTTCATTTGTGCGCATAAGTTTCATATCATCTTGGAGTACACTTTGGGTACTAATATTATGTTATATGCTCAATGAAGAGTTCGTCCATGGATAGCCTATCAATGCTGCTGGATTTTGTCAAGACCTTATATAGCAGAATGTTTAGTTATGATCTGAACATAATTATTCGCTTGCTGCGATGCTTTCGGTCTCTGGAGAATTTATATATAAAGGTGATGATTTCATGCACATTGAAAGACCGTATATATTGTACTAGAATTAACCCTTCAACTGTTGCTCTTTCGACATACTCTTTTTTTAGACCTTAACTGTTTTCAAATCTTCATGTCTACTTAGGTACTGCAACCACATGGAGAAAAACGTATAACCAATCGGTGGCGTAATAAGCACCAGGATTTTCTCAGTTCTCATGACATTCGTTTGAGGACAATAAGGATGGCAAACATAAGCTTTGTCACATTCTTCCTGTTGAATGCGAGGTTACTATTGTCCATGAGGCTTAAGTTTTACCGCAAGAGATTTCTCACGGACGGACACGTTGAACAACAAAAAAAGAAGTTTCAGGTGGACAAATGGGCTTCTAAACGTGCTCGGCTTCTATTTACAACAAGTTATAGTCATCCTAAAATAATTTTTTTTGCACAGGATGTTGATTTTATGGATCAGACCGATCCATTTGTTTGTGACTGCGAAAAAGACTGGTTGGATTAGATGTTACTGCCATGTTCAATCTGGGTTTTTTCTAAAAATTTGATGAAGAATTAATCCTTGGGCTTTTTGTACCGTTTGTAAGCTTGAGTTGCATGTTGTTGCCCTCGTACTCCCCTCCACCTACCACTACACCGCCGCATCTTCCACGGCTGCTGTTTGTTCCCGTCTGATGCCTCGCCATCGTTCTCCGCCTTGGTTCGATCGCTGTGCCAGCCGCCGTCTGGCATTGTCAACATGGTCAACAACCAAGAGGAATCAGGAGGTGACTGTACGTGGGGAGGCTGGCAGTAGGGACCCACCAGGGTCATTACGCAAGCAGGTGCCTCGTTATTACAAGCCAAAAAAATACTTCCTCCTAATTGTTTGACAACTAGGTCCCACACCATTGTCAATGTAGTCAATAAACGAGAAAATTACACAACAAGCGGATAACACCAGGGACCCAGCAGCTCGCCCAGTTGTTTTTTAGTTTTAGAGACGGAGCTCAACTGCGCACTGTGCGGCGGCTGTGGCCCGTCTAGCCCACGCTTACGCTTTTATTTAAGCACATGACGAGCCCAGTTGATATCATTTTTCTTTCTGAAAATGGCTAGCCCAGTTCTTTTTTTTTGGAGAATACCAAAACTGAGGCCTACTTGCTTTTCTCAGCCCTGCTGGGCTGCAAATCTTTCAAGACGAGGAGGGATGTAAGTAGTAAGAAATGGGCTTCCCCACAAAATGGGCTATAAGTTGTAAGAAATGAGCTGTAAATTTTGAAACCAAAGCCAACCGGCAATTACATTAAAATATCATTTTTTCTAGATTTCTCTACTCTCTACTCTTATAAAATCCAAAGCCAACTGGCAATTACATTAAAATATTGTCTTTTCTCCCACAAGATAAACTCTCATACAAATGCATCTTCATGTTCCGTGCAACGCACGGTCATCTTGCTAGTTAAGATTTTAAATTTCATTCATTTTTTTGCGGAGAATTTTTTTTGAATTTTATTTTGATATAATTTTTAAAAAAATTATTTTTAACGTGACTCGAAATTTCATGATTAAAAGAGTTCGGACACCACCGAAATATGCAAAATTTCGTTGAATTTTTTAGCAGTGCCCAGAATATATGGTCTGTAATGCTAACAAAAAGAATATGGGCTTCAAATATCCTTAAGAATTAGCAAATGGGCTGTAAATTATTGAAAATAATGGCTAATGGGTTGTATGCTGTTTTCCATAGATTTGGAGGCTGACTTCTGGGCCTACTAGGTTGACGATGACGCTGTCCTAAATTTTTTTTGACGCGTACGCAAGGCTTTGTCAACTTAGTCAACACAGAGGAGTGACTATTGGATGTCCATCCAACGGCCGCTGTGCTTCTTCAATCTCTGATCTTCCTGCTCCAGCCGCCCAAACCAGCACCGGTGGGACTGCCTGCTTCCTCCTCCCGTGGCTGGCTGTGCTGCCGCCAGGCCATCCCTCTATCCAGCCGCACATCCTGTTATTTTCCGGCGACGTCAGCCTCACCCCGCAGCCGACCAGTCAGCGCTCGTACTCCCCTCAGCGTGGGCATCCGCTGCGGTGGCTTCGCCGGCTCCGGGTCGTTCCCTTCCTGGGCCTCGCCCTCGTCCATCGCGTTTGTGCTCTCGGCGCGGCGAGGTCAACATGGTCAACAAACAACAGCCATCGGAAGAGGCTGACAGTAGGGGCCCACACAAGGAAATGCCACTTTATTACGCACAAAATAATGATTCCTCCACCTAACAGTTGGGACCCACCAAAAGGGCCTCTGTATTTCGTGAAAAAATTGTCCCCCCCCCCCCGCTGTTAGCTCGGACCCACCAGCTATATCTTCGCACGCAAGGAAGTGCCTCCTTATTATGCATAAAAAAATGAATACTCCCCCTGCTAGCTAGGACCCACCATAGTGGGAGGCTGACTTGTGGGCCTGCTAAGTTGACAGGGACAGAGGGCTTTGTCAACTTAGTCAATATGAACGATTTTAGCTCTAGTGACCGTACGATGTCCATCCAACGGTCGTAGTGCTTCTTCAAGCTCTGGTCTTCTTGCTCTAGCCGCCCAAACCAGCGTCGGTCGTGCCGCCTGCTCCTGCCTCCCGTGGTCAGCTGTGCTGCCACGAGGCCTCACCGTCCCCTACTACTCCCGCCGCTGGCCAGGCCATCCCTCTACTCACCCACACCCCCTGTTATTCTACGGCGATGACAGCCTCACACCGCAGCCGAACCAGTGAACCCTCGTACTCCTCTCCACGTGGGCTTCCACTGCCGTGTCTTCCCTGGCTCCATGTCATTCCTTTCCTAGGCCTCGCAGTCGTCCACCGCCTTGGTGCTCTCGGCGCGGCATGGTCAATGTGGTCAATGAACGACTTCCATCGGAAGAGTACTGTACATGGAGAGGCTGACAGCTGGGTCCACGGCTGTAGCAAGGAAGTGCCTCCTTATTACGCGGAAAATAATGATTCCTCCACCTGACAGCAGGGACCCACCGGACGGGCCACCATATTTCATGATAAAACGTTTCCCCCCTGACTGCTGGACCCACCAGCTACATCTTCGCACGCAAGGAAGTGCATCCATATTATGGGCAAAAAAATGATTCGCCCCCTGACTGCTGGGACCCACCAGCTACATCTTCGCACGCAAGGAAGTGCCTGACAGTCAGGACCCACCTGGTCGAAGCGTACATAGTGTTGTCATTCTGGTCACGAACATGTACGTACATACTGGTCGATCGGTCTTTCTGCAGGCTGCAACGATGAACCGTGGCCGTGTAAGGTATGGCACGTGTCGTAGTAGAGGCGCGCACATAGCATGTCACGCAGTCCCGTTAATATCGTGTACACGTACGTACGGCGGCCAGGGTGCAAGAAAGTAAATACGGCCACATACGGACATACGGGCGGGGTCTCGAACACCTACTCGCGCATACGTACGGCCAGGGCTTGTGTACATGGCTGGGTCGGAACGGAGAAACTGCGTCGTCGTCGTGGTCATCGGGAGCCAACCGGCTTGGACCGAACAGCCAATCGAAATGAGGCCTGGCGTACCGCAGAACGGAGGAAACGGCCTTGTGTTCGAATGGCCACGGTCGAAACGGGATCCTGTTCATCGGGAGCGGTCTGGCGTACCGAAAACGGAGGAAACGGACTTCTCTTGGACCTCCTATGGTCGAAACGGGGTCCTGTTGATCAGGAGGGGTGTGGCGTACCGCAAAACGGAGGAAACAGACTTGTGTTGGAGCGCTACGGTCGAAACGGGGGTCTGTTGATCGGGAGGGGTGTGGCGTACCACAAAACGGGACTCCACGGGATACTGTTCATCTCCACCATCGACCTCTTCCAGCCTCCACCTGCGATTGTTCATCCACGGGCTCCTGTTCATCCAGCCTCCACCGGCTACTATTCAACCAGCCCTCTCCACGGGGTCCTGTTCAACTACCCTCCACGGGCTACTATTCATCCAGCCCTCCACCGGCTACTGTTCAACCAGCCCTCCACTGGGTTCTGTTCATCCAGCCCTCCACGTGGTCCTGTTCATCCACCCCCAACCGGCTCGATCGGGGTCCTGTTCATCTAGCGGTAACGGCCTCTACTACCACGGGGTCATGTTCATCCACCCCCCACCGGGAACTGTTCATCCAATCCCCCCAACAATGCTCACTGTTCATCAAGAGGTAGCAGGTTCGATCGACTTTAGTTAGCACCAGTAGCGAAATAATCGCTCGATCGGGTTCAGTTAACAGCCATCGATCGATCGCTCGGGTTCAGTAACGCGTAGCCTGCAGTGCAATCACTTGGGTTCTGTAGGCGAACGCCTTGCTTGGGTTCAGTTAGAGCCCAGCGCCTCGCACCCACACACGTACGTGTACGAGAGAAACGTGCATCGCTCGGCCCGCGACCACCCACCGTAACCGGGAACTCCCCGATATTTTCCTCGACCTCGCTTCTAGCACGGTTTTTCCCATCATGGATGGCCCAAAGAATGTCATGCAGCTGCATCTCCGGCCCGCCCAGGACGAAAAGCCCATTTTCTGTCATAGAAATAAGATCCCACCACATCTATGATGATACCGGGTTTTGTCACAATTATCATCATAGAAGTGTCATAAGCATGACAGAAAAAATCGTTTGGTCCAAAATGTCACGGATGTGTCTTTTTTTGTAATGAGAGCTTGAGCCTGAAATTCCTATCAGAACTAGTCCTCCTAGATATGAATTGCCTAAGGTATTGGAAGGTTATGTTATGAATGAGGAGACAACTAGAGACATTCTTGCTTGTAAGGATAGAGATGATCTAGAAAAATTGTTATGCAAGTATAAAGAAAGGACTTTGAATGCTGAAATGAAATGTGATCCTCAGTTTCTAATTCACCTATATTTGTTGACGATAAGGATTTTGAATTCTCTGTCGACCCAGAGTAAATTACTTTGGTTGAATCTGATCCGTTCCATGGTTATGAAACTAAAACTGTTGTGGCACATCTTACTAAGTTTAATGATATAGCTACCCTTTTTGCTCAGGATGAGAAAGTTCGCTATTATTATATTCTCAAATTATTTCTGTTCTCATTAAAGGGTGATGCTAAAGCTTGGTACATACTCTTGCTCCTGGTTGTGTGCGTAGTCCCCAGGATATGATTTGTTACTTCTCTGAAAAATATTTTCCTACACATAAGAAACAAGCTGCCTTACAGGAAATATTTAACTTTGTGCAAATTGAAGAAGACAGTCTCCCACAAGCTTCGGGGAGGCTTCTCCAATTGCTTCATGCTTTGCTTGATCATCCTCTTAAGAAAAATGAAATACTTGATATCTTCTGCAATGGACTAACCGATGCTTCTAGGGATTTCTTGGATAGTTGTGCTGGTTGTGTTTTCAGGGAACGAACTATTGGGCAAGCTGAAGAATTATTGAATAACATATTGAAAAATTATGAAGATTGGACTCCGCCTAAACCACCGCTTAGACCCACTCCGAAGAACAGGGGCATCTTATATCTCAGTCCTGAAGATATGCAAGAGGCAAAGAAATCTGTGAAGGAAAAAGGTATTAAAGCTGAGGATGTTAAAAATTTACCTCCTGTTGAAGAAATACATGGGGTTGATACACCACCACCACATAAGGTGGTAAAGGTAAGCTCTCTAATGAAATTCAATGATAATGATAATCCTCACAATATGCACCCTAGCCAATGCTTTTATGAGTTTGAAAATTACATTAGAAAGCGAGATCACTTCAATGCAAATGTTATGAAACAATTGAAATACAATTCTGATATGATTCCTCACTTGAGTGACTTGTTATTTAGAATTTCAAATGATGTTAGAGGTGTGGGAAAGCATGCTTCGATGGTTCAAACTCAGTTAGAACAAGTTTCTAAATCTCAAAGAGAGTTGTTAGATGAAATGAACAACAATATAAATGACTTTGCTATTAGAGTAGCCACTAGAGGAGGTAAGGTGACTCTGGAACAACTTTATCCTGAGGGACACCCAAAGAGAATTGAAAAAGATTATCAAAGAATTAACACTGATGCACCTAGTCCTTCTAAAAAGAAAAAGAAGAAGAAAAGTGATAGGACTTTGCATGCCTCTAGTGAACTGAAGCAAAAAAACCTCCTGATAATGATAATGAAGTATCTATCTCTGATGCTGAAACTCAACCTGGTAATGAACACTCACCTTCTGATAATGAAAAAGATAATGATGAGGTTTCATGAAAATACTCAAACAAATGATAAAGAACCAGACAATGATGTTGAGATAGAACCAACAGTTGATGTTGATAACCCACAACCCAAGAATAAAAGATATGACAAAAGAGACTTTGTTGCTAGAAAACATGGTAAGGAAAGAGAACCATGGGTTCAAAAACCTATGCCCTTTCCACCTAAGTCAACTAAAATGATGAAGAATTTGAACGCTTTGCTGAAATGCTGAGGCTAATCTTTTTGCGTACTCGCTTGACTAACATCTTGAAAATGCCTCCTTATGCAAAGTACATGAAAGACATCATCACCAATAAGAGAAAAAATATCGGAAGCTGAAATCTCCACCATGCTTGCTAATTATACTTTTAAATATGGAGTACCTAAAAAACTTGGAGATCCGGGAATACCAACTATACCTTGCTCCATCAAAAGAAATTATGTGAAAAATGCTTTATGTGATTTAGGAGCTGGTGTTAGTGTTATGCCTTTCTCTTTATATAAAAGACTTGATTTGAATAAACTCACACCTACTGATATATCTTTGCAAATGGCTAACAAATCAACTGCCATACCTATCGGTATTTGTGAGGATGTGCCCGTTGTTGTTGCTAATGTTACTATCTTGACTGACTTTGTTATACTTGAGATGCCCGAGGACGACAACATGTCGATTATCCTTGGAAGACCCTTTTTGAATACAGCAGGGGCTGTTATTGATTGCAATAAAAGCAAGATCACTTTTCATATGAATTGTAATGAGCATACTGTGCACTTTCCGAAGAAACAATTCCAAGTGAATTGTATTAATGTTATTGAAAAATCTCCGACAATCACTATTGGAAGTTTTCAACTACCTCTACCTACTGCTAAAAAGAAAAATGAAATGCTTATTGTTGGGGACATTCATATCCCCGTTGAGGTAACTTAGTGATTTACGAAAGTTCTTCAGTTTCATGCTAATCGAAAGTGGTTGTTAATAAGACTTGATCAACCTTATTAATGGATCATTTTTGAGAGGTATGAAGTTGATGAATTTAGTGAGCACTACCTTCTGTCCCTATCCTTTGTTTTCTGTTTTTATTAGTTAAATAGAATAAAATGCCATGTTTTATCTGTTTTCTTAATTTTCCGTGCAATAAAAAATGACCAAAAATAAAAGTTCTCAGAATGCCCTAAAAATTTAATACGATTTTTTCTGAATATTTAAGATTTTTTGATGCAAATAACATCAGAGGGAGGTGCACCAGGTGGGCACAACCCACCTGAGCGCGCCAGGACCTCCAGATGCGCCCTGGTGAGTTGTGGTCCCCACATGGGCCCCCTCACTTATCTCTTCATACCACATCATCACCTACCTCCAGAAAAAAATCACCATTGCTCTCTCTCTCTCTCTCATGTTCTTGCCCTCAAACCCGCAGATTCCGATATCTTTGCTCGAAGCTCCGTTTTTGAAACTGTTTCAGGGGATTGTTGCTTGGTATGTGACTCCTCCGTTTGTCCAATTAGTTTTTGTTTTAGTGGTTTATATTTTGAATAATTAGCTACTCTTGGTGCTGCTGTAGATGAGCTTGCATATTGAATTCTTAGAGTTCTAACTAGTTTGAATGCTTGTTATGGTCTCTATGCATCCCATATGAGTAGTTTCTACCAACCTTGTGAAGTTTTGTTAAAAAAAATTTGTGGCCAAAATTTTCCAGAAAATTGTACGTGAATATGATGAACCTCTTTGGAAGGAGTTCTTCGAGGAGGAGATCCTCGGAGGCATCTTCTAGTAGCAGCTCCGCTCGTCGGTCTTATGTTTAACCAAGTGAAAGTTCCATACGAGATGCCGCCACCAAAACATGCCTATGGCCATGTGACGATTATAAGGCGAGTGTGGGCATTAAGGAAGAATTTGAGCAATATGTTCACAATGCCGAGCTCGGTCCCTACATTTCAAATAAGTGCAACCAACACCTCACTCTCACTGAATCATTTGTCAAAGGATTTAAATTTCATCCCTGTGAGTCTTAAACTATATGAAAATCCATTCACCATATCTTTAGAGGGATTTGCTCACCACTTCAAAATCCCATTCTGGGGTTCGCTTGACGAACTGCCAAGGTCTGAGTTTGAGATGTTCTTGCCTAGTCTTTGCTATGGTGAGACTAAGGGAGTGACGCAAGGTAGAATAAAGAGCATCCATTTTCCTGCAATCCAGTAATTTGATTTATTTAATGGAAAGTGCATTGTAGCAAACAAGATTGTAGTACACTTTGTGCTCCAGACTTGAGCCACATACGCACCGCTCTCACTGGTGACAAGAGTTATAACCTTGGAGCGATTGTTGCACGTGGGTTGCAACATAACACTGGTAGTGGATATTTTTATGGTGGAATTTATGCCACTCGCTTAGCAAGAGAGCTGGGTGTTCGTCCTTTGCCTTATGATCCTATTTTACCCATGCAGTACTTAGACTTTGATGCTATGAAATGTCATAAAATCCTTAAGGGTGAACCCCATAATTTCACATATAAATTGTTGTTTAATCAAAGTTCCAGTGTGCACACATATTTGCCTGCGCCTGCTCTCTTTGATGTTCACGGTAGGGGAAGATATTTTGCTCTTGAGAGCGAGGCCTGAGCTCATAACGCGGCGGTTGTGGCCGCACGGTAGGCTGAGGCTTCCGCACCGAGAGCCTCCATGAGCTATCACTCCGATTACTATGCAGGCTACTGACTGATTACCAACTTAGGCCAAAAGCCTAAGCTTGGGGGAGTACATGTTCACACATTTCATTTCAGTTGTTAGTGTTCACACTTTTTCATTGTATTTACCAAGATAAATTTATTTTCTTGCTTTCTTCTTGTGTGTTTGAAAAACTTTGAGAAAATACAAAAAATATTTCGTGCTTCTTTTTTATTTTTCTTCCTAGTTTAAATTGTTGTAGCACTAAAAAGAAAACCCAAAAAGATTTCCTTTTTCTTCTTTTATTTGTTGGGAGCTTTCCCGTGTAAATAGTTTTTCTCATTTTGCTTTTCCCTTTTATTTGCTTGTATAAGAAACACCAAAAACTCCAAAAATATTTCAGTGTGTTTCTCTGAATTTCTTTTGTTTTTATTGAGTCATACCGAGGAGAAGACCACGATGAAAATGTTGAGTGGCTCTCATATGCATTATTGTTGATCTAACAAAGAGCCCATATTACCTTGTCTTCTCCTTTTGAATAAAATGTTTGCAGATTCCAGCTTAGTCCATGGCACTCTTGCACTATTATTATTTTCATATCGTTCGGTCGTGCAAATGAAAGGCAACAATGACGATATTTGATGAACTGGCCGTGGCAGAGAGAAACGGGTATGAGCTCGACTTGTTCTGTTTTTGTAAATATGTTTAACCTAGTATCCATGATTCAGCCTATTATGATAAAACATGTTTGCAATGACAATTAGAGATTATAGTTTCTCATGCCATGCATAAGCAGCTAGGAGTGGATAATGATTTATCTTAGATGTCAACATTGTGTTAAAATGATTGTGATGTAGTATGATGATATGGTATCCTCCTCTGAATGTTTGAGTGGCTTGACTTGGCACATGTTCATGCATGTAGTTGAATCAAAACCAACATAGCCTCGATGATATTTATGTTCATGGTGTTCATATCCTACTCATGCTAGTATCCAATGTTACTTATGCATAATGCATGTTCATGACCGTTGTTGCTCTCTAGCTGGTCGCTTCACAACCTATTTGCTAGCATTCGCCTATACTAAGCGGGAAATCTGCTTGTGCATCAAAAACCTTGAACCCAAGTTATTCCAGATGACTCCACCATACCTACCTATATGCGGTATTACCCTGCCGTCCTAAGTAAATTTGCATGTGCCACCTCTAAAAACTTCAAATAAATATCCTTTTTGTGTGCCTGGATTGTTCATAGAACGACAAGAGGTAGTCGGTATCTTCCATGCTAAGCGGATTAATCTCAAGATGAGTGTTTATTTACTCGTCATTCCATGACAAAGGGGCGGTAATAGGGATTCCAAGTCCCAAACTGCAAACAGAAAAGAGCTTACAAATAATCAAACAAAAACTCCTACGGAGTCATAACCTTTACTTTATTGCTTGGGAACCGCCACTAATGTGTTTAGCATGGAAGATATTGATAACTGATGGTCGCGAAGTAAACAAGAAGGGTGCACCTCTCAAAATTTCATTTACCTCTGTTTCAAAAACTTGAGCTCTAGCACCTCTGCAAATCACTGCTTCCCTCTGCGAAGGGACTATCCACTACTGCAGGATGCTGCTAAAGCGACACTGCGCTCAGAGACCCTTCGAGAAACTGTGTGCGATGCAATAATCGCAAACGGTGCTGTATGAAAACCGTCAGAAATGTATAAAATGTTTGTGATGGCGGATGCATCAAACAAGGTTCAGGTTTTAGTTGCGTGTGCGATGAAGGGCATACGGTTCAGTTCAATTAACTGTTTGCGATGAGGAGGAACAAAAGAAACGGGTAGCCAGATGAAGGCGTGTGCGATACACAGCATACGGTTCACTCGGATGAACTGTTTGTGATTAGGCAACACAAAAGAAACGGTCAGCCAGATGAAGGTGTGTGCGATATACAGCATACGGTTCACTCGGATGAACTGTTTGTGATTAGGCAACACAAAAGAAACGGTCAACCAGATCAAGGTGTGTGCGATATACGCATGCGGTTCACTCGGCCCTTGTCGTCAGTTGTGTGACCTCTGTGGCAACCGTTCGCTCCCCAGGCGCCTCTTCGTGTACCACGGCAACCGTCCACCGCCTCTTCGCCTTTCCCTCTCAATTTGGAACTGATGTCGCACGCTCTTCCTCCCTCCTCCATTCGCCTTCACCCCTCCATGGAACAAGCCAGAAACGACCCCATTATTCTTGCCCCGATCTGAATGATGACGCGGTGGAGGAACTCATTGATCGGTGTGACGTCAGCACCTCAGCTAGCATGCCAGGTTCGTTCAAGACCATTCTCGACTCAACTAATAACATCATTACAAGGAACCCAAGGGTCCAGGAGCGGTTTGATCTCCCCTATCTTCTTGGTCGTGACCCTGCTGACTGGCGCGGGGATGAGGGAAGCCTCGCCTTGTGCAAGTTGATGCCGCTTGATAATGATACATATGATGTTAAGATGCCATCGCTTGAGGGAAAGGCTTGGGCAGGCACAAATGGAGATTGGGTTGTTTACATTGGGTACAACTGCGAGTGGGAACTTGTGAATGTGTACACTCGTCACCGGGTTCCACTTCCAAAAATCTCAGACGACTGCCCAAAGCTTGAGTACAACGGTATTCTACGTGAGTTCAAATACGATCATGGTGACTATCTTCTACGGAAGATAGCAATTTGTCGAGTTCCCAGCCGCTATTGGGATTACTCGAACTATGAAGTTATTGCTATCTTCGACATGCTTGTTGCCTTCCTTACTTCCACGCCTCGATGGATATTGCTCAAAAATCAGTTTATGTACACTGATGAGTACTGTGATGCAATTCAATACGAGGGTCTTGTGTTTGCTGCCACCACTCGTGGCACTGTTTTTGCATGGAATCATCATGCTTTCAGTACATTAGTTTTCCACCATAATTATAATTGTTTCATCCACATGCATGCGGGTTAGCTAGTTTCCCTTTACTAATTAATTAACCTTCTTATGTTTCCAAGGTCCTGTGAACATTCCACCACCTATACTTTTAAATTTTTATAACCAAGGGGGAGATGACGATGCTGATGATCACGAGCATGAGGACTAGCTGGACCCATATACTCAGTGGAGCCTGGCAACTTATTCCGATGGATCACCTCTTCTTCTTGTCTGTATATAGGGCACTGCTGATGTTACTAAGGAAGCAGGTGTTGGCTCGCATGGTCGCACTCTCCGGACCTGTTGCAACATCTGTTGCAGGGTATTCGGGATGGATACTAGTGTACTAGCACCAACACCTTCTCCCTGGTTCAGTATTGAAAGTCTTGAAGGAAACTCGCTCTTCCTTGGACAAAACTATCCAATGATGGTGGAAGGCGATCCAGCTACTGTTGACGCAACATTACTACCATTTATGAGAAGCAACTGTATCTATTCCTCGGACATTGCTATGCTTCCCTACCATCCCAATATGGGTCCTGACATAGGCCGCTTCAGCCTGGATGATCAGTCCTGCGTTGGTCTTGAGATTGACAGTAGCTGGCCCTTCCCAGAGAATCACTTCTGGTTCAAAGCAAGCGTTTCCAACGCCGACGAATGGTTGAGCTAAAGTTCATTTCATCGCTTTGTTATTTGTTGTGTGAGAAAAACTTCACTAGAATGTTTTGTTGGAAATGATCTATAATCCAACGTGTACCGTCATTGTCGTTGTGGGCTGATGACTTGTTGTATGTAATCAATGGTACATTTTCATATGCGCCTGCTAGTGGTGTCCATATGAACAGTGCTAGTGATTTTAGTTGCAAAAATTAGATAGTGCTAGTGATTTTTAGCTGCATATTTTGACAAATCGCAGTGTTACAAGGTTGACAAATGGCAATGTTACTAGATAAACAAATGTCAATCTTTCCAGTTTGACAAATGGCAACATACCCAAAATGACAGATATGCAAATCTTACCCAATTATTTGTACGTGGTTGCACACGGGTCATGCAAAACAACCGTTTGTGTTGAAGGGATGCAGAAATCCTGCTCGGCACATTTTCCCTTGGCTTCCTGGGGAAGTTGTCGGTTTGCATCTGAGTGTTCTAACTAAAACGTTTGCGATGAGTGTTTTATATTTAAAAACCATTGACGTTTTTTCAAAAGAAAATCGTTTGATAAGTCTGTACATTAAGAGAGAAAAACGCAAGTTTGTTCAAACCATATCTTTCATTCAGTCACACTGTGAATTTATATTCCTATGATCAAGAATTCACGATACAGTATTAAACCCCAAAAAAATATTTCCGGTGGCGGCGGCGGCGTGCCGCGCCATCATTGTTGTTGTCGTCCTCCGGGACGCCGTTGTTGAAGTCTTCAAGGTAGCACAAAATGTTCTTCACATGTAAATCAAACATCATGTCGTCGCGCGATCGACGGGCGGAGCACGGGAGGACGGCAACTGGCGCCGCTGAGAGGTAGCAGTCGACAGCAGCATCCCATGCTGCCGAGGGGGGCGCGCGCACAGGCACGGGCATGGGCGCGGGCGCTGGCACTGGCATGTACACGAGCTCGCGCGGGTCCGCGGAGACCTTGCTGACGCCCGCGGCTTCCAGCTCTACGATAGTGCTAGGCGACCAGCCCGTCAATGCTACGGGGATGGTCGCTGGCGCGGGCGCGGGGATGGGAGCGGGCACAGGAGCGGGGGCAGCAACCGCCGCAGCCAGCTCGTTCTGGGCCGTGTCCATGAGGCCCCATTCCTCCGGCTCGGAGTCGACTTCACCAAACTTGAAGACTAGTGGCAGATGATCGTTCTGCGGCATGGCGTTGGTGGAGGTCTGCGGCTGCAGGAGGGAGGGGAATGGGATGCGAACAGTAAGGCCGCCCGTATTAAACAGCGGCTCGGGTGCCATTAATGGAGAGGAAGGCGGGCGGCCATGTAAGTCAAAGGGCTCGCTTCCCAATGAGCTTGCGCAGCGTACAGCTCGCATGCTTCCCGGTGAGCCTGCGCATTGGAGGACAGCTTGCACGCCTCTTGGTCAGCCTGCGCACCGGACTACGCTCGCACGCCTCCTGTTCAGTCAAGGTCAAGCAGTTGTCCGCAAGGCACCTCCTACAGCCATTAAAACCAAGACACGTGGCGTCACGTGAATGGTTAAAGGAACGCACACGGTTTGAATTCTACAAACGTTTGAGATATTAAAGTGGCAACTATTTTTTCAAAATGCCTTTGTTGGCTGTCATTATTCGAGTGCGCCTTCTCTCAAAATGGACACGAAAAATGCCACAGCATGTTGGGTGCCATTCCATGATAGCATGCCAAGTTTCATGAATTTCAGACGAGTTTTGGATTTACTAGAATTTAAAAACCAGGCATCTCAATGTTTTGCCGGGAATCAACGGTGCCTTGGTGTTTGAAATTCATTCCCATGTCTTGCATGGGACCTAAGCATGCACCCAAGGACACAGATTTGATTTTTCAACCAATTTATATGAACTGGAGCATGTGCATGTAGTTCAAATTTGAATTATGCACATAAATGCATTGAAAACTCAGTTAATACATAAAAATATCCAAACAAATCGCGAAAATCCCAAAAATTGACACAACACTCATGTTGTTCTATCTTGACACGAGAAAATTTATGAAAGCAATAAGAGGCAATGGATATCGTTTCGTACCCAAAGGTGGGACGTTCCCTACCGAAACCATCATGCTAGTTGTGAGAAGCTCTGGTTTGTGAGAAGAGTACACCCGAACCTGCCCCGAATGGGACAATTTTTTTACCACGGCATGTTGATGCCGCTCCATGATAGCATGCCAAGTTTCATGAATTTCAGACGAGTTATGGATTCACTAGAATTTAAAAACCAGGCATCTCAATGTTTTGCCGGCAATCAACAGTGCCCTGGTGTTTGAATTTCATTCTCATCTCTTGCATGGGACCTAGAAATTCACCCAAGGACACCGATTCGATTTTTCAACCAACATTAGTGCATTGGAGCATGTGCTTGTAGTTCAAATTTGAATTATGCACATAAAATGCCTAGAAAATCAAGTTAATGCATAAAAATGTCCAAACGAATGCCGAAAAATCACAAAAATTGACACAACACTCCTGTTGTTCTATGTTGACACTAGGAAATTTTTGAAAGCAATAAGAGGCAATGGATATCGTTTCATCCCCAAAGGTGGGACGTTCCCTATCGAAACCATCATGCTTGTTGTGAGAAGCTCTGGTTTGTGAGAAGCTTACACCCGAACCTGCCCCAGATGGGACAAAACTTTTACCACGGCGTGTTGATGCCGCTCCATGATAGCATGCCAAGTTTCATGAATTTCAGACGAGTTATGGATTTACTAGAATTTAAAAACCAGGCATCTCAATGTTTAGCCGGCAATAAACAGAGCCCTGGTGTTTGAATTTCATTCCAATCTCTTGCATGGGGCCTAGAAATTCACCCTAGGACACACATGTGATTTTTCAACCAACTTTGGTGCATTGGAGCATGTGCTTGTAGTTCAAATTTGAAATATGCACATAAAATGCCTACAAAACCTAGTTAATGTATAAAAAAGGCCAAACGAACCCCGAAAAATTCCAAGATTAAACACAACACTCATGTTGTTCTATGTGGACACTAGAGTTTTTTTGAAAGTAATAAGAGGCAACGGATATCGTCCCGTCCCCGAATGTGGTACGTTCCCTATCGAAACCATCATGCTTGTTGTGAGAAGCTCTAGTTTGTGATAAGCTTATAACCAAACCTGTCCCAAATGGGACAAAATTTTCACCACGGCATGTTGATGCCGCTCCATGTTAGCATGCCAAGTTTCATGAATTTCAGACAAGTTTTGGATTTACCAGAATTTAAAAACCAGGTATCTCAACGTTTTGCCGGCAATGAACAGTGCCCTGGTGTTTGAAATTCATTCCTGTCTCTTGCATGGGACCTAAGCATGCACCCAAGGACGCACATGTCATGTTTCAACCAATTTGTATGCACTCGAGCATGTGCATGTAGTTCAATTTTGAATTATGCACATAAAATGCCAAGAAAACTCATTTAATGCATAAAAATGTCCAAACGAACCCCGCAAAATCCCAAAAATTGACAGAACACTCCTGTTGTTCTATGTTGACACGAGAAATTTTTTGAAAGAAATAAGAGGCAATGGATATCGTTTCATCCCCAAAGGTGGGAGGTACGTTCCCTACCGAAACCATTAGGCTTATTGTGAGAAGCTCTGGTTTGTGAGAAGCATATACCCAAACCTGCCCCAAATGGGACAATTTTTTTACCACGACATGTTTATGCCGCTCCATGATAGCATGCCAAGTTTCATGAATTTCAGACGAGTTTTGGATTTACTATAATTTAAAAACTAGGCATCTCAATGTTTTGCCGACAATCAACGGTGCCCTGGTGTTTGAAATTCATTCCCATTTCTTGCATGGGACCTAAGCATGCACCCAAGGACACATATTTGATTTTCAACCAATTTATATGCACTGGAGCATGTGCATGTAGTTCAAATTTGAATTATGCACATAAATGCATTGAAAACTCAGTTAATGCATTAAAATGTCCAAACGAACCCCAAAAATCCCAAAAATTGACACAACGCACATGTTTTTCTATGTTGACACAAGAAAAAAATTGAAAGCAATAAGAGGCAATGGATATAATATCGTCCCCAAAGGTGGGACGTTCCCTATCGAAACCATCATGCTTGTTGTGAGAAGCTCTTGTTTGTGAGAAGCATATACCCGAACCTGCCCCAAATGGGACAAATTTTTTACCACGGCATGTTGATGCCGCTCCATGATAGCATGCCAAGTTTCATGAATTTTAGACGAGTTTTGGATTTACTAGAATTTAAAAACCAGGCGTCTCAATGTTTTGTCGGCAATCAACAGTGCCCTGGTGTTTGAATTTCATTCCAATCTCTTGCATGGGACCTAGAAATTCACCCAAGGACACACATGTAATTTTTCAACCAACTTTAGTGCATTGGAGCATGCGCTTGTAGTTCAAATTTGAATTATGCACATAAAATGCCTATAAAACCCAGTTAATGTATAAAAAGGGCCAAATGAACCCCGAAAAATTCCAAGATTAAACACAACACTCCTGTTGTTCTATGTTGACACTAGAAAATTTTTGAAAGCAATAAGAGGCAACGGATATCGTCCCGTCCCCAAAGGTGGTACGTTCCCTATCGAAACCATCATGCTTGTTGTGAGAAGCTTTGGTTTGTGAGAAGCTTATACCCAAACCTGCCCCAAATGGGACAAAATTTTCACCACGGCACGTTGATGCCGCTCCATCATAGCATGCCAAGTTTCATGAATTTCAGACGAGTTTTGGATTTACTAGAATTTAAAAACCAGGTATCTCAACGTTTTTCCGGCAATCAACAGTGCCCTGGTGTTTGAAATTCATTCCCATCTCTTGCATGGGACCTAGAAATTCACCAAGGACACACATGTGAGTTTTCAACCAACTTTGGTGCATTGGAGCATGTGCTTGTAGTTCAAATTTGAATTATGCACATAAAATGCATAGAAAACCCAGTTAATGTATAAAAAAGGCCAAACGAACCCCGAAAAATTCATTCCCATTTCTTCCATGGGACCTAAGCATGCACTGAAGGACACAGATTTGATTTTTTTAACCAATTTGTATGCATCGGAGCATGTGCATGTAGTTTAATTTTGAATTGTGCAAGTGAAATGGCTAGAAAACCAGTTTATTGTTTAAAATGTCCAAACGAACCCTGAATAATTCCAATTCTTTTACGACACACATATAGTTGCATGTTCACTGCGGATAAAAGGTCTAGCAATTCAAACAACGTCCATTGTCGCTGTGACCCCATTTTGTAATTCAAATCAAGTAGATCCCGCATAGTTTATTATCACCAACTGTGTGAGATGTAGTACAAAATATCTTGGAGCATCGTCGGTGTATAGTACGCCTATGGCTTACGCGAGAAGGTGTGTCGGCTACAATCCACAGCCGGCGTGTCAAGCACACTAGTTCACTCCCCAAAAAGTCCCGCCTCTGCATCCCTCGCAATCTCAAAAATATCTACCGCCTGGAAGGTTTTAATGTTTTATAGCACACGATTAGTATGTGCGGACTATGTGTGATGTCTGTTACTCACGCTCTGCTTCAGTCCCTTGATTCAAATTTTCAGTAGCCCCGGCATTTTACTCCCGCCTCTGCATCCCTCGCAATCTCAAAAATATCTGCTCGCCCTTGATCCAAATTTTCAGTAGCCCCGCCTTGTTACTCCCGCCTAGTAAAATTTTCAGTTGCCGCAGTATTTCCTCAAACACAACCTTGCTCCCCCCTCCACACACACACCCCAAAACCTGCGCTCACACAGACACACACAACCCTCGAAACCATTGGTAGGTCGCTGCCATCGTCAGCGCCTCCATCCTCAACCTCTGCCCGTGTGCCGGGGAGCTCGAGGAGCCAATGGACAAACAGAGGTTTATCGCGGCCTTTTCGCCCGACGCTGGTGAGGTGGCCGCCGAGGTGTCCCCATCGTCCTCCACGGGCCCGATCCACCGTCGCCGGTCCCCCGATCCGCCCGCCGCCGCGCCCCTACACCGGTTCAAGGACTTCCCCGTCCTCCCTCAGACCCGGCAGCCGACGAAGTCCTACCTCGGGGTCCGGCAGCAGCGGTGGGGGACGTGGGTCGCCGAGATTATAGATCGAGAGGCCCACACCCGCCGGTGGCTCGGTAGCTTCCACGCGGTCGAGCTCGCGGCCATGGAGTACGACCGCTAGTAGGTCAGCTACCACGGCGCGGTGGCTAGGCTCAATTTCCCCTTCGGCACACATCCAGTCGACCTTGTTCCGCCGGAGCCAGGGGTGGTGAGCTCTGCTATGGCGCGGGAGGACCGCGAGGCATGGGAGCGCCTCGAGGCCAAGGCCGCCGATGGGCCCTACATGCAAGAGCTCCGCCGGCAGCACCCGGAGCTCGTGGAGACTGAGCGGGTGATCTTTGCCGGCGCGGAGGGCGGCGAGGTTATCACGCTCTCCTCCGATGACAAGGTCAAAGGCGGTGAGGACGGCGGCACCGAGGGCGGCGAGGTGGGCCCCGAGGACGAGGAGATCGACGTCTACGAGTGGAGGAGTGCCTTCCCCAATGACCCCGACGACGGTACTGGCCCGGACCCAGCTCGCGGCACACCGTACATGACGAGAAGGATTGGCTCGACCTCTACTTAGACCGAAAGTAGTTTAGCTTAGTTTAAATTTATGTTTTATGTTCGGTTATGCAAAACTATCTATGTTTATGTTTGAATGCATGCTACTTTCGGTTGAACCTGCTTTGAACTTGAACAAATTGAAGTTTACAGCCTTAAGTTTAGGGGATCGACTAGAAAAAGGCCAAAAATGGCTGGAGTATATATATATATATATATATATATATATCCACTAAGGGTTTTAGTCCTTTATCTTTTTAAGGATCGCCTAGAGATGTCCTAATGACTTGTTTATTTCCGTTCTTCACAATGTGATGCTCTATATGTGCAACTATTTGTCATGCAGTTCAATTTCATCAATAACAGCTTCAACAATACCACTATGAATTACGATATTTGGTTGATGTTAAGGATATTGCAGTTAACATGCCTTTTCATTTTTCAATTGTTGTTTAGCAACATGCATTATACTGAATGACTAAATATGCTATCCCAGGCTACATAGCAATAAGGAAGAGTGTTACCTTAATGTTCTGATGATGTCTAGATATACATGTAATAAAATCTTATATAATGGGATGGATGGAGTGTTCTCCTACATAATTTTTCAATTGTTGTTTAGCTTCTAATATTAACTTGGTGCTTTTAGGTACATGTATCATTGCCAAAGATCCACACTTCGACCCTTTCTGCGTATGGGGCAATGAGATATTCATGAACCAGCATCAAGTGAGGAAAACGATAAAGATTGTTATTAAAATGGGTCAAAAGATGTCAATCAAACTATTTGTTTACACTTTATGCAAGACAACAGTGAACTGCAGGATGGTAAGTAAGAACCATGTAGCCTTCTTTTTACTGCCCGTAATGAGTTGTGTTAGATCACAATATCTGAATCTTTTTCTTTTGTAGTGGATCCTGAAGAAGTTTACTCGAGATTACCTCTCAAACTACATGATTGGCGGCCGGCCATCACAAGGGGTTGGACTAGAGTCCTGCATGCCTTCTACATCCAGGAGAGCACAATAGGGCCATTGCGCTTCACCTTGTTCAGCAACTGGAATTTCTGTCGCCTCTTTCTTTACCATCTGTAATAGTACAAGTATAGAACCCTGGTACATCATTCTTTATTTGGTGCTTATGTAATTCTTAAACATATGTACCTGTGAATCGAATAATGCATTGGTTGTTTGAACTTGATGGATATGAATAAAGCTATAGCCTACTTTCAAGTTTAAATTAGGTACAATTTTAAATAGCAGTAATTAAATTAGGGCAAAATTACATTGTGCAGGTCATTACGGCACACACGGTTCCTAAAACACAAAAGTTTGCGATGTACACCATAATCCGAGATGGTTCACAGAGAGGAAACGTGTGCAAGCATGCACACAGTTGTCGTTTGCAAAGCGTGTGTGATGTCACACACTGTCACATGCGGTGCGGGAAAACTAAATGTGTGTGATTGTCTACGCATCGTACACGGTTTATAATCATGAATTGTTTGTGATGTGCCAGGCATCGTAAAACTCCCGTGCCTAGAATCTGCCTGGAAAACTCCCGTGCCTAGAATCTGCCTAGTTTTAGGCAGAACCACAAAACTCGAACTGCGATGGCAATGCGAGCACAAACGGGTATCAAGGATGAAGCGTTTGGGATATTCGAGATATCGGAAACAGTTATATAGGGACAACTATGTAACGCCCACGATGCGGCTATATCTCCCACGTGTCGAGGCACGACTTAGAGGCATAACCGCATAGTGGTTTTGTCGCAAGAAGGGTCATCTTCACACAATCCCATGTAATGAACAAGAATGGGATAAAGAGTTGGCTTACAATCGCCACTTCACACAATACATAAATATCATTCATACATCATCCAAAATACAATCATATAGACCGAGTACGGTCAAAATCGAGATGAAAATAAGACAACCCCAAATTCTAGATCCCCGATCGTCCCAACTGGGCTCCACTACTGATCATCAGGAAAAGACACATAGTAACGACCACGTTCCTCGTCGAACTCCCACTTGAGATCGACGCCATCATCTGCACTGGCTTCGTCGACACCTGCAACTGGTTTTGGAAGTATCTGTGAGTCACGGGGACTCAGCAATCTCACACCCGCGAGATCAAGACTATTTAAGCTTGTAGAACAAGGAGGTGCAAAGAGGTGGAGCTGCAGCGGCAAAAGCATGTGTGGTGGCTAACTTGCGCAAATGAGAGCGAGAAGAGAAGCAACGGAACAGACGTCATCTAGCAATGATCAAGAAGTGATCCTGAACACCTACTTACGTCATGCATAACACAGACCGTGTTCACTTCCCGGACTCCGCCGAGAAGAGACCATCACGGCTACACACGCGATTGACGTATTTTAATTGGGTCAAGTGACAAGTTATCTACAACCGGACATTAACAAATTCCCATCTGCCTCATAACCGCGGGCACGGCTTTCGAAAGATAATACCCTGCAGGGGTGTCCCAACTTAGCCCATCATAAGCTCTCACGGTCAACGAAGGATAAACCTTCTCCCGGAAAGACCCGATCAGTCTCGGAATCCCGGTTTACAAGACATCTCGACAATGGTAAAACAAGACCAGCAAAGCCTCCCGAATGTGCCGACATATCCCGATAGGAGCTGCACATATCTCATTCTCAGGGCACACCGGATTGTCCAAGCTTCCGATAGGCCAGACCAGAGTTGCCCCTGGTGGCCACCGGCGACTGACAGTTTGGACCAATACTCAGAGGAGCACTGGCCCGGGGGTTTAAAATAAAGATGACCCTCGGGCTCTAGAAAACCCGGGGGAAAAAGGTATAGGTCGCAAATGGTAAAACCAAGGTTGGGCCTTGCTGGAGGAGTTTTATTCAAGGCGAACTGTCAAGGGGGTCCCATAAATCACCCGACCGTGTAAGGAACGCAAACTCAAGGAACATAATCCCGGTATAACAGTAACTAGGGCGGCAAGAGTGGAACAAAACACCAGGCATAAGGCCGAGCCTTCCACCCTTTACCAAAATATATAGATGCATTAATTAAATAAGAGATATACTGATATCCCAACATATCCATGTTCCGACATGGAACAAACTTCAACTTCACCTACAACTAGCAACGCTATAGGAGGGGCTGAGCAAAAGCGGTAACATAGCCAAACAACGGTTTGCTAGGAAAAGATGGTTAGGGGCTGACATGGCTGAAATAGGAGACATGATATAGCAAGTGATAGGTAGCGAGCATGGCAATAGAGCGAACAACTAGCATAGCAAAGATAGAAGTGATTTCGAGGGGTGGTCATCTTGCCTGCAAGATTCTCGGAGTTGTCGAAAGCTTGATCCTCGTAAGCGTACTCGACAGGTTCCTCATTCACGAACTCGTCTCCCGGCTCTACCCAAGACAAGAACACAAACAAACGGAACCACAATCAACAACGAGAAATGCGCAAGCAACATGATGCAAAACATGTATGATATGCAAGACATGATATGCGATGCATATGCGTGCTCCGGAAGGAAAATGATGAACATGGCAGTAACTTGGCAAACCAAGCATGCCACTGGAAAGATGAGATGATTTCGGTCGAAATCGATATAAAGATCACCGGAATCGGGTGCACGGTTTGCAAATGGCAAGCAAAACAAGAATGACACTAATCTGCGATAAACAGCAAGATAGCACTTAAAATACAACAAGTAACAATGCTACAGCACCCCAACATAGCAACAAAGCACATGGAAGTAATCTACAGGAGATGCTTGACAAAAGATGAACACTGAGCTACGGCTAGTTCACAACATAACAAGCTCAAACAAGCATGGCAAAAGTGCAAAAGATTACAGGTTCACAGACTTAGCGAAAAACTGGACATGGCAGAAATCAGCATCAGGTAGCAATGTTCGGAGCACGAAATCAATATGCTACAGGAATTTAACATAGCAACACAAGGCATGGTTGTGTTCTACTAAATGCACATGACAAAAGTCCCTTACTGACCATAAGCCAAAAAGGACCAGAAGATATGATGGCAAGCATGTAAACATAGCAAGTTTCGTTATCAGGTTTCAGACTTAACAGAAAATAGAGCATGGCAGAAATATTAATATGTAGGCCTCTTTGTGAGCTTGATGCACTCACTACAGAGCAATGCATGACAAACCAACCATACCTACAGCAAGATGGCATGTTTATAAAGCTATCCATGGCAAAAATAATTACATAGCATGTATGGATCAACTACAATAAGCTTGGCAAAAATGTATGTCATGTTAAGAATCTGCCAGAAATATTTTATAGCAAAAGTAGAGCAAGATTGAGTCATGCTATGATACTCTAGAATTGCAAACAATTGCAGGAATGGATCAATTACAACTATAGCTACAAAACATCCTTACTGAACATCTCCAAAATATGCATGGATCTCTCTGTAGCATCAAGTTTACATGGCAACAAAATTACAGCAGACAAAGACTTAGAGAAATCACTAAGTCCCTGAAATCAGAAATATTACGGGGCCTACTTTGCATGCTTGTGCTAGTCACCACAGAGATCACAAAAATACATGGACTACACCACTGGAAAGATGGCATGGCATACTTCAAAACACATGTAGAGCTCATGCTCAAAAGATGCACAGAATAAATGATACAAAAATGACAAATCTCCAAGTTCTGATAAGAACCAGAGATTAACAGCAACTATCCCTCTTCCAACGGAGATTTGGGCATCAAGATGACCTCTAATGAACATGGTGCAATTGAACAAAATGAAGAGCATCACGAGACGAACAATTTGACATATTATACGCGCGAATCGGAGCTACATGCACAAAGTTATCGCATCTCGAACATAGGCACTTGCTAAGAAAATTTAGGGACTTCGAAGATATTTTGAGGCGAGAAAAAGTCAACGGGTACCGATGGATCTGGATCGAGACCTGCCACAGGAGCTCGCCGGCTCGGTGGAGCAGCTCGCCGGCGGGGCCGGGGGAAGGAGGAAGGAGGAGGCGAGGGGGGCCGCGGCGACCGGAGGAGGGGCCCGGCGGCGGAGCTCCTCGCCGGCGGTGGTGGCGGGCGGCGGCCGGAGGAGATGGCGGGCGGCGGGCCGGAGGCGGCGGCGCCCGGCGGTGAAGGCGGCGGCGGCGAGGCGCGCGGGCGCGGAGGAGGCGGCGATGCGGGCCGGCGAGCCCGCGGCGGGCTCGCGGGCCGGCGCGGAGGGAGAGGCCGGCGGGACACGTGGCAACAGCGGATTCGCCGGGGCGCGGCGGCGGACGTGTCCGGCGCGGGCGGACGCGTCCGGCGCGGCGCGGAGGGAGAGGGTTAGGGTTCGTCCGAGATTTCGTTTTTCGGGATGCCCACTCATTTATAGGTAGAGGGAGCTAGGAGGCTCCAAATGAGGTGCGGTTTTCGCCCACACGATCGTGATCGAACGACCTAGAGCATGGAAGAGAGTTTGGTGGGCTTTGGGCTGGTTTTGGAGGGTGTTTTTGCTGGACACTCAAATGGACATTGCGGAGGCCCGGTTAACCGTTGGAGTACCAAACGACCTCCGAATGGAACGAAACTTGACCGGTAGTCTCCGGGTGGTATAACAAGACCACTTGACAAGCCGCGGTCCATTCCGAGAAAGTTTGACACACGCACACGAAAGAAAACAAGAGGGGTGCACCGGAGGAGATAGGAGCGCCGGATTGGAAAACGGACAACGGGGAAAATGCTCGGATGCATGAGACGAACACGTATGTGAATGCAATGCACATGATGACATGATATGAAAATGCATGACATGAAAAAATACAAAACGAAAGACAAAAAACTGACAACGGAGGGAATAACATATCACCTAGCTGAAAATGGCAAGAGTCGGAGTTACAAATAATGCAAGATACATGCGGGGTGTTACAAACTATATGCATCAAGGCTCCCTATCCCTGACGGTTTCTGGGTCGTGTGGGAAGGACCCCCCCTATCGCCCACACTCACTTGGCAACGGTTCCAAATGTCGTCGCGGAAAGGGCTAAAAAATCGTTTGTTTAGGACCGACGCGCACCAGTGATCTATTTACTTTTATGTTGTGTCATCACCTTCTCAAATAAGCGCCAGAACCTGAGAGTACTGTTGTCATGCTCATGCATTGTGTGTAGCTAATATTGGGTGCATCATGACTGGATCTTTTCTACCATGAATTACAATGTTTAGTCGCTGCTTGAACTTTGGAGCTGCTCTGCATTTATGTTTTGCGGCCTCAGAAAGGGCTAGCGAGATACCACTATTTTCATATTATATCATGGTTGTTTCAACAACGTGTTGTTGTTTGAGATATCTTATTATTGCTCGCTAGCTGATTATGTCATTGATATGAGTTAATATAATTTTTAAGAGTTATTCTCGGCATGGTTAGTTATAATCTTGGCTGAAAACCTGGGTGCTGTTTAAGCTTATTTTTGCAAACAAGAGTAAAAGTGTTCATAAAAGTTTTTCTTTTTCACTTTCAGTTTATCAACTGAATTGCTTGAGGACAAGCAAAGGTTTAAGCTTGGGGGAGTTGATATGTCTCCGTCGTATCTACTTCTCCTAACGCTTTTCCTCCTGTTTTGGATTCTAATTTGCATGATTTGAATGAAACAAACCCGGACTGACGTTGTTTTCCGCAGAACTACCATGGTGTTGTTTTTGTGCAGAAATAAAAGTTTTCGGATTGGAACGAAACTTTGCGAGGAATTTTTATACAATAAAAGAGAATTTCTAGAGCCAACAACAACCGGAGGGGGGCACCTGGGTGGGCACAACCCACCAGGGCACGCCTGCCCCCCAGGCATGCCCAGGTGGGTTGTCCCCACCTGGTGGCCCCGCAGACCCTGAAACCGACGCTATAAAATCCTATTTTTCCAGAAAAAAAATCAGGGAGGAAGAATTATCTCGTTTCGCGATACGGAGTCACCGTCACCTCCTGTTCTTCATCGGGAGGCCAGATCTGGAGTCCGTTTGGGACTCCTGAGAGGGGGATCTTCTGTCTTCGTCATCACCAACCCTCCTCCATCGCCAATTCCATGATGCTCTCCAGCGGGAGTGAGTAATTCCTTCGTAGGCTCGCTGGTCGGTGAGGAGTTGGATGAGATTCATCATGTAATCGAGTTAGTTTTGTTAGGGCTTGATCCCTAGTATCCACTATGTTCTGAGATTGATGTTGCTATGACTTTGCTATGCTTAATGCTTATCTCTTTGGGCCCGGGTGCCATGATTTCAGATCTGAACCATTTATGTTTTCACCATTATATCTATGTTCTAGATCCGATCTTGCAAGTTATAGTCACCTACTACGTGTAATGATCCGGCAACCCTGGAGTGACAATAGTCGGGACACTTCCCGGTGATGACCGTAGTTTGAGGAGTTCATGTCTTCACCGTGTGTTAATGCTTTGTTCCGGTTCTCTATTAAAAGGAGGCCTTAATATCCCTTAGTTTCCAATAGGACCCCTGTTGCCACGGGAGGGTAGGACAAAAGATGTCATGCAAGTTCTTTCCATAAGCACGTATGACTATTTACGAAATACATGCCTACATTATATTTATGAACTGGAGCTAATGATGTATCACCCTAGGTTATGGCTGTTATATGATGAATATCATCCAACAAATCGCCGATCCAATGCCTACGATTTTCCTACATATTGATCTTGCTAAGTTACTACTGCTGCTTTTACTATCGTCACTGCCACAAAACTGTTGCTATCACTGTTACCGTTACTGTTGCTGCTACCACTACTATCAAATCTATCATACTACTATGCTACTGATCACTTTGCTGCAAATAATTAATCCCCAAGTGTGACGGAATTGACAACTCAGTTGCTAATACTTGCAAATATTCTTCGGCTCCCCTTGTGTCGAATCTATAAATTTGGGTTGAATACTCTATCCTCGAAAACTGTTGCGATCCCCTATACTTGTGGGTTATCTTAAAACTGTGTATAAGCAAGAGTTTATGAACAACGTATATAATAGAAAATAGCTCGTACCATAAGTTTCTTGACACAGTTGGACCTATTCAACGTGTGCACTAGTGGCACACATATCCCACGTGGCCTTCCACAATTGAAACGCCCCACAAGGACCTCAAGACGATCAATAAAGTGTAGGAACTGGTGGATGTCGTCCCAGTCAACTTCAGTGCCATCAGTAACAGTCGAGTTCTTATCAAACAACAAACGAGTAGTAACTTGAACTTTGTAATAACCTACATTAATTATAAGAAATATTAGTTAGAAGTAGCATCTTTGTGAGAGAAGGGAATCACAAATTGTTGCTACTTCTAAAGTCAAATTGTGATTAGTTAGACATAATAGGTGGATTAAGAAGTAACCGAGGCAACATGCAAGAACTAGATAGCAAACTAACATGGATGAACTACTAGAACGATGTCGGGGTAGAAGGTCATAGTGCAGATGAGACCAGGTTCTGCTATTTCCATCAACATTCCTGTGCCAATTTTCAGTCCGTAACACTTGAGAAAGTTTCTCCAAATTCGGCCATAAAAAAAGCAGCGGTCTTCTTGGTTCATGAACTAAACTGGGAACTTATATCCATGGCGTGTCTTCAATGTGACCATTAAACTGGTGTATTCAGTTATGGCAAGGCCGGCCATCTTGAGTACATGTGTCTGGCAGAGCAAGGAATGCACTGCAGGAAAAAAAATATGAGAACACAATTTATTTGCTATCCAAATCTAGAAATAATTTCCTCTTTCACGTCAATGTTGACCATGGTACTAGTACCTTTTATCCAAATATAGTGAGACGTCCACTTTGCATGATGCTTTTATATTGATATTTATTGCATTATGGGCTGTTATTACACATTATATCACAATACTTATGCCGTTTATCTCTTATTTTATAAGGTTTACATGAAGAGGGAGAATGCCGGCAGCTGGAATTCTGGAGTGGAAAAGGAGCAAATATTAGAGACCTATTCAGCACAACTCCAAAATTCCTTAAACTTCACGGAGCTTATTTTTGGAATATATAAAAAATATTGGGCGAAGAAAGTACCAAAGGGGGGCCACTAGCCAGCCACAAGCATGGAGGGACCCCCCCAACCTTGTGGGCCCCCTGGCAGGCCTCCAGTGCCCATCTTTGGCTATATGGTATGTTTTGACCTGGAAAAATCGGAAGGAAGCTTTCGGTATGAAGCGCCGCCGTCTCGAGGCAGAGCCAATCTAGGGCTCCGGCGGAGCTATTCTACCGGGGAAACATCCCTCTGGGAGGGGGAAATCGTCGCCATCGTCATCACTATCGATCCTCTCATCGAGAGGGGGTCAATCTCCATCAACATCTTCACCAGCACCATCTTCTCTCAAACCCTATTTCATCTCTTGTATCCGATCTTTGTCCCAAAACCTCAGATTGGTACCTGTGGGTTGCTAGTAGTGTTGATTACTCCTTGTAGTTGATGCTAGTTGGTTTATCCGGTGGAAGATTATATTTTTAGATCCTTAATGATAATTAATACTCCTTTGATTATGATTATGAATATGCTTTGTGAGTAGTTACGTTTGTTCCTGAGGACATGGGAGAAGTCTTGTTATAAGTAATCATGTGAATTTGGTATTCGTTCGATATTTTGATGAGATGTATGTTGTCTCTCCTCTAGTGGTGTTATGTGAACGTCGACTACATGACACTTCACCATTATTTGGGCCTAGGGTAAGGCATTGGGAAGTAATAAGTAGATGATGGGTTGCTAGAGTGTCAGAAGCTTAAACCCTAGTTTATGCGTTGCTTCGTAAGGGGCTGATTTGGATCCATATGTTTCATGCTATGGTTAGGTTTACCTTAATACTTCTTTCATAGTTGTGGATGCTTGCGAGAGGGTTTAATCATAAGTGGGAGGCTTGTCCAAGGAAGGGCAGCACCCAAGCAGCGGTCCACCCACATATCAAATTATCAAAGTAACGAACGTGGATCACATGAGCATGATGAAAACTAGCTTGAGAACAATTCCCATGTGTCCTCGGGAGCGCTTTGCTTTATATAAGAGTTCGTCCAGGCTTGTCCTTGGCTACAAAAAGGATTGGGCCACCTTGCTGCACCTTGTTTATTTATTTACTTGTTACCCGTTACGATTTATCTTATCACACAACTATCTGTTACCAATAATTTCAGTGCTTGCAGAGAATACCTTGCTGAAAAGCGCTTGTCATTTCCTTCTGCCCCTCGTTGGGTTCGACACTCTTACTTATCGAATGGACTATGATAGATCCCCTATACTTGTGGGCCATCAAGACTCTTTTCTGGCGCCTTTGCCGGGGAGTGAAGCGCCTTTGGTAAGTGGAATTTGGTAAGGAAACATTTATATAGTGTGCTGAAATTTATTGTCACTTGTTACTATGGAAAATAATCCTTTGAGGGGTTTGTTTGGGGTATCTTCACCTCAACCGGAACCTCAATTAGTTGCTCCTCAACCTACTGCACCTACTGAAAATATTTATTATGAAATTCCTTCGGATATGATAGAGAAACTGATAGCTAATCCTTATGTAGGAGATGGAACATTACATGTCGATATGCACCTAATCTATGTGGATGAAGTTTGTGGATTATTTAAGCTTGCAGGTATGCCCGAGGATGTTGTCAAGAAGAAGGTCTTCCCTTTATCTTTGAAGGGAAAGGCATTGACATGGTATAGGCTATTGGATGATATTGGATCATGGAACTACAACCGATTGAAATTGGAATTTCATCAGAAGTTTTATCCTATGCATCTGGTTTATCGTGATCGGAATTATATATATAATATTTGGCCTCATGAAGGAGAAAGTATCGCTCAAGCTTGGGGGAGGCTTAATTCATGCCCCAATCATGAGCTCTCAAGAGAAATTATTATTCAAAAAAAATTATGCTCGGCTTTCTCATAATGATCGATCCATGCTTGATACTTCTTGTACTGGTTCCTATATGAAGAAAGATACTGAATACAAATGGGATTTCTTAGAAATAATTAAACACAACTCTGAAGATTGGGATCTCGGTGAAGGTAAGGAGTCAGGTCTAAACCTTAAGTTTGATTGTGTTAAATCTTTTATGGATACCGATGCTTTTCGTGATTTTAGCACTAAATATGGACTTTACTCTGAGATAGTAGCTTCTTTTTGTGAATCTTTTGCTACTCATGTTGATCTCCCTAAGGAGAAGTGCTTTAAATATCATCCTCCCATTGAAGTTAAAGTAGTTGAACCTGTTAAATTTGAAGAAGAAACTATTACTTATAATGTTGATCCTATTGTTCCTACTACTTATATTGAGAAACCACCTTTCCCTGTTAGAATAAAGGATCATGCTAAAGCTTCAACTATGGTTAACAAAAGTAATATTAGAGCACCCAAACCCTCTAAAAAAATTAAAGTTGAACCTAGTATTGCTATGGTTAAAGATCTCTTGGTAGATAATATTGATGGGCATGTTATTTATCTTTGTGATGAAGCTGCTAGAATTGCTAAACCTGATACTAAAGATAAACATAGACCTGTTGTTGGCATGTCTGTTGTTTCTGTTAAGATTGGAGATCACTGTTATCATGGGTTATGTGATGTAGGTGCTAGTGTGAGTGCAATTCCTTATAACTTATATAAAGAAATTATGAATGATATTGCACCTGCTGAGATAGAAGATATTGATGTTACTATTAAGCTTGCTAATAGAGATACTATATCACCAATTGGGATTGTTAGTGATGTTGAAGTCTTGTGTGGGAATATAAAATATCCTACTGATTTTCTTGTTCTTGGTTCCCCACAAGATAATTTTTGTCCCATTATATTTGGTAGACCCTTCTTGAATATTGTTAATGCTAAGATAGACTGCGAGAAAGATGTTGTTACTGTTGGTTTAGGGGATATGTCTCATGATTTTAATTTCTCTAAATTTCGTAGACAACCCCATGATAAAGAATTGCCTAGTAAGGATGAAATTATTGGTCTTGCTTCTATTGTCGTGCCTCCTAGTGATCCTTTAGAACAATATTTGCTAGACCATGAAAATGATATGTTTATGAATGAAAGAGGGGAAATATATGAAGTATTATTTAATCAAGGACCTATTTTGAAACACAATTTGCCTGTTGAAATCCTTGGGGATCCTCCTCCACCCAAGGGTGATCCCGTGTTTGAGCTTAAACCATTACATGATACTCTGAAATATGCTTATCTTGATGAAAGAAGTTATATCCTGTTATTATTAGTGCTAACCTTTCAGAGCACGAAGGAAAGAAAATTATTGAAAACTCTGAAGAAGCACTGTGCCGCTATTGGATATACTCTTGATGATCTTAAGGGCATTAGTCCCACTCTATGTCAGCACAAAATTAAATTGGATAAAGATACTAAACCAGTTGTTGATCATCAACGACGGTTAAATCCTAAGATGAAAGAAGTGGTAAGAAATGAAATATTAAAGCTTCTGGAGGCAGGTATAATTTATCCTATTGTTGATAGTCAATGGGCAAGCCCTGTTCATTGTGTCCCTAAGAAGGGAGGTATTACTGTTGTTCCTAATGATAAGAATGAATTGATTCCTCAAAGAATTGTTACAGGTTATAGAATGGTAATTGATTTTCGCAAATTAAATAAAGCTACTAGAAAATATCATTACCCTCTACCTTTTATTGATCAAATGCTAGAAAGATTATCCAAACATACTCATTTTTGCTTTCTAGATGGTTATTCTGGTTTCTCTCAAATACCTGTGTCAAAAGAGGATCAAGAGAAAACTACTTTTACTAGCCCTTTCAGTACCTTTGCTTATAGACGTATGCCTTTTGGTTTATGCAATGCACCTGCTACCTTTCAAAGATGTATGACTACTATATTCTCTGACTTTTGTGAAAAGATTGTTGAGGTTTTCACGGATGATTTCTCCATTTATGGAACTTCTTTTGATGATTGCTTAAGCAACCTTGATTGAGTTTTGCAGAGATGTGAAGAAACTAATCTTGTCTTGAATTGGGAAGTGACACTTTATGGTTAATGAAGGTATTGTCTTGGGGCATAAAATTTCTGAAAGAGGTATTGAAGTTGATAAAGCTAAAGTAGATTCTATTGAAAAGATGCCATGTCCTAAGGATATCAAAAGTATAAGAAGTTTCCTTGGTCATGCTGGTTTCTATAGGAGGTTTATTAAAGACTTCTCAAAAATTTCTAGGCCTCTCACTAATCTCTTGCAAAAAGATGTTCCTTTTGTTTTTGATTATGATTGTCTAGAAGCATTTAAAATACTTAGGAAAGCCCTGATTACTGCACCTATTGTTCAGCCACCTGATTGGAATTTACCCTTTGAAATTATGTGTGATGCTAGTGACTATGATGTTGGTGCTATTCTAGGACAAGGAGTTGATAAGAAATTAAATGTTATTCGGTATGCTAGTAAAACTCTAGACAGTGCCCAGAGAAATTATGCTACCACTGAAAAAGAATTTTCGGCCGTTGTATTTGCATGTGATAAGTTCAGACCTTATATTGTTGATTCCAAAGTAAATGTTCACACTGATCATGCTGCTATTAAATATCTTATGGAAAAGAAAGATGCTAAACCTAGACTTATTAGATGGGTTCTCTTGCTACAAGAATTTGATTTGCATATTATTGATAGAAAGGGAGCTGAGAACCCCATTGCAGCCAACTTGTCTAGGTTAGAAAATGTTCTTGATGACCCACTGCCTATTGATGATAGCTTCCCTGATGAGCAATTAAATGTCATAAATGCTTCTCATAATACTCCATGGTATGCTGATTATGCTAATTATATTGTTGCTAAATTTATACCACCTAGTTTCACATACCAGCAAAAGAAAAAAAATCTGTGATTTAAGACATTACTTCTGGGATGACCCAAACCTTTATAAAGAAGGAGCAGATGGTGTTATTAGATGTTGTGTACCTGAGCATGAACAGGAACGGATCCTACGCAAGTGCCACTCCGAGTCTTACGTAGGACACCACGCTGGAGATAGAACTGCGCATAAGGTATTGCAATCCGGTTTCTATTGGCCCACTCTCTTTAAGGATGCTCGTAAGTTTGTCTTGTCTTGTGATCATTGTCAAAGAATTGGTAATATTAGTAGACGTTAGGAAATGTCTATGAATTATTCACTTGTTATTGAACCATTTGATGTTTGGGGCTTTGATTATCTGGGACCTTTTCCTTCCTCTAATGGGTACACACATATTTTAGTTGTTGTTGATTACATTACTAAGTGGGTAGAAGATATTCCAACTAGTAGTGCTGATCATAACACTTCTATTAAGATGCTTAAAGAAGTTATTTTTCCGAGGTTTGGAGTCCCTAGATATTTAATGACTGATGGTGGTTCACATTTTATTCATGGTGTTTTCTGTTAAATGCTTGCTAAGTATGATGTAAATCATAGAATTGCATCTCCTTATCATCCTCAGTCTAGTGGTCAAGTAGAATTTAGCAATAGAGAGATTAAATTAATTTTGCAAAAGACTGTTAATAGATCTAGAAAGAATTGGTCTAAGAAACTTGATGATGCATTGTGGGCTTATATAACTGCTTATAAGAATCCTATGGGTATGTCCCCATATAAAATGGTTTATGGAAAGGCATGTCACTTTACCTCTTGAACTAGAACATAAGGCATATTCGGCCATTAAAGAGCTCAATTATAATTTCAAACTTGCCGGTGAGAAGAGGTTATTTCACATTAGCTCACTTGATGAATGGAGAACCCAAGCCTATGAGAATGCCAAGTTGTTTAAATAAAAAGTTAAAAGATGGCATGATAAAAGGATACAAAAGTGTGAGTTTAATGTAGGTGATCATGTTTCCCTATACAACTCTCGTCTAAGATTTTTTGCAGGAAAGCGTCTCTCTAAATGGGAAGGTCCTTACATTATCGAGGAGGTATATCGTTCCGGTGCCATAAAGATCAACGACGCCGAAGGCACAAATCCGAAGGTGGTAAACGGTCAAAGAATCGAACGTTATATCGCAGGTACTACCATAAATGTTGAGACCAATATAATTAATACCGTAACACCGGAGGAGTACATAAGGGACACTTTCCAGAATGTTTCAGACTCCGAAAAGGAATAGGTATGTGGTACAGTAAGTAAACCGACTCCAAAATGTTTCCAATGATAAATTTTCTCCATTTTGGAATATTAAAAAAATTAGGAAAATTAAAAGTAGTCTGAAAGAGACACGAGGCCACCACAAGGGTGGAGGGCGCGCCCTAACCCCTGGGCGCCCCCCCCCCCCCCCCCCGTCCTTGTGTCCACCTCATGTGCCCTCTGGACTCTGTTTTCTTGCACGATACTCCTTCTGGTCAGTAAAAATTCATTATATAATCTCCCGAAGGTTTTGACCACCGTACCACGCAAATATCTCCTGTTTTTGTTTCGAGCTATTTTCTGCCAGAGTTTTCTAGGCCAGGCATCATGCCGCCCCCCTCCTCCAACAACACGGACGGTGATGCTTGGTTGATGTAGATGGAACTCCGGAGGGAGGATTCCGAGGGAGCCACGATGGAGGAGGATGTAGGTGATTCGCTTGATGAACAACCTCCGGCAACGGAGAGGGGTACTCTGGCGGGCATCTCCGCTATTCCAAGTCCCCATCAAGCCATAGGAACCACAAACAACCATGAAGACCAAGAGGTTCGAGATGTGCTTCCCCCTAGGAGGCCCTTACACAGGTTACATCGGAACAACTTTCATAATTTGGTTCATAATTACGGAGTGGAGAACACCCCTCATACACATATACCCTCCAATTGGGACATATCCCGTCCAAGTGAAAGCAATGCAGGGAAGAGTTCTTGGGGGCCTAAAAATAAGCATCTTATGGAGGAAATTCAGAAGAATGCAAATATGCTCCAATGTGTGCTCCAAGAACTGCAAATTCTGAAGGGTGCATTAATGAAGGTAACTACTTCATCAACAACTCCATCATCACCACCTCCGAAGAAAGAGATATAAATACATGGGTATGGGCACTCCCCTTGGCAATTTCCAAGCTTGGGGGAGTTGCCCCAGTATCATATCACCTTCACATCTTTATCTTTATCGCTTTTCTTAGTTTGATCCTTTTGGTTATATCTTGATCTAGTAGAATAGAGTTTTTAGTATGATCTAACCTTGAGTTTTGCTTTATGTTCCCTCTATGTAATCGAGTCCTTGAGATATATAATAAAGAGTAGTTTTGAGTTGAGGGCTTTGCTTTCTTGCTATGATCTTGAGGGAATTAAATAAAATAAAGAATAAAAAGAAATAAAAAGATCATATATTGATCTTATGGAGAGTAATGACTTCACATATAGAGTATGATGAATAAAAGTTGTTGAGGGTTGACAAACATAGTTTTGGTCATTGTTGCAATTAACAGGTAATAATAAACAAAGAGAGGCTTCACATATAAATATACTATCTTGGACATCTTTTGTAATTGTGAGCACTCATTAAAATATGACATGCTAAAAAGTTGATGTTGGACAAGGAATACAACATAATGGGTTATGTTTTCTTATATCCGAATAGAAGTTATATTGTCATGGATCGTCCAACATGTTGAGCTTGCCTTTCCCTCTCATGCTAGCCAAATTCTTTGCACCAAGTAGAGATACTACTTGTGCTTCCAAACATCCCTAAACCCAGTTTTGCCATGAGAGTCCACCATACCTACCTATGGATTGAGTAAGATCCTTCAAGTAAGTTGTCATCGGTGCAAAGCAATAAAAATTGCTCTCTAAATATGTATGATCAATTAGTGTGAATAAAATAAGCTTTATACGAACTTGTGATATGGAAGAAATAAAAGTGACGGATTGCATAACAAAGGTCCTTATCACAAGCGGCAATATAAAGTGACGCTCTTTTGCATTAAGATTTTGTGCATCCAACCATAAAAGTGCATGACAGCCTCTGCTTCCCTCTGCGAAGGGTAATGTCAACAATAATACTTTATGAAAACCTACATCCGAGTGGATATATATATGGATCTCTCCAACACATAGAGCTTGCCATAGGAAAAAGTTTAAAAAGGAAAGGTGATGATCGTTGAGTATGTGGACTTATAGTTTCGCCTCCCAACCTTTCAGAGGCTGTCATGATTGGACTTATAGTGCATGACAGCCTCTGCTTCCCTCTGCTTCTCTGTGTCCGATTGAAACTTTGAACCCATAAGTATCGCATGAGTGTTAGAAATTGTGAAAGATTATATGATCGTTGAGTATGTGGACTTGCTGAAAAGCTCTTTATTTGACTCTTTCCAATGTTATGATAAATTGCAATTGCTCCAATGACTAAGATCATAGTTTGTTAGTTTTCAATGAAGTTTTTGATTCATACTCTACCTTGTGAATGAATTCTTACTTTAGCATAAGAAACTATATGGCATTATATGTTGTTGTTCTAAAGATGATCATGATGCCCTCATGTCCGTATTTTATTTTTATAGACACCTCTATCTCTAAATATGTGGACATATTTATCGATATTGGCTTTCGCTTGAGGACAAGCGAGGTCTAAGCCTGGGGGAGTTGATACGTCCATTTTGCATCATGCTTTTATATTGATATTTATTGCATTATGGGCTGTTATTACACATTATATCACAATACTTATGTCGTTTATCTCTTATTTTATAAGGTTTACATGAAGAGGGAGAATGCCGACAGCTGGAATTCTGGACTGGAAAAGGAGCAAATATTAGAGACCTATTCAGCACAACTCCAAAAGTCCTGAAACTTCACGGAGCTTATTTTTGGAATATATAAAAAATATTGGGCGAAGAAAGTACCAAAGGGGGGCCACCAGCCAGCCACAAGGGTGGAGGGCGCACCCCTCGACCTTGTGGGCCCCCTGGAAGGCCTCCGGTGCCCATCTTTGGCTATATGGTGTGTTTTGACCTGAAAAAATCGGAAAGAAGCTTTCGGGACGAAGTGCCGCCATCTCGAGGAAGAACCTGGGCTGAACCAATCTAGGGCTCCGGCGGAGCTGTTCTGTCGGGGAAACATCCCTCTGGGAGGGGGAAATCGTCGCCATCGTCATCACCATCCATCCTCTCATCAAGAGCGGGTCAATCTCCATCAACATCTTCACCAGCACCATCTTCTCTCAAACCCTAGTTCATCTCTTGTATCCGATCTTTGTCCCAAAACCTCAGATTGGTACCTGTGGGTGGTTGCTAGTAGTGTTGATTACTCCTTGTAGTTGATGCTAGTTGGTTTATCCGGTGGAAGATTATATTTTCAGATCCTTAATGATAATTAATACTCCTCTGATTATGATTATGAATATGCTTTGTGAGTAGTTACGTTTGTTCCTGAGGACATGGGAGAAGTCTTGTTATAAGTAATCATGTGAATTTGGTATTCGTTCGATATTTTGATGAGATGTATGTTGTCTCTCCTCTAGTGGTGTTATGTGAACGTCGACTACATGACACTTCACCATTATTTGGGCCTAGGGTAAGGCATTGGGAAGTAATAAGTAGATGATGGGTTGCTAGAGTGTCAGAAGCTTAAACCCTAGTTTATGCGTTGCTTCATAAGGGGCTGATTTGGATCCATATGTTTCATGCTATGGTTAGGTTTACCTTAATACTTCTTTCGTAGTTGCGGATGCTTGTGAGAGGGGTTAATCATAGGTGGGAGGCTTGTCCAAGGAAGGGTAGCACCCAAGCACCGGTCCACCCACATATAAATTTATCAAACTAACGAACGCGAATCATATGAGCATGATGAAAACTAGCTTGAGAACAATTCCCATGTGTCCTCGAGAGCGCTTTGCTTTATATAAGAGTTTGTACAGGCTTGTGCTTTGCTACAAAAAGGATTGGGCCACCTTGCTACACCTTGTTTACTTTATTTACTTGTTACCCGTTACGATTTATCTTATCACACAACTATCTGTTACTGATAATTTCAGTGCTTGCAGAGAATACCTTGCTGAAAACCGCTTGTCATTTCCTTCTGCTCCTCGTTGGGTTCGACACTCTTACTTATTGAAAGGACTATGATAGATCCCCTATACTTGTGGGTCATCATATAGCAATCCAAATTTCCAAATTAGTCCACAGCATGTTCAAAAACCCCAACCCTCCCGGATAGAAAAGAGGATTCTAGGAACATACTGTGCGTGTTTTAAAATACTGTGTTAGGATGAGAAGGAGCAAGTGTGGTGTCTCGCCAAGGGTGCAGAAACGTGTAGGGTCCTCACACTTTGGGCACTACAAATGAAACACACACTACAAGAATCACGCACTTTGCCGTCTACCATGGCTGACGGCAAAGGCATGCCTGGCGGACAGCAAAGGCCTTCGCCGTCAGCCAGCAGACGGCAACAGGTCCGGCTGAATAGGCTACGGGAAAGGGTTATTTGCCGTTAGCTGGCGGACGGCAAAGATAAAATGGTCTTTGCCGTCAGCTAGCGGACGACAAAGGACCTGGATGGCACACGTGCAGCTTAGGGTCGTTAAGGGGTTAATGGTGCGCTTTGCCGTCTGCTGACAGACGGCAAAGATGCAAAGTTCTTTGTTGTCTGCCAACAGAAGGCAAAGAAACCATATAGTCCAGCCAAGTGCCCCCCAGGTTGCACAGGTAGCTGCCATGTGGCAGCTTTGCCGTCTGCCAGCTGATGGCAAAGCTCTTTGCCGTTGGCCAGCAGACGGCAAAGTGCCTGTATAGCCCATGTTTTTTCTTAAATTCATTCAATTTGATAGAATTTCACAAATATATATATATATACACATTTCAAAATAATTTCAACAAGCATACCAACAATAAGTTTCCAACAACATAAGAAACATACAAGTTTCCAACAACATAAGAAACATACAAGTTTCCAACAACATATCCAACATACAATGATTTCCAACAAGAAGTTTCCAACAACATATCCATATATACTTACATATCCAAAACAAGTTTCCAACCACATATCCATATATACATACATATCCAAAAGAAGTTTCCAACAAGTTTCCATAAACAAAAAGGAAGCACAAGGAGAAGAGTACACTCCATCAATGCAAGCTTCCTCATCTAAAGCAAATCTGCAAATTGGGAAAGATAAAAGTTAGAAGAAGAAGAAGACTAGCTAGAAGAAAGAGAAGAAAAGGAAGAAGAAAAAGAAGAAGGAGAAGAATTTATCTTCTCTTTATTTTTCTCCTCTCCTCTTCTTTATCTTTTTCTTCTAACTAAGCTAGGTAAAAATGCTAAGTGTGTAGGTCATTTTAGAGCTAAGCTAGGTAAATAGGTAATTTTGGAGCTAACCTAGGTAAAATGGATCATATTGGAGCTAACCTAGGTAAACTTGGTCATTTGGGAGCTAACCTAGGTAAAATGGATCATATTGGAGCTAACCTAGGTAAAATTGGTCATTTTGGAGCTAACATAGCTAATTATGCCATTTTTGAGTTAACTAAGCATAGTATGCCATTTTTGACATAAGTAAGCTAAGTACAGGTCTTTCTTGAGCTAACCCAGGTAACTAAGCATATTAGAGCTAATTTAGCATTTTAGAGCTAACTTAGGTCATTTTGGAGCTAACTTAGGTAAAATTGATCATTTTGGAGCTAATTAGGCTTATTATGTCATTTTCGAGGAAAATAAGCTAACTATATGACATATATGAGGTTACCAAGATTGTTATGCCATTTCAAACCTAAGTAAGCTAATTATGCCATTTTTTACATAAGTAAGCTAAGTGCATGTCATTATTGCGCAAACCTGGCATACCTGACATACTTCACTCCTCCTTCTTCTCCTTCTCCTTCATCATCTTGATGCGCTTAGAGAGGTGAGGCAGTCGGATGTAGTCTTCTACCACAATTGGCATGGTCATGTTGCCTGGCTGTGGGATCGCCGGCGCCACCACCATCGTGAGGTCATTGTCAGGCACCACCATCATTGCGAGGCCATCTTCAGGCAGCACCATCGCTAGGTCATCGTCAGCCACCACCATCTCTTGCCCATCGTCAGCCACCACCATCGCGAGGTCATCGTCAGACAGAATAGGCTGCACCTCCTCATCCCCACTCTGCTCCTCTTCTTCCCCACTCCATTCCGGATCATCCTCGCTGCTGCTTTTGCTGTAGTCAGACTCACTACTGCTTTTGCTGTAGCCAGAGTCGCTGCTGCTCCCATTGTCTGGCCAAATGCAACAAAGTTTTTTTAACATTCAGTGTGAGACAAAGCCAAATGGAGAGGAAGAAGAGGCATAGCGTATTGGCATCGTCGTCGTCCTGGTAGCGCATGCGACACATACTCGTCTTGAACACCTTCACGGTGAGCGTGGCGTTGCCGTCGTACCTGAGGACAAGGAAGTACCCATGCCGCATGTCGTAGGCACGGACGAACTGCTCCCAGCCACGACACAGGTACATGTGATCGTACCTGAAGACCACATGCACGTCCCACAGCCTGCAAAGCCCGCTGCCGGCCTGTCGCAGCTTCACATTCTTTGGCCGATGGTCGTCCAGCATCTTCATAAAAGTGTCAGGAAGCCTCTGCAGCGTGGGTCAAGCAGTGATGTAGCAAACATCAGAGTTATGATACAGAGATAGGTGAAGGGGAGATCTCTCATTTTATATACCTGCCTCTTGGAGGAATTCTCGAGTATGATCGTGACGAACTCGAAACCTTCCAAGTTGTACTCTGGTGTGGCAGAGCGCAGCCTGTGGTGGCGGCCTCCCCCCATCTCTGATAAGCAGCAGAAGAGACCAATTAGTATCTAGAACCATATCTATAAACACAGCTAGCTAGAACCATATCTATCAACTGTATCATATTAATTTGATAAATGGACATAGTTGGAACAGAGCCAAGTTTTTAGTCATGTTTTGTCTGCCATTTTGAGATTGACACACACCAAGAAAACAAACATACCTCAAATCAAAAACTAAGGGCGGTATCCTAAAATCAATTTACTTTGTATGCAAATCAGAACAAGTACCACATCACATTACCATAGGATCCTATTACAGAAAAGGTATGGAAATGCAAGCTGGGGTAAGACATTATATCCATACTGCAATCTTATACTTGCTCAACTATGATCATACGAGATGCAGCTAACATAGGAGAATAGGTCCTATTTTAACTTGAGGGCTAACATAGGAGAACAGCTCATGGCAAGCGTGGCAAAATAGAAAATTCATGTCTTCAAAGAAATCATAAGGACCAAGAACACTGCAGCATGCACTTATCATGGTTTGAGAAACAATTGATGCCCAGCAGATGTCATTTTTAAGAGGTAAAACCAGTTGCCGGGCCATAAATGGCCACAGGATAGATTCCGTAAACTGACACGGTTAACCTTGTTTAACCTCCTCGGAGGAAGAAGATCGTTGTCCTGGAGAACAGACAACATCAGTACTACATAATGTAGGTCAAAGAACATTGTTGGCCCAGAAAACAAAGGCCCTAGTGATCTATGCATCATATGCTAGTATTAGTAGCTCTTCATTAACCTAATCAAGTAATCACATACTGTACTCCCAAAAATGATGCGATGTTCTTTAAGCAGCACCAAACAATCTCTTTTTGTTTACCAACACTGAAAGAAGGAAGACAGAAGAACAGTTCATTGTCAGAGAGAAATGCATCATGTCACTTTGCTAATAGAAAAGTTTTTGAAATGCTGGCGGCTATCATTTGCTGGTTACAAGTGCAAAGTGGTGGCCCTTTTGGCACTTCATCCATGTTGGCCCTGCCTGAACCTGCCTATTGCCTGTTGCCACAATCATGTTGACTGGATCCGGGCGAACACGAAAATTTACTTCCGGAGTGGTACTGTCACAATCACTAGGCCTACCAATCACTTCAACTAAACCTAAAGTAAACCTAAACTAAACCAAACCTAAAGTAAACCTAAACTAAACAGAAAAACAAAAACAGAAAAAAATACAAGAGGTCTCACCGGAGCCGGGGGCACCGGAGCGGCGGGGCGGCCGCGGGGGTGGAGGAGAGGGGCGCCGAGGCGACCGATGGAGGAGGGGGCGCCGGAGCGGCAGGGCGGCCGCGGTGGTGGAGGAAAGGAGCGTCGGGCGGCCGGGTGGAGGAGGGGGCCGAAGCGGCGGGGCGGCCGCGGTGATGGAGGAGAGGGGCGCCGAGGCCGTCGGGGTGGAGGAGGGGGCGCCGCGGCGATGAGGGTGGCGTGGGGCGGCGGCGGCGGCTCAGGCACGGGGGCGGGGCGGCGCGGCGAGGCGACGGGGATGGCGCGGGGCGGAGGGGGGGTCGCCGGGGCGGCAGCAGCACAGGGCGGGGTGGCGAGGGGCGGCGGCAGCTCGGGCGCGGGCGGGGAGGGAGAGAGAGAGAGAGAGAGAGAGAGAGAGAGAGAGAGAGAGAGAGGACAGAGAGATGGGGCACGGGCGGGCGTCATTGGCATTTTAGTTAGGGCACGGTTCTTTGCCATCTGCTAGCACACGGCAAAGAGCCTAGCTAACGGACATTAGTTTGGCCACTTTCTTTGCCATCTGCTAGCTGACGGCAATGAAGCTTTGCCGTCAGCTAGCGGACGGCAAAGAAAGTGTCCGTTAGGTGGTTCTCGCTAGTGGGCCACCCACACTCTTTGTCGTCCGCTAGCTGACGGCAAAGCTGCTATGTCGTCTGCTAGCGGACGGGAAAGAGTTGGCCGACGGCAAACATGACCTTTGCCGTCAGCTCGTTCTTTGTCGTATGTTTTCTTTAAGCTGATGGCAAAGACATTCTTTGTTGTCAGCTGGCTGACGGCAAAGAGCTGGCCGATGGCAAAGATCCTGATTCCAGTAGTGACACTAGATTCAGTAGGAAGAAAAATTGCATCAACGGCGGCGGTTGCCATCCTAGGATTACCGGCGACCAAGGGACTAGGATTTATCAGGGATGGATGAAGAATTTGTACCTGGTTCTCCATGACAAAACCCTAAGCAATCGCCAAGGGGAGGTTTTCTCTAAACTAGCAGACGAGGGAGAAGGGGATTCAGGCCCAGTGAAATATTGCTGCATCATCCGTCCAGCTTACTGCTATTGCTGGAAAGGTAGGGTTTTTGTGATTTGATGGCTCATTGGGCATTACTGCGGCGCTATGACCTGGGTGAGTCTACCATGCAGTTGTGCACTCTAATTGGGTGCATGGCACGTGGACCCCGTTGCCGGATGCCCCGCATATCAGCGAAAGGAAGTAGAAAGGCAAGAGTAACTAGTTGCACATAAATATATTTTTGATAGAGAGATACTCCTTCTATAAACAAATATAAAAATCTTTTATATCACAACTTTATACATCAGAAAAATCAAGGGGAATATATATAACATAATATGGGGTTCAAATGAGAATAAAATACTCACATAGGCTGACGGGTTTGGACTTTGGGCCACAGGCCGGTGGGCCTGCATGTTTGGGGGCTCATGTGTTCTAACTCAGCACATTTCATGCGGTAAATATTGCAAGCAATCCGTACGGCGCTGGTTTTAGATGTTGTCACAAGGCGAATACAGAAAATTAAATAAAGCACGACGGCTGTTAGAATGAAATCGAACGACAGTTCCTAACCATCAATTAGAGTTGCAATTCTTTCATGATATCCTACGTGATAAATAATACTGTAGTACTACTTATAGACACATGTAACTTGTTTCACCATGACATATTATTACATCAAAAGCTCTCCGAGGATAGATCAGTTCGGCGGTTGAAGAATTTCAAAGTTGATTAGGACCAGCTCTCCTTGCCGAGAAAGTTCAATTTTGACATCATCCCCAACCGCAAGATTTGATAGAGTTTTGAACCTTGACGATCCTTTAGTTGTAGCGACCCAACCCAAAATCGGTCAAGTCTCTGTGTATCTGTACCATCCCAAGATCATGCTGGCACACACAGTACATCAATGAATATATCAAAGTGCAATCACACAAGCTTTATTACATCGAATCTCATATAGAGTCTTCATTACAATAGAATAAATTCGGCCGAAGGCCAACTCATGAGATAAACTACTGAGGAAGACGTAGACGATAGCGAGTCCATCCGACTCCATAGGCCAATCACCGAGCGTAGAGCGTAGCCTCACTCCTGGTCGGAATAAACCTCTGCAACATAAGACGTTGCAGCCGTGTAGGTCAGCATTTTGAATATGCCGGCAAGTCACAGAGAGGAAAACAATAATAAGATGCTATCACTATATGCAATTTTAGCTGTGGGGCTCTAAGTTTAAGTTTTTGCGAAAAGCAATTTTTCCCTACAACAAAAGGACTTGCTTGTAAATTACTAAAAAATATTTGTTGTTAATGAGATCGTTCCGCCAACCAATTCTCATATGCCAAAAATTATTAATGAACCCACTCATTATTATTAATTGTGTTGAGACTGGCTGATAGCATCATCTCCGGTGCTCAAGTTGTCTGTAACCGGGGACACGGCTAATCGATTAGATTGTTACTCCGCAGAGTCATGTACACTTTACCCGCAAGATTCGATCCCTCCTGTTATATCCTCGCACTACCTGGTGTTTGAGAATGGGACGATCAAAATATGATCTTCCAAAGTGATCCTCCGGCCGAAAGTCAGTGCTCATCCAATCCTACCATTCGTCTACATCTGCTAGCAATCTGACCAACCAGGGTCTCGACTAGGGTCAACCAAGCCAGAGCCCATAATGGCTTGCAATTGCACACGTAAGCTTTCCAGCCTTGAAATATCCATCCATCTCTTTGAGCCTAGGTGGCATTCTGTGGGGATGATCACAGGTAGATACCAGGATTCCCGGGCATAACCATGATAGATATCAGGCTGCCAAATGCTTTCCATTCCTCCCAGAGGTATATTGAGTCCTTGAAGTCTCGAATCATCATGTAGGTCTTGAATTATTTAACCTCACAACACTTCTGAATCTCACAACCAAACCCTGTCTACTAAAGCGTAGCTAATATGAAGTGTGTCCCTTCCTGGCCAATGGTAACAGGGTGTTGGGTTTCTCCTACCTCATGATACTACCTCAAGTTCAATGCTCAAATCCTACTATTCAAGGTGGAAAGAAAACTACTTATGCAATAAAACATGGGTAATGGAAATACATGATCAAAGTGAACTTGCCTTGTTGACGATGCTAAAACTCTAACGCTTTGTAGACACAAGCCTCGCACTCCGGAAATTCTATCGAGTCAAACATAGCACACATAAGTATACCATCATACAATTTCTACTACAACAACAAGTAAAATTTAATAACACACAATCATACACACAAAGAAATCCAAGGAGAAAAACAAAGAAAGTCATAAAAACAATGCCAACTTTTTACTATAAGTGAAACCAACTACATAAATAATTTTCTACCATTAAAACTTTCTTTGACAGAATTAAAACAAGGATTTTATTAAATAACATAAAAGGAAACAGCAAACAAATTTCATGCAAAAAGAAACGCATTAAAAGCTATTTTAAAACCCTTTTTATGATTAAAACAAAACTAGTAAGAAAATAAAATAAAACATTTTATTTTTCTGTAAATAAAAGTTTACCTTCTAAAACTACAGAAACAAATCTGAAATAAACTACAACAGAGGTGGAAATAAATTTGAAAGTAATTAAAACAATAGAAGGCAGCAACAAAGTGAAATAAACTAAAACAGAGTTGTTTTCGCGTAAAACTAATTTTAATAAAATCTATAAATACCCAAATTAATCCTACTGCTAGGCAAGGTCGAAACAAAGCAGTGGCAAAAAGAATCACTAAAAAAATTAATCTTAGCTCATTTTATAGCAGAAATACTAATCTAACTAAAACTCACATAAAAAAATTTAAAAAAATAAAACATGGCTGAAACTGTTTTATACAGAAACTTTAGGAAATTTGCAAACTAGAGAAAAAAGAATCAACTAAAAATATTTAACAACCTAAAAGATATAGATTTTACAAAACTGAAACTTTCTGTTTAAAAACAGAGACGAAAATAACAGGAAAAAAACTAACGGGCGCTATTGGGCTTATGGGGTGTGCGATCTGAAACTAAACAGTGCCCGGGCGCAACTTAACAGAAACATATGCGGCTAATAACTAAACCGACCGATTTGATCTAATCAAATAAACCGTAAACTAAACCGGAGAATAACCGAACTACTAAAAATAAACCTAACCCTTTGCTACAATCTAATCTACGGCGTAGATTCAAAAATCGAAAGGTGGAGGGAGGTCCGGTGGCTTACAGCGGCGGTGACGACGGCGAGGCGGCTCTGCGTCGAGGTGGCGGCGGCTCCGGTGGTCGGGGAGGTCGGCGAAGGTGTCGGGGAGGTGCGTCTCGGTGAGGGCGACTCGGTGGTGGTGCTGGTGGAGCTCGGGAGCAACTGGAGGTGACGAGGGCGAGGCGGTGCAGCGGCCTGGTGAGCTGCAGCTCCGGTGGTCGGCGGACGAGCTCTGGGTGAAGTCTCCGGTGCGGTATAGGGGAGGGAGAGATGTCAAACGGGATCAGCATGAGAAGACGGAGCCAATGATTGAAGACGGAGGGGCGGAGATGGCTTACCGGCGTCGGAAATGGCGGCGGACTGTGGCGGCGGTGACGATATCCGAACGGAGGTGGCGTGGTGTGGGTAGGGTTTTGGACTCGGGGTTTAAGGGGGTCGAAGGAGGAGAGGCATGGCTTTTTATAGGGAACCATCTTGGACAAGGGGGCGACTCGGGATCACGATCCCAGGAAGATCGGAAGCGCGGCGGCGTCGAGTCGTGCTCTGACTCGGTTTCGTGAGCGAGGGGTTGAAGAAAACGGTGGGGCCAGCGGGTCACTGAGAGAGGGAGAGGTGAGGCGGGTCAGGCGACCGAGATCAAGAGGGATCGGGCACTGGCATGCTAGAGCAGGCCGACTCAGCTCGCTGGTCGGCCGCGTCGGGTGGTCGGCTGGGCCGGTTGGCTTGGCTGGCGCCTGGTGCGCCGGGTCTTTGTTTTTTTTTGAATTAGACCAAGAAGAAAAAAATAAGAATAGAAAATAAAATACTTTTATATAGGACATATATATATATATATCAAAATTCTCAACAAAAAACTCTAAAAGATGAACTATTTTTCAGAGGCGAAATAGAAACTTATAAAAACATTTTTTTAGAAAATTCCAAATAAATCCAAATTTGAATTCAAACTTTTGGCATTATTTTCTTCTGACATTTTGGAGTGTCATATTAGCTCCTCTCATACTTTTGCACAAGTATTCGTCACGTATTTTTTGGAAATAAATTTCAAATGCCAATTTCAATTCAATGTCAAATAAAATTCAAATGCCTCTGAAATTTTCAAATGCCACTCAATTCAAATAAAATGCATAGATGCTTAGCTAATAATTGTAAAACATTCCAAATTGAAAATTTGGGATGTTACAAACCTACCCACCTTAAGATGAATCTCGCCCTCGAGATTCGGTTTGGCTAGCAAATAGGTGCGGGTGGTCTCGACGGAGATCTTCTTCTCGCTCCCAGGTGGCTTCCTCCTCGGAGTGGTGGCTCCATAGAACCTTGCAGAACTTGATGATCCTGCTGCGGGTACTCTGTTTGCAGTCTCGAGAATTCTGACGGGTTTTTCCTCATAAGTTAGATCACTGTCAAGCTGTATGGCCTCTAGGGGCACTATGTCTCTCAAAGGAATACCGACCATCTCAGCATGGCATTTCTCAGCTGGGAAACGTGAAAGACATCGTGAACTCCTGACAATCCTTCCGGCAATTCCAGCTTGTATGCAACTTCTCCTTTGCGTTCGAGGATTTTGTAGGGGCCTACGAACCTGGGTGCTAACTTTCCTTTAACACCGAACCTCTTGATTCCTCGAAGTGGGGACACACGGAGATATGCTCGATCTCCCGCTTCGTACGTTACTTCCTTGCGTTTACTATCGGCGTAACTCTTTTGTCTCGACTGGGCTATCTTAAGTCTGTCTCGAATTAGCTTGACCTTCTCTTCGGAGTCTCTGATAAGATCTGGACCAAAAAGTTTTTGGTCTCCAACACCATCCCATGATAACAGTGTTCTGCACCTCCTTCCGTATAGAGCTTCGAAAGGGGCCACCTTCAGACTGGTCTGGTAGCTATTGTTGTACGAAAACTCTGCGTATGGTAGATTGTCATCCCAGCTAGATCAATAGTCTAGCGCACAGGCTCTCAATTCCACCAGAATTTGATTGACTCTCTCGATCTGTCCATCTGTCTCCGGATGAAAAGCTGTACTAAACTCCAGCCTCTTACCCAAAGTTTCATGCAACAGATTCCAAAACTTTAAGGTAAATTGTGTTCCTCTATTAGACACGATACTCCTCGGAACTCCATGCAGACATACGATCCGGGTCATGTATATCTTGGCTAACTTAGCGCTGGTATAGGTGGTCTTCATGGGAATGAAATGAGCTACCTTGGTTAAGCAATCAACTACTACCCAGATAGAATCATAACCTGAACGAGTCATGGGTAATCCTTTGATAAAATCCATTCCAAGCTTTTCCCATTTCCACTCGGGTATCGGCAAAGGTTGAAGTAGCCCTGCCGGCTTCTGATGTTCCGCCTTTACTCACTGACAAACATCGCATACTGCTACATACTCGGTAATATCCTTCTTCATACCTGTCCACCAGAAGCTTTCCTTCAAGTCCAGATACATCTTGGTGTTGCCTGGGTGAATCGAGTATGGTGAATCATGGGCCTCCTGAAGAATTAACTTCCTGACCTCTGGGTCATTGGGCACATAGATACGATCCTCAAACCATAAAGTTCCGTGCTCATCTTCACGAAAACCTTTAGCCTTTCTGTTACTCATCTTTTCCTTTATCTCTGCAATTTCCTTGTCCGTCTCTTCACGGATTCTTTCGGTCAGAGTGGACTGTATATCCAAGGTGGCGACAAATCCTCTTGGTACTATCTCCAGTCGGAGCTCTCTGAGATCGTCGGCTAATTCCCGAGGTAATCCTCCAGCTATGAGGGTGTTCACATAGCTTTTAGGGCTCAAGGCATCTGCTACAACATTTGCCTTCCTTGGGTGATAATGCAATCTCATATCATAGTCCTTGATCAATTCAAGCCATCTCCTCTGCCTGAGGTTCAACTCCTTATGCATGAAAATATACTTCAAGCTCTTAAGATCCATGTAAACATCACAACTATTTCCGACAAGGAAATGTCTCCAGGTCTTGAGTGCGTGCACTATGGCTGCTAACACCAAATCGTGTGTGGCATAGTTCATCTCGTGAGGTCGTAGTTGTCTGGAGGTATAAGCTACAACTCTTCCTTCCTGCATGAGCACTCCTCCGAGTCCTTGATGAGAAGCATCACAATATACTTGGTAATCCTTGTGTATGTCCGGCAAAATGAGCACTAGGGCTGTAACCAGACGTTTCTTCAGCTCCTGAAAACTGGCTTCACAATCCTCGGTCCAAACGTACTTAGTTTCCTTCTTCAACAGCTCTGTCATGAGCTTAGCAATCTTGGAGAAATTCTCAATAAATCTCCGATAATATCCTGCAAGTCCGAGAAAACTGCGGATCTCCTTGACTGAGGTGGGCGACTACCATTTGGTGACCGATTCAACCTTGGTGGGGTCGACTGCTATTCCTTCTCCTAAAATAACATGTTGATAACCCACAAGTATAGGGGATCAATTGTAGCCTCTTTCGATAAGTAAGAGTGTCGAACCCAACGAGGAGCTAAAGGTAGAACAAATATTCCCTCAAGTTCTATCGACCACCGATACAACTCTATGCACGCTTGACGTTTGCTTTACCTAGAACAAGTATGAAACTAGGAATACTTTGTAGGTGTTGTTGGATATGTTTGCAAGATAATAAAGAGCGCGTAAATAAAAAGTAGGGGCTGTTTAGATGAAGACACAACTAAGTTAGTTTTAGCGAGTGTGGAAAAGTGGTGGTAGGAGTTGCGAAATTGTCCCTAAGCAATTGACTACTTTACTAGACCGATAGCAAGTTTTATGTGGGAGAGGCCACTGCTAGCATGTCATCCCTGACTTGGAATTCTATGCACTTATGATTGGAACTATTAGCAAGCATCCGCAACTACTAACGTTCATGAAGGTAAAACCCAACCATAGCATTAATATATATTGGTCCCCCTTCAATCATGTATGCATCAATTTCTATGCTAGGTTGAAGCTTCTGTCACTCTTGCCCTCCAATACATAGTCCTATCAACATACAACTAACCCTATGGTGTGATCCACGCGCGTGCTCATATGATGGGCACCAAAGGACAGCAACATAACCACAAGCAAATTAAACCAATCATAGCAATTCACCTATTACCGATAGGACAATGAAAATCTACTCAGACATCCTAGGATGGCAACACATCATTGGATAATAATATGAAGCATAAAGCACCATGTTCAAGTAGAGGGTACAGCGGGTTGCAGGAGAGTGGACCGCTGTAGATAGATGGGGGAAGGTGATGAAGATGTTGGTGAAGATGACAGAGGTGTTGGTGTAGATTGCGGTGACGATGATGGCCCCGGCAGCGTTCCGGCGCCACCGGAAACGAGGGGAGAGGGCCCCCCTTCTTCTTCTTCCTTGACCTTCTCCCTAGATGGGAGAAGGGTTTCCCCTCTGGTCCTTGGCTTCCATGGCATGGGAGGGGTGAGAGCCCCTCCGAGATTGGATCTGTCTCTCTGTCTCTCTGTTTCTGCGCTCCCTGATTCTGCCCTTTCACCGTTTTTTATATTCCCGGAGATCCGTAACTCCGATTGGGCTGAAATTTGGACACAATTTTTATCCGGATATTTGCTTTCTTGCGGCGAAAGAAGGGAACCAACCGCCTTATGGGGTGGCAATGAGGTTCAGGGGCGCACCCACCCCCCTGGGCGTGCCCCCCTGCCTCGTGGCCCCCTCGGGCATCGTCTCGCGTTGATTCTTCTTCCCAAAAATCACATATATTCCAAAAAATCTCCATAAGTTTTTATCCCGTTTGGACTCCGTTTGATATGGATTTTCTGTGAAACAAAAAACATGCAACAACAGGAACTGGCACTGGGCACTAGATCAATATGCGAGTCCCAAAAATAGTATAAAAAGTTGCCAAAAGTATATGAAATTGTAGAATATTGGCATGGAACAATAAAAAATTATAGATACGACGGAGACGTATCACATGTCCGAGGAACCCGACTTCCTTCAACCAAAATTCACATTTGCTAAACTTGGCATATAACTGATGTTCTCGGAGTTTCTCCAGAACTAGACGCAAATGTTCCTTATGCTCTTCCTCACCACGACAAACTTGTCCAGATATTTCATAAATACCTTGTTCATCATGCTCATAAAATACGCAGGGGCATTAGTCAATCCGAATGACATGACGGTATACTCATATAAACCATACCTGGTGGTGAAAGCTGTTTTGGGTATATCCTGTTCATGAATCTTCAACTGATGATACCCTGATCGAAGATCAATCTTGGAGAATACCTTGGCTCCAACTAGCTGATCAAATAAATCATTAATCATCGGCAGAGGGTACTTGTTCTTGATGGTCACGTCATTTAATGAACGATAATCCACAACCATTCTCAGGGTTCCACCCTTCTTCTCTACCAAAAGAACTGGGGCTCCCCAAGGTGACGAGCTTGGCCGAATATATCCCTTCTCCAATAGCTCATTAATTTGCTTCTTGATCTCTTCCAAATTGTTCGGGGGCATCCGATAAGGTCTCTTGGATATTGGGGATGTGCCGGGCAATAACTCAATCAAAAACTCAATGTCTCTGTCTGGTGGCATCCTGGTAATTCCTCCGGAAATACATCGGGAAAATCTTGCACTACGGGCACTTCCTCCTGGACAACTCCCGTGAGGGAATTTACCCGAGTATTCTTCGGTGTGTGCTTGGATACATACTTGATCCTCATCTGCTCCGGGGTTGTGAGCAAAATCGTCATGTAGGCACAATCAATGTTTCCTTCATACTTGGTCAGCCCATCCATGCCTAGGATTACATCCAATCCTTGTGACTCTAATACGATAAGGTTTGTGGGGAATTCATGACTCCCGATACTGAGGTTCATCGGGTGGCATCCTAATCCTGCCATCATCTCGGCTCCTGGGGAACTGACCTGGAGGGGTTTTCTAAGGGTCCTAGTGGGTAACCCATATTTTTCCACAACTACCCTTGATATGAATGAATGTGTAGCACCAGAATCAAAAAGTACCAATACTGGATGTGAATTTAATAAAAAATTACCGATTACGGTATCCGGCTGATCATAGACCTCCTCCACATCAATGTGGTTCACCTGAGCTCGGGGAAAAGAGTTTGGCTTCTTGATTCCAGAGTTTCCGTTACCGTTTGCATTTCCACTGCTATTGTTCGGCTTAGCATCAGGACATTTGTTGGCATAATGTCCAGTTTGCTTGCACCTAAAACAGGTGACTATGCTTAGGTCCCTCATCACTGGAGCGGAATTATGTTGAGTACCATTTCCGCCATTGCCGTTCTTCTGGTTGTTGGTGTTGGAATGGGTATGTCCTCCGTGAGTATGGTCTCCATGGGTATGGTGGTTGTGTCCTCCTGAGTACGGGGTGTAGCAGGGCTTTTGCTGAGCTCTAGAGCTATACTTTCCCTGTCCATACTTCCTGTTGGGGATATAGCTACTAAGTTAACCCGCCCAGGAGGGGCCGGGTTAACTCAGGCGACTCACAAGACAAAGCCCATGAAGGAATCGAAGATGGTGGTTCATGAGGATGACTTATGAAGAGCCCAAGGCCCAAAGGCGGCTTAAGGCCCGTAGGTGTAAACCGCCATATGTATGCGACTTGTACTATAAGGCAGTTGTAATTAAGTCACTGAGCCGGATACGTTTATGAGCCGGCTGGGACTCTGTAAGCCACCGGGCGTCAACCTGAGTATATAAAGGGACGACCCGGTGACGAGTTAGGGGACAGACAACAAACCGAGATCTAGGTCAAGCGTATTCGCTCCCTGGTAATCAAGACAAGCAATACCACCTCAAACTGGATTAGGCCTTTACTTTCACCGCAAGGGGCCGAACCAATATAAACTCCCTGTGTCCTTTGTCCCATTCAACCCCTTTAAGCTAACCTAGTTGCGATGGCTCCACGACTAAGTCCTCACACTAGGACATCAGCCGTGACAATCCCACGACAGTTGGTGCCCACCGTGGGGCTGGCACACGGTGGTTTCGAGTTCTTAAAGGGCAACTTCAAAGGGATCAAGGGATACGCTATGGGCCGGATGACGAAGAGTCGTCGTGGCAAGGTCTACATCGACGACGCAGGCCGGGGCCCCGAGGCCGGCTCAATCGAGTACGGGTACCGAATCCCCTTCGGCGGAATCCACGTCTTCATCCGCAAGATCGGTGAGGCGGACCTTGAGCCGGACATCTGCACCAACATCATCAAGATGGCTCAGCGTGCGAGACCCGCCTGAGTTCAGCCCGCCGTGAAGCGTGCCTTCGTGGGATTCATTCACGGAGCAGAACATGAGGATAGATCTGTGTCTGGCGGTGAGACAGTCATTTACTCGGATGGTGAGTCATCTGGTCATTTACTCGGATGGTGAGTCATCTGGTGAAACTGAATCGCTGTACCAACTGCAAGATGGCCGGCTTGGGGGCTGTTCCGATGGCGACAGTATTCCGGACCCCTATGAGCCGCCGAACAGAGCTGCGATCTTTATGGCCGGTACGCAACCAGTGCAGAACTCTTCGACTGCAACAGCAATAATTTCTGGGTTAGTAGCGGCAACGGCTGCCGGGGCAGGAGGCCCTGTGCGCCTACCAGCTCAAATCATAACCGACCTGCTGGATAAACTGACAACATTGTTAACAGCGGTGGTCAACCTGGCAGATCAGGATCAGCATAATGCGGAAGTTGCGAAACTGCGTGATGAGATAGCACAGGCCAAGGAGGAGCTAAACGCAGAGAATACTAGGATGGCTGAGCGGGCCGCTTTGGATGCTCAGGCACAGCGGATTCAGTCGGAGTCTTTGCGGCTCATGATGGACTAGAACGCTACAAATGAAGTCATGAGGAGGAGGCATCAGACCCGTCTGCCGTCGGTTTACGAGGTGAGAAATCTCTTTAACACGCCTAGAGCAGGGCCCAGTAACCTGCCGGAGGTAAACCGGGGTGAAGCGCCTAGGACGGGGCACCGGTTCAGCCGCGTACGACAGAGCCACGACGTCTGAATACGACTCCACCTCAACATGTGCCGACGCCGCCGGGTCATTATTCTAACCCTTTGGATAATATGATTGCTGCGGCGACATAACTGGTCGCTCTACCAGTTGAGGGTGAGTCGCCGGCGGCAATGGAGATACGACGGGCCGAAGAATTACTTCAGGCGGCTTTGGCCCAACAGGCAGCTTATTCTCACAGTCGTGAGAGGATCCATTCAACCCCTCGCCCAAGTCGGAGTTATAGCAGGCATATCGATGAGCCGGCTGTGTCAAGCAGTGGGCGGAACCGCAACCCGCCCCATGGACATAACCCGGCAGGTGGTGGGGTTAATGCCCAAAACGTAGTGGATCAAGGAAGAGCGCGTCGGGAGGCTGAGCTGGCGGCTCAGTATGTGGCTCGTCAGCATTCCCCGGTTCGTCCGACAACTTCGGTGGAGACAGGTGTGACTTTCAGGACTTTGGGTGTGCCGTGTTTGGTACCGGCCCTGCGTAACGTACGTTTGCCCAAGGATCTCAAGGGTCCCCGTAAGGTGCCCAACTACACACCCGACTTACCCCCTGAAACATGGGTTGAGAGTTATGAGATGGCGATGGAACTACTGGATGTTGACGATGCTACATGTGCTAAGTACTTCGCCATGATGTTGGAAGGAACAGCTCGTACTTGGTTGAAAGGGTTGCCAGCCAACTCCATTGGGTCATGGGCCGAGTTAAAAGCCCGGTTTATCCAGAATTTTAAAGATACGTGCAAGCAGCCTATGTCAATTGTGGATTTAGCCTCATGTGTCCAAGAAGAAGGTGAGTCGACAACCCATTGGTTGCGCCGGGTCTCAATAATCCTACACTCATTGGATCGCATCAATGTCGATTCAGCAGTCTTAATGTTGGAGAACAATTGTCATTTCACGCCCCTGAAGCAGAAGTTAGGGCGGCTCAAACGCCACTGCAATGACATGGGGACACTCATGGCGGCTCTGGTTAAGTATGCTGACTCGGATGGTACCAAGGACCCCGAGTCTGATGATGAAAAGCCAGGAAAGGGAAAAAGAGCAGTAACACCAGAGGGCAGCAGCATAACCCGGCGAGTCAGGGAGGCAACGGTAAGCGCAAAGCTGATAACAATTTGGACTTTGTGGCTAATACCAATGAGCAGAATAATGGTCAGCGTCGAAAGGGTAAACTGCCCCCACGGCTTGGGGGATCAGGCTTCAATCTTGAGCAGATGCTGAATCAGCCCTGCCCGAGGCATGGTACACGTGAAAGACCGTCCACTCACCTTTGGAAGGATTGCTTCATCATGAAGGAGTACAAAATTCCAATCTTTTTCAAAACAATCACGGGCCAGGTGGCGGCTCAGGATCTGGCTCTCAGGGCCCGGGTTATGGTGGTGGCGGTTCTAACACTGGATTCCAAGGTAATCAAGGCAATCATGGCAATCAGGGCGGTTTCCATCAACAGTCTGGTCAGGGCAACCAGCAGCAGCATCAATCCGGTTATCAGAAAAACCCGAAGCGGCTGAATAGTGGACAGTACCACGTCTTCACCACGAGTTTATGCAAGCGGGATCAGAAGCTCCATAAAAGGGTTGTGAATGCCGTTGAGCTGGCAATTCCTCATTACTTGCGATGGTCTGAGCAACCCATTGTGTGGAGTCGGGAGGATCACCCGCCCTGGGTTGACAATCCAGGTCACCTGGCTTTGGTTGTGGCACCTCAGGTTGGAGGGTACAAGTTCACTAAGGTACTCATGGATGGAGGTAGCAGCATTAATATCCGTTATTATGATACTTCCCATCGTATGGGGTTGACTGATAAAAATCTTAAGCCGTCCAATACTGTTTTCCATGGAGTGATGCCTGGTAAGTCGGCATATCCTGTAGGCAAGATTGCTTTAGAGGTTGCCTTTGAGGATGAATATGATTTCCGGGCTGAGACATTAACCTTTGAGGTGGTCAAGATTCAAAGCCCATATCATGCTCTGTTTGGACGGCCGGCTTATGCCAAGTTCATGGCACTACCTTGTTATGTTTATCTGCAGCTCAAGATGCCGGGTTACAAGGGTACTATCACAGTGCATGGAAGCCGGAAGATAGCTTTGGAATGCGAAGAAGGGGACGCGGCTTATCCTGAGTCCGTGTGTGCCACAGAGGAATTGAAGTTCTATAAGGACAATGTTGACCCGGCTGACATGACGTCTCTGAAAAAGCCAACTACGGAGCATGACCCGGCCTTGAAGTTTAAACCAGCAGATGACACCAAGCTAGTTGACTTCGTTCCTGGTGATTCGTCTAAGCAGTTCAGCATCAGTGCTAATCTGGATCCGAAATAGGAACCGGGACATTTTTGCATGGAAGCCTTCTGACATGCCAGGTGTACCGAGGGAACTCGCTGAGCACAGTCTTAATATTGATTTGAATTTTAAGCCGGTGAAGCAGTTTCTCTGTCGTTTCAATGAAGAGAGGCGAAAGGCCATTGGTGAAGAAGTGGCCCGGCTCCTGGCGGCCGGGTTCATTGTTGAAGTTTTTCATCCTGAGTGGTTGGCTAACCCGGTGCTGGTACTTAAGAAGAATGGCACTTGGCGTATGTGTGTGGATTACACAGATTTAAACAAAGCTTGTCCGACTGATCCTTTTGCTCTCCCTCGTATTGACCAGATTATTGATGCTACGGCGGGTTGTGAGCGTTTGAGTTTTTTGGATGCTTATTCTAGTTATTATCAGATCAAGATGGCAGTTAAGGACCAGGAGAAGACAGCGTTTATCACTCCCTTTGGAGCCTTCTGTTATGTGCCTATGCCTTTTGGGCTCAAGAGTGCCCAGGCGACTTACCAGCGATGTGTGCAGAACTGCCTTCATAATCAGATTGGGCGCAATGTTCATGCTTATGTGGATGATATTGTGGTGAAATCGAGAAAGAAGGAAACATTGATATACGATTTAAAGGAGATCTTTGGTAATCTCCGGGTTTATAAGATGATGCTTAACCCGGCCAAATGCATTTTTGGTGTGCCGGCAGGCAAGCTCTTGGGTTTTTTGGTTTCTAACAGAGGCATTGAAGCTAATCTGGAGAAGATCAAAGCCATTACTTCTTTGGCTAAGCCGGCGTGTATCAATGATGTTCAGCGTCTGGTGGGTCGTATTGCGGCCCTAAGCCGGTTCATAAGCCGGTTGGGAGAGAAGGCTATCCCTCTGTATCAGATGATGAAAAAGATAGATAATTTTGTCTGGAGTGATGCCACTAATGCAGCATTTGAGGACTTGAAGAAGCAGCTGGCTGAGCCGCCCGTTCTTGTTGCTCCTATTGATAAGGAACTATTGTTGTTGTATGTGGCTGCTAATGCCCGGGCTATCAGCGTAGCTATTGCGGTGGAATAGAAGGAGGCAGGCAAGGAATATCCGGTTCAAAGGCCGGTTTACTACATCAGTGAGGTACTTATTGAATCCAAGCAGAGGTATCCGCACTGGCAGAAGCTTGTATATGGAGTGTTCATGGCCAGCCAGAAGCTTAAGCAATATTTTTTGGGTCATCCCATCACCGTGGTTAGTTCTGCTCCTTTAGGGGATATTATTCAAAACAGAGAAGCCACAGGTCGGATAGCCAAGTGGGCCATCTAGCTTGGACCTCATGGTCTGAAATATATGCCTCGCACAGCCATCAAGTCTCAAGCATTGGTGGATTTCATCAATGACTGGACAGAGCTGCATATGCGTGAAGAAAAGCCAGATAACACGTATTGGACTATTCACTTTGACGGGTCCATGCAATTGGAGGGCTCGGGGGCTGCAGTCGTGCTAGCTTCCCCTCGAGGTGATAAATTTTCTTATGTTCTCCGATTGATGTTCCCTTGCACTAATAATGCAGCTGAATATGAGGCCTTGCTCCATGGTCTTCGGATGGCTAAGGAGATGAACTTAAGCCGGGTGAGGTGCTTTGGCGACTCAGACTTGGTAGCTCAACAAGTTTCTGGTACTTGGGATTCTAAGGATCCACTCATGGCGGCTTATCGTCGCGAGGTTGATGCTATTGCGGGTCACTTCAAGGGTTATCAGGTCGAGCATACTAGTCGAAGGAAGAACGAGGCGGCTGATGCTTTAAGCCGGCTAGGCTCTCAGCGTAAGCCGGTGCCACCTAATACTTTCTTAGATATTTTGTATAACCCCTCAGTCAAGTTGCCTACAGAGGAAGATCTTGCTATTCCTGACCCAGAAGCACAGTTGGTAGCAGCTCTTCATGTAATTACTAATTGGACAGTACCATATCTGGCATATATGACCCGGGGCGAGTTACCTGAGGATGAAACCTTGGACAGGCAGATAACTCGGCGGTCCAAATCAATGACCATTGTCAATGGAGAGCTACATCATTGTAGTGTCACAGGGGCGTTTCAACGTTGTGTTTCACCCGAAGAAGGCCGTGAAATTCTGCGAGAGATTCATGAAGGAGATTGTGGTCATCATGCCGGCTCTAAATCTCTTGTTGCTAAGGCTTTTCGTCATGGATTTTATTGGCTGACGGCTCATGCTAATGCTGAAGACCTGGTCCGTAAGTGTGATGGATGTCAGAAATTTTCATGACGAGCCCATGCTCCGGCTCAAGAATTGAGGATGATTCCAATTACTTGGCCGTTTGCAGTCTGGGGGCTTGATATGGTTGGACCTTTCAAAAGGTCCAAGGATAAAAAAACACCTCCTGGTGGCAGTTGACAAGTTTACAAAGTGGGTTGAGGCAGAGCCGGTCAGTAAATGTGATGTGGCAACGGCGGTTCAATTCATTAAAAAGGGTGATTTTCCGTTTTTGGCTTTCCCCACAGTATCATAACTGATAATGGCACTAATCTCTCCAAGGGAGCCATGGAAAAGTTTTGTCAACGTGAGCATATTCGACTTGATGTATCATCGGTGGCTCACCCCCAGTCCAATGGTCAAGCTGAGAGAGCCAATCAAGAAATTTTGAGAGGCATCAAGCCCCGGCTTATGGTTCCTTTGCAGAGGACACCGGGTTGTTGGGTGGAAGAGTTACCCTCGGTCATATGGAGTATCAATACTACCCCCAACAGGTCTATGGGTTACACGCCCTTCTTCATGGTTTATGGAGCAGAAGCAGTTCTTCCCAGTGACATCCGTCATGACTCGCCTCGCGTGGCGGCTTATGTTGAAGCTGATAATGAAAAGGCACATCAGGATGCACTTGACCTGTTGGATGAGGAGCGTGACCTTGCGATGACTCGTTCGGCGATTTACCAGCAAGATATGCGCCGCTATCACAGCCGCCGGGTTAAGACCAGAACTTTTCAGGAAGGTGATTTAGTGCTCCGGCTTATCCAGGATCAAACTGATATGCACAAGCTATCCCCGCCTTGGGAAGGACCTTTTGTGGTCAGCAAGAATCTGAACAATGGGTCATACTACCTTATCGATGTTCGAGACCACAAGGACTCACGCACGTCGGAGGAGGAGACTCGCCGGCCGTGGATTGCTCATCTTCGGCCTTACTATACCTGAGCCACAGGCTCTTCTGATGTACATATTTTGACAATGTATATATTATGTTGAATGTAATAAAGTCGGCATCCCTGATAAAGCAGGGCCTCTGTCGTTTTATCTCTAATAAATAAGGAATCTATGGAAATTTCATGCGGTCACATGGGGGCTTCCAACTCATTGAGCGAAGTTATGATTAACCTTTGATCCGGCTCATATGCCATGATTATAAAAATACTTGGGGGCTTGCTACCCAGGTTAAAGGGACCAAAGAGAGTTTGTTGCAAATCACAACTCAAACATAGGTGCCCATTGAGCACAGCTCAAAAATATTACTTGGGGGCTCTCTGTTCAACGGACAAGAATTTTATGACCCTTGTAATAGGCTTTAAAGCCAGGCTTGGAAGCCAGGTGTATTCACCTAAAAATCCGAGTTATCCTGCCTTTTTAAGGCTGCCACTCCGCCTAGGTAATCCTGGAATGACCCGCCATACTTTTGACAAGTCAATCTTATACAGACCCTGAACTTGTCAGAGTTAAAACGACGATTGGTTATGTGAGGTCCGACTTATAAGGTTTGTGTGAAGGTTTAACTCAGTGGCTGTGCGGCCCTTGAAAGCACTTGATTTTAAGGCCTGGCAGCCTATGAAACGCCTTGTTATCTTTTGTTTTTTATTGGAAAGTTTTTTGAGGATTATCTTTTATACATGTTAAAAACCAATGAGGTTTCTAATGTTGCAAATATCCGGTGTTTATTAAACCCGGCCTGGCATTGGACTACAAGTCGCCAGTATATGATAAGAAAATATCCGGTGTTTGTTAAAACCCGGCCTGGCATTGGACTATAAGTCACCAGTACATGTTGATATTGAATTACTTGGAAGCATTGTGCTCTAAGGTTTGGGATATTACCCCTTCCAGCTTATGACATCATAAGCCAGCAACATATGATAGTTGAGAAAGAGCACTGTGTGTTCAAATTTTTGGGTTATCACCCTTACTACATTGGTATGATAAGCCAGTAGTATAATCAAATATCAAAGGTATGATATATTTTGTTATGATTACATATGGTTATGCTTAAACTGGCCCTGGTTATAAACTGTTTTAGTTACCAGTGGTTTTATATTGGGCATTATGACCCGTCCTACGGTAAACCGCCAGGATACTTGTAATCTATTTGTATGCAGGAACAGATTCAAATTGCTAATAACATAAGCACAAGTGGCAGATCCTAAATTGGCGGATCCATAGTATCATGTAAAGCACAATATGCGCGATGGCATAGCAGGTCAAGAGTTTGAGCTAGCCTATTACAAGGCATCTGATGGCCCAACAAGAATAAGTATTCATTGAAGTTATCAGTACAGTAAAGTATTCTGATAGGAACACCGGCTTATGATTGTTGGCGGGTTTAAGCTTCAGGATCTTCCTGCACCTCTTCTCCATCTTCAACTCCTTGCTTATCAATCGGCTGGAAGTCAGACGTAGCCCAGTTGATACCGGTCAACGCTCTAAACACAGCCTCATCATCAATAAGATTGGATGGATCAATATCAGGGGCAAAGGTGTGCTTACGAATTGGAGGAATAAGATCTGTTGGCTCATGAACCGGCGCGCTAAGCTTCTTGTTGTCGGCATCATAAGCCGCCTCGTACATGGATAAGCTGGTCTCGTCGGCTAGTTTGCTTGCTAACGAACGCATAGCTCTTGCTATTTCTGCGAAGTCATCAGCGCTGAAGTCCGATCCATCTTCTTTCACACTGGGGCAGCCATTGGCCAAATCCTCCAGGTCAAGATCGGCCTGCCATGCTTTGGCCCGGCTTAAAGAAGTTAAAGCACCAGCTCTGGCAGCTCCTCGTTTTAAGTCGTCAATTCTTTTGGGCAGCACTGATAATTGCTTCAAAGTGTCATGGATAAGTGTTGAAGGAGTTTTCTTATGCATTGTAGCAGCGATGGTTCGTTGAGCACCGGTATATAGCTGCTCTACAAGAGTGTAGACAGCTTTAAGCTGGACGCGCATATCCGAGCCTAACCTAGCGCTCCGAGAGCCTATATCAGTAAAATTATGGGTAAGCCGGTAGCCGTTTATCATATGATTGTTAAGATGCAAGGGAGACCTGTTCTTACCAAAGATGGCTGATGACATAATGTTAATTTGCTGCTTTAAGCCGGATAACTCCTCAGTCACCGGTTTAAGCGCGGTTTCAGCTTCTTCTGCTCTCTTCAATAGAGCTGCATTTTCAATTTCCCAGCCAGTTTTCTCAAAGTTGAAGTTCTGTTTTAACTGCTCAATAGTCTCCAAAGCAGATTTCAATTCTGACTTGGTCTTGGATGTTTCCAATTGCTGAGTTTTAATGTTGGCCTTAAGGTCATTAAGCTGCGAGTCTTTTCAGCCAATTTAGCCTGTGACATCAGCACACACAGACAAGGTTACGGTCATGATTACTCTTTAAAGTCCCAAGCACAATACAAGTATTACTCTTGGCACTTGGGGGCTAATGCATATTGTTCTTTTGAAAAAACAAAATTTTGAAAGTCCCAAGCACAGTACAAGTATTATCCTTGGCACTTGGGGGCTAATGCACGCTTTGTTCCAAGCTATATTTACGACCCGGACAAATGATGTCCGCCGACTTATAAAGTCTACAGATTGGGTTGTTAATTTTCAACAAGTGACAAGTCTCGGCTTAACATAATGGTTAAGCCGACCCTTGGGGGCTACGGATGCAATGTTTATTTCTATTATTCAAAAGTCCCGGCTTAACATAATTGTTAAGCCGACCCTTGGGGGCTACATATGTAGAGTTGAAATACTATTATTACAAGACCAGCTACTGAGTTTTATCTATGCAACTATTGAAGTTCACCGCACATTCTATTCTATCATGTCCAGTAAACTTGGCGGCTAAGGGAAATATACTTATATGAAAGGGATTGCAATATTTACCTCATAGCGTTCCTTCATCAAGTTCACTAAGCCGGCTTCGAAGTCATGGCTGGTATATAGACGATTCAAATAGCCAGAATGGAGGTCTTGGGCACTGAAATGAGTGTAGCTCTCCAGGTCTACTTTCCACTTGCCCTTATCTTCAGCAGAAAGTTCTTCTTTGGCGTTGTGCCTGGATAAGGCAGTAGGATGACCCGGAGTTGTGAAACCATGGCCAGTAATGGTGACATCATCATCTTTTTCCTCCGCTGGCTTAACAGGACTGGTTGTCCTGATAGGACTTGGCGGATTGGCATCAGACGGGTTGTCCTGATAAGACCTCTGGACGGCGTTTGCGAGCCGGGCGTTTGGTAAGCCGGAAGACGTAATCACATTGCCGCTATGCCGGGTCGTGCAGCGAGCTTCATTTTGCTGTTTCTTCAAAAGAAAGTTTGGATCCAAGTGAGCTAGGGGGTGAGAAAAGCTTACTTTCCGGCTTGCTTGTCGAGTTTTTGGAGTTGGCAGAGTTTCTGAGCCGGAGGAAAGAATAATTACCTCAGCGTCACCTGCATAGCTAGCCTCCACATCGTCCTGATAATAATCATTGTCAATGAGATGCATGAAAAAGGATCCAAGTGAACCAAGTTCTACCTCTAACTCATGGTCATCATCGTTATCGTCAATGTTTAACTCGGCAGACTCGGCGGGCTTCTTTTTGGTGGGCTTCTTGTTGGCCTTGTGTTTGACACGAGTTGTTTTGGCCGGCTTATCCTGCGGTTTCTTCTTCCAGAATGGATCATCGGCCTGTTAAAATTGAAAAGATCATAAGGGAATATTAAGAATATGGATTAAGCAAGAGTAGGGCAATTCTTACAGCTGGTGGCTTGTTGACAGTGCAGAAAGGATTAAGTCCAGTTTTGCTGCACTCTTTTACAGTTTCATTCAACAATTTCTTAGTGGCTTCAGTAACTTCTGCATCAGTTAGCTGAATATCACAATGGCGCTGAGGATCTTTTACATCACCAGTATATTCACACATTAAGCCGGAGCGGCGGCTTAATGGCAAGATGCTCCAAGATAGCCAACACCAGAGGAAATCGACGCCAGTTAAGCCATTGGCCATAAAGGCTCTGAGCTTTGAAAACGCAGGTGCATATTTTGTTGGAAATATGCCCTAGAGGCAATAATAAATGGTTATTATTATATTTCTTTGTTCATGGTAATTGTCTATTATTCATGCTATAATTGTATTGTCCGGAAATCGTAATACATGTGTGAATACATAGACCACAACGTGTCCCTAGTAAGCCTCTAGTTGACTAGCTCGTTGATCAACAGATAGTCATGGTTTCCTGACTATGGACATTAGATGTCATTGATAACGGGATCACATCATTAGGAGAATGATGTGATGGACAAGACCCAATCCTAAGCATAGCATAAAAGATCGTGTAGTTTCGTTTGCTAGAGCTTTTCCAATGTCAAGTATCTTTTCCTTAGACCATGAGATCGTGCAACTCCCGGATACCGTAGGAGTGCTTTGGGTGTGCCAAACGTCACAACGTAACTGGGTGACTATAAAGGTGCACTACGGGTATCTCCGAAAGTGTCTGTTGGGTTGGCACGGATCGAGACTGGGATTTGTCACTCCGTGTGACGGAGAGGTATCTCTGGGCCCACTCGGTAATGCATCATCATAATGAGCTCAATGTGACTAAGGCGTTAGTCACGGGATCATGCATTGCGGTACGAGTAAAGAGACTTGCCGGTAACGAGATTGAACAAGGTATTGGGATACCGACGATCGAATCTCGGGCAAGTAACATACCGATTGACAAAGGGAATTACATACGGGATTGATTGAATCCTCGACACCGTGGTTCATCCGATGATATCATCGTGGAACATGTGGGAGCCAACATGGATATCCAGATCCCGCTGTTGGTTATTGACCGGAGAGGCGTCTCGGTCATGTCTGCATGTCTCCCGAACCCGTAGGGTCTACACACTTAAGGTTCGGTGACGCTAGGGTTGTAGAGATATATGTATGCGGAAACCCGAAAGTTGTTCGGAGTCCCGGATGAGATCCCGGACGTCACGAGAGGTTCCGGAATGGTCCGGAGGTGAAGAATTATATATAGGAAGTCCAGTTTCGGCCACCGGGAAAGTTTCGGGAGTTACCGGTATTGTACCGGGACCACCGGAAGGGTCCCGGGGGTCCACCGGGTGGGGCCACCTATCCCGGAGGGCCCCGTGGGCTGAAAGTGGAAGGGAACCAGCCCTTAGTGGGCTGGGGCGCCCCCCTTGGGCCTCCCCCCATGCGCCTAGGGTTGGGAACCCTAGGGGGAGCTTCCCCCTTGCCTTGGGGGGCAAGGCACCCCTTCCCCCCTTTGGCCGCCGCCCCCCTTGGAGATCCCATCTCCTTGGGACGGCGCCCCCCCCCAGGGGGCCTATATAAAGGGGGGAGGGAGGGAAGCAACCTACAGCCTTGGGCGCCTCCCTCCTCCCCTGCAACACCTCTCTCTCTCTCGTAGAAGCTCGGCGAAGCCCTGCCGGAGAACCGCTACATACTCAGAATGTCTGGGTTGCACAACTGCTTGTCTCAGCTGGGAGTTAATCTCCCGGATGACGCGGTCATTGACAGAATCCTCCAGTCGCTTCCACCAAGCTACAAGAGCTTTGTGATGAACTTCAATATGCAGGGGATGGAAAAGACCATTCCTGAGGTATATTCAATGCTGAAATCAGCTGAGGTAGAGATCAGAAAAGAACATCAAGTGTTGATGGTGAATAAAACCACTAAGTTCAAGAAGGGCAAGGGTAAGAATAACTTCAAGAAGGACGGCAAGGGAGTTGCCGCGCCCGGTAAACCAGTTACCGGGAAGAAGTCAAAGAATGGACCCAAGCCCGAGACTGAGTGCTTTTATTGCAAGGGAAGTGGTCACTGGAAGCGGAACTGCCCCAAATACTTAGCGGACAAGAAGAAGGCCGGCAACACCAAAGGTATATGTGATATACATGTAATTGATGAGTACCTTACCAGTACTCATAGTAGCTCCTGGGTATTTGATACCGGTGCGGTTGCTCATATTTGTAACTCAAAACAGGAACTACGGAATAAGCGGAGACTGGCGAAGGACGAGGTGACGATGCGCGTCGGGAATGGTTCCAAGGTCGATGTGATCGCCGTCGGCACGCTACCTCTGCATCTACCCACGGGATTAGTTTTAAACCTCAATAATTGTTATTTAGTGCCAGCTTTGAGCATGAACATTGTATCTGGATCTCGTTTAATTCGAGATGGCTACTCATTTAAATCCGAGAATAATGGTTGTTCTATTTATTTCATAGATATGTTTTATGGTCATGCCCCGCTGGTCAATGGTTTATTTTTGATGAATCTCGAACGTGATGTTACACATGTTCATAGTGTGAATACCAAAAGATGTAAAGTTGATAACGATAGTCCCACATACTTGTGGCACTGCCGCCTTGGTCACATTGGTGTCAAGCGCATGAAGAAGCTCCATGCAGATGGACTTTTGGAGTCTCTTGATTACGAATCATTTGACACGTGCGAACCATGCCTCATGGGTAAGATGACCAAGACTCCGTTCTCCGGAACAATGGAGCGAGCAACCAACTTATTGGAAATCATACATACCGATGTGTGTGGTCCAATGAGTGTTGAGGCTCGCGGAGGATATCGTTATGTTCTCACTCTCACTGATGATTTAAGTAGATATGGGTATGTCTACCTAATGAAACACAAGTCTGAAACCTTTGAAAAGTTCAAGGAATTTCAGAGTGAAGTTGAGAATCAACGTGACAGAAAAATAAAATTCTTACGATCAGATCGTGGTGGAGAATATTTAAGTCACGAGTTTGGTGCACACTTAAGGAAATGTGGAATAGTTTCACAACTCACGCCGCCTGGAACACCTCAGAGAAATGGTGTGTCCGAACGTCGTAATCGCACTCTATTGGATATGGTGCGATCTATGATGTCTCTTACCGATTTACCGCTCTCATTTTGGGGCTATGCTTTAGAGACTGCCGCATTCACTTTAAATAGGGCTCCGTCGAAATCCGTTGAGATGACACCGTACGAATTATGGTTTGGGAAGAAACCTAAGCTGTCGTTTCTAAAAGTTTGGGGATGCGATGCTTATGTCAAGAAACTTCAACCTGAAAAGCTCGAACCCAAGTCGGAAAAATGCGTCTTCATAGGATACCCTAAGGAAACTATTGGGTATACCTTCTACCTCAGATCCGAGGGCAAGATCTTCGTTGCCAAGAACGGGTCCTTTCTAGAGAAGGAGTTTCTCTCGAAAGAATTGAGTGGGAGGAAAGTGGAAATTGATGAGGTGATAGTCACCCCTTCCGAACCGGAAAGTAGCGCAGCGCGGGAAAATGTTCGTGTGGTGCCTACACCGACTGGGGAGGAAGTTAATGATGATGATCATGAAGCTTCGGATCAAGTAACTACTGAACTTCGTAGGTCCACAAGGACACGTTCCGCACCAGAGTGGTACGGCAACCCTGTCCTGGAAATCATGTTGTTAGACAACGGTGAACCTTCGAACTATGAAGAAGCGATGGCGGGCCCGGATTCTGACAAATGGCTAGAAGCCATGAAATCCGAGATAGAATCCATGTATGAAAACAAAGTATGGACTTTGACTGACTTGCCCGATGAGCGGCGAGCCATAGAAAACAAATGGATCTTTAAGAAGAAGACGGACGCAGATGGTAATGTGACCATCTACAAAGCTCGACTTGTCGCTAAGGGTTATCGACAAGTTCAAGGGGTTGACTATGATGAGACTTTTCACCCGTAGCGAAGCTGAAGTCCGTCCGAATCATGTTAGCAATTGCCGCATACTATGATTATGAGATATGGCAGATGGACGTCAAAACGGCATTCCTTAACGGCTTCCTTAAGGAAGAGTTGTATATGATGCAGCCGGAAGGTTTTGTCGATCCTAAGAATGCTAACAAAGTATGCAAGCTCCAGCGCTCAATCTATGGGCTGGTGCAAGCATCTCGGAGTTGGAACATTCGCTTTGATGAGATGATCAAAGCGTTTGGGTTTACACAGACTTATGGAGAAGCCTGTGTTTACAAGAAAGTGAGTGGGAGCTCTGTAGCATTTCTCATATTATATGTAGATGACATACTATTGATGGGAAATGATATAGAATTCTTGGAAAGTATAAAGGCCTATTTGAATAAGTGTTTTTCAATGAAGGACCTTGGAGAAGCTGCTTATATATTAGGCATCAAGATCTATAGAGATAGATCAAGACGCCTCATTGGTCTTTCACAGAGTACATACCTTGACAAGATATTGAAGAAGTTCAGTATGGATCAGTCCAAGAAGGGGTTCTTGCCTGTATTGCAAGGTGTGCAATTGAGCACGGCTCAATGCCCGACCACGGCAGAAGATATAGAAGAGATGAGTGTCATCCCCTATGCCTCGGCCATAGGGTCTATTATGTATGCCATGCTGTGTACCAGACCTGATGTAAACCTTGCCGTAAGTTTGGTAGGAAGGTACCAAAGTAATCCCGGCAAGGAACACTGGACAGCGGTCAAGAATATCCTGAAGTACCTGAAGAGGACTAAGGATATGTTTCTCGTTTATGGAGGTGACGAAGAGCTCGTCGTAAAGGGTTACGTCGACGCTAGCTTCGACACAGATCTGGATGACTCGAAGTCACAGACCGGATACGTGTATATATTGAATGGAGGAGCAGTAAGCTGGTGCAGTTGCAAGCAAAGCGTCGTGGCGGGATCTACATGTGAAGCGGAGTACATGGCAGCCTCGGAGGCAGCACAGGAAGCAGTCTGGATGAAGGAGTTCATTACCGACCTAGGGGTGATTCCCAATGCGTCGGGCCCGATGACTCTCTTCTGTGACAACACTGGAGCTATTTCCCTTGCGAAGGAGCCCAGGTTTCACAGGAAGACCAGGCATATCAAGCGTCGCTTCAACTCCATTCGTGAAAGTGTTCAAAATGGAGACATAGATATTTGTAAAGTACATACGGACCTGAATGTAGCAGATCCGTTGACTAAACCTCTCCCTAGGGCAAAACATGATCAACACCAGGACGCAATGGGTGTTCGATTCATCACAATGTAACTAGATTATTGACTCTAGTGCAAGTGGGAGACTGTTGGAAATATGCCCTAGAGGCAATAATAAATGGTTATTATTATATTTCTTTGTTCATGGTAATTGTCTATTATTCATGTTATAATTGTATTGTCCGGAAATCGTAATACATGTGTGAATACATAGACCACAACGTGTCCCTAGTAAGCCTCTAGTTGACTAGCTCGTTGATCAACAGATAGTCATGGTTTCCTGACTATGGACATTAGATGTCATTGATAACGGGATCACATCATTAGGAGAATGATGTGATGGACAAGACCCAATCCTAAGCATAGCATAAAAGATCGTGTAGTTTCGTTTGCTAGAGCTTTTCCAATGTCAAGTATCTTTTCCTTAGACCATGAGATCGTGCAACTCCCGGATACCGTAGGAGTGCTTTGGGTGTGCCAAACGTCACAACGTAACTGGGTGACTATAAAGGTGCACTACGGGTATCTCCGAAAGTGTCTGTTGGGTTGGCACGGATCGAGACTGGGATTTGTCACTCCGTGTGACGGAGAGGTATCTCTGGGCCCACTCGGTAATGCATCATCATAATGAGCTCAATGTGACTAAGGCGTTAGTCACGGGATCATGCATTGCGGTACGAGTAAAGAGACTTGCCGGTAACGAGATTGAACAAGGTATTGGGATACCGATGATCGAATCTCGGGCAAGTAACATACCGATTGACAAAGGGAATTGCATACGGGATTGATTGAATCCTCGACACCGTGGTTCATCCGATGATATCATCGTGGAACATGTGGGAGCCAACATGGGTATCCAGATCCCGCTGTTGGTTATTGCCGGAGAGGCGTCTCGGTCATGTCTGCATGTCTCCCGAACCCGTAGGGTCTACACACTTAAGGTTCGGTGACGCTAGGGTTGTAGAGATATATGTATGCGGAAACCCGAAAGTTGTTCGGAGTCCCGGATGAGATCTCGGACGTCACGAGAGGTTCCAGAATGGTCCGGAGGTGAAGAATTATATATAGGAAGTCCAGTTTCGGCCACCGGGAAAGTTTCGAGGGTTACCGGTATTGTACCGGGACCACCGGAAGGGTCCCGGGGGTCCACCGGGTGGGGCCACCTATCCCGTGGGGCCCCGTGGGCTGAAAGTGGAAGGGAACCAGCCCTTAGTGGGCTGGGGCGCCCCCCTTGGGCCTCCCCCCATGCGCCTAGGGTTGGGAACCCTAGGGGGGAGCTTCCCCCTTGCCTTGGGGGGCAAGGCACCCCTTCCCCCCTTTGGCCGCCGCCCCCCCTTGGAGATCCCATCTCCTTGGGCCGGCGCCCCCCCCCCCAGGGGGCCTATATAAAGGGGGAGGGAGGGCAGCAACCTACAGCCTTGGGCGCCTCCCTCCTCCCCTGCAACACCTCTCTCTCTCTCTCGCAGAAGCTCGGCGAAGCCCTGCCGGAGAACCGCTACATCCACCACCACGCCGTCGTGCTGCTGGATCTCCATCAACCTCTCCTTTCCCCTTGCTGGATCAAGAAGGAGGAGACGTCGCTGCACCGTACGTGTGTTGAACGCGGAGGTGCCGTCCGTTCGGCACTCGGTCATCGGTGATTTGGATCACGGCGAGTACGACTCCGTCATCCACGTTCATTGGAACGCTTCCGCTCGCGATCTACAAGGGTATGTAGATGCACTCCTTTCCCCTCGTTGCTAGTAGACTCCATAGATGCATCTTGGTGAGCGTAGGAAAATTTTAAAATTATGCTACGATTCGCAACATATTTGGCCCGTTCTTTTGAATCAAGCCGTTGGGGAAGCGGATGGTTGTTGTTAAGCCGGTGCTCGCGGTAACCCGGCAGAGGATTTTCACCAATTGGAGAGGTATCTTTAACATAGAACCAAGTCTGGTTCCAATCTTTGGGGTGACTATGCAACTTGGCATGAGGAAAACTGAAATCTTTCCTCTTCTGAATAATGACTCCACCAAGTTCTTGGCATGGCCCATCAAGAAATTTAGTTTGGCGGTTAAATAATAGAATTCCCTGAACAGATCAACCGTGGGCTCTTCTTGAAGATAGGCTTCACAGAATACTTGAAAGTTGCAAATATTAGACACGGAGTTGGGTCCAATGTCTTGAGGATGCAGTTGGAGGAAATGAAGCACATCACGGAAAAAATTTGAGCCGGGAGGGCTGAACCCCCGACCCAAGTGATCAGTAAAAATGATTACTTCTCCCTCTTTGGGTTGAGGAAGGACTTCATCACCAGGAGCTCTCCAATGGATATCCTCCTTTTTGGCTAAGGCGCCAGCGGCGACATAATTGTTCAGTTCTTCCTCGGTAACCTGGGATTTGACCCAATTGCAAGAAGTATACGTCTTAGCCATTTCTGAAAAAAAAGATTATGCCGGTTTTAAGTTCACATGGTTGAGCCGGCTTACGATTAAAGGACAAATAATAATGAAGCATGACTAGGTATTAAATCGGAGATTGATATTTCAAGATTACTGAAGAACTACTGGCGGCTTAAGAAGGGACTAATGATACCTGACGGGTTACTATTTTTGAGTTAAGCCGCTTATACCGATGTTGAAAGAGCAGATCTACGGATGAGGAAAATGGCTAAGTGTTCAGAAAAACAGTTTTCACAGATTGATGCTATAATCTTGGATCTACGGTGCGTCAGATAAATGGAAAATATTTAGACCTAAATTACGGTACTTGAGCAGTTCATAAGATCCAGATCGAGTTTTCCGTTTAACAGGAGATGTCCTGATGGTGAAAATAAGTACTATGAACATTACCGCGCAGGAAAGATACCAAGTTCAAATCAAAAAGGAGTTCTACAGCAAAGAACGAGGATGAACTTCGATGAACTCCGTCGAAACCCTAATGGATCTATATGGAGAGGAAGAAGAAGGACTAACCGGAGCTGTTGAGCAGCGGAGGTGCGCGGATGAAATCTGGTCCGAACAGGTTGATGCAGCGGCCGTCGTCGGAGCAGAGGTGAAGGTTGACGGCGGCGGCGGAGCTCGCGTGCTAGGGCGTCGCGAGTAAGAAGACAAGACGAAGAGGCACGAGGGGAGTGAAAGAGACTCCCGGCTCTATTTACAAGGCAAATTGATAAGTGACAAGCACGGGAATTGAGGAGACCAAAAAACAGATATGTGACAATATAGACGCCTCGATTTTTGGAGATTCATTAAATTGAGGAGGTATATTAAAGATTTTGGTTTTGAGTAAAATTAATGACAGGTGACGTCATGGCGGGTTATCATGATTCCAGAGGATGACGTCATGGCGAGTTACAAGTTTTCGTGAAGGTAATGAAGAAGGAATTTTTCTAAGTGTTGAAGATTGATGTGAACAAGTTCAAATCAACCTGGGGCCTAATGTATAGCTACTAAGTTAACCCGCCCAGGAGGGGCCGGGTTAACTCAAGCGACTCACAAGACAAAGCACATGAAGGAATCGAAGATGGCGGTTCATGAGGATGACTTATGAAGCGCCCAAGGCCAAAAGGCGGCTTAAGGCCCGTAGGTGTAAACCGCCATATGTATGCGACTTGTACTATAAGGCAGTTGTAATTAAGTCACCGAGCCGGGACTCTGTAAGCCACCAGGCGTCAACCCGAGTATATAAAGGGACGACCTGGCGGCGAGTTAGGGGACAGACAACAAACCGAGAACTAGGTCAAGCGTATTCGCTCCCTGGTAATCGAGACAAGCAATACCACCTCAAACTGGATTAGGCCTTTACCTTCACCGCAAGGGGCCGAACCATTATAAACTCCATGTGTCCTTTGTCCCGTTCAACCCCTTTAAGCTAACCTAGTTGCGATGGCTCCATGACTAAGTCCTTACACTAGGACATCTGCCGTGACAATCCCACGACACTTCCGCTTCCGACTCTCTATCTTCTGCTGCTTGCCTTCAAGAATGATGGCCTTGTCTACCAGCTCCTGGTAGTTGTTGAAGGTAGCCACCATCAGCTGCATTCCCAGCTCATCATTGAGTCCTTCGAGGAACTTCTCCTGTTTTGTGGCATATGTGGCCACAACACCCAGGGCATAGCAAGCTAACTTGTTGAACTCATCCACGTACTGCCCCACATTACGATTCCCCTGGCGTAAGTTGCAAAACTCACGCTTCTTCAGACTCATGGCTCCAGCAGAGACATGAGCAGTGCAGAAGGCCTGCTGGAACTGATCCCATGTGATGGTGGCGATGGGAAGGTGGTGGTGTAGTTCTCCCACCAAGATGCTGCGGGTCCATCCAGTTGATGTGGGAAAAAACGCACCTTCTCAGCATCTGTGCATCCAGCAGTTGCTAGCTCCCTTCCGATCTTGCAGAGCTAATCATCAGCTACAATCGGCTCGGTGCTGCTAGAGAACACCAGCGGATTCAGCCTTAGGCAACAGGTCAGGTTGTCGACAGGGGGTGGTGGCGGTGGATTGTTGTTGTTGTTTCCTTGGTTCTGGATGAGCATCTGCATCAAGGCATTCTGCTGTTGGATCAGCTGCGTGAGCTCCGGCGGGAAAGTGAATCCGGGGTCACGTCTCGGAGGCATCTGGTGTTTTGGAGTGGATGAGAAATTAGAATAGAACAAGGGTCTAAAGAGAAATAACACTACCCACATGTATGCAACAATCAATAACACACCAATCACTTCAATCAAGTTTCACACATGGATCGTAACGAACTAATCAAGAATCCTACCGTCTAACATATTTCTAATGTTTACATGGTGGTCTGAATCTAGTTCTCGTCAGTGGAAGACTTCATCAGATCAACATCGGCTCCGGCTTCTTCTTCGTCATCGTCGTCTTCATAGCGAAAGGTCTAGTCGGATTGAGCAGACTCGGTGATGGGGTCAACAACTATTTTAGTGAGTTAGAGAAGAGATAGGAACGAATAGAGAAGAGTATAGACCAAAGGATATATAAGAAAATTGAAAAAATAGTTTTTTTCTATGGCTTTCCGGTCCTAAGGGTTACGTCCTACGGTCAACGTGTGCTCTGCTACCATCTCTATAGCGACCCGACCCAAAATCGGTCAAGTCTCTATGTATCTGTACCATCCCAAGATCATGCTGACACACACAGTACATCAATGAATATACCAAAGTGCAATCACACATGCTTTATTACATCGAATCTCATATAGAGTCTTTATTACAATAGAATAAATTCAGCCGAAGGCCAACTCATGAGATAAACTACTGCGGAAGACGTAGACGACAGCGAGTCCATCCGACTCCATAGGGCAATCACCGAGCATAGAGCGTAGCCTCACTCCTGGTCGGAATAAGCCTCTGCAACATAAGACGTTGCAGCCGTGTAGGTCAACATTTTGAATATGCTGGCAAGTCACACAGAGGAAAACAATAATAAGATGCTATCACTATATGCAATTTTGGCTGTGGGGCTCTAAGTTTAAGTTTTTGCGAAAAACTAATTTTTCCCTATAACAAAAGGACTTGCTTGTAAATTACTACAAAATATTTGTTGTTAATGAGATGGTTCCGCCAACCAATTCTCATATCCCAAAAAATATTAATGAACCCACTCATTATTATTAATTGAGTTGAGACTGGTTGATAATATCATCTCCGGTGCTCAAGTTGTCCATAATCGGGGACATGGCTAATCGATTAGATTGTTACTCTGCAGAGTCTTGTACACTTTGCCCTCAAGATTCGATCCCTCCTGTTATGTCCTCGCACTGCCTGGACGATCAAAACATGATCTTCCAAAGCGATCCTCCAGCCGAAAGTCAGTGCTCATCCAATCCTACTGTTCGTCTACATCTGCTAGCAATCTGACCAACCAGAGTCTCGACTAGGGTCAACCAAGCGAGAGCCCATAATGGCTTGCGGTTGCACACGTAAGCTTTCCAGCCTTGAAGTATCCATCCATCTCTTTGAGCCTGGGTGGCATTCCGTCGGAATGATCACAGGTAGATACCAGGATTCCCGGGCATAACCATGATAGATATCAGGATGCCAAATGCTTTCCATTCCACCCAGAGGTATATTGAGTCCATGAAGTCTTGAAGTCTCGAATCATCATGCAGGTCTTGAATTATTTAACCTCACACTTCTGAATCTCACAACCAAACCCCGTCTACTAAAGCGTAGCTAATATGAACTACATCCCTTCCTGACCAGCAATGGTAACAGGGTGTTGGGTTTCTCCTACCTCATGATACTACCTCAAGTTCAATGCTCAAAATCCTACTATTCAAGGTGGAAAGAAAACTACTTATGCAATAAAACATGGGTAATGGAAATACATGATCAAAGTGAAATTGTTGACGATGCTGAAACTCTAACGCTTTGTAGACACAAGGCTCGCACTCTGGAAATTCTATCGAGTCAAACATAGTAGACATAAGTATACCATCATACAATTTCTACTACAACAACAAGTAAAATTTAATAACACACAATCATACACACAAAGAAATCCAAGGAGAAAAACAAAGAAAGTCATAAAAACAATGCCAACTTTTTACTACAAGTGAAACCAACTACATAAATAATTTTCTACCATTAAAACTTTCTTTGACAGAACTAAAACAAGGTTTTTATTAAATAACAGAAAAGAAAACAACAAACAAATTTAATGCAAAAAGAAACGCATTAAAAGCTATTTTAAAATTCTTTTTATGATTAAATCAAAACTAGTAAGAAAATAAAATAAAACATTTTATTTTTCTGTAAATAAAAGTTCACATTCTACAACTACAGAAACAAATATGAAATAAACTAATAAGAGGTGGAAGTAAATTTTAAAGTAATTAAAACAACAGAAAGCAGCAACAAAGTGAAATAAACTAAAACAGAGTTGATTTCGCGTAAAACTAATTTTAATAAAATCTATAAATACCCAAATTAATCGTACTGCTAGGCAAGGTCAAAACAAAGCAGTGGCAAAAACAATCACTAAAAAATTAATCCTAGCTCATTTTATAGCAAAAATACTAATCTAACTAAAACTCATATAATACCATTTTTTTAAATTAAAAAATGGCCGAAACTACTGTATACATAAACTTTCGGAAATTTGCAAACTAGAGAAAAAAGAATAAACTAAAAATATTTAACAACCTAAAAGATATAGATTTTACAAAACTGATACTTTCTGTTTAAAAACAGAGACGAAAATAACAAGAAAAAAAAAGCTAACGGGCGTTACTGGGCTTATGGGTTGTGCGATCTGAAACTAAACACCGCCCGGGCGCAACTTAACAGAAACTTATGCGGCTAATAACTAAACCGACCGGTTCGATCTAATTGAATAAACCGTTACTAAACCGGAGAATAACCGAACTACTAAAAATAAACCTAACCCTTCGCTACGATCTAATCTACGGCGTAGATTCAAAATCAGACAGTGGAGGGAGGTCCGGTGGCTTACAGCGGCGGTGACGACGGTGACGCGGCTCGGCGTCGAGGTGGCGGCGGCTCCGGTGGTCGGGGAGGTCGGCGAAGGTGTCGGGGAGGTGCGTCTCGGCGAGGGCGACTCGGTGGTGGTCTTGGTGGAGCTCGGGAGCAACTGGAGGTGACGAGGGCGAGGCGGTGCAGCGGTCGGCGGACGAGCTCGGGGTGACGTCTCCGGTGCGGTCTAGGGTAGGGAGATATGTCAAACGGGATCAGCATGAGAAGAAGGAGCCAATGATTGAAGACGGAGGGGCGGAGATTGCTTACCGGCGTCGGAAACGGCAGCGGACTGTGGCGGCGGCGACGAGATCCGAACGGAGGTGGCGTGGTGTGGGTAGGGTTTTGGACTCGGGGTTTAAGGGGGTCGAAGGAGGATAGGCATGGCTATTTATAGGGCGCCTTCTTGGACGAGGGGGCGACTCAGGATCACGATCCGAGGAAGATCGGAAGCGCGGCGGCGCGAGTCATGCTCTGACTCGGTTTCGTGAGCGAGGGGTTGAAGAAAGGGGTGGGGCCAGCGGGTCAGTGAGAGAGGGAGAGGTGAGGCGGGTCGCGCATCGAGATTGAGAGGGATCGGGCGCTGGCGCGCTAGAGGAGGCCGGCTCAGCTCGTTGGTGGGCCGCGTCGGGTGGCCGGGTGGGCCGGTTGGGTTGGGTCGCGCCTGGTGCGCCGGGACTTTGCTTTTTTTAATTAGACCGAGAAAAAAAATAGAAAGTAAAATACTTTTATATAGGACATATATATATATATCAAAGTTCTCACAAAAAAACTCTAAAAGATAAACTATTTTTCAGAGGCTAAATAAAAACTTTATAAAACATTTTTTTATAAAATTCCAAATAAATCCAAATTTGAATTCAAAATTTTGGCATTTTTTGACATTTTGGAGTGTCATATTAGCTCCTCTCATACTTCTCCACAAGTATTCGCCAGGGATTTTTTTGAAATAAATTTCAAATGCCAATTTGAATTAAATGTCAAATAAAATTCAAATGCCTCTGAAATTTCCAAATGCCACTCAATTCGAACGAAATGCATAGATGCCTAGCTAATAATTGTAAAATATTCCAAATTGAAAATTTGGGATGTTACATTAGCATCAATCATCATGCGACCATCCTTTGTACTTACGGTAGATTGAGCAGGTTCATTCACACCAAGGCTGCACATGGTAAGAGAAACTTGGCCACGGTCGCCCGGATTATTGAACAACTCCCTCGTTGCTCTAAGAATTCTTTGTTTGCAAACAAGAAGACATACACAAACAGTTAGGTCAATATAGTGAATCATGTGAAACAACATGGAAAGAAAAAAGAACGAAGCACTTGGGCTGCCAATGCTTACCAAGAAGGTGGAGATGTCGGTTTTTGTAAGGACTTTGGTATATGCAGTGCGAACTCCAGCCCAGTCTGTTGCCGGTGCAAGTGCTGGTTCTGTTGCCGCTGCATGGGCCAGAGCAGATGCAAGTGCAAATTCAAGTATTGGTGCGGGTGCCGGAGCAGTTGCTCGTGCCCGTGGCGGTGCGACTGGTAGTACCGCTGCTACTACCGGAGATGGTGCTCCTTGTGGAGCTGGTGCCGGTGTCGGAGCAGGTGCCCGTGTCGTTGCCCGATCCTCCGGTAGATCAGCCTGATCAGCTAACGCGGTCGATGCCCAATCCTCTGGTGGATTAGACTGAGTTGTTGCCGTTGTCAGTGCTTGAGCCAGTCCGTCGAAGCAGGTGTCGGTGCTTTATCCGATGCTGAAGGTGGATCCGATCATATGAGGGAATTTAAAGCCATACTCATTAAAATAAAAGATAGTCTTTACACATCCCATATACTTCGGCATTCCGAAGTACTAAACTAGATATGAAGTGTCTTTTGGACACATGGCCTCGGTAGCCCGGGCGCCCTCCTCCACCTCGGCAAAGAACTACTCCGCAGTGCGCAGCTTCCCTTCGAGGGGCCCCGCAACAACGATCGCCGCATCAACCTTCCAGAAATACGTCTTCACGCAGGTATACGCCCGCTGTGCTCCCTTGCTACTTCTTGAGCTTGCGTTGGTTTTCCCTTGAAGAGGAAAGGGTGATGTAGCAAAGTAGAGATAAGTATTTCCCTCAGTTAGAGAACCAAGGTATCAATCCAGTAGGAGACAACGCACAAATCACCAATACCTGCACAAACAATCAAACAATTGCACCCAACGCGATAAAGGGGTTGTCAATCCCTTCATGGTCACTTGCAAAAGTGAGATCTGATAGAGATAGATAAAACTAAACAAAAGATAAAGTAAATATTTTTGGGGTTTTTGGTTAATAGATCGGAAAGTAAAAGATTGCAAAATAGTAGATTGGAAACTTATATGATGGAAAATAGACCCGGGGACCATATATTTCACTAGAGGCTTTTCTCAAGATAGCAAATAGTATGGTGGGTGAACAAATTACTGTCGAGCAATTGATAGAAAAGCGCAAAGTTATGACGATATTTAAGGCAATGATTATGAAATATAGGCATCACGTCTGTGTCAAGTAGACCGACTCCTTCCTACATTTACTAGTATTACTCCACACATCGACCGACTCCTGCCTGCATCTAGAGTATTAAGTTCATGAAGAACAAAGTAATGCTTTAAGTAAGATGACATGATGTAGAGGAATAAACTCAAGCAATATGATGTAAACCCCATCTTTTTATCCTCGATGGCAACAATACAATACATGCCTCGCTGCCCCTACTGTCACTGGGTGAGGACACCTCAAGATTGAACCCAAAGCTAAGCACTTCTCCCATTGCAAGAAAAACCAATCTAGTTGGCCAGACTACACCGATAGTTCGAAGAGAATTACAAAGATATCAAATCATGCATAAAAGAATTCAGAGAAGATTCAAATAATATTCATAGATAAGCTGATCATAAATCCATAATTCGTCGGATCTCGACAAACACACCGCAAAAGAAGATTACATCGGATAGATCTCCAAGAACGTCGAGGAGAACATGGTATTGAGAATCAAAGAGAGAGAAGAAACCATCTAGCTACTAGCCATGGACCCGTAGGTCTGTGGTAAACTACTCACGCTTCATTGGAAGGGTAATAGAGTTGATGTAGAAGCCCTCCTTGATCGAATCCCCCTCCAACGGGATGCCAAAAAAAGGCCCATAGATGGGATCTCACGGGAGTAGAAGGTTGCGGCATTGGAAAAGTGTTTTCGTGGATGCTTCTGGGGGTTCGGGAAAATATGTGAATATATAGGAGAAAGATCTAGGTCAGGGGGTCACCGAGGGGCCCACAAGGTAGGGGACGCGCCCTCCACCCTTGTGGCCGCTGCGTGGCTCTTCTGAATTGCACTCCAATTCTCCTGGGTGTTTTCTGGTCCAAGAAAAATCATCGCGAAGGTTTTATTCAGTTTGGACTCCGTTTGGTATTCCTTCTTCGCGAAGCTAAAAAAACCAAGGAAAAACGGAAACTGGCACTGGGCTCTAGGTTAATAGGTTAGTCCCAAAAATAATATAAAATAGCATATTAATGCATATAAAACATCCAAAACATATAATATAATAGCATGGAACAATAAAAAATTATAGATACGTTGGAGACGTATCATCCCTCCAAGCACGCAGGCCGCTTCCAGCAATCCACCTGCAGGACGTCAACTCACAGCCGAGCGACGAGACCAAAGAGACTAGTCCGCAGGGCTTCGGCAGGCCAAAATTTGATGCGGAGGTCCTAGAGCACCGGCCTTGCCATGCGGAATAGTCCTGCCAGCTGCTTCATTCGATGGTTCAGCAGCTACGACAACGGCGACTCCTGGAACTACTGCCAGAATGCCTTCTCTGCCTCATGGCCCTCCATGTGGCCGAAGTGTTGGACGGCGTCCGCCACACTCATCAGGAGATCCACGAAGACCTCTATGGAACACCACAGATGGGTGAGCTCGACGCACCCTTTGCTGCCAAACACACATTGTAGTAAACATGGCTTACCCACGGCTATCTGCTCCACTTGGTGGAGCACCTCGTGGTCAGCTCGGGCCTTGGTCTAGAGCTCGGAGTGCGCAAGACCGAGCTTCTTGATCTTTTCCTTCACCTTTTTCTCCTCGGCCTGAAGGGTGTCACGTGCTTTGAGCACACCCTTCAGGGTGTCCTCGACCTCTATGACCCGCACCTGGTCTTTCCCCCTAGCCACATTTTCGGTGGCTAGGCCCTTCCCCGACTTGGCAGCAGCAGCCTTCTGCAGCTTGGCCTCCTGCCGAGCCTTCTTGAGCTCGGCCTTGAGCCCCTAAAGCTCGGCCAAGGACGCTATCATTCAAACAGCTCGGCATCAATTTCTACTTAAAAAAAATGATACACTATCCACGTTCAAAATAACATAAAGGACAGGTCGCTCACCTTGAGACCGCTGGACCTGCTTATTCATCAGGTCTAGGTCCTTCTCGAACCTCTCGAGCTTCTGGTTCATCTCCGCAATCTCCTCGGAGATGGAGCTTGGAGCCGAAGTCGAAACCTGCAAACAAGCAGTTTGTGATAAGCCCCGTCATTGATCCATTGATACTCCGGACAAAGTACCGGGAGCTACTCTATCTGCTCCTCTTCTACTTCGATCCCAACGCTAGTTTATTAAAACTAGCCTTGGGCTCGGGGGGCTACTCACTGGGTGTGCTGTCTAAATACTAAGCAAAAGAGTCTTTGGATATATTTGTAAAATAAACCCAAACAGAGAAATTATTTTTCAAGGGCAAAAAATTACCTCGAAGCTCGTAATGAGGCCCTTGAAGACCTCGTGCATTCTGGCCTCTATGGACCGGAATCCCTGTAGCGTCGCGGCAATCAAAGCGTGATGCTCTCCCTTGAGGGGGGAGCCTGTTAAGGCTTCACTACTGCAGGATGCTGCTAACGCGACACTACAATCAGAGACCCTTCGAGAAACTGTGTGCGATGCCATAATCGCAAACGGTGGTGTATGGAAACCGTCAGAAATGTATAAAACGTTTGTGATGACGGATGCATCAAACACTATTCAGATTTTAGTTGCGTGTGCGATGAAGGGCATACGGTTCAGTTCAATTAACTGTTTGCGATGAGGAGGAACAAAAGAAACGGGCAGCCAGATGAAGGCGTGTGCGATACACAGCATACGGTTCACTCGGATGAACTGTTTGTGATTAGGCAACACAAAAGAAACGGGCAGCCAGATGAAGGTGTGTGCGATATACGCATATGGTTCACTCGGATGAACTGTTAGTGATTAGGCAAGAGAACAGAAACGGTTCAATATAACAAGATGTGTGTGATACGCGGCAAACAGGTCTGTAATCAGAAATGTGTGCGAAGACCGACAATAACGCAGACGATTGCTTCTAATAAGACGTATGTGATATACTCTGTCTACACAACATCTATTGGCCATTGTGGGGCAGGCGGTCATCCGGATACGCCATAAGGATGTGAAGAGGCATTCCTATCAGGAACGACTAGTTGTTCCCTCAGTAGCTCATGTAAGAGAAGTATCAAGTTAAGTGTGCTCGGGCTGGAGCTGCCATCTGATGGGTGCCTGGATGGGAAGTTGTGTCGATGTTAAATTAGGTGATGGGATGGGTCATTTTGGTCAAATGACCGAAATGCCCCATTCCCTCAGCTAATTTAACCTCGAGGTCCTTGTTTTTTTAACACACGTTAAAGAAGGTCTACCGCATTACTTTTTGACAATGTGCGATACGTGGCATATAGTTGATCCATCCGACCTATTTGTGATGGAATAGGCCGTGTGTGTTGTGGGCAAACGCTTGCTAGTATTCAACCGTTTGGGATTGATGAATTCATCACCGACGGGTTCCTTAGTGTGGTCCGTGTTCATCTGATCATCATCTACGACTTTTGCTAGCTCGATGCTAAGTTTCCATTAATTGATGGCGTTTTATGAACACGCCACCATTTCCCGCCATTTCCTCACCTGCTTCCCACCACCCTGCTATATTGCGCATAGGGGGGGTGCGACGCACGGAGGCGACAAGCGCAGCCTGTAGCACATCCACCTTTTCCAAGCATGCCAACCCACCAAAGCGCCGCCTCTGCCATCAACCTCGTCGACGAGGAAAATGAGCAGGCGCCACGGCCCGTCGAGGCCGAGGCGCTCCCCAGCAACGGGATGGACGATACCGTGATGCGCGTCATCGCCAGGGTTGAGCAGACCTTTGGCGCATGGCGCTTGAGCGCCACGGATCAAGATAGGCATGCCAGCGCTGACAGGCAGCAGGTCGCCGCACAACATGATCGATGGCGTGCCGCAGAGCAAGCTAGGTGCGTCCATGCCGATAGGCTGCGACTTGCCGCACGGCGAGACCGTTGGAGCGCCACAGAGCGAGAGGCGCGGCGCGCCGCACAGCAACAGCGGATCCATCGGCGCTTGCCTGCTGTCGACACGGCGTCGCAGTTGGGTACATGTCCCGTCAGTACCCCCATTCCTTGCCAGGAGTGGGCAGAGGCCTGCAGCGCCGTACTTGCACCAGAGGCCGGCCGTGCCGTACTTGCACCGGACGCCCGCCGCGCCGTTCGCGTGGGTGCCGCCGTTCGCCTTGTCCGCGGCCCGCTGGATGCCCACGCGCTGGTCCGTAGGCTTGACCGCCTCCTTGGCCCAGGTGCCTGAAGGAAATATGCCCTAGAGGCAATAATAAAGTTATTATTTATTTCCTTATTCTCATGATAAATGTTTATTATTCATGCTAGAATTGTATTAACCAGAAACATAATACATGTGTGAATAACTAGACAAACAGAGTGTCACTAGTATGCCTCTACTTGACTAGCTCGTTAATTAAAGATGGTTATGTTTCCTAGCCATAGACATGAGTTGTCATTTGATTAACGGGATCACATCATTAGGAGAATGATGTGATTGACTTGACCCATTCCGTTAGCTTAGCACTCGATCGTTTAGTATGTTGCTATTGCTTTCTTCATGACTTATACATGTTCCTATGACTATGAGATTATGCAACTCCCATTTATCGGAGGAACACTTTGTGTGCTACCAAACGTCACAACGTAACTGGGTGATTATAAAGGTGCTCTACAGGTGTTTCCGAAGGTACTTGTTGGGTTGGCGTATTTCGAGATTAGGATTTGTCACTCCGATTGTCGGAGAGGTATCTCTAGGCCCACTCGGTAATGCACATCACTATAAGCCTTGCAAGCATTGCAACTAATGAGTTAGTTGCGGGATGATGTATTACATAACGAGTAAAGAGACTTGCCGGTAACGAGATTGAACTAGGTATTGAGATACCGATGATCGAATCTCGGGCAAGTAACATACCGATGACAAAGGGAACAACGTATGTTGTTATGCGGTCTGACCGATAAAGATCTTCGTAGAATATGTAGGAGCCAATATGGGCATCCAGGTCCCACTATTGGTTATTGACCAGAGAGGTGTCTCGGTCATGTCTACATAGTTCTCGAACCCGTAGGGTCCGCACTGAAAGATCGTGGATGTCGCCTAGAGGGGGGGTGAATAGGCGCTTTAAAATAATTACAGTTGAGGCTTGAACAAATGCGGAATAAACCTAGCGGTTAATTTGTCAAGCACAAAACCTACAACAACTAGGCTCACCTATGTGCACCAACAACTTATGCTAAGCAAGAAAAACTACTTAGGTGATAGCAAGATATATGACAAGAAACAATATGGCTATCACAAAGTAAAGTGCATAAGTAAAGGGCTCGGGTAAGAGATAACCGAGGCACGCGGAGACGACGATGTATCCCGAAGTTCACACCCTTGCGGATGCTAATCTCCGTTTGGAGCGGTGTGGAGGCACAATGCTCCCCAAGAAGCCACTAGGGCCACCGTAATCTCCTCACGCCCTCGCACAATGCAAGATGCCGTGATTCCACTAAGGGACCCTTGAGGGCGGTCACCGAACCCGTACAAATGGCAACCCTTGGGGGCGGTCACCGAACCCGTACACTTTGGCAACCCTTGGGGGCAGTCACCGGTACCCGTCAAATTGCTCGGGGCGATCTCCACAACCTAATTGGAGACCCCGACGCTTGCCCGGAGCTTTACACCACAATGATTGAGCTCCGAACAACACCAACCGTCTAGGGCGCCAAGGCACCCAAGAGGAACAAGCTCTAGGGTGCCCAAACACCCAAGAGTAATAAGCTTCTCAAACTTCACTTCCACGTATCACCGTGGAGAACTCAAACCTATGCACCAAATGCAATGGCAAGGGAACACGGAGTGCCCAAGTCCTTCTCTCTCAAATCCCACCAAAGCAACTAATGCTAGGGAGGAAAATGAGAGGAAGAACTAGAAGGAGAACACCAAGAACTCCAAGATCTAGATCCAAGGGGTTCCCCTCACATAGAGGAGAAAGTGATTGGTGGAAATGTGGATCTAGATCTCCTCTCTCTTTTCCCTCAAAAACTAGCAAGAATCCATGGAGGGATTGAGAGTTAGCAAGCTCGAAGAAGGTCAACAATGGGGGAAGAACACGAGCTCAAGAGATAAGGTTCATTGGGGAAGAAGACCCCCTTTTATAGGAGGCGGAAAATCCAACCGTTATCCACCAACTCAGCATGCGCAACGCGGTAGTACCGCACCTGAGGCGCGGTACTACCGCAGGGGCACGCGGTACTATCGCACCTGAGGCGCGGTACTACCGCAGGGGCACGCAGTACTACCGCAGAGCCCCGCGGTACTGCCGCCCACGCAGCAGAGACCAGAACAGCCACACATGCACTAAGGCAGAGGGCGGTAGTACTGCTGGCGCGGTACTACCGCTCCCCCTTGCGGTACTACCGCAAGGCAGGGGCTGTCCAGGGATGGGAAGGCACGGATATAAAAAATTACATCCGTGGCTACTTCCGCAGAGTTGGAGTCGATGCAAAAACCCGACGCGGTAGTACCGTAAGCCAGCCGCGGTACTACCGCGCGAGGCGCGGATGTAAAAAATTACATCCGTCCCTTACTGCCGCGTACCTGCGGAACTAAGCAGGGACCACGGTAGTACCGCTTACTAGAAGCGGTACTACCGTGGGTCCTTGCGGTACTACCGCACCAGTGGGCGGTACTACCGCACCCCCTAGTTCAGCAAACAAGAGCAATATTTGCATGGACAAGGAAAACATAGGATGCTTTCAAAACGCAGCTAAAGACAACAAATGGATCCAATAAAACCAGAACTGCCATAACTTCTGCAAATGAGCTCCGAATTGAGCAAACTCAAGCTTGTTGGATACAAGACAACGAGTGGCATCAAAACAGCGACGGGATATAGTAAGAAGATGCAGGGGAGGTATGCCTAACACATAGAGGAGTGAAACCTCCAACAGAGAAGAACCGGCATAACCTCCAACATCGAAAACATCATAGAAAATGCAAGTGAACTCCGTTTTCGATGAACTCGAGCTTGTCAACATGATGACCAAAAGCTCCAAAACTCACAGAGAGAAGCAAACAAGAACCAAGAAAGATGATGCAAGGATGCAATGGTTTGAGCTCTCTACGAATGATACGATCAAGCTACTCATCGAGAAGCCCCCCTTGATACTACGGCAATCGATCCTATAACCCGGTCTCCCAACTACCATCATGAGACCGGTAAAATAGAAAACCTATCAAGGGCAAACCTTTGCCTTGCATATGGTCCACTTGAGCTAGATGAAGACGATCTTGACTCCCTCAAGTTGGACCACCTTTCTTGAATGCGTTGGCTCAAAGAAGACTAGTTGATTGCTCCCCCATACTCCACTATGGGTGAGCCACTCTTCCGCACATCTTCACAAGTCCATTGTCACCACAATGGACAACAAGCTTCAAGTATTTGATCTCTTCGTGATGCTTCCTTGAACTTGCACATCGCAGCCTAACCCCACAAAGACTCTCACGAAGATCATGGGTTAGTACACAAAGCGTAATTGACAATGCTTACCATACCATGGGATCGCTTGATCCCTCTCGGTACATCTTCTACGCTTTGTGTGTTGATCAACTTGATTGACTCTTTTACTTAGTCTTGATCAACCTCTCACAAGACCAATCTTTAGGTAATTCCTAGAATAGCACCCTGGTCATCACAAACTCTCCTTGAAACCAACAAATGTACTCCAAGAAAATCCTATGGACAAAACCTTCAAATATAACTCAAGGCAACCATTAGTCCATAGTGATTGTCATCAATTACCAAAACCAAACATGGGGGCGCCGCATGTTCTTTCACGCACGCTTAACGTTCGTTGACGATATAGTACTATGAGTTATGTATGTTGGTGACCGAATGTTGTTCGGAGTTTTGGATAAGATCACAGATATGATGAGGAACTCCGGAATGGTCCGGAAGTAAAGATTGATATGTGGATAGTAGTGTTTGATCTCCGGAAAGGTTCCGGAATACATCGGAAGGGGTTCCGGATGTTTCCCGAAATGTTTGGGCACAAGAACACTTTATTTGGGCCAAAGGGGAAAGCCCACGAGGTTTTTGGAAAGCGCAAAAGGAAGTTTTGCGGATTCCAGGGGCCAGACGCCAGGGTCCCTGGCGTCTGGCCCTGGAGTCCGAGAAGGACTCTTGCCTTTCGGGTGAAACCGACTTTGTGGAGGCTTTTACTCCAAGTTTCGACCCCAAGGCTCAATATATAAATAGAGGGGTAGGGCTAGCACCCAAGACACATCAAGAAACACCAAGCCGTGTGCCGGCAACCCCGTCCCCTCTAGTTTATCCTCCGTCATAGTTTTCGTAGTGCTTATTCGAAGCCCTGCGGAGATTGTTCTTCACCAACACCGTCACCACGCCGTCGTGCTGCCGGAACTCATCTACTACTTCGCCCCTCTTGCTGGATCGAGAAGGTGAGGACGTCATCGAGCTGAACGTGTGCAGAACTCGGAGGTGTCGTGCGTTCGGTACTTGGATCGGTCGGATCGTGAAGACGTACGACTACATCAACCGCGTTGATATAACGCTTCCGCTTATGGTCTACGAGGGTACGTGGACACACTCTCCCCTCTCGTTGCTATGCATCACCATGATCTTGCGTGTGCGTAGGAATTTTTTTGAAATTACTACGTTTCCCAACAGTGGCATCCGAGCCAGGTTTTATGCGTAGACGTCATATGCACGAGTAGAACACAAGTGAGTTGTGGGCGATATAAGTCATACTGCTTACCAGCATGTCATACTTTGGTTCGGCGGTATTGTTGGATGAAGCGGCCTGGACCGACATTACGCGTACGCTTACGCGAGACTGGTTCTACCGACGTGCTTTGCACACAGGTGACTAGCGGGTGTCAGTATCTCCAACTTTAGTTGAACCGAGTGTGGCTACGCCCGGTCCTTGCGAAGGTTAAAACAGCACCAACTTGACAAACTATCATTGTGGTTTTGATGCGTAGGTAAGAACGGTTCTTGCTCAGCCCGTAGCAGCCACGTAAAATTTGCAACAACAAAGTAGAGGACGTCTAACTTGTTTTTGCAGGGCATGTTGTGATGTGATATGGTCAAGACATGATGCTAAATTTTATTGTATGAGATGATCATGTTTTGTAACCGAGTTATCGGCAACTGGCAGGAGCCATATGGTTGTCGCTTTATTGTATGCAATGCAATCGCCCTGTAATGCTTTACTTTATCACTAAGCGGTAGCGATAGTCGTAGAAGCACAAGATTGGCGAGACGACAATGATGCTACGATGAAGATCAAGGTATCACGCCGGTGACGTTGGTGATCATGACGGTGCTTCGGAGGTGGAGATCACAAGCACAAGATGATGATGGCCATATCATATCACTTATATTGATTGCATGTGATGTTTATCTTTTATGCATCTTATCTTGCCTTGATTGACGGTAGCATTATAAGATGATCCCTCACTAAATTATCAAAGTATAAGTGTTCTCCCTGAGTATGCACCGTTGCGAAAGTTCTTCGTGTTGAGACACCACGTGATGATCGGGTGTGATAGGCTCTACGTTCAAACACAACGGGTGCAAAACAGTTGCACACGCGGAATACTCAGGTTAAACTTGATGAGCCTAGCATATAATAGATATGGCCTCGGAACACTGAGACCGAAAGGTCGAGCGTGAATCATATAGTAGATATGATCAACATAGTGATGTTCACCATTGAAACTACTCCATCTCACGTGATGATCAGACATGGTTTAGTTGATATGGATCACGTTATCACTTAGATGATTAGAGGGATGTCTATCTAAGTGGGAGTTCTTAAGTAATATGATTAATTGAACTTTAATTTATCATGAACTTAGTCCTGGTAGTATTAGCATATCTATGTTGTAGATCAATAGCTCGCGATGTTGCTCCCCGTTTAATTTTATATGTTCCTAGAGAAAACCAAGTTGAAAGATGTTAGTAGCAATGATGCGGATTGGATCCGTGATCTGAGGTTCATCCTCATTGCTGCACAGAAGAATTATGTCCTTGATGCACCGCTAGGTTACAGACCTATTACAGGACCAGATGCAGACGTTATGAACGTTTGGCTAGCTCAATATGATGACTACTTGATAGTTTAGTGCACCATGCTTAATGGCTTAGAATCGGGACTTCAAAGACGTTTTGAACGTCATGGACCATATGCCATGTTCCAGGAGTTGAAGTTAATATTTCAAGCAAATACCCGAGTTGAGAGATATGAAGTCTCCAACAAGTTCTATAGCTAAAAGATGGAGGAGAATAGCTCAAGCAGTGAGCATGTGCTCAGATTGTCTGGGTACTACAATCGCTTGAATCAAGTGGGAGTTAATCTTCCAGATAAAATAGTGATTGACAGAATTCTCTAGTCACCATCACCAAGTTAGTAGAACTTCGTGATGAACTATAGTATGCAAGGGATGACGAAAACGATTCCCGAGCTTAGTTAAGGGTGAAGTAACGATGTGTGTTGGAAGTGGTTCCAAGATTGATATGATCATCATCGCACGCTCCCTACACTTTTGGGATTAGTGTTGAACCTAAATAAGTGTTATTTGGTGTTTGCGTTGAGCATGAATATGATTTGATCATGTTTATTGCAATACGGTTATTCATTTAAGTTAGAGAATAATTGTTGTTCTATTTACATGAATAAAACCTTCTATGGTCATACACCCAATGAAAATGGTTTGTTGGATCTCGATCGTAGTGATACACATATTCATAATATTGAAGCCAAAAGATGCAAAGTTAATAATGATAGTGCAACTTATTTGTGGCACTGCCGTTTAGGTCATATTGGTGTAAAGCGCATGAAGAAACTCCATGCTGATGGACTTTTGGAATCACTTGATTATGAATCACTTGATGCTTGTGAACCATGCCTCATGGGCAAGATGACTAAGACTCCGTTCTCCGGAACAATGGAGCGAGCAACTGACTTATTGGAAATAATACATACTGATGTATGCGGTCTGATGAGTGTTAAGGCTCGCGGCAAGTATCGTTATTTTCTGACCTTCACAGATGATTTGAGCAGATATGGGTATATCTACTTGATGAAACACAAGTCTGAAACATTTGAAAGTTCAAAGAATTTCAAAGTGAAGTGGAGAATCATCGTAACAAGAAAATAAAAGTTTCTACGATAAGATCACAGAGATGAAATATTTGAGTTACGAGTTTGGCCTTCAGTTAAAACAATGTGAAATAGTTTCACAACTCACGCCACCCGGAACACCACAGCGTAATGGTGTGTCCGAACGTTGTAATCGTACTCTACTAGATATGGTGCGATCTGTGATGTCTCTTACCGATCTACCACTATTGTTTGGGGTTATGCATTAGAGACAGCTGCATTCACGTTAAATAGGGCACCATCTAAATCCGTTGAGACGACACCATATGAACTATGGTTTGGCAAGAAACCTAAGCTGTCGTTTATTAAAGTTTGAGGTTGCAATGCTTATGTGAAAAAGTTTCAACCTGATAAGCTCAAACCCAAATCGGAGAAGTGCGTCTTCATAGGATACCCAAAAGAAAATGTTGGGTACACCTTCTATCACAGATCCGAAGGCAAGATATTCGTTGCTGAGAATTGATCCTTTCTATAGAAGGAGTTTCTCTCGAAAGAAGTGAGTGGGAGGAAAGTAGAACTTGATGAGGTAATTGTACCTGCTCCCTTATTGGAAAGTAGTCCATCACAGAAATCAGTTCCTGTGACTACTACACCAATTAGTGAGGAAGCTAATGATGATGATCATGTAACTTCAAATCAAGTTAGTACCGAACCTCGTAGGTAAACCAGAGTGAGATCCGCACCAGAGTGGTACGGTAATCCTGTTCTAGAGGTCATGTTATTTGACCATGACGAACCTACGAACTATGAGGAAGCGATGATGAGCCCAGATTCCGCAAAATGGCTTGAGGCCATGAAATCTGAGATGGCATCCATGTATGAGAACAAAGTGTGGAGTTTGGTTGACTTGCCCGGTGATCGGCAAGCCATAGAAAATAAATGGACCTTCAAGAGGAAGACGGACGCTGATAGTAGTGTTACTATCTACAAAGCTAGACTTGTCGGAAAAAGGTTTTTGACAAAGTTCAAGGTGTTGACTACGATGAGATTTTCTCACTCATAGCGATGCTTAAGTCTGTCTGAATCATGTTAGCAAATTGCCACATTTTATGAAATCTGGCAAATGGATGTCGAAACTACATTCCTTAATGGATTTCTTAAAGAAAAGTTGTATATGATGCAACCAAAAGGTTTTGTCAATCCTAAAGGTGCTAACAAAATATGCAAGCTCCAGCGATCCATCTATGGACTGGTGCAAGCATCTCGGAGTTGGAATATACGCTTTGATAAGTTGATCAAAGCATATAGTTTTATACAGACTTGCGGTGAAGCCTGTATTTACAAGAAAGTGAGTGGGAGCACTATAGCATTTCTTATAAGTATATGTGAATGACATATTGTTGATCGGAAATAATGTAGAATTATTCTGCAAAGCATAAAGGAGTATTTGAAAAGAGTTTTTCAAAGAAGGACCTCGATGAAGCTGCTTACATATTGAGCATCAAGATCTATAGAGATAGATCAAGACGCTTGATAAGTTTTTTCAATGAGTACATACCTTGACAAGATTTTGAAGTAGTTCAAAATGGAACAGTCAAAGAAAGAGTTTCTTGCCTGTGTTACAAGCGGTGAAATTGAGTAAGACTCAAAGCCCGACCACGGCAGAAGATAGAAAGAGAATGGAAGTCATTCCCTATGCCTTGGCCATAGGTTCTATAAAGTATGCCATGCTGTGTACCAGATCTATTGTATACCCTACACTAATTTTGGCAAGGGAGTACAATAGTGATCTAGGAGTAGATCACTGGACAGCGGTCAAAATTATCCTTAGTGGAATAAGGATATGTTTCTCGATTATGGAGGTGACAAAAGGTTCATCGTAAAGGGTTACGTCGATGCAAGTTTTGACACTGATCCAGATGACTCTAAGTCTCAATCTGGATACATATTGAAAGTGGGAGCAATTAGCTAGAGTAGCTCCGTGCAGAGCATTGTTGACATAGAAATTTGCAAAATACATAAGGATCTGAATGTGGCAGACCCGTTGACTAAACTTCTCTCACAAGCAAAACATGATCACACCTTAGTACTATTTGCATTGGGTGTTAATCACATAGCGATGTGAACTAGATTATTGACTCTAGTAAACCCTTTGGTGTTGGTCACATGACGATGTGATCTATGGGTGTTAATCACATGGTGATGTGAACTATTGGTGTTAAATCACATGGCGATGTGAACTAGATTATTGACTCTAGTGCAAGTGGGAGACTGAAGGAAATATGCCCTAGAGGCAATAATAAAGTTATTATTTATTTCCTTATTCTCATGATAAATGTTTATTATTCATGCTAGAATTGTATTAACCGGAAACATAATACATGTGTGAATAACTAGACAAACAGAGTGTCACTAGTATGCCTCTACTTGACTAGCTCGTTAATTAAAGATGGTTATGTTTCCTAGCCATAGACATGAGTTGTCATTTGATTAACGGGATCACATCATTAGGAGAATGATGTGATTGACTTGACCCATTCCGTTAGCTTAGCACTCGATCATTTAGTATGTTGCTATTGCTTTCTTCATGACTTATACATGTTCCTATGACTATGAGATTATGCAACACCCGTTTACCGGAGGAACACTTCGTGTGCTACCAAACGTCACAACGTAACTTGGTGATTATAAAGGTGCTCTACAGGTGTTTCCGAAGGTACTTGTTGGGTTGGCGTATTTCGAGATTAGGATTTGTCACTCCGATTGTCGGAGAGGTATCTCTAGGCCCACTTGGTAATGCACATCACTATAAGCCTTGCAAGCATTGCAACTAATGAGTTAGTTGCGGGATGATGTATTACAGAACGAGTAAAGAGACTTGCCGGTAACGAGATTGAACTAGGTATTGAGATACCGACGATCGAATCTCGGGCAAGTAACATACCGATGACAAAGGGAACAACGTATGTTGTTATGCGGTCTGACCGATAAAGATCTTCGTAGAATATGTAGGAGCCAATATGGGCATCCAGGTCCCGCTATTGGTTATTGACCAGAGAGGTGTCTCGGTCATGTCTACATAGTTCTCGAACCCGTAGGGTCCGCACGCTTAACATTCGTTGACGATATAGTACTATGAGTTATGTATGTTGGTGACCGAATGTTGTTCGGAGTTTTGGATAAGATCACGGATATGACGAGGAACTCCGGAATGGTCCGGAAGTAAAGATTGATATGTGGATAGTAGTGTTTGATCTCCGGAAAGGTTCCGGAATCCATCAGAAGGGGTTCCGGATGTTTCCCGAAATGTTTGGGCACAAGAACACTTTATCTGGGCCAAAGGGGAAAGCCCACGAGGTTTTTGGAAAGCACAAAAGGAAGTTTTGCGGAGTCTAGGGGCCAGACGCCAGGGTCCCTGGGGTCTGGGTCCAGACGCCGGGAACCCTGGCGTCTGGCCCTGGAGTCTGAGAAGGACTCTTGCCTTTCGGGTGAAACCGACTTTGTGGAGGCTTTTACTCCAAGTTTCGACCCCAAGGCTCAACATATAAATAGAGGGGTAGGGCTAGCATCCAAGACACATCAAGAAACACCAAGCCGTGTGCCGGCAACCCCGTCCCCTCTAGTTTATCCTCCGTCATAGTTTTCGTAGTGCTTAGGCGAAGCCCTGCGGAGATTGTTCTTCACCAACACTGTCACCACGCCGTCGTGCTGCCGGAACTCATCTAATACTTCGCCCCTCTTGCTGGATCGAGAAGGTGAGGATGTCATCGAGCTGAACGTGTGCAGAACTCGGAGGTGCCGTGCGTTCAGTACTTGGATCGGTCGGATCGTGAAGACGTACGACTACATCAACCGCGTTGATAAAACGCTTCCGCTTACGGTCTACGAGGGTACGTAGACAACACTCCCCCCTCTTGTTGCTATGCATCACCATGATCTTGCGTGTGCGTAGGAATTTTTTTGAAAATACTACGTTCCCCAACAGTGCCCACCTAGGCGCAGTAGAGGAACATGGCCGTCGCATCCTCGAGCTGGTGATCTCCGATGAAATAGCCAACTTGGAGCTCGAGATCGCGCTCCAGATGTACCGCGAGCGTGTCGACCGCTTGGACGAACGCCTGCACGAGTTCAGGCAGAGCCAAGAGCTACCCTAGGCAAGGGCTGCTGGTCATGGTCTCATGGACGCGTTTTATTTTGGAAAGTCGTTTTGACGTGGATAGCTATGTATTCACAGCAATCATAGTATTGCTCTGTTTCAATGTGTGTACTCTGTTTTCCATTCTTATATGTTATGTTTCAATGTGTGTATATACGCTTTCCATTATGTATATGTGGATGATAACAGCTAGATTCAAATGAGTATACAAAAACAGATAGAAAATGGAATTCATAATATATATATATATATATTAATTGTTCATTAGATCATCACAGAATATTTATATATAATATCATCACATATACGTGATGATACTTAACTACTAGGTACAATGCATAAAATTGAAAACGAACAATACTAAAACTAATAATCCCTCTTGGGGCCAGTATTTCGGCAGCCCCTCGCCAACAGTTCCCTGGTGCGCGGCATCTTCCCAGTGCGGAGGCAGTACTCCGACTCCTCCGCCTCGCAGCGCTTGACGTACCGATCTGCCTCTTGCTGGCGGACGCACGCGGCCGATCTTGCCATTTCGTTGGGCACCCACCGGAGCTCCTCGTTGGTGGCACGCTGGAGCTTATCAGCCCACCTCCACGCAGCGACGAGGCGCCCAGCGACTATGACCTTCCTCGCGAAGTACCCGTCTTCGTACACCTCCTCGGCACGACGACGCGCCCGCCCCCAAAGCTCCGCTACCTCCTTTTTCCAGGTGGCATCACGGGCTTCACAGGCCGCCTGGTACCTGGCTTCCTCCTCCGCCATCTCATTCTTGAACGCCACTTGCCTGGCTTTCTCAGCCGGCGGCAGCGACTTCCATAGACAAAGATTGTACTGGCCCCAAAACCAATCCAAAGTTGGGGGGTCCGACACAATCTCGTCAGGTGGCGCGTAGGGGTTCTCGTCGCTGCCAATCGAATGAGCGTCCTCGGGGGGCGGCGACTCCTCGTCGGCGCGTGGGCAAACCAGCGGCGCCATGGCAGAGATTTCAGAGAGAGAGAGGGCGAGCGACGGGAGGATGTAGATGAGAATGCAGGCAGGACGACGTGAGAAAGGTAGTATTTATTGGCGGCCGGAATCTAGATCGACGGGGACAGTACACACGCCGGTCGCCGGAATTTACGAGTACTGTAGTTTGAATTACACACAATTCCCGCAGCAAATCCGTGTGTGAACATAATAGCTGACGGTTTCCAATACAGGACCGTGTCTGATTAATGATCCCCGCCAATCACCTACCAAACCTCGAGCCGCGAGATAGAGTGCCAATCGTGTGGGGGCCAGTTGTCTTGCCAGATCTTTACATTTTCTTTTTTGAACACTAGATATTTACATCGTCTGATGATTTTTTAACTCGCACACAAGTACACAAAAATATGATTTTTCAAACTATTTTGGTTAGGCGTTGCATGTAGATGTAGTTAAAATTTGAATTACAGTTATTTAATGGTTAGAAAATCACTTAAATGTCTTTAAAAGGTCAAATGACCCCTGGAATTTTCCAAATTTTCACATGACAGTTGTATTAGTGCATGTTAAACGTAGGAAAAAAATTGAAGGCCGTAAGAGTAAGCTATCTCCGTCCGTCAGCAAACATGCATTGTTCCCTCTTGGAACCACGAACCTTCTAGTGAGTTGCTCCGGTTTGTGAGGGATGTGTGTCCAAATTTTCGTCAAACAAGCCAATTTTTTTACCACATCATCTTGGTGGCATGACATTAAATCAAGCAAGGTTTCATGTTTTTCTGATCATTTTTTAATTTTCTGGAATTAAAATGTCATGGCATGCATTCCATGCATGTGCCCATGCCTTGACACCAATATGTTTGAAAATTCCTTCGAATTTACTGCACATGGAATTAACTCGCACACAAGTACACAAAAATATGATTTTTCAAACCGTTTTGGTTAGGCGTTGCATGTAGATGTAGTTCAAATTTGAATTACGGTCATTAAATGGTTATAAAATCACTTAAATGTCTTTAGAAGGTCAAATGACCCCTGAAATTTACCAAATTTTCACATGACAGTTGCACGTTAAACGTAGGAAAAAATTTGAAGGCCGTAAGAGGAAGCTATCTCCCGTTCGTCATCAAACATGCATTGTTCCCTCTCGGAACCACGAACCTTCTAGCGAGTTGCTCCGGTTTGTGAGGGGCGTGTGTCCAAACATTCGTCAAACATGCCAATTTCGTTACCACATCATCTTGGTGGCATGGCATTACATCAACCAAGGTTTCATGTGTTTCTGATCATTTTTCTATTTTTTTGAATTAAAATGCCATGTCACTCCATGCATACGTATGCATGTGTCCATGTCGTGAGACCAATATGTTTGAAAATTCCTTCTAATTTACGGCAGATGGAATTAACTCGCACACAAGTACACATATATGATTTTTCAAACCGTTTTGGTTAGGTGTTGCATGTAGATGTAGTTCAAATTTGAATTACGGTCATTAAATGGTTAGAAAATCACTTAAATGTCTTTGAAAGGTCAAATGACCCCTAGAATTTTCCAAAATTTCACATTACAGTTGTAGTAGTGCACGTTAGACGTAGAAAAAATTTGAAGGTCGTAAGAGGAAGCTATCTCCCGTTCGTCATCAAACATGCATTGTTCCCTCTCGGAACCACGAACCTTCTAGCGAGTTCCTCCGGTTTGTGAGGGGTGTGTCCAAACTTTCGTCAAACATGCCAATTTCCTTACCACATTATCTTGGTGGCATGACATTAAATCAAGCAAGGTTTCATGTTTTCTGATCATTTTTTAATTTTTGGAATTAAAATGACATGGCATGCACTCCATGCATGTGCCCATGCCTTGACACCAATATGTTTGAAAATTCCTTCTAATTTACTACAAATGGAATTAACTCGCACACAAGTACACAAAAATATTATTTTTTAAACAGTTATGGTTAGGCGTTGCATGTAGATGTAGTTCAAATTTGAATTACGGTCATTAAATGGTTAGAAATCGCTAAAATGTCTTTAAAAGGTCAAATGACCCCTGAAGTTTACCAAATTTTCACATGACAGTTGTATTAGTGCACGTTAAATGTAGAAAAAAATTGAAGGCCGTAAGAGGAAGCTATCTCCCGTTCGTCATCAAACATGCATTGTTCCCTCTCGGAACCACGAACCTTCTAGCGAGTTGCTCCGGTTTGTGAGGGGTGTGTGTCCAAACGTTCGTGAAACATGCCAATTTCTTTACCACATCATCTTGGTGGCATGACATCACATCCACCAAGGTTTCATGTGTTTCTGATCATTTTTCTATTTTTTTGAATTAAAATGCCATGTCACTCCATGCATACGTATGCATGTGTCCATGTCGTGAGACCAATATGTTTGAAAATTCCTTCTAATTTACAGCAGATGGAATTAACTCGCACACAAGTACACAGATATGATTTTTCAAACCGTTTTGGTTAGGCGTTGCATGTAGATGTAGTTCAAATTTGAATTACGGTCATTAAATGGTTAGAAAATCACTTAAATGTCTTTAAAAGGTCAAATGACCCCTCGAATTTTCCAAAATTTCACATTACAGTTGTAGTAGTGCACGTTAGACTTAGGAAAAATTTGAAGGCCGTAAGAGGAAGCTATCTCCCGTTCGTCATCAAACATGCATTGTTCCCTCTCGGAACCACGAACCTTTTAGCAAGTTGCTCCGGTTTGTGAGGGGTGTGTGTCCAAACTTTCGTCAAACATGCCAATTTCTTTACCACATCATCTTGGTGGCATGACATTAATTACATCAACCAAGGTTTCATGTGTTTCTGATTTTTTTGGAATTAAAATGCCATGCCACTCCATGCATACGTACTCATGCATATGTGTCCATGTCGTGATACAAATATGTTTGAAAATACTTCTAGTTTACTGCACATGTAATTAACCCGCACATAAGTACACAAATATGATTTTTCAAATCGTTTCGGTTACGCGTTGCATGTAGATGTAGTTCAAATTTGAATTACGGTCATTAAATGGTTAGAAAATCACTTAAATGTCTTTAAAAGGTCAAATGACCCCTAGAATTTTCAAAAATTTCACATTATAGTTGTAGTAGTGCACGTTAGACGTAGAAAAAAAATTGAAGGCCGTAAGAGGAAGCTATCTCCCTTTCGTCATCAAACATGCATTGTTCCCTCTCAGAACCACGAGCCTTCTAGTGAGTTGCTCCGGTTTGTGAGGGGTGTGTGTCCAAACTTTGGTCAAACATGCTAATTTTTTTTACCACATCATCTTGGTGGCATGACATTACATCAACCAAGGTTTCATGTGTTTCTGATTTTTTAATTTTTTGGAATTAAAATGCCATGTCACTCCATGCTTAATTGTGGCATAGCCGTTAGACCAATATGTTTGAAAATTCCTTCCAATTTACTGCACATGGAATTAAATCGCACACAAGTACATGAAATATGAGTTTTCAAACCGTTATGGTTAGCTGTTGCATGTACATGTAGTTCACATTTCAATTACGGTCATTAAATGGCTAGAAAATCACTTAAATGTCTTAGAAGGTCAAATGACCCCTGAAATTTTCCAAAATTTGACATGACAGTTGTATTAGCACTACAAAATTTCTCGTTCATTTAAAACACCATCCGTTGGCACTTCATTCCAAATTCGTCTGTCACAGCTAATAAAAAATATCTACAACATCACACACAGTTGTTTCTTAGGAACCGTTTGCAATGAAAATATCTGGGTCTATTTAAGTCTCCCTCCTTAAGCTTCGCCGGCTCGTCTGCTCTAGTGCTAGCAACCCCCGAATCCATGAATCCACGAATCCCGATCCCCATTCCCGCACCCCCTTCTTGCAAAGATGAGGCCGTGGAAACGCTTCGTGAAGGCCCGTACGATGGCCGCATCCCCCCCGAGCGTCGTCGCCTGCGCCGAGAGCGCGGCCGCCTACACCTAGAGTGTCGCCGCATCTGCATTGAGCGCGACCGCTTCCGCCGAGAGGGCGTCGGCGGCAGCCGACAGGGCAGCTGCAGCAGCCGAGACAGCTGCAGCAGCCGAGACAGCTGCAGCTGCTGCTGCAACGGCGGCTGCAAACGCCGAGAGCGCTCGAGCTGCCGTCTGTGCCGCTGATGTCGCCCTGGCCTGGGTCGAGGCCATCCACACCAAGATTGAGGATGCACACGCCAAGATATTCCTGGCCACCTCAAACTCCAGCATGCAACCCACGTCTGAAAAGGCGGCAGTGGCCATGGAGCACCTGCTTCCTCATGAGGTCGCCGAGCGGGAGCTGGAGATGCAGTAGGCGGCGGAGATCGAGGAGCGCCTGGAGGAGGAGTTCCACATGGCCGAGGTCGAGGTAGAGAAGAGTCTGTCTGTCAAGGAATCGACGGTGGAGTACCAATGCGAGCTCTAGCGCAGCCACTACTACGAGTACTACAACCTTGAGGGCGGCGCCGAGGACGAGGACGAGGACGCGGTCGAATTTAGCAGGGGGCGCGGAGTCCACCAACGGCGGCATGTCGCCAGGACAACTCATCGACGTCTCATCTCACACAAGCGATGCATAGGCCGGCACGGCGGCGGATTTTTAATTATGCGTACTTAGGCTTTGTTTTTAATGCTGGTCTTTTGTTAGAGCAATGTTTAGGTCAACTGGCTCTGTGTAATTACTAAAATTGCTCGATTCAGTAAGTGTGGTATGGCTGCTGTACACTCTTTTGTGTGCCCAAATTAGCAAGCGACGTTAAATTATGCAATGACGTACCCGGGGAAATTTCCACCAAAATTTGAATTATCAAATTCATCCATGCGGGTAAAGCAGAAGAATTCTTTGCGATGCACGCAATCGTTCAAAGTGAATGGTCCGGCGGCACCGCGCGCGTGAATGTGCCCGTGCCTTGAGACCAAAATTTGAATTATCAAACTCATCCCATGCGCGTAAAGCAGAAGAATCGTTTGCGATGCACACAATCGTTCAAAGTGAATGGTCTCGCGGCACCGCGCAAAGTTTCCCTCCATATTTCCAAAATTTTGGCCTACCGCCAAAATATCTACCCCCGCCTCCCTTCCCCACCCCTTTTCTCCCCGACCACAAGTCACATTTCCCCTGCTTCCTCCTTCCTTCCTTCCTTCCTTGCTAAGCTATAGCCGCTTCCTCGCTCTCGCCATCTCGCATCCTACCGCCGGGGTCGCCATGGTCTTCTTCAAAGATATCTCCAGCGGTTCCTCCTCTGGCGACTACTCCTTCACCACCCGGGTATGCCTCTCTTCTCTCTCTCGGGCTATGACTTGGAATGAAGGATTTTTACCCGGAGGTCAATTTGAATCGTTTCTTCCTCTTGTAGCTCCTAAGACCATCAGTGGCAACGAATGGAGCGGGGTGGCTGAAGATCTATCTGCTTGTTGTCACCATCAATCTCCATGCATGAAGCTACTTGCGTTTGATTCTGTGGACACTGGGAGGAAGTTTCTGGCGTGTGCAGAGAAGGTTAGACCCTCTTTCGTTGTTACAAATCATTTGTTAGATGTGATTCAGACACTGTCACGGTCCCAACCCATTCATACCACACCTTCAACCAAACGCATCCTAAGACAGTGACATAGTTTGTACCTAGTATCTTAAATTGTTGCCATCTCATCAGCGGTGCCATTAGAAAATTATTTGGCACTGCTTCAGCAGTTTGTGTAGCCAACTTTGGTCCACACATCCGAGCAGCCAAGCAGTAAAATACTAAATCTTTATGGCATGAAGGAACTGGGCATCGGAGCAACTACGTGCTCCGGAGTCCGGGTCCTTGATTTTTTTCCGCTGCATCGGCTCGCCAGTTCAGGGCACCGGTGCGAGATGTAGCAACAGTTGTCTTTACACCAGTTTTGGCATACATAGTGGACGGCCTTAGTGCTACTAGTTCTATGTTACTAAATTTGTGCATGTACACACCTGTTAGTATCAATTTGCTGTCATCCAAACACTGTCGCTATGTTGTTGCAGTTATATTTACCTTCCTCATAAAATGTTCAATTTGTTATTTATTGTACATGAGTAAGAACTTGTAGCGTCATTGTAGTTAATTATAGCTTTTGATGTTCCAGAATTTGGTTGTTGTCTCAGTACCAATTATTTCATTTGCACATTGATCTTTTTGAGAAGATATGTCATAATTAACATGTTTCTACAGTTTTCAGAATAAGCATTGGTGATTTTCTATGTTGCTATAAACCCATTTCCCCTACAATTGTTACTGATCTAGTTTTAAATATTATAGGATGAACGGAAGTGTTCTTACTTGGAGTGGGTTGATCAAGAGTGGCCACAGTCTTTGAAGATGTGCCTAACGAAGCTCTAGAGCATGTATGAGGAAGTGAACATAGCTAGGCTTAGAGAAAGTCTTGTCAACGCTGAAGTATATTTCATGATGCGGAATAAAAAGTTGAAGGTGGAGAATGAGCTCAGATTTTTTTTTAAAGACTTTGCTAAGATGGTGTTGGCGAAGGAGGAGGCACTTTCCCAGTTGGCCCATGCAAAACGGGTTCTTACTGAACTGAAAGCAGAGGTGGATAAGACGAGCCTGGATGATCTCGATTAGGGAAATGAATATATTGTTCTTATGAAGTTGAACTAGCTATATGTTGTACTGTGATGTTTTCATGTAGCTACCATACTGTGATGTTATAATATATTTATGTGCCTGGTATGAAATTGGCAAACAACTGTTCGATATGAAATGTGAATTTGCATAATACTGGAATTATTAATTGTAAACTAATAGACCTACTAAATGTGTTATGGACCTTTGCAAATGGTTCTAGCAGTAAAAGCGCTTGTGATGGATAGCCCAATGCCACACAGTTTTCTACATCAAATCGTGTGTGATGTAGTTAATGAAAGCAAACAGTTAACCAAGGCAGAGCGTGTGTGATAGTTACACCTTTCACACACGAGCGTATACATAAAACCATGTGGGATGTACATCCGAACGGAAACGTTTTCCCTGGATTGACTGTGTGGGATGTACATAAGAACGGAAACGTATTCCTTGGATTGATTGTGTGTGATATACATACGAACGGAAACGATTTTCTGGGATTCAGCGTGTGGGATGTACATACCTACGGAAATGATTTCTGGGATTTACCGTGTGGGATGTACATACCTACGGAAATGATTTCTGGGATTCACCGTGTGGGATGTACATACCTATGGAAATGATTGGGTTTCGATGCCTCGTCGGATCGCACACGGCCCCAGCCTGGGTCCCAGGAGGGCCTATCCCCGACGATTTCTGGGTCGTGTGGGAAGGACACCCTATCGCACACACTCACTTGGCGACGGTTCCAAATGTCGTCACGGAAAGGGGTAAAAACTGTTTGTTTAGGACCGACGCGCACCAGTGCTTCCTCCATTTCTTCAGTCCACCCCGTGCTAACCTGCCCTTGAGCGGGAGGTGGGGGTGGTAAGATCTCAGACCCTTGAAGGAAATGTGCCCTAGAGGCAATAATAAAGTTGTTATTTTATATTTCCTTATTATTGATAAAGGTTTATTATTCATGCTAGAATTGTATTCATCGGAAACCTAAATACATGTGTGAATACATAAACAAACACCGTGTCCCTAGTGAGCCTCTACTCGACTAGCTCGTTGATCAAAGATGGTTAAGGTTTCCTAACCATGGACATGAGTTGTCATTTGATAACGGGTTCACATCATTAGGAGAATGATGTGATGGACAAGACCCATTCGTTAGCTTAGCATAATGATCGTTTAGTTTTATTGCTATTGCTTTCTTCATGTCAAATACATATTCCTTCGACTATGAGATTATGCAACTCCCCGATACTGGAGGAATGCCTTGTGTGCTATCAAACATCGCAACATAATTGGGTGATTATAAAGATACTCTACAGGTATCTCTGAAGGTGTTTGTTGAGTTGGCATAGATCGAGATTAGGATTTGTCACTCCGAGTAATGGAGAGGTATCTCTAGGCCCTCTCGGTGAAGGAAATATGCCCTACAAGCAATAATAAAGTTGTTATTTTATATTTCCTTGTTCATGATAAAGGTTTATTCTTCATGCTAGAAATGTATTGATTGGAAACCTAAATACATGTGTGAATATATAAACAAACACCGGGTCCCTAGTGAACCTCTACTTGACTAGCTCGTTGATCAAAATGGTTAAGGTTTCCTAACCATGGACATGAGTTGTCATTTGATAACGGGATCACATCATTAGGAGAATGATGTGATGGAAAAGACCCATCCGTTAGCTTAGCATAATGATCGTTCAGTTTTATTGCTATTGCTTTCTTCATGTTAAATACATATTCCTTCGACTATGAGATTTTGCAACTCCCGGATACCGGAGGAATGCCTTGTGTGCTATCAAACGTCAAAACGTAACTGGGTGATCATAAAGATGCTCTACAAGTATCTCTGAAGGTGTTTGTTGAGTTGGCATAGATAGAGATTAGGATTTGTCACTCCGAGTATCGGAGAGGTATCTTTGGGCCCTCTCGGTAATACACATCATAAGCTTGCAAGCAAACAACTAAGGAGTTAGTCACGAGGTGATGTATTACGGAACGAGTAAAGAGACTTGCCGGTAACGAGATTGAACTACGTATGAAAATACCGACGATCGAATCTCGCGCAAGTAACATACCAATAAATAAAGGGAATTACGTATGTTGTCATAACGGTTCGACCAATAAAGATTTTCATAAAATATGTAGGAGCCAATATGAGCATCCAGGTTCCGCTATTGGTTATTGACCGGAGAGGAGTCTCTGTCATGTCTACATAGTTCTCGAACCCGTAGGGTCCGCACGCTTAACGTTCGTTGATGATATGGTATTATATGAGTTATGTGATTTGGTGACCGAATGTTGTTCGGAGTCCCGGATGAGATCACGGACATGACGAGGAGTCTCGAAATGGTTGAGAGGTAAATATTGATATATATAGGACGATGGTATTCGGACACCGGAAGTGTTCTGGAGGGTACCGGGTACTTATCGGGTCACCGGAAAGGAGTTTCGGGCACCCCCGACAAAGATATGGGCCTTATGGGCCAACTGAGGGAACACACCAGCCCTGGTGCGCCCCTACAGAGGCCAGCCCTATGAGGAGGAGAAGGAAAGAGGGGAGGGAAAGGAAAGTGTGGATTAGGATTCCTACTTCCTTCCCTCTCCCCCCCCCTCTTTCCTTCCCCCTCGGCTATATATGGCAGGGGGCGCACGCGCCTTGGGAGGAACTCCAAGTAGGATTCCTCCTACTTGGGCGCCTCCTATGGCTGCTCCTCCCTCCCTCCCACCTATATATATGAGGAGGGGGGCGCCTGTTGGAAATATGCCCTAGAGGCAATAATAAAATGGTTATTATTATATTTCCTTGTTCATGATAATTGTCTATTGTTCATGCTATAGTTGTGTTATCCGGAAATCGTAATACATGTGTGAATACATAGACCACAACATGTCCCTAGTGAGCCTCTAGTTGACTAGCTCATTGATCAACAGATAGTCATGGTTTCCTGACTATGGACATTGGATGTCATTGATAACGGGATCACATCATTAGGAGAATGATGTGATGGACAAGACCCAATCCTAAGCATAGCACAAAGATCGTGTAGTTCGTTTGCTAGAGCTTTTCCAATGTCAAGTATCATTTCCTTAGACCATGAGATCGTGCAACTCCCGGATGCCGTAGGAGTGCTTTGGGTGTGCCAAACGTCACAACGTAACTGGGTGACTATAAAGGTGCACTACGGGTATCTCCGAAAGTGTCTGTTGGGTTGGCACGGATCGAGACTGGGATTTGTCACTCCGTATGACAGAGAGGTATCTCTGGGCCCACTCGGTAATGCATCATCATAATGAGCTCAATGTGACTAAGGAGTTAGCCACGGGATCATGCATTACGGTACGAGTAAAGTGACTTGCCGGTAACGAGATTGAACAAGGTATTGGGATACCGACGATCGAATCTCGGGCAAGTAACGTACCGATTGACAAAGGGAATTGTATACGGGATTGATTGAATCCTCGACATCGTGGTTCATCCGATGAGATCATCGTGGAACATGTGGGAGCCAACATGGGTATCCAGATCCCGCTGTTGGTTATTGACCGGAGAGGCGTCTCGGTCATGTCTGCATGTCTCCCGAACCCGTAGGGTCTACACACTTAAGGTTCGGTGACGCTAGGGTTGTAGAGATATTAGTATGCGGAAACCCGAAAGTTGTTCGGAGTCCCGGATGAGATCCCGGACGTCACGAGGAGTTCCGGAATGGTCCGGAGGTGAAGAATTATATATAGGAAGTCCAGTTTCGGCCACCGGGAAAGTTTCGGGGGTTATCGGTATTGTACCGGGACCACCGGAAGGGTCCCGGGGGTCCACCGGGTGGGGCCACCTATCCCGGAGGGCCCCATGGGCTGAAGTGGGGAGGGGAACCAGCCACTGGTGGGCTGGTGCGCCCCCATGGGCCTCCCCTGCGCCTAGGGTTGGAAACCCTGGGGGTGGGGGGGGCCCACTTGGCTTGGGGGGCAAGCCACCCCCTTGGCCGCCCCCCCCCCCCCTCAGATGGGATCTCCAGGGGGCCGGCGCCCCCCCCCCCCCAGGGTCCCTATAAATAGTGGGGGGAGGGAGGGCAGCAGCACCACAGCCCCTGGCGCCTCCCTCTCCCTCCCGTGACACCTCTCCCTCCCGCTTGCGCTTGGCGAAGCCCTGCCGGGATCACCGCTACTTCCACCACCACGCCGTCGTGCTGCTGGATCTCCATCAACCTCTCCTTCCCCCTTTCTGGATCAAGAAGGATGAGATTTCACTATTCCGTACGTGTGTTGAACGCGGAGGTGCCGTCCGTTCGGCGCTCGGTCATCGGTGATTTGGATCACGACGAGTACGACTCCATCAACCCCGTTCACTTGAACGCTTCCGCTCGCGATCTACAAGGGTATGTAGATGCACTCCTTCCTTCTCGTTGCTAGTAAACTCCATAGATGGATCTTGGTGATGCGTAGAAAATTTTAAAATTCTGCAACGATCCCCAACAGCGCCTAGCATAGACCAGACAATTGCCTACCGTGTGCGGCGCCCCCCTCCACAGTTTACACCCCCGGTCATATTTTCGCGGTGCTTAGGCGAAACCTTGCGAGGATCACTTCACCATCACCGTCACCACGCCGTCGTGCTGATGGAACTCATCTACTAACTCAACGTCTTTCTAGATCAAGAAGGCGAGGGATGTCACCGAGCTGAACGTGTGTAGAACTTGGAGGTGCCGTACGTTCGGTACTCGATCGGTGGAGCGCAAAGAAAGTTCGACTACATCAACCGCATTGTTAAACGCTTCTGCTTACGGTCTACGAGGGTACGTAGACACACTCTTCCCCTCGTTGCTATGCATCTCCATGGATAGATCATTGTGTGTGTGTAGAATTTTTTTGTTTTACTTGCAACGTTTCCCAACAGTGGCATCATGAGCCAGGTCTATGCGTAGATGATATGCACGAGTAGAACACAAAAAGTTGTGGGCGGTGATAGTCATACTGCTTACCACCAACGTCTTATTTTGATTCAGCGGTATTGTGGGATGAAGCGGCCCAGACCAACCTTACATGTCCACGCACATGAGACGGGGTTCCACCGACAGACATGCAACTAGTTTTGCATAAAGGTGGCTGGCGGGTGTCTGTTTCTCCTACTTTAGTTGAATTGAATTTGACTGCGGCCGGTCCTTGAAGAAGGTTAAAATAGAAAACTTGACCAAACACCGCTGTGGTTTGATGCGTAGGTAAGAACGGTTCTGGCTATAGAAGCTTGTAGCAGCCACATAAAACTTGCAACAACAAAGTAGAGGACGTCTAACTTGTTTTTGCATGGCATGTTGTGATGTGATATGGTCAAGACATGATGTGATAAACATTATTGTATGAGATGATCATGTTTTGTAAGATATCCGACAACCGGCAGGAGCCTTATGGTTGTCTCTTTATTGTATGAAATGCAAACGCCATGTAATTGCTTTACTTTATCACTATGTGTTAGCGATAGTTGTAGAAGCAATAGTTGGCGAGACAACCACGACACTATGATGGAGATCAAGGTGTCGAGCCGATGACGATGGAGATCATGACGATGCTTTGGAGATGGAGATCAAAAGCACAAGATGATGGCCATATCACGTCACATATTTTGATTGCATGTGATGTTTATATTTTATGCATCTTATTTTGCTTAGAACGGTGGTAGCATTATAAGATGATCCCTTCACTTAATTTCAAGATAAAAGTGTTCTCTCTGAGTATGCACCGTTGCTACAGTTCATTGTTTCGAGACACCACGTGATGATCGTGTGTGATAGACTCTATGTTCACATACAGCGGGTGTAAGACAGTTTTACACATGTAGAATACTTGGGTTAAACTTGACGAGCCTAGCATGTACAGACATGGTCTCGGAACACTAGACACCGAAAGGTTGAACGTGAGTCGTATAGGAGATATGATCAACATAGAGATGTTTACCATTGATGACTACCCCATCTCACGTGATGATCAGACATGGGTTAGTTGATTTGGATCACGTATCACTTAGATGACTTGAGGGGTGTCTATTTAAGTGGGAGTTCATTAGTAATTTGATTAATTAAACTTAATTTATCATGAACTTAGTCTTGATAGTTTTGCATATCTATGTTGTAGATCAATAGCTTGCGATATAGCTCCTATATATTTTTGATATGTTCCTAGAGAAAACTAAGTTGAAAGATGATAGTAGCAATGATGCAGACTCGGTCCGTGATCTGAGGATTATCCTCATTGCTGCACAGAAGAATTATGTCCTTGATGCACCACTAGGTGACAAACCTGTTGCAAGAGCAGATGCAGACGTTATGAATGTTTTGCAAGCTCGATATGATGACTACTTGATATTTTAGTGCGCCATGCTTTACGGCTTAGAACCGGGAATTCAAAAACGTTTTGAATACCACGGAGCTTATGAGATGTTCCAAGAGCTGAAAATTGGTATTTCAGATTCATGCCCGTGTCAAGAGGTATGAGACCTCTGACAAGTACTTTGCCTACAAGATGGAGGAGAATAGCTCAACCAGTGAGCATGTGCTCAGAATGTCTGGGTACTACAATCGCTTGAATCAAGTGGGAGTTAATCTTCCAGATAAGATAGTGATTGACAAAGTTCTCTAGTCACTATCACCAAGCTACTAGAACTTTGTGATGAACTATAATATGCAAGGGATGACAAAAATGATTCCTAAGCTCTTCGCGATGCTGAAATCGGCGAAGGTAGAAATCAAGAAAGAGCATCAAGTGTTGATGGTTAACAAGACCACTAGTTTCAAGAAAAGGGGCGAGGGAAAGAAAGGGAACTTAAAGAAGAATGGCAAGCAAGTTGCTACTCCCATGAAGAAGCCCAAAGCTGGACCCAAGCCTGAAAATGAGTGCTTCTACTGCGAAGAAAATGGTCACTGGAAGTGAAACTGCCCCAAATACTTGGCGGATAAGAAGGATGGCAAAGTGAACAAAGGTATATTTGATATACATGTTATTGATGTGTATTTTACTAGTGTTCGTAGTAACCCCTAGGTATTTGATACCGGTTAAGTTGCTAAGATTAGTAACTCGAAACAGGAGTTGCAGAGACTAGTTAAAAGCGAGGTGATGATGTGTATTGGAAATAATTCCAAGGTTGATATGATCACCATCGCACACCCCCTACCTTCGGGATTAGTGTTGAACCTAAGTTAATGTTATTTGGTGTTTGCATTGAGCATGAGTATGATTAGATCATGTTTATTGCACTATGTTTATTCATTTAGGTAAGTGAATAATTGTTATTCTATTTACATGAATAAAACCTTCTATGGTCATACACCCAATGTGCATGGTTTATTGAATCTCGATCCTAGTGATACACATATTCATAATATTGATGCCAAAAGATGCAAAGTTGATAATGATAGTGCAACATACTTGTGGCACTGCTGTTTAGGTCATATTGGTGTAAAGCGCATGAAGAAATTAACTCCATGCAGATGGACTTTTGGAATCACTTGATTATGAATCATCTGATACTTGCGAACCATGCCTCATGGGCAAGATGACTAAAACTCCATTCTCCGGAACAATTGAGTGAGCTAATGACTTATTGGAAATAATACATACCAATGTATGCGGTCCGATGAGTGTTGAAGCACGCGGCGGGTATCGTTATTTTCTGACCTTCATAGATGATTTGAGTAGGTATGGTATATCTACTTGATGAAACACAAGTTTGAAATATTTGAAAAGTTCAAAGAATTTCAGAGTGAAGTGGAGAATCATCGTAACAAGAAAATAAAGTTTCTACGATTTGATCACGGAGGCGAATATTTGAGTTACGAGTTTGGCCTTCATTTAAAACAATGTGGAATTGTTTCACAACTCACGCCACCTGGAACACCACAACGTAATGGTGTATCCGAACGTCGTAACCGCACTTTATTGGGTATGGTGCATTCTATGATGTCTCTTATCGATTTACCACTATCGTTTTGGGGTTGTGCATTAGAGACAACCGCATTCACATTGAATAGGGCACCATCTAAATCTGTTGAGGCGACACCGTATGAACTATGGTTTGGCAAGAAACCTAAGCTATCATTCCTTAAAGTTTGGGGTTGCGACACTTATGCCAAAAGGCTTCAGCCTGATAAGCTCGAACCCAAATCGGAGAAGTGTGTCTTCATAGGATACCCTAAGGAAACAATTGGGTACACCTTCTAACACAGATTTGAAGGCAAGATCTTTGTTGCCAAGAATGGAACATTTCTAGAGGAGTTTCTCTCAAAAGAAGTGAGTGAAAGGAAAGTAGAACTAGATGAGGTAATTGTACCTTCTCTCAATTTGGAAAGTACCACATCAAAGATATCTGTTCCCATGATGCCTACACCAACTAGAGAGGAAGTTAATGATGATGATCATGAAACTTCGGATCAAGTTACTACTGGACCTCGTAGGTCAAACAAAGCACGTTCCGCACCAGAGTGGTACGGTAATCCTGTCCTTGAAGTCATGTTACTAGACCATGACGAACCTACGAACTATGAAGAAGATATGATAAGCCCATATTCCGATAAATGGCTTGAGGCCATGAAATCTGAGATATGATCCATGTATGAGAACAAAGTGTGGACTTTGGTGGACTTGCCCGATGATCGGCAAGCCATTGAGAATAAATGGATCTTCAAGAAGAAGACAGACGCTGATGGTAATGTCACCATCTACAAAGCTCGACTTGTCACGAAAGGTTTTCGACAAGTTCAAGGGGTTGACTACGGTGGGACCTTCTCACCCATACCGATGCTTAAATCAGTCGGAATCATGTTAGCAATTGTTGTTGGGTTCGACGGTAGGGTGCGTCGACTGCAAATTAAAAAATTTCTACGCGCAGAACAACCAAGAACATGCTACGGGAGATGAATCACGAATCGTTACCACTAGATGCGCAGTGCCGTGCAGCGGAAGAAGAGTTGGGGCAGCGCGTCCGCGTGGATCGTCTTCGCCTCGTCCGATCTCCCACAAACAGCCGGTCGTTGGATCCCTCGTACAGGTTCGCCGGAGCGGCGCAGGTGCACCGCCTCTTACGGTATCCGCGCATGCAGGAGGAACGTCGTGCGGCGGACTGCTAGGTCCGATCACACAACCGGCGGCGAGTAGAGGTGTCTATTCGCAACACATGCAAACCCTAGTGATAGCGCCGAAGCGATCAATCACATGAGTGTGCCGCACCTCCACTATATATAGGCATCTGTCGCGGGCTCAACTCTTGGGCCTCGCACGGATCCTAAAGCCCACAAGTCTACTCGGCCACAATCCGAATACAGCTCGGATCACATCCGACCAGTGTCCTCAGATCCGACCTCGTAGGTTCCTTCCCTTAAGCGCGCGACCCCTTAGGTTCAAGCTGGCTTGGTCGCAGTTCGGATCACCTCCGAACTGCACGGTTGGTAGCGGCCTCTAGCAAGGCATGCCGAACACCAAGCAGACTATGAAGCTGGTTAGGCGAACCTGTACATCACACTTCCATTCCTTTTGCCACCCGATATATGTTGTCGGGCTCAAGGCGAGTCTTTCATCCTTGTGCTAGCCCGACCTCTTTCTCGTTCCAGTGATGCCGACCACAAACTGGATTATCTCATAACCCATGTCGCATGGCCATGCTTATCTTGGTCGGATCACACGAGGGGCCCGGAGTATATCTCTCCTGATCAGAGGGGCAAATCCCATCTTGCTCGACCACGTCTCGCAGCATGGGTCAAGGCAAACCCGAAACCTACCTTTGTAACTACCCAGTTATGGAATAGCATTTGGTCGGCCCAAAGCAAGTTTGTCACCATTTTGAGTACATGCGTCAGCTCAGGTCTTAGGACATAGAACATATGTTGTACTACAGACTCACAGATGACATATCGCTGTGTCTCATAGTTGAGTCTGTCCGACTCGGACCTTATCTCGACTCGGATCCGACGTAGTCGGATCCGACCAGACCTTTCCAAGTCCATATTATCCGGTTAGCATCCAATGCTCCATGGCTAGTGAGACCAAGCCATCGACCATGTCATATGCTAGTCTAGTCGGCTGCGCGTCCACACAGCCCTTTCGACTAGGGACCTTTTAGGACAGTCATCATACAATGCATAGTCCCACAAACAAGTCACGTACTTGCTGATACACATCATTGATAATGTCCAAGGACTATCTTTATTCAACACATAGGAAATATCATCATACATGATTGCCTCTAGGGCATATCTCCAACAGTCTCCCACTTGCACTAGAGTCAATCAAATAGACATCGTATGCCCATAGCTCTAACGTGCCCCTCATGCTTGGGTTGTGGAAGCAGCTTAGTCAATGGATCTGCAACATTTGCATCCGTGTGAATTTTGCTTAACTCTACATCACCATTCTTTACGATCTTTCGTATCAGGTGATATTTCTGATCTATGTGTCTGACCTTGTGGTGATTCCTCGGCTCCTTGGCTTGTGCGATGGCACCAGATTTATCACAATAAAGGTCCAACGGTTTTACCGAGGCTGGGAAAATACCAAGATCATCCAAAAAGTTCCGGATCCAAACACCTTCCTTTGCAGCTTCACAAGCCGCAATGTATTCAGCTTCTGTGGTAGAATCGGCCACTGTATCTTGCTTGGAACTCATCCAGCTCACTGCTCCTCCATTCATGACGTACACGAATCTGGATTGTGATCGACAATCATCTCTATCGGTTTGGAAAATAGCATCGGCGTAACCCCTTACGACGAGCTCTTCCTCACCTCCATAAACTAGGAACATCTCTTTAGTCCTTTTTAGGTACTTCAAAATAGTCTTTACCGCTGCCCAATGACTCTCACCTGGGTTGGCCTGGTATCTACTTGTTAGGCTTATTGCAAAAGCAACATCGGGGCGCGTACATATCATGGCATACATGATGGATCCGATTGCCGAGGCATACGGAATTCTACTCATCCTGCTTCGCTCATCAGATGTTGAAGGACTCTAAGTCTCGCTTAGCTTTATACCATGTCAGAGTGGCAAGAACCCTTTCTTCGCCTCACTCATGTTGAACCGCTTCAACACTTTATCTATGTACGTGCTCTGGCTTAAGCCGAGCAGCCTCCTCGATCTATCTCTATAGATCTTAATGCCTAGAATATACATTGCCTCACCAAGGTCCTTCATCGAAAACTTGCCATTCAATGACTCTTTGACCGACTTCAGCATCAAAACATCATTTCCAATCAGTAGTATGTCATCCACATACAAGATCAAAAACACTATCGAGCTCCCACTTAACTTCTTGTATAAACAAGCGTCCTCTTCGCTTTTGATGAAACCGAGACCAGTGACGACCTCATCAAAATGAATGTTCCAGCTCCGAGATGCTTGCCTCAACCCATAAATGGATCTCTTGAGCTTGCATACCTTACTAGTGCTAGTTGGATCGACAAAACCCTCAGGCTGTATCATATACACGTCCTCGGTTAAATTTGCATGAAGGAAAGCCGTCTTGACATCCATCTGCCATATCTCGTAATTGAAATATGCAGCTATAGCTAGTACGATCCTCACCGACTTCAGCATCGCTACAGGCGAGTAAGTCTCGTCGTAGTCAATTCCTTGAACTTGTCCATATCCTTTAGCGACAAGCCGAGCTTTGTGGATCTGAACATTTCCATCCACATCGGTTTTCTTCTTAAAGACCCATTTGCAACCAATGGTTGTTACGCCAGGCGGCGGATCAACCAAGTCCCAGACTTAATTCTCATCCATGGACTTTAACTCGGATCTCATGGCTTCCAGCCATGCCTCGGAATCTGGGCTCACCATCGCTTCCGCATATGTGGCCGGCTCGTCGCTTTCCAGCAACAATACATCGCGCACTCTGCGCAATCTTTCCGACCTCCGTGGTTCCGGTGCCGCTTCCACTACGGGTTCCCTGACTGACTCCGGTATGATCTCATCACCAGCTGAGCCGTCCCCGAGTGGTCCTCGAATTTCTTCGAGTCGGGCCGTCCTCCCACTGGCCTCCCGACTGAGAAACTCTTTCTCAAGGAAAACCCCGTTCCGAGCAACAAACACTTTGTTCTCTTTGCAGTTGTAGAAGTTGTATCCTAAGGTTTCCCTCGGATATCCCATGAATATGCATTTATCCGACTTGGGTGTAAGCTTGTCTGACATGAGTCGCTTGACAAATGCTTCACAACCCCAAATCTTTAGAAAAGACAAACTAGGACTCTTCCCGGTCCACATCTCATGTGGTGTCTTGTCTACGGATTTTGATGGTACCCTGTTAAGTGTGGAAGCTACAGTTTCTAGAGCGTATCCCCAGAATGACAAGGGTAAATCCAATTTGCTCATCATAGATCGAACCATGTCCAACAAGGTACAATTCCTCCATTCTGATACGCCGTTTCTCTGTGGCGTACCCGGAGGTGTGAGCTGAGGTACTATACCTCGGTTTTTCAGATGATCATCAAACTCCTGGCTCATGTATTCACCTCCACAATCAGATCATAGAAGCTTTATAGTCTTGCCGAGTTGATTCTCAACCTCGTTCTGAAACTCTTTGAATTTTTCAAAAGTTTCCGACTTGTGCCTCATCAAATAGATATATCCATATCTACACAAGTCGTTGGTAAAAGTCACGAAGTACTGATAGCCACCTCTGGCAGTTGTGCTCATTTGTCCACACACATCACTATGTATTAGTTCCAACAGCTCGGACGCCCTCTCGCAACTCTTTGCGAAAGGAGACTTAGTCATCTTGCCGAGTAAGCATGATTCGCATGTCTCGAACGACCCGAAGTCAGACGAAGTTAGGAGCCCATCATCGTGGAGCTTCTTCATGCGTTTCAGACTAATGTGTCCAAGCCGGCAATGCCAGAAGTACGTCGGGTTTATCTCATTAGGCTTATGCCTCTTGACATCCACGTTATAGACCGGTTCCTGTTCCAGATTCAATATAAATAACCCATCAACAATGGGTGCATAGCCGTGGAACATACCATTCAAATAAAACGAACAACCATTGTCTTTTAAATTGAATTCATAACCCTGACTCACCAAACATGAGGCAGAAATAATGTTCCGACTAAGTGTAGGAATGTAATAACAATTATTCAATTCCAAAATAAATCCAGAAGGAAGCTGGAGCTGCATCGTGCCGACCTCCAACGTAGCAACTCTTGCTTTGTTGCCGACCCTGATGTCAATCTCCCCTTGTGCCACACGCCTAGTTCTTACCAGCCCCTGCATCGAGTTGCAAATATGAACAACCGATCCGGTATCAAATACCCAAGAGCTACTAGGTATGTCAGCAAGGTAAATGTCTATAACATATGCAACAAGTGTACCTTTGCCTGAAGAAGCACTTCCGGCCTTCTTGCCATGCTCTGCAAGCCACTTGCTACAGTTCCTCTTCCAGTGACCGGTCTCCTTGTAATGATACCAAATGGTCTTCGAGTCCGGTCCAGACTTCGACGCAGCGGCGGAGGTTACCGTCTCCATGCCCTTTGCCTTAGCCTTCTTCTTGGACCAACTCTTCTTGAACTTAACCGATTTCTGCACCATCAACACTTGATGCGTGCCTTTCTTAATATCCTGCTCTGCCACTTTGAGAATCCCATGCAATTCAGTGAGCTTCTTATCCATGCCATGCATATGATAGTTCGAGATGAACGTCCCATAGTTGGGCGGAAGAGAACCCAGAACTGCATCAGTAGCCAGCTCATCCAAGAGTGGGAAGCCCAACCGATCCAAAGCTTGCACATATTCGATCATCTTGATCACATGTGGGCTCGGTGGATCACCTTCCTTCAGCTTGCAATCCATGAAGGATCGCCAGACGTTGAACCTTTTGGTCCTAGCCCGTGTCTGAAACATGCTCTTGAGACTCTCGATCATATCATAAGCCTCAACATTTTCGAAATGCTGTTGCAAATCGGGCTCCATACAAGCCAACATCAGACAGCTAATCTCCGTTGATTCATCAACGAGTTTCTGTTAGGCATTCTTAGTTGTGACATTAGCATTATCGGCAGGTTCCTCTGGAAGTGGATCCTCTAGAACATGTTCCTTTTTATCATGCTTGAGAACAATTCTCAGATTTCTATACCAGGTGGTAAAGATTGTTCCATTCAGTTTATCCTTTTCCAGAATTGATTCCAATGCAAAGTTGGGTTGAGCAGGTGGTGCCATTGATCTACAACAGAAAAATATGCAATCACTAAGCAATGTGTTTACGTAGAGTAATTCTAGCCTTAAACAGAAATACTCCCACTGAAGTCAGCATCCCTCCGCAAACTCTCAGTGATTCAGGATCCGACTAGCACATGTGACTAGTGAGCTTTAGCATCACTGCTAGACAACATGCCTATCCGGTAAGCAACTCCTTGCTAATCGTATCTCTATACGACTCCTGTCGGTTGGGTAGGTATCTTATACCCCGACTCCCGACCTCCTTTGCCACAAGGCCCAAAACTGTTTTGATAGCCTTGTCAAGTTAACCTAATGCAGTGCATGTCCGTGTCCGACACGAACCCTTCAGTTCAAGGACACCTAGCAGCACCCCAATTTTATGAACCCACTACTAGACGTACTTGACGTGCGAAGGTGCAACATCGGGAATGGCAAATTGCTTGATATTAACGAGGGATCTTTCTACCATCCTAACACGCATAGGAAACAAGAAGCATAACAATCACAAATAAACATATATTGTGAAATAGTATGGCTCCTTCATGGATGTTCTTCCAGGTCGGCTCCGACTCCGATGACCATCTAGGAACTCCATCTTGTTTGTCACGCCCGGACGCCAAGCCACCAACCTGATCTCTATTATCCAACTACTACAACTAGTAATGAATTTTACGTAGAGTCACAAGTCGACACGCAGGTCGTTATTCAATATAATGACAGCACTTTGGCTCCTGCCGGCTGACAAACATGACACGCAGGCCATGTATAAATTACACAGATGCATCACATACACATGAGCCATACTATTCACATCAAACCTGCAAAACAAAGTTATTCATAGAATCGCATTCTACCGGTTTGAGTGATCGTGTACGAAATACAAGGCGCTACGCACACGGCGGTTTTCGGAAATCACAGATCATATATGAACTCCGATCACGCCGAATTTTCCGATCTGACCGATCTCATCGACCATCGCGAATTCGATTCGGATTTACGTTTCACTGTTAACCCCGATGGCGGATACCGACCGGTAGGGGTAGGTTGTATCACGACCTCATCGACTCCGATCATCAAAAAACATAGCCACATCGATCCCCATGTGCAGTTGATCTCATCAACCATGCACACAGCCGATCTTATCAACGACAACATATCTCATCTGCCGCCTCCACATATCTAATATGCATACGATCTGAATCCAAATCCTATAGCAGAGGCTTTGATACCACTGTTGGGTTCTACGGTAGGGTGCGTCGACTACAAATTAAAAAAAAATCTATGCGCAAAACAACCAAGAACATGCTCCGAGAGATGGATCACAAATCGTTACCACTAGACGCGCAGTGCCGTGCAGCGGAAGAAGAGTTGGGGCAGCGCGTCTGCGTGGATGGTCTTCTCCTTGTCCGATCTCCCTCGAACAGCCGGTCGTCGGATCCCTCGTACAGGTTCGCCGGAGCGGTGCAGGTGCATCGCCTCTAACACTATCCGCGCGTGCAGGAGGAACGTCGTGCGGCGGACTGCTAGGCCCGATCACACAACCGACGACGAGTAGAGGTGTCTATTCGCAACACATGCAAACCCTAGTGATAGCGCCGAAGCGATCAATCGCATGAGTGTGCCGCACCTCCACTATATATAGGCATCTATCGCGGGCTCAACTCTTGGGCCTCGCACAGATCCTAAATCCCACAAGTCTACTCGGCCACAATCCGAATACAGCTCGGATCACATTCGACCAGTGTCCTCGGATCTGACCTCATAGGTTCCTTCCCTTAAGCGCGCGATCCCTTAGGTTCAAGCCGGCTTGGTCGCAGTTCGGATCACCTCCGAACTGCACGGTTGGTAGCGGCCTCTAGCAAGGCATGCCGAACACCAAGCAGACTATGAAGCTGGTTAGGCAAACCTGTACATCACACTTCCATTCCTTTTGCCACATGATATATGTTGTCGGGCTCAAGGCGAGTCTGTCATCTTTGTGCTAGCCCGACCTATTTCTCGTTCCAGTGATGCCGACCACAAACCGGATTATCTCATAACCCATGTCGCATGGCCATGCTTATCTTGGTCGGATCACACGAGGGGCCCAGAGTATATCTCTCCTGATCGGAGGGGCAAATCCCATCTTGCTCGACCACATCTCGCGGCATGGGTCTAGACAAACCCAAAACCTACCTTTGTAACTACCCAGTTACCGAGTAGCGTTTGGTCGGCCCAAAGCAAGTCTATCACCATCCCGAGTTCATGCGACAGCTCAGGTCTTAGGACATAGAACGTATGTTGTACTAGAGACTCATAGATGACATATCGTTGCGTCTCATAGTTGGGTCTGTCCGACTCGGATCCGACTACGTCGAATCCGACCAGACCTTTCCAAGTCCATATTAACCGGTTAGCATCCAATGCTCATGGCTAGTGAGACCAAGCCATCGACCGTGTCATATGCTAGTCTAGTCGGCTGCGCGTCCACACAGCCCTTTCGACTAGGGACCTTTTAGGACAGTCATCATACAATGCATAGTCCCACAAACAAGTCACGTACTTGCTGATACACATCATTGATAATGTCCAAGGACTATCTTTATTCATAAACACATAGGAAATATCATCACACATGATTGCCTCTAGGGCATATCTCCAACAATTGTCGCATTTTATAATTATGAAATTTGGCAAATGGACGTCAAAACTGCATTCCTTAATGGATGTCTTAAAAAAGAGTTGTATATGATGCAACCAGAAGGTTTTGTCGATCCTAAAGGTGCTAACAAAGTGTGCAAGCTCCAGCGATCCATCTATGGACTGGTGCAAGCATCTCGGAGTTGGAATATACGCTTTGATGAGGTGATCAAAGCATATGGTTTTGTACGGACTTACAGTGAAGCCTGTATTTACAAGAAAGTGAGTGGGAGCTCTATAGCATTCTGATATTATATGTGGATGACATATTGTTGATCGGAAATGATATTTCTGGATAGCATAAAAGGATACTTGAATAAGAATTTTTCAATGAAAGACCTCAGTGAAGCTGCTTATATATTGGGCATCAAGATCTATAGAGATAGATCGAGACGCTTGATAGGACTTTCACAAAGCACATACCTTCATAAAGTTTTGAAGAAGTTTAAAATGGATCAGTCAAAGAAAGGGTTCTTTCCTGTGTTACAAGGTGTGAAGTTGAGTAAGACTCAAAACCCGACCACGGCAGAATATAGAGAAAGAATGAAAGGCATTCCCTATGCCTCAGTCATAGGTTCTATAAAGTATGACATGTTGTGTACCAGACCTATTGTGAGCCTTGCCATGAGTATGGCAAGGGGGTACAATAGTGATCCAGGAATAGATCACCGGACAGCGGTCAAAATTATCCTTAGATACCTAAAGAGGACTAAGGAAATGTTTCTCAGTTATGGAGGTGATAAAGAGTTCGTCATAAAGAGTTACGTCGATGCAAGCTTTGACACTGACCCGGATGACTTTGAGTCTCGATCTGGATACATATTGAAAGTGGGAGCAATTAGCTAGAGTAGCTCCATGCAGAGCATTGTAGACATAGAAATTTGCAAAATACATACGGATCTGAATGTGACAGACCCATTGACTAAACCTCTCTCACAAGCAAAACATAATCACACCTTAGTACTCTTTGGGTGTTAGTCACATGGTGATGTGAACTAGATTATTGACTCTAGTAAACTCTTTGGGTGATGGTCACATGGCGATGTGAACTATGGGTGTTAAATCACATGGTGATGTGAACTAGATTATTGACTCTAGTGCAAGTGGGAGACTGAAAGAAATATGCCCTAGAGCCAATAATAAAGTTGTTATTTTACATTTCCTTATTCATGATAAAGGTTTATTATTCATCAGAAACCCAAATACATGTGTGAATACATAAACAAACACCGTGTCCCTAGTGAGCCTCTACTTGACTAGCTCGTTGATGAAACATGGTTAAGGTTTCCTAACCATGGACATGAGTTGTCATTTGATAACGGGATCACATCATTAGGAGAATGATGTGATGGACAAGACCCATTCGTCAGCTTAGCATAATGATCGTTCAGTTTTATTGCTATTGCTTTCTTCATGTCAAATACATATTCCTTTGACTATGAGATTATGCAACTCCCGGATACCGGAGGAATGCCTTGTGTGCTATCAAACGTCATAACGTAACTGGGTGATTATAAAGATGCTCTACAGGTATCTTCGAAGGTGTTTGTTGAGTTGGCATAGGTCGAGATTAGGATTTGTCACTCCGAGTATCGGAGAGGTATCTCTGGGCCCTCTCGGTAATACACATAATAAGCTTGCAAGCAAATGACTAAGGAGTTAGTCACAAGGTGATGTATTACGGAATGAGTAAAGAGACTTGCCAGTAATGAGATTGAACTAGGTATGAAGATACCGACGATCGAATCTCGGGCAAGTAACATACTGATAGACAAAGGGAATAACATATGTTGTCATAACGGTTCGACCGATAAACATCTTCGTAGAATACGTAGGAGCCAATATGGGCATCTAGGTTCTGCTATTGCTTATTGACCGGAGAGGTGTCTCGGTCATGTCTACATAGTTCTCTAACCCGTAGGGTCCGCACGCTTAACGTTTGATGACGATATTGTATTATATGAGTTATGTGATTTGGTGGCCGAATGTTGTTCGAAGTCCCGGATGAGATCACGGACATGACGAGGAGTCTCGAAATGGTCGAGAGGCAAAGATTGATATATAGGACGACACTGAAGTGTTTCGGAGAAAACCAGATAGTCATCGGAGTACCAGAGGGGGGGTATCGGTCACCCCCAGGAGTATATTGGGCCTATTGGGCCACAAGAGGGGAGCACACCAGCCCACAAGGGGCTGGCGCGCCCCCCATGGCAGCCGGCCAAGTGGGGAAGAAAAGGGGGAGGATTCGGCCTCCCCTTCCTTCTCTATTCCCCCCTTTCATTTCTTCTCCGGCAATTAAGGAAAGGGGGGCGCCACTTGGGGAGGACCGCAAGTAGGATTCGGCCTACTTGGGCGCCCTCCTGGCTGCTCCCTCCCCTCCCACCTATATATATATATGTGGGGGGCACCCATAGCACACACCAGACAATAGTTTTAGCCGTGTGCGGCGCCCCCCTCCACAATTTACACCCCCGGTCATATCTTTGTAGTGCTTAGGCGAAGGCCTGCGAAGATCACTTCACCATCACCGTCACCATGCTGTCGTGCTGACGGAACTCATCTACTACCTCGACGACTTGCTGGATCAAGAAGGCGAGGGACGTCACCGAGCTGAACGTGTGCAGAACTCGGAGGTGTTGTACGTTCGGTACTTGATCGGTCAGAGCTAGAAGAAGTTCGACTACATCAACCGCGTTGTGAAACGCTTCCACTTACGGTCTACAAGGGTACGTAGACACACTCTCCCCCTTGTTGATATGCATCTCCATGGATAGATCATTGCGTGTGCGTAGAATTTTTTTTTGTTTTCCATGCAACATTTCCCAACAGCCCTAACACCTGGGTGCTGGGCATGGGGGTCTCCAGCTACGGCGGTGGAGCTGGAGTGGATTTCGGTTGGGACGATGATTTGCCCAGCCCCTCTATGACGACCTCGGGGATCTCCTCCCCTTGGCCTTGTAGGACCGAGTCTCAACCTCTGCCATCACAGTCATCTCTCCGGCCCCCGTCGTGTCAACAGGAGGGACCAGAGTAGAAGTTGCTTCCCTCAGCCCGTCTTGAGCTGGGGAGGATTAGCGGGATCCGGCGTCCCGCTGGCGGACGGCAACCCGCTTGAGGAGCCGCTGGGGCACACACCTTCGGCGGACTGCATAAAGATGCTCGGGTGGGCTTGCTCCTGTCAAAGGGACTTGTTGCAACATAAACATAAAAACGATAACGTACCCTCTGGGTGTCGGTTTCTTCCTCCCCATAGCGAGGGGATCATGTTCTGACTCATCGGAGAGCACGATCTTCTCCGACGACTTGCCGGCAGCACCGGTCGAGGTTCCCTTCAACCTCTTCTGGCCCTTGGGCCGCGCTCCGTCCTCGACGTCCTCCGATGCCACCCTCTTCCCTTTAAGGGGAGGGTGATCTCCTTCTCCTCGTCATCCCCCATGTCGTCTTCATGGGTGGAGGAGGCGTGGGTCTCCTCGGACCGGGTGACCGAGGTCTCCCAATTCCGAAGACCCGCCCTGCCCTTCTGGGACTTCGGCCCCTTGGGGACCACCACATGCGGCTCCTCGACTAGGAGCGCCATGAGAAGGGGGTTCTCTCCTCCTCTGGCAGTGGGGCTAGGCACAACATCCACTGCATCTTGGCTGCCCAGTTCTACAAATATGAAACAAGGTGATTCATCAAAATCTGTCTCACCTTACAAAAAAAGTAAAAACATGAATGTGTGTGTTAAACGCTTACCGATGGGGCTTCGTAGCTGACCTCGCAGCCGAGGTCCTACCCTTCCTTAGGGATCTTGTCCTTGGCCAGCTTGAAGAGTCGTGTCCACATGTCGGCCAAGTTGGAACGGAAGAAGTTGAGGATGGGTCATGCTTCCTCGGATTTATGCTCCCACATCGGGGTGGCTCGGAGTTGGAGCAGCAGAATGCGACAGTGGAGCATGACGTTGACTATGTCAGCGACCTGGAGGTCCTTCTTGGTAGACAACCACTTGATCTTCTTGATCAGTGTCTCCACCTCCTCTGGGTTCCCCCAGACGATGCCCTTATCTCTCCAGGACTTGAGCTTCCTTGGGGGCCCAGCCGAAAAGGTTGGGACTTCGGTCTGGCCGGGGGCTAGCGGCTCAGTGATATAAAACCACTTGTGTTGTCATTCCTTCACCGTCTCCATGAAGGTGCCTTTGAACCAGTCGGCATTCTGGTTCTTGCTGAACATGGCCCCACCGCACTCCGCCCGATTAGAGCTGCTAGACTTCGGCTTGATGCGGAAGATGTTCATCCACAGGCCGAAGTGCGGCTCGATGCAGAGGAAGGCCTGGTAGACCATGATGAAGGAGGCGAGGTGGAGGATGGAGTTCGGGGCCATGTGGTGGAAGTCGAGCCCGTAGTAGAACATCATCCCGCGCCAGCGGGAACCCTAGGCCTTGAATGAGGTGGGGGACGAAGACTACCCGCTCCCCTGGGTTGGGAGCGGGCACCTGCTGGTTAGTGTCGGGAGCGCGAGAGGCGATGTTGGCGGAGAGGTATCCCGCACTGCGCAGCTCCAAGATAGTGTCGTCCGTCATGGTGGAGCCGCCCCAGTGCCCTTTGAGGGTGTCGGCCATGGTGGGGTGAGGGATTTTGGATTCGTTGAGGAAGAAGAGTGCGAGATTGGATCTGGGCGCTGGAGCTCAACGAAGCAGCAGGCGGGGGAAATGAGAGCGTGATTACTTGCACTATTCTCTTTTTACTCTTATAGGCTGCTGAAAGGCCAAGAGCCCCCCTTGCCGCACTGATAAAAACGCCACTCCCGCAAAGATGCCGTTATGCGCATAGGGAGAAACAAAATCTTGATGATATCCCTGAGAAAACGGGCACGATCTCCACCTCGATGGGACACCTAGTAAAAAGGCTGCCTCGAGAGCCATGATTTGGGGTAAGCAGTAACTGCCTAACCCGTCATGGGATGCGCCGCTTCAATAAAGTTGTCAGACTATGTGGCACTATTCACACCTATGTGGTCGGCCTTCAGGGCTAAGTTACCCCGCCTCCTCGGGCAAGGTGTGAGCTCGGCTAAGTCTTGTTTGCGAGACACCACTCCTTTAAAGAACAGTTTGGGAATCTTGAAGTCATAAAGGGGAACTCATCTATCAATCCAAGGACTTCGGATCCGAGGTTGTCTTCATTAAGGGAATCGTCCTCGGCATAGAAGACCAGTTCGGGGGCTACTGACGGTGTCCTGGACTAGGGGGTACTAACCTAGTCGGCCCATGCTCCTCGGGTTGGGCTGATGGGCCCTCATTCTTCTCAAGATGGACTCCGGAAGTTGTACACTCAACGCATGATCGAAACTTCATCTATCGAAGCCTTGTCATATACTCCAAGACTTCTCCTGCCGCCTCCATGCCAAGATACCGACCTTGTAACCCTAGATAACCGTAGATGGGACATCAACGCAATCACAGTAACCTAGCCCTAGAGTTAGAACACATCGGACGATCTCGAGGTATCAACTCTGTACTTGATACATCTCCATCAATATAAACAAAAGCAGGACGTAGGGTTTTACCTCCATCAAGAGGGTCCGAACCTGGGCAAACATCATCTCCTTGTTCTTGTTACCATCTGTCCGAGATCCACAACTCGGGATCCCCTACCCTGAGGTCAGCTAGTTTTCACACCGACACTCCCATTCTCGGAATATCTGTTCTCTCCCACGACGGCTGCTATAGGGCTCGTGCGGCTAGAAGGGTTGAGGGAGCGGCGTTAGTGGCCGCAAGGCGCGGCTGGAGGTTGAGGACTAGCGAAAGGGCACGTGTTTGTGGTGGCCTGAGTCTATCCTACAATCTCTACCCTCGATATCGTCTCGCGTCCCTCGGCAGGTAGCCACGATAGCAGAACCAGCCATCTTCCGCAGCCAGGCAGGTCCGAGCCGTGCATTCGGCGGCGGCGTGCATCTATGCACTGGAGTTAACTGGGCGTTTACAGTTGTACTTTGTTGCTGCTCCCTCGCATCGTCGCTTACTTTTTTCCTTTTTTTCCAGAATTAGTTGAATAGCTCATCTTATTGATGGATGTATGTGTGGTGTTGATGACGCGTGTGTGGTGTTTGATACTCGATCCCTGGCCGGATTCAGAAGTAGAGTTGTTTGTATTAGCATTGATGTTGGCGTGTTGTGTGCTTGAGGCACTTTGCAAAGAAATCTGCATTTGGTCTTTCTCACTGGGCACAATCAAGTGGCAATTACAAGCACACTTCGGATGATGTTCTGCTTGATACACCTCGCCCTTCCCTGATTTTGACCCGGCGACTGGGTCAGGTCTCCCCCCTGAATGATGGCGTGGCCCCTCCGAGCCATTGTTGCTCATGCCGGGCCGAGCCCTCCCAATTATTGCACCAATGCTGGTCAACTACTCAACTATGGTGAGTATAGATGCTAGGTTCCTCGACATTCTTGTCCCAGCATTTCCCGATGTGCTAAGAACTTCATGAATCTGATATATCTCTCTGAATTTAGTGTGAGGTATACATTTGAGTTCTGATGAGAAACCACACTTTGTTTAGAGCTATGAGGCATCAGTGAGAAGTATTCATTCAGGTTCAGGTGGAGCAGATCACATGGCAAACCGACCTACAACTGATGTGTGTGCTCGTATAACCAAGATAAATGCCTCTGTTGTGGCAATGAAGAAAAGAAAAGAGGGTTGCCAGAACTAGGGACATGACCCAATTGGGAACTGTCACTCTGAAGTCTCAACTGAATATTTTGTGCACATTGCAGTAGTGAAACGGCTAGTTTACGGTTTTATGATTTGTACAGTGAGCTGTAAGGATAACAAGATTGTGCACCTTATTTTCTCTAGGGAATTTGATACGACGTTAATCTCTGGACATGTGTAATTGTGGAGCATTATAACTGGAAGTGAATTCTTCTTTCACTTCTTGTATATTTAGTGGAATATGATCTTTCGACAAAATATAAATGAAACTTCTTTCAGTGAAAAAATGAAAAATAACGTAGAGGACTGCCACTGATGTATGAATACTTGACCTAAATTAAATTGAGTTCATAAAAACATTTTGAACATCAATTAGAACCTTAAATTCATTCGCTAATTTGGATTAAAAGAAGCAAAGTAAGCACTAAGCTCAGTTCAAAAGAAGCACCACATCACATGTACCTCATTAATAGATTCACTCCATCTTGCAATGCACCGAAATAAGCATCGGGTTTTGAATATACATGACATATCAGCGGTGCTGGGAGCTCCCCCCCCCCCCCCCCCCCGAAATAAGAACGGGTGTTACAACAACACATGGCATGACACCCATCAAGGTGTTATCTGCAGTCTTTCATGATCCATTGCCAATTGAACACTCCACAACCCCAAGGATTCAGATTTTCTCAAATTGTTGGTTTTAACTAAATACGTCGCCAACAAGAAAATCACAATGATTGCGTACAAAGTACCCCGTAGCAGCCCACGGGCAATTACCTAGTAAATAAATATATTACAAGATAAGTGCATGACAATCTCCGATTCCTCATGCGAACGGCTTACCCTTTTACTTTTATGTTGTGTCATCACCTTTCCTCAAGTACGCGCTATTTAGAGCAAGTTTAGAATTTAAGGTACCCATATATGGCAGAGAAACAAGTTTTCCTCTCTTCTAAACATCTGCTTCTTCCTTGCTACTCCCTCCGTAAAGAAAGTGATCCAAACGCTCTTATATTTCTTTACAGAGGAAGTATGTTTTTCGTATGTCTTTCTCAACATACCATGCACGCACATCAAGGAAGCATTAGATAAAAGAAAACATTAATACCGCAACATAACCTTAGATAAACATTGTGCTAGTATGCAGTAGAACCAATCAATAATGTTTGAAGCAACAAAATAAAAATAAAATAGAGATAGAATGGAAACGCTGTGATATTAGAGCATCTCCAGCCGCGCCCCCAAAAAGGCCTCCCCAAGCGATTTTTTCGCGCCGGCGCCGAAAAAACGGCCCAGTCGCGCTCCCAGGAGCCCGATTTTCGCCGGCATGGGCCAAAATCAGCGCCGGCGGACTCAGGCCGAACCCGGCGCGCTGGGGGGCGCCGGGGCGAGTTGTTTTGGCGCGAAGCAGCCGCGGGCCCGCCGAGTCAGCGAGACGGGCGCTCATCGCCCAAATCGCCTCGGTTCCCGCGGGAATCAATGCCAAGGTTGTCGTGCTGCCTCCGCCGGTCAGCCTTGCCATTGATTCTCACAGGCGGTGCGTCACGGGGAGGCGCGGCGACGCCTCCCCTCCCGCCACGCGTACACACGGGCGCGGCTATATAAAGCCGGTGGCCTCCCTCGCCTCTGGCCACACCAGCCCTAGCCGCCGAGCCCTCCCTCTCCTGTGCGCCGCCTCCGAGCCCTCCGAGCACTCCGACAGCCCCCGCGATGGCCGAACGTTTCCCTGGCGACGAGGCGGCGGCCAACGGCTTCGGCCGCCGCTCGCTCTGCGAACAGGAGTCGTGGCTCCTGTTCGAGGCCAACATCCCGGCGTCGCCGGACATGCGCGTCGGGCCGACGGGGTGGAGGCTCAGCAACGGGGGAGTGCCAGTTCCCTCGTTGCCCGACGCCGTGGCGCGCGCCCCCTACTTCGCCGCCGAGGTAGAGCTCGTGCGCGCCTCCCTCACCGACGAGCAACTCGCCCTCCCCCAGTACGCCGCCGACAACCACGCGGCGTAGGAGCCAATATGAGCATCCAGGTTCCGCTATTGGTTATTGACCGGAGACATGTCTCGGTCATGTCTACATAGTTCTCGAACCCGTAGGGTCCGCGCTTAAAGTTTCGGTGATGATTGTATTATGAGTTTATGTGATTTGATGTACCAAAGGTAGTTCGGAGTCCCGGATGAGATCGGAGACATGACGAGGAGTCTCGAAATGGTCGAGACGTAAAGATCGATATATTGGACGACTATATTCGGACATCGGAAAGGTTCCGAGTGGTTCGGGTATTTTTCGGAGTACCGGGGAGTTACGGGAATATGGGGGAAGAAGTATATGGGCCTTATTGGGATTTAGGGGAGAGAGAGAGAGGCAGGCCGCGCGCCCCCCCAATGACTAGTCCGAATTGGACTAGGGGGAGGGGCGGCGCCCCCTCCTTCCTTCTCTTCCCTCTCCTGCTTCCTTGTCTCCTACTCCTACTACTTGGAAGGGGAGGAATCCTACTCCCGGTGGGAGTAGGACTCCTCCAGGGGCGCCATAGGGGCCGGCCCTCTCCCCCTCCTCCACTCCTTTATATGCGTGGCCAGGGGCACCCCATGGACAAAACAATTGATCTCTTAGCCGTGTGCGGTGCCCCCCTCCACCATAATGCACCTCGATCATATCGTAGCGGTGCTTAGGCGAAGCTCTGCATCGGTAGCATCACCATCACCGTCATCATGCCGTCGTGCTGACGGAACTCTCACTCGAAGCTCTGCTGGATCGGAGTTCGTGGGACGTCATCGAGCTGAACGTGTGCTGAACTCGGAGGTGCCGTACGTTCGGTACTTGGATCGGTCGGATCGTGAAGACGTACGACTACATCAACCGCGTTGTTCTAACGCTTCCGCTTTCGGTCTACGAGGGTACGTGGACAACACTCTCCCCTCTCGTTGCTATGCATCTCCATGATCTTGTGTGTGCGTAGGAAATTTTTGAAATTACTACGTTCCCCAACAGTGGCATCCGAGCCAGGTTTATGCGTAGATGTTATATGCACGAGTAGAACACAAGTGAGTTGTGGGCGAGACAAGTCATACTGCTTACCAGCATGTCATACTTTGGTTTGGCGGTATTGTTGGATGAAGCGGCCCGGACCGACATTACGCGTACGCTTACGCGAGATTGGTTCTACCGACGTGCTTTGCACACAGGTGGCTGGCGGGTGTCAGTCTCTCCAACTTTAGTTGAACCGAGTGTGCGGTCCTTGTGAAGGTTAAAACAGCACTAACTTGACGAACTATCGTTGTGGTTTTGATGCGTAGGTAAGAACGGTTCTTGCTCAGCCCGTAGCAGCCACGTAAAACTTGCAACAACAAAGTAGAGGACGTCTAACTTGTTTTTGCAGGGCATGTTGTGATGTGATATGGTCAAGACGTGATGAGATATGAGTTGTTGTATGAGATGATCATGTTTTGTTGAAGTTATCGGCAACTGGTAGAAGCCTTATGGTTGTCTCTTTATTGCATAAGATGCAAGCGCCAAATAATTGCTTTACTTTATCGCTATGCGATAGCAGTAGTTGCAAGAGCAATAGTTGGCGAGACGACCATGTGACGACACATTGATATAGATCAAGATGATGGAGATCATGGTGTCATGCCAGTGACGATGGAGATCATGGTGTCATGCCAGTGACGATGGAGATCATGACGATGCTTTGGAGATGGAGATCAAAGGCACAAGATGATGATGGCGATATCATGTCACATATTTTGATTACATGTGATGTTTATCTTTTATGCATCTTATTTTGCTTAGATCGACGGTAGCATTATAAGATGATCTCTCACTAAATTTCAAGGTATAAGTGTTCTCCCTGAGTATGCACCGTTGCGAAAGTTCTTCGTGCTGAGACACCACGTGATGATCGGGTGTGATAAGCTCTACGTTCAAATACAACGGGTGCAAGACAGTTTTGCACACGCGGAATACTCAGGTTAAACTTGACGAGCCTAGCATATGCAGATATGGCCTCGGAACACTGAGACCGAAAGGTCGAGCGTGAATCATATAGAAGATATGATCAACATAGTGATATTCACCATTGAAAACTACTCCATCTCACGTGATGATCAGACATGGTTTAGTTGATTTGGATGACGTGATCACTTAGATGATTAGAGGGATGTCTATCTAAGTGGGAGTTCTTAAGTAATATGATTAATTGAACTTTAATTTATCATGAACTTAGTCCTGGTAGTATTTTGCAAATAATGTTGTAGATCAAAAGCTCGCGTTGTTACTTCCCTATGTTTTATATATGTTCCTAGAGAAAACTAAGTTGAAAGATGATAGTAGCGATCATGCGGACTGGGTCTGTGATCTGAGGTTTATCCTCATTGCTGCACAGAAGAATTATGTCCTTGATGCACCGCTAGGTGACAAATCTATTGCAGGAGCAGATGCATACGTTATGAACGTTTGGCTAGCTCAATATGATGACTACTTGATAGTTTAGTGCACCATGCTTAATGGCTTAGAATCGGGACTTCAAAGACGTTTTTGAACGTCATGGACCATATGAGATGTTCCAGGAGTTGAAGTTAATATTTCAAGCAAATACCCGAGTTGAGAGACATGAAGTCTCCAACAAGTTCTATAGCTAAAAGATGGAGGAGAATAGCTCAAGCAGTGAGCATGTGCTCAGATTGTCTGGGTACTACAATCGCTTGAATCAAGTGGGAGTTAATCTTCCAGATAAAATAGTGATTGACAGAATTCTCTAGTCACCATCACCAAGTTAGTAGAACTTCGTGATGAACTATAGTATGCAAGGGATGACGAAAACGATTCCCGAGCTTTTCATGATGATGAAATCGATGCTGGTAGAAATCAAGAAAGAGCATCAAGTGTTAATGGTTAACAAGACCACTAGTTTCAAGGAAAAGGGCAAAGGGAAGAAGGGGAACTTTAAGAAGAACGACAAGCAAGTTGCTGCTCAAGTGAAGAAGCCCAAGTCTGGACCTAAGCCTGAGACTAAGTGCTTCTACTGCAAAGGTATTGGTCACGGGAAGCAGAACTGCCCCAAGTATTTGGCGGATAAGAAGGATGGCAAAGTGAACAAAGGTATATTTGATATACAGATTATTGATGTGTATTTTACTAGTGTTCGTAGCAACCCCTCGGTATTTGATACTGGTTCAGTTGCTAAGAGTAGTAACTCGAAACGAGAGTTGCAGAATGAACAGAGACTAGTTAAGGGTGAGGTGACGATGTGTGTTGGAAGTGGTTCCAAGATTGATATGATCATCATCGCACGCTCCCTACACTTTCGGGATTAGTGTTGAACCTAAATAAGTGTTATTTGATGTTTGCATTGAGCATGAATATGATTTGATCATGTTTATTGCAATACGGTTATTCATTTAAGTTAGAGAATAATTGTTGTTCTATTTACATGAATAAAACCTTCTATGGTCATACACCAAATGAAAATGGTTTGTTGGATCTCGATCGTAGTGATACACATATTCATAATATTGAAGCCAAAAGATGCAAAGTTAATAATGATAGTGCAACTCATTTGTGGCACTGCCGTTTAGGTCATATTGGTGTAAAGCACATGAAGAAACTCCATGCTGATGGGATTTTGGAATCACTTGATTATGAATCACTTGATGCTTGCGAACCATGCCTTGTGGGCAAGATGATAAAGACTCCGTTCTCCGGAACAATGGAGCAAGCAACTGACTTATTGGAAATAATACATACTGATGTATGCGATCTGATGATTGTTGAGGCTCGCGGCGGGTATCGTTATTTTCTGACCTTCACAGATGATTTGAGCAGATATGGGTATATCTACTTGATGAAACATAAGTCTGAAACATTTCAAAAGTTCAAATAATTTCAGAGTGAAGTGGAAAATCATCGTAACAAGAAAATAAAGTTTCTACGATCTGATCGTGGAGGAGAATATTTTAGTTACGAGTTTGGTCTTCATTTAAAACAATGTGGAATAGTTTCACAAATTCATGCCACCTGGAACACCACAGCATAATGGTGTGTCCGAACGTCATAATCGTACTTTATTGGATATAGTGCAATCTATGATGTTTCTTACCGATTTACCACTATTGTTTTGGGGTTATGCATTAGAGACAGTTGCATTCACGTTAAAAAGGGCACCATCTGAATCCATTGAGACGACACCGTATGAACTGTGGTTTGGCAAGAAACCAAAGTTGTCATTTCTTAAAGTTTGGGGTTGCAATGCTTATGTGAAAAAGTTTTCATCCTGATAAGCTCAAACCCAAATCGAAGAATTGTGTCTTCATAGGATATCCAAAGAAGACAGTTGGGTACACCTTCTATCACAGATTTGAAGGCAAGATATTCTTTGCTAAGAATGGATCCTTTCTAGAGAAGGAGTTTCTCTCGAAAGAAGTGAGTGGGAGGAAAGTAGAACTTGATGAGGTAATTGTACCTTCTCTCAAATTGAAAAAGTAGCTCATCATTGAAATCAGTTCCAGTGATGCCTACACGAATTAGTGAGGAAGTTAATGATGATGATCATGAAACTTCAGATCAAGTTTCTACCGAACCTCGTAGGTCAACCAGAGTAAGATCCGCACCAGAGTGGTATGGTAATCCTGTTCTGGAAGTCATGTTACTAGACCATGACGAACCTGCGAACTATGAGGAAGCGATGATGAGCCCAGATTCCGCAAAATGGCTTGAGGCCATGAAATCTAAGATGGGATCTATGTATGAGAACAAAGTATGGACTTTGATTGACTTGCCCGATGATCGGTGAGCCATAGAAAATAAATGGATCTTCAAGAGGAAGACGGACGCTGATAGTAGTGTTACTATCTACAAACCTCGATTTGTCGAAAAAGGTTTTTGACAAGTTCAAGGTGTTGACTACAATGAGATTTTCTCACTTGTATCGATGCTTAAAGTCTGTCCAAATCATGTTAGCAATTGCCGCATTTTATGAAATCTGGCAAATGGATAACAAAACCGCAATCCTTAATGGATTTATTAAAGAAGAGTTGTATATGATGCAACCAGAAGGTTTTGTCAATCCTAAAGGTGCTAACAAAATGTGCAAGCTCCAGCGATCCATCTATGGAGTGGTGCAAGCATCTCGGAGTTGGAATATATGCTTTGATGAGTTGATCAAAGCATATAGTTTTATACAGACTTGCGGTGAAGCCTGTATTTACAAGAAAGTGAGTGGGAGCACTACAACATTTCTGATAAGTATAATGACATATTGTTGATCGGAAATAATGTAGAATTTTCTAGAAAGCATAAAGGAGTATTTGAAAGGAGTTTTTAAAAGAAAGACCTCGGTGAAGCTGCTTACATATTGAGCATCAAGATCTATAGAGATAAATCAAGACGCTTGATAAGTTTTTTCAATGAGTACATACCTTGACAAGATTTTGAAGTAGTTCAAAATGGAACAGTCAAAGAAAGAGTTTTTGCATGTGTTACAAGGTGTGAAATTGAGTAAGACTCAAAACCCGACCACAGCAGAAGATAGAAAGAGAATGAAAGTCATTCCCTATGCCTCGGCCATAGATTCTATAAAGTATGCCATGCTGTGTACCAGGTCTATTGTATACCCTACACTGAGTTTAGCAAGGGAGTACAATAGTGATCTAGGAGTAGATCACTGGACAACGGTTAAAATTATCCTTAGTGGAATAAGGATATGTTTCTTGATTATGGAGGTGACAAAAGGTTCATCGTAAATGGTTACATCGATGCAAGTTTTGACACTGATCCAGATGACTCTAAGTCTCAATTTGAGTACATATTGAAAGTGGGAGCAATTAGCTAAAGTAGCTCCGTGTAGAGCATTGTTGACATAGAAATTTGCAAAATACTTACGGATCTGAATGTGACAGACCCGTTGACTAAAATTATCTCACAAGCAAAACGTGATCACACCTTAGTACTCTTTGGGTGTTAATCACATAGCGATGTGAACTAGATTACTGAATCTAGTAAACCCTTTGGGTGTTGGTCACATATTGATGTGAACTATGGGTGTTAACCACATAAAGATGTGAACTATTGATGTTAAATCACATGGCGATGTGAACTAGATTATTGACTCTAGTGCAAGTGGGAGACTGAAGGAAATATGCCCCACGAGGCAATAATAAAGTTATTATTTATTTCCTTATATCATGATAAATGTCTATTATTCATGCTAGAATTGTATTAACCGGAAACATGATACATGTGTGAATACATAGACAAGCAGAGTGTCACTAGTCTACTTGACTAGCTCGTTAATCAAAGATGGTTATGTTTCCTAGCCATAGACATGAGTTGTCATTTGATTAACGGGATCACATCATTAGAAGAATGATGTGATTGACTTGACCCATTCCATTAGCTTAGCACTTGATCGTTTAGTATGTTGCTATTGCTTTCTTCATGACTTATACATGTTCCTACGACTATGAGATTATGCAACTCCCGTTTACCGGAGGAACACTTTGTGTGCTACCAAATGTCACAACGTAACTGGGTGATTATAAAGGTGCTCTGCAGGTGTCTCCGAAGGTACTTGTTGGGTTGGCGTATTTCAAGATTAGGATTTGTCTCTCCCATTGTCGGAGAGGTATCTCTGGGCCCACTCGGTAATGCACATCACTATAAGCCTTGCAAGCATTGTAACTAATGAGTTAGTTGCGAGATGATGTATTACGGAACGAGTAAAGAGACTTGCCGGTAACGAGATTGAACTAGGTATTGAGATACCGACGATCGAATCTCGGGCAAGTAACATACCGATGACAAAAGGGAATAACGTATGTTGTTATGCGGTTTGACCGATAAAGATCTTCGTAGAATATGTAGGAGCCAATATGAGCATCCAGGTTCCGCTATTGGTTATTGACCGGAGACATGTCTTGGTCATGTCTACATAGTTCTCGAACCCGTAGGGTCCGCGCTTAAAGTTTCGGTGATGATTGTATTATGAGTTTATGTGATTTGATGTACCAAAGGTAGTTCGGAGTCCCGGATGAGATCGGAGACATGACGAGGAGTCTCGAAATGGTCGAGACGTAAAGATCGATATATTGGACGACTATATTCGGACATCGGAAAGGTTCCGAGTGGTTCGGGTATTTTTCAGAGTACCGGGGAGTTACGGGAATATGGGGGAAGAAGTATATGGGCCTTATTGGGCTTTAGGGGAGAGAGAGAGGCAGGCCGCGCGCCCCCCCAATGACTAGTCCGAATTGGACTAGGGGGAGGGGCGGCGCCGCCTCCTTCCTTCTCTTCCCTCTTCCCCTTCCTTGTCTCCTACCCCTACTACTTGGAAGGGGAGGAATCCTACTCCCGGTGGGAGTAGGACTCCTCCAGGGCGCGCCATAGGGGCCAGCCCTCTCCCCCCCTCCACTCCTTTATATGCGTGGCCAGGGGCACCCCATAGACAAAATAATTGATCTCTTAGCCGTGTGCGGTGCCCCCCTCCACCATAATGCACCTCGATCATATCGTAGCGGTGCTTAGGCGAAGCCCTGCATCGGTAGCATCATCATCACCGTCATCACGCTGTCGTGCTGACGGAACTCTCCCTCGAAGCTCTGCTGGATCGGAGTTCGTGGGACGTCATCGAGCTGAACTTGTGCTGAACTCGGAGGTGCCGTACGTTCGGTACTTGGATCGGTCGGATCGTGAAGACGTACGACTACATCAACCGCGTTGTTCTAACGCTTCCGTTTTCGGTCTACGAGGGTACGTGGACAACACTCTCCCCTCTCGTTGCTATGCATCTCCATGATCTTGCGTGTGCGTAGGAAATTTTTGAAATTACTATGTTCCCCAACATGGATGCCCAGGAGGTTCGGCTCCCCCTCGTCTTTCTCCTCGCACTCCTCCTCACGGTCTTCTTCCCACTCCTCCGGCTCTCCGGCGATGCTCGGCGTCAAGGCCGAGCCCGTGGCAGAGACGCCGCTCGGCCGGCGCACTTGCAGCGCCGGCATCGTCACCAACGAGGGCGGCCGGCGCGCCTGCTCGTCGGCTCCTCCGCGCTTCGTCAAGCCAAAGACGGAGCCGGGGCTCACGCCGGTGAAAACGGAGCCGGGTCTCCCCGCCGTGAAGACGGAACACGGCGACGTGGAGCTCGACGACGACGCGGCCCTGGAATGAGCGTGCAAGGACTCCCTTAAGATGGAGAGGGAGCGTCAGTGCGTCGCCCTGCGGTGCTTCGAGCAGCGCCACCGGGGCCACGACGAAGGAGGAGTCGTCGTCCTCGACGACAGTGACGACGACGACGCACCACCGCCGCCACCAGTCCGCCATGGCGACGCCGGGCAGGGGTCCACCAGGGACGACCGCGTCAAGGAGGAGAAGGCCGACGATGACGACGACGGTGAGGATGGCGGCGACGACGGCGACTACTCCGCGTTCAGCAAGTTCTTTTTTAGATATATTTGCTATGTATAAGCCGCGAACATGTCTAATATATGCCAAAGTTTGCCGAAATTTAGACGTGTTTAGCCGAACTTCGCTAAAGTTTTTTTTTTGAAAAATTTTAGACGCGTCTGGGGCGGCCATGGGCCGGCGGCTGGGGACCAACTCGCCCCAGGCCGTTTTTTTGTGCCGGCTCACCCCAGACGGCGATTTTAGGCGCCCCTGAGAGGCCAACGGTTGAAGATGCTCTTAGCCATGCACCTATTTCAGGGCTTTTTAGAAAGGTCCCTCTCCGAATGGGATTTGCGGCCGTCCCTCTCATCGTTGTTTCTCCTTCGAGTAGGACACTGATAATGTGGCGGGATAGGCTCGCAGACAGTGATGTGACATTATTGGAGTTGCCCTTTCGACACCAAGACCCGCCGTACAAAACCGGGCGGCCAATCACAAGTCACCACGCCACGAGCACGCGGTCAGCATCTGCAGGTAAACCACACGGGCGGCCCCAACCGCCAAAACGACCACCCCGCCCACCAACACCCCACCCTTCCCACCGATAGCCGGGGCCCCCGTGAGCGCGGGACCCACGCGTCGGTGACTTTAAGAGGCCGAGAAAAAGGTCGCCCCGCCTTTGCAGGGGTAAACCCGCTCGAGATCTATCCCAATTCTCGACCTCACATCCCCTACTCGACTCGACTTCGTTTAAACCCAAACCCTAATCTCGACAGAGCCTAAACCCTAGCTCGGGCGGCGGCGGCGGCGGTCATGGACGGCGGCGGAGGCGTCGGAGGAGGCATGGGGCCCGTAGGCGGCGGGGTGGGAGGCATGGTGGGACCCGTCGGCGTCGGCGGCGGGGGCGGCGGGAGCGACGTGGAGCTCGTCAGCAAAACGCTGCAGTTCGAGCACAAGCTCTTCTACTTCGATCTGAAGGAGAACCCGCGGGGGAGGTACCTCAAGATCTCCGAGAAGACGTCCACCACGCGCTCCACCATCATCGTGCCCATCGCCGGCGTCGCCTGGTTCCTCGACCTCTTCGACTATTACATCCGCACCGACGAGCGCGACGTCTTCAGCAAGGAGCTACGCCTCGACACCAAGGTCCGCTCGCCCTCTCCACGGTTAATTTATCCAACCCTCGCTGGTTTCGCTCTCGCCGTTGCTAAATTTTCCGTTGGCGCTCTGTTCGTTGCGCTGTGCAGGTGTTCTACTTCGATATTGGGGAGAACAAGAGAGGCCGCTACCTTAAGGTGACGCAACGTTCCTGTGGAATTTCTAGTTTTGTCAAATTTGGTGTGGTAGAATTTCCCAATTCATATATGGGAAATCCATTCTTGAGAAGCTCAACTGTTTAGCTAAAACGGGAAATAGGTGTGTGGATTTAGTAAGGGAAAGGTAGCGTTTTCGTCTTCCTCTCCTGGTCCATTAAAACTCGACTCGTTCTTTTCCTATGTCAAAAAGGTCCGTTTCCTAAAATGGCATATATTGATTTAAATGATGATAGAAGAAGTCTATCAAGTTGTATGCGGAGCATGGACCTACACCTACTTGTCAGAGACAGAGATCTTCTCTGACCAGACTCCAAATTAAGAGGCTGCTTTGGGCTTTGAACCCAAAGGTTGGAGGACCAAAAGGGAATCTTCCCCTTTAGTTAGTAGCTGTGTTTTCTCAGATTTTGGCTTCCCTTAATCTGTTAGTTTCACCTTTACTGTCTGTCTTGCAATCTATTTGGTATGAAGCTGGTAACATCTAAGCAAAAATAGCACCCCTGCTGTCTGTTCATGACAATATTCTACTGTGCAGACCATTATTGGCACTTAACTTGTTCATAGAATTGGTCTTGAATCTTCTGTGGAAAAGGAAGAGGATGCAAGCTAGTCTGGGTTGTGTTTATGCTAATTAGATACTTAACCTGGTTATTGCCTGTGTTATGTTGGAAATTGTATTTCTTTCTACTACTGTGTTTTAGTATGTTGATTTTCCCTCATCTTTGTATGTCCTTCAGTTTTTTCTGTACTCGATGAGATTATATAGTCTTGATACTGAATTGTACTTTCTTGCGTGTTGAACTTGCGTTCGGTTTTGTTGTAAAGTTATCCGTTGTGGAGCACTTGTGGTTCCAAAGATAAACAGAAAATAAATGTCAATGTTCAGACAACCATGGAGGAAATATTCGATCTGAATAGCGTTTTGAAAAGTACCAATTTTGGCATGCTACTGACTCTTTGTCCTTAATAATACTCCATCCGTTTCTTTTTACTCCATCCACGTATAAGATTTGTTTGAAGTCAAACTACACAAAGTTTGACCAAATTTATAATAAAAAATATGAACATTTACAATATTGAAGCTATATGGTATGAAAATTATTTTCATGATGCATCTAATGATATTGATTTCGTATTGTCAATGTTGATATTTTTTGCTATAAAGTCGTTCAAACTTTACGAAGTTTGACTTCTGACAAATTTTATATGCAGACTAAAAAGAAACGGAGGGAGTACTAGGTTGGTTTAATAGGAAATTGGTTGTTTCTCAGGTTGTTTGTCCCTTTATCGGAATCTTCTGGATTTGTTTGGTGATGTTACTGAAAACTATGAGTTAGTACCCTGAATGTATTTGTTGTTGTGTCTTAATTGTGGTCCTCGATTGCAATGGTATGTTTGAGCAACCGAAGATATCCATTGATAGTTTCATATTGCAAATCGATTTTGAGGTTGCCAAAGCCTGAACTCATATAACTACAGAGGATACTAAAAGCAAGAGGAAAGGGGATATACTGGCAGAAAACTGAGGACTTAACATCACACAGGCCCTTATAGTGCATTAAATAGTCTTGTGTGTGCTTCATATAAAGTCTCTAATTTATGACTGATCATATTATCTAGTCCCTCCGTTTCCAAATATAAGTCCTTTTTAGAGATTTCAATATGGACTACATACGGAGAAAAATGAGTGAATCTGCACTCTAAACCACGTCTATATACATTCGTATGTAGTCCATATTGAAATCTCTAGAAAGACTTATACTCCCTCCGTTCAGAATTACTTGTCTTGAAAATGGATGTATCTAGAACTAAAATATGTCTAGATACATCCATTTCTGCGACAAGTAATTCCGAACGGAGGGAGTATTTAGGAACGGAGGGAGTAGTAAATTATTTCATGTTGCTTTATTGACTTATATTGTGTTAATAAAAATATGACCTCGACATTATTCAGTTACCTGAACTTTCTCCTAAATGGCTCCGAACAGGTCTCGTTCTGTGAATATTTTATTTAGTTATATTCTATTTTTCTTTATGTTAATTGCCAGAGTTTTTTTTTCATTCTCCTAAATGATTCCAACATCTTCCTATCTTTTTTATTCTCGTAGTGATTTATTTTTGGGGCATGTTGAGGTTTTAACTGCAAAAAGGGATTTTAATAGAGTATTAGCAGCCTAGTTATTTCGGCCTCTCCAGTGAAATTAAACTTTCCTTTAACACAAACAAGAGTGCAGTAGGTTTCAGTTCCATCACATGTCTCAGCAAACATCTTGTGGATGAGGGAATATGCTGTAACATTTGTTTCAAAGTGGATACTGTGGATAGAAACCAGTAATCGCACATGATCATGGATCCGCGGGGTGAACCACTGTTTATCTTTGCTTCTACAGTACATGCTTTCTCTTTGCTTCTTAATTACATGGGGTAGTGTATGTATTTGTCTTGACATGATTACAATATTCACCTGTTAACACAATTCTCTTCAGGTTTCGGAGGCATCTGTCAATAGAAACCGTAGCACGATAATTGTTCCGGCTGGTAGCTCTGGCGAAGAAGGTTGGGAAGCATTTAGGAATGTACTGTTAGAAATCAATGACGAAGCTTCCCGACTCTACGTTCTTCCAAATCATCCAAGTCAGGTATAGCAAAATTACCTGTTTCTCGCTTATTTATGGGCCCCTTAGGCTCCAATGATATTGTTATTAAATTTTCTGATATTTTATTTTTCAGCAACACCTGGAACCTCCAGAGCGCCTTCCTGGCCTTTCTGACGATGTTGGTGCTGGATTTATAGCTGGGCATGGCAGCCAATCTGCATCTGTACCCGAGGTAGATGTTGATGGGCCTCCTATTGAAGAATTTAGTGGCATGGGGCTGTCTAAGGTGATAAGGGCAGATCAGAAAAGGTTTTTCTTTGACCTGGGCAGCAACAACAGGGGCCATTATTTGAGGATTTCCGAGGTATCATATTGTTTATCACTTGTGATACTGATAACTCTACCCCTGTACCAGAGTAAGATCTCATTATTTTCTTGCTTGATTCAGGTCGCTGGAGCTGATCGTTCGTCGATAATCTTGCCGCTTTCTGGTTTGAAGCAGTTCCATGAGATGGTGGGACACTTTGTAGATATAATGAAGGACAGACTTGAAGGAATGACGGGCGCGAACGTGCGCACTGTCGAGCCCAGCCAGAGATGATTAGCTCGACCTTGTGGCACTTACTGCTGTTATGCCTCTAGGATTTGTGTAAGTGATGTGGTGTGTGGTTGCGTAGATCACGCAGTATTAATTCATCTGATGGGGATAATAATGTTTGATGTTTAGTTTTTTCTTTCTTCTGAATTCCGTGGCGAGGATTGATTTGCTTGGGACCTTTTCTGTTGAGGAATAATAAGCAGTATAATGTTCGTGGGTGGTATATGTTGGTTACTGCGTGAGGCGGAGTTAGTTTGAGGAGTAGGATTGCTTGTGTTCTGTGGTATAAATCGCAGGCCTCCGCAAATTGTTATCTTTCACTTTCATCCGTTTGCGTTTTGAAATATTCTGAGTTCGATGTTTCTTAGGCAGTTAACCAAGGTCAAGATTCTACTGCAGAATGATGTTATATCAGGGAAGTTACTTCCTCCGTAAAGTAATATAAGAGTGCGTTTTGGCGCATCTCCTGCCCTTGAGGTGAACAGTAAATTCATCTAAAATGGTAAAAATATTCACAAAATTTAATTTTTTTTGTGATGCTAGATGCTCATGTGTGTGAAATCTGTGTCAAATTTCGTGGAGTTTGAACATTTCAGTAGCTCTCACTAAAGACAAATTTTGAGTCTATAAGAGCATCTACAGTTGAGCGTCTCAAACCCGCGTCAAACGTCCGGACGGACGGCCCATGCGACCCTCGGGGGCGTCTGCCCCGTCGGTCCTGACAATCCTACCCCACCATAATTTGCATCAAATCCACAAGGCATTCCTCCTCCTCCCGCCCCCTCCTACCTTTCGCGCATCCGAGCCCTCGCTGTCCGCCACCCTTGCTCCCCATCCTCATCATCGGTCCCGATCCGCTGTCCTAGATATCGTCCAGAGACTGCGTCCGCCTCATCCGTCGGCGTCCTGTCCTCGGCTTCATCGTGCAAGCCGGAGAACATCGCCTGGAAGATGCGGCGACGCCAGCAGTGAGAGAGGGAAGTAGCGCGGCGTCGCAGGGAGAAGCGGACATGGACGAGCAGTTGTCACTGCCGGACATGATCATTTAGGAGGTGTTCCTGTCGGACATGATCAATGACAATCAAGGTCCGACCCAAATGGAGTACAAATTGGGGGGCACCGCATTTGCAGTTGGGACAACATCCGATCCCAATCCTAACAAGAAGAAGAAGGGAAAGAAGGCGAAAGCAAGAGGTCCGACATTCTCAACTTTTGAGGACATCTTGTTGGTTAAAGTTTGGTTGGCCACAACAATGGATCCAATATGCTGCATCGAGCAAAAAGGAAACAAGTATTGGGAGAAGATTTGGAAGGAGTATCATGATCAAAAAGAAAATGTGGAGTCGCATCCTATCGTGACCAACCGCAATTGGCATCTCTCCAACATCGATGGGGCATCATTCAAGGGGAAGTGAACATGTATGTCGCCTACTACTCACAAGTGACCAAACACCCTCAAAGTGGTACAAAAGTGGCAACTCACGTAAGCTCAATTGCTTTATCTTGTCATCATTGGCATATGCTTTCTGTGTTTGCATTCTCGTGCTCATACATATATTGTTTGCTAGGCAGCGGTGGCGGCCACTTTGTATCACAAAACGGAAAAGAAGTTGTTTGCTTTTAGCCATTGTTGGATCATATTGAATGGAGTGCCAAAGTGGGCACAACTTGTGATCGATCTCAAGGCCGGCAAGAAGAGAAATGATGGCTTAAACTCCCACCAATCAATTGGGTTGGACGATGAAGAGGACGATATTGTCGTCGAGAATGGAAGTGCCATTGTGGCAAAGGACAACCTGCAAGTCATGGGAAACAAGTGAGAGAAGGCAAGAGCATCCCGTGACGCCACGACTATAAAAATGTCCTCCACATGGACGGGCATCATTTCTGCGAGGGAGAACAAGACGAGAGATACAAACTCGTGTTGGATGCGCAAAAGTAGTTTGTATCATGACGTGTATGGAGTTTATTGTTTCATCGGACGAGAGATACAAACTCTGCACATCCACACACCTCAAGAGCATCTACAAAGTTTACTGTTTTGACTCATTTTATCTTTTTTCCCATGAGCTTCTTAGATGTCCGAACAAGCTGAAATTTGACACGAACATCACGCACTGGACCAACTTCCACCTAAAAAAATTCAGTTTTTTTAGTATTTTTGTGAATTTACTATTCATCGGATGCAGATGAGTTTGGACACCGAATTGAATATCCATTTTAAGTGATCTTATATTACTTTACAGAGGGAGTACCAATTTCTTACTCGATTAACATTTTTACATGGTGCCAAATTTTACAGTTTATCTAGTGCCATTTTTCTAGATAACTTTGGAAAATGCAACCCAAGAAAAGTCAGGGCTTCCGAAAACGGTTCTTTCAAAGAGAGGCGGAAGTTTAGCTCCGACCCCGCCTCTGTTGTGGCCCGCTGCGCCTGGAGGAGCAGAGATGGGCTCCCGAGCACGGGGGAGTCGAGCTGAATAATTTTGTTATACAAATGGAGGCGAGAGAGAAGCTGCCATGGGCGTGGAAGAGCCGTTGCTCGTGGGTACGTGGGTGAGCGAGACGATGAGCGAGCGTGCGCTGGGTTGTGAGTGGCTTCAGTTTTTTAATCGACGGCGGGGGGCTCCACTTCCACTCCACAGGCTCTATACTCTCGACTACTTAAATTTTGCGTTGGATCTAGAAGAGCCTGCCAGTCTTTGATTCGGCTCAACAATGGAGATGGTCCTCGCCGCAGCAGCAAACTGTACCGGTGCCTTGTCGTCCAACCACCCCAAAACGTTCCTCAAATCGCGTCGATCCTCGCTCCAAATGCGGGCCTGCAGATCGGGCCCCGACGCGCCGCTCGCCGTGTCGTCCGCCGCCGCGCCGGAGGAGCCGCGCCCGGTGCGCCTGGGCATCATGGGCTGCGGCTCCATCGCGCGCAAGGTCGCGCGCTCAATGCTGCTCGTCCCCGCCGCCGACGTGGCCGCCGTCGCCAGCCGCTCCGAGGGCAAGGCGCGCCTCTTCGCCGCCGACAACGGCCTTCGGAGCGGCACGCGCATCCACGGCTCCTACGAGGCGCTCCTCGACGACCCGGACGTCGACGCCGTCTACATGCCGCTCCCCACCAGCCTCCACGTCAAGTGGGCGACCGCCGCCGCCGAGCGGGGCAAGCACCTGCTCCTCGAGAAGCCCACCGCGCCCTGCGCCGCCGACCTCGAGCCCATCCTCGCCGCCTGCGAGGCCAACGGCGTCCAGTTCATGGACTCCACCATGTGGATGCACCACCCCCGCACTGCCAAGATGCGTCAGCTCGTCGCCGATCAGGACACAATCGGAGACGTCAGATTTGTAAGTGCTCGAAACACCACATTATTATGTTGAAACTGTCATCAATTTCTTTTGAATCCAGTTTTCTTTAGGATCTTGACGTAGCATATGGGGTCCTTCGAATCATGTTGCACGCTTTTATTAATCCCATCCCAGTCCCCATTTCGTGGATGTAAGTTATAATTGTGCTTTCTTGTGGTACAAAAATATTTAATTGTCGATGCAACCCATGACGTATTTGTTGTACCATAGATGGATACCACTTAATAACTTATCACACATCAAAATGCTACCACCTCTCTCTTGATGAAAACATCGCCTCCAAAAAAATATTCCATCTTTATGAGACACACATATGTTAAACATGTGGTTTGATTCCTGATATGCTGGAAGTACAATTACCCTCCTAACCATCCAAACACATAATTAATTCTAAGCGTCAAAAGATTCCCTAGTGAACTCGGTACCCAAGCTAGTTGCGATTTGTCGTTGTATCCAGCACGGGCGCTAGTAGCCTAGTTGCCTTTTCGTACCAACCAATAAAAAAAAACTTGTTGAAATGCTTGAACTCTGCTACTCCATACTGGGTTGTGAGATGATTTTGAACTTTGAACAATCTGAAAAGGAATAGTTTCAAAAACTGTGCCAGAATATGACTTGGGGGGCAACATATCATTACAAAGTACTAATGTCGTGTGTCCATGATGGCTGCATGATGTTCTTACACTAATGAAACCATATAACTTGCGACCTGATACAAAGGTAGAGTTCATCATCCACCACAGGAGGTAATGTTCTTAAACAACAGTGAACACTATAATGACTACATAAATCACCATATAATTCGACGCTCGGTTGCTCACACTCCAAAGGAAGAAGAAAGAAGACAAAATGTCAGTGCACACCGCACACTACCCCAAGACATGAAAATGAAAAGAAAAACTGAAAGCATTACTAAGCAGGATACAACAGCTTGACAATGGTCTACAGCTTTGGGTTCGGATTAGCATGGTGATACTGCTGGAAATGTTGAAACTGGCATTAAAAGGTGAAACTGAGGTTAACTTTGTCTCACAGTGACTAAAACCTCTCATGTATGAGTTGGGTCCGGGATAGAGAAGACAATGGATACATCACATTCAAATTGCTGCCTGTTAATACCTAAACTCTGGAACCTATAGCACATATGTGGATTCTGAATGTTTATGAGATGATCTATTCCCATTCTGTATGCGTCAAGTGTTCCCCAACTAACAGTGTGATGATCTATTTCCTGACATAACCTCACAGCCGTTGGTGTCAACTTACTTTGAAACTTATACAATTGCCACCGTTCAGCTGTGAAGGTAAATAACTATTTTTGTTCTCTCTTATGCTGCTTCAGATAAACACCATGGTCAGCTTTCTAGCAAACGAAGATTTCCTCCAGAATGACATCCGGGTAAAGCCAGACCTTGATGGCCTGGGTGTGCTTGGTGACATCGGGTGGTACTGCATCCGTGGAATCCTGTGGGCTGTTGACTATGAGCTGCCCAAGAATGTGGTTGCTCTCCATCACCCTGTCAAGAACCAAGCCGGCGTGCTCCTTGCTTGCGGCGCATCGCTCTACTGGGCCGACGGCAAGGTCGCCACCTTCCACTGTTCTTTCCTTACCAACCTGACCATGGACCTCACCGTCGTCGGCACCAACGGTACTATTCATGTCACCGACTTGGTCATCCCGTACGAAGAGAAGTCTGCTCCGTTCAGCGTCGCCTCCAAGACGAACTTCGCCGAACTCTCTACCGGATGGGATCCACATCCGAGCAAGCATGTTGTCACCACGGACCTACCCCAGGAGGGGCTCATGGTCCAGGAGTTCTGTAGGCTGGTGCAGGGCATCAGAGATGCCGGTGTCAAGCCTGAGGGGAAGTGGCCGGGCATCACCCGAAAGACACAGATTGTCGTGGATGCAGTGAAGGCTTCTATTGACAATGGATTTGAGTCCGTCGATGTTGCCAGCTAAATACAACACATAACTGGTGTTCCCACGTTGTATCTTCACCATGATAAATCTATTTACTGAAATAATTTGAACGATTCTTGTCATATTGAGGACAATATTGCAATGATCAAGTAAGAGTTACTACGAATTTTTGTTGTGTATAAATACATGGGGAATATGGATGCTTTGAGTGATCTACAAAGTGTTTTCTACGTCAACCTGGCAAACTGAAATAATCCCAGAAAGCTGTAAAATGGCACTCAGATTCCGGTTTCCTCAATGTGATATTACAAGAGTAAAATAAAGGGTAATGTTTGTACCCGGTCAACCGGCCGAAACTGCGCCGGTCGCTCCCTACCCACGCGTCCTAGTGGTCCCACGCACTGCCCTCTTTCCTTTCTGTTATCCCCTTCCTCTTTCCAAGTCTTCTCGACCATTCCGACGAACGAACTAGCGTTCGTTCCCGCAGCTCCTCTGTTCTCTGCCCCTTCAATCCTTCTTTCCCTTCACCACAAACGCCTGCTCAGCTAGAGCGCCGTAGCACGCTGCTCTTGGTGCCCGCCGCAACCACGCACCCACGCGCTCGGCTGCTGTCGCCTTTGCAATGGGGTGGCCATCATGTGTTGCATGCGGCTCCTGCACTTACCGGGACTGCAAGGACCGCAAGCTGCGACGCGGCCGACCATGTATGAGCAGGCACGCAAAGTGTGACCATGGGGTGGCCGGCTGAATGCATCCACGGGGGATTTTTGCTACCACCGATGCGACAGGGAAGTCTGCTACAACCAACCGCGGCATGCTTTGCGAAGCTGCATCACGAGGCAAAGATGCTAACGACCGGTGCGCCAAAATGCTTCGACCAACATTTTTTTGCTGGAACCAGAGAGTGTCGGCTGCGAGAGTCGACGCGGCGGAGCTGCAAACCACGGCAAAAAATGTTACGATCGGCATACAAAAATGCTACGTCCGGCATATTTTTTTGCTGGAACCAGTTGAGCGTCGGCAACAACGGCGAGACGGAGCTGCATTCAAAAAAAATTGCTACAACCGGCATGTGTCTTTGCTGGAAAGCGTCGGCGACGACGGCGGTGCGGAGTTGCATCCACAACAAAATTTGCTACGACCGGCACCTATTTTTGCTGGAACAAGTCGAGCATCATCAACGACGGCGAGGCGGAGCTTCATCCACAACAAAATTTGCTACGACCGGCATCTATTTTTGCTGGAACCACTCGAGCGTCGGCGACGACGGCGAGGCGGAGCTGCATCCTCAACAAAATTTGCTACGACCGGCATCTATTTTTGTTGGAACCAGTCGAGCGATGATGAGGCGGAGCTACATCCAGAATAATTTTTGCTACAACAGGCATATGCTTTCGTTGGAACCTGCATGAGTGTCGAACGGCTATAGTGTGCCTCCCAGAGTTGCTACTTGCTACCACTGCTCAGGTCTCAGGATGCTACAACCGGCCACTGAGGTTGACATGCCCATGCCCAGTGACACTACGATGGCCACATGATGATGGGGACGGCGACGACTCTCTAGTTCGTGCTGCATCGAAACAGCCAGGGTTGGTGGCGATGGTGATGCTCTTCTTGGTCGAGAGAGAATGGCCGGGGAGCGCGTGCGGCCGGGGGAGACCAGGAGACAAGCACGAGTGTCGCCGATGGCCGGTAAGCACGGGCGGCAGTGAGCGCAGTCTCCGCCATGGCCACGAGCTATTGGTCAACGGAGACGTGAAATGCGGATGGAGGCGTGAGGACGAAGCGTTTTCTGCGTAAAGGAACGTGGGGATATAGATCTAACGGGTATTATACGACGAATCCAACGGACGCGCGGTGACCGGCCGAAAGTTTGGCCGGTCCGCCGGCGCCTATCGTCCGCCTAAAATAAATAGCAAAAACCCACCATATTTATGGTTAGGTTTAAAAAAAAACTACTACCACATGTATTGTCTTCATTCCAAAAACGACGGTAATTATGCTATTTTTTTCGCAAAAAAACACACTAATGACATGGTTAAATTTGAGCACCTTTTATGACATGTTGAATCCCACTCATCAGACCGATGTGGCACGCGATGACAGCCGTCAGAGGACGGACGTTACGTGGACTTTAGAGGTATTCTCTCAAACACCTCAAATGCGCTGCTGCGGGCAGAGATGGCCGGAGCGTCCGCTGATGGCTACCATGGTGAGCTGGTGCGCTACCACCTCGCCCACAGCCGCAGGTAGCCTCCTCCCCGGCATCCGTTGTCATGAACCAGGACTGAATTTGAGTAATTAGATACAATTCTCACAGCGTCACGCTGGGATCTGGAGTAGAAACTCGAGCTCGAGTCCTTGGAGCAAGAGGAAGGAAGAAATGAGACAGTCTCGTTACATTCTCGATACCCAGTCAAACGGGAGCTCATATGCGGCGCTTTAGGCGCCCGTTTGGGAAGTGGTGCTCACGCAGCCGTGAATTTGCGGCGGCCCAACGCGGGTGCTCTCGCTCCGCACATCTCTCGTTCGCTGTTGGTAGATGGGTTCGCTAGTGACTGGCCGCGGTTGACCAATCAACCATTGATCGGTTAAATGTGGACTTTTGGATCTTTTTTTAGAAAAATCAGAAAAAATCGCAAAAATGAAAAAAAACCGTGAATTCAAAAAATTTCATGGATTTAAAAAAAATGTTCACAAACTTAAAAAAGTTGATAGATTTGAAAAAATCATCAATTTTGAAAAATGTTCATCAAATTTGAAAAAAGTGAATGGATTTGGAAAAAAGTGAATTGGATTTGATTTTTTTTGAAAATAAGTTCATCGAAAAATGAAAAAGTTCATTGATTTGAAGAAAAGAATTCATCGATTTTGAAAAAGTTCATCAAAAAATAAAAAGATCATCGATTTGGAAAAAATCATGAATTTGATTTTTTTTAGTGAATAAGAAAGAAGAAAAAAAATGGAAAAAGTAAAACAGAAAATGAAAAAGAAGAAAAGAAAAAAGAAAAGAAGAAAGAAGAAAGAAGAAATGAAGGAAAGATATGGAACTTATGAGATCGGGCTAAGTGCTGGTGTGGTTAGTGCAGCGTAGTAGGTCATGACAATACCCCCTCCTTGAGACATCAAGAGCTTGGACTCTGGGAAATCAACCCAACTCCGACCACTTGCTTCTACATTGATTGTCCACTCCAACAATTAACAAAGAAGCAAAAGTCCAAGAAGAAAATGAGATCCTCAAGTTCCAAGTCCAAGTCCTCCTCATACAAATAAAAACTAGCGCAAGGCTCATGCGTACCTTCATAATAAGGAAATGGACTCTGAAGTCGAAGAATCTGGCCAGATTCTGGTGCTCAGCAAATCAGTGCTTCTCAAGAAGAATTTTTTTGAGCTGTGAATGACCATAGGAGAGTTTCCTACAGTCCTGGTTCTGATAATTCTTCACGCAAATCATCAAATGCTTTCGAGGCTCCAAGGGAAGGAGTTTGTAGCAAGTAGAAAGTTTCCCTCAGTGAGAACCAAGGTATGAATCCATAATGGTATTATACACCAATAACAAGTTCAGCTACACTAATAAAGCTTCACATGTGCTCCCACCAGTCTTGCCCTTCCAACAGCTAAGCTTTTTTTCAATTCGATCTTCGATACACTTCCATTCTTTATTAGATAACTTACGGTAGTGAATCGGTATTCCCAGATAACTAAATGGTAAAGAACCCAATTCACACCCGAACAGTTGTCTATAAGTGTCTTGCTCGTCTTTGGCCTTCCCAAAGCAGAACAACTCACTCTTGTGAAAGTTTATCTTTAAACCAGACAATTGTTCGAAGAGACATAATGTAAGTTTCATATTGCGCGCTTTAGCAATGTCATGTTCCATGAATAAGATAGTATCGTCGGCATACTGTAGGATGGATACTCCTCCATCGACCAGATGAGGAACTAACCCCTCCACTTGACCATGCTGCTTGGCTCTGCCAATAAGAGTGGCTAACATATCGGCCACTATATTAAACAAGAGAGGAGACATGGAATATCCTTGTCTCAAACCCTTGTGTGTCTGAAAGTAATGACCGATATCGTCGTTAACCTTAATTATGACGCTACCCTTCTGGACTTGAGAACTCACTTGGTTCCGCCAGGCCTCACTAAATCCTTTCATGCGCATTGCCTGCTGAAGGAAAGGCCACTTAACTTTATCATATGCCTTCTCAAAATTCACTTTGAAGATAACCCCATCTAGCTTCTTCGAATGAATTTCGTGTAGCGTTTCATGCAAAACGACCACCCCTTCAAGTATGTGTCGCCCTGGCATGAACACTGTCTGGCTTGGTTGTACCACTGAATGAGCAACCAGTGTCAATTTATTGGTACCCACCTTTGTGAAAACTTTGAAACTCACATTAAGAAGACATATGGGTCTGAATTGTTCGATTCGAACTGCCTCTGCTTTCTTTGGCAACAACGTAATCATGCCAAAGTTAAGATGGAACAACCCAAGATGACCGTTAAAGAAATCATGAAACATAGGCATAAGATCATCCTTAATAATATGCCAACATTTCTTATAGGATTCAGCTGGAAACCCATCTGGTCCCGGTGCTTTATTCGATTTCATTTGTGAGATTGCATCCAGAACCTCCTTCTCAGTGAACGGTGCAGATAGAATATCATTCTCCTCTACCTGGAGCTGAGGGATATCTCCAATAACAGATTCATCTAGGGTCACCGTGCTTGCTTCCGGATGCCCAAAAAGTTGTTTAAAGTAATTAGAGATATAAGCTTTCAGATTCTCATGCCCCACAATTGTCCCCTCGTCCTGTTCAAGCTGTATGATTTTCTTCTTCCTATGTTTACCATTCACAATCATATGGAAGAATTGTGTATTGTCATCCCCTTGGACAACCTTAAGCACTTTAGCATGCAATGCCCACTTGAGCCCCTCTTCTCTAAGAAGAGCTCGTAAGCCTTGCTCAGCTTCGAACTTGGAGCTTTGCTCATTAACCGTAAGGAGATTACTTTCAGCTTTTAAATCTAGTGCTTCAATTAATTGAGTGAGTCGCTCTTTTTCTTGTTTGTAAATCCCACTCTCGTTTCTGGCCCAACCTCGCAAAAACTGTCTTAGATGTCTTATTTTATTTTGCCATCTCTCAGTACTAGTTCTTCCACTAACAGGCTTTGCCCATTCACGTGCAATGATCTCCAAAAAGTTTTCTTTCTCGAACCAACCTAGTTCGAGAGAGAAAGCATTCTTGTTCGCAACGTGTGTAGCCTCTCCCGAGTCTACAAGAAGTGGTGTGTGATCTGAGATCGCTCTCTGCATCGCATGAACCGACACCAATGGGTACTTTTGTTCTCATTCCACACTAGCTAGAACCCTATGCAACTTCTCATAAGTCGGAGTGGGCAACGAATTGGCCCATGTAAATTGTCTATCGGTGAGCTCAATTTCTCTCAAATTAAGACTCTCGATAATCATGTTAAACATCATAGACCAACGTCCATCAAAATTATCATTATTATTTTCATCTCTCCTCCGAATTATATTAAAGTCCCCACCGACTAGGATTGGCAGAGTTTCATCTCCACAGATCCGCACCAAGTCGGCTAAAAAATCTGGTTTGAGTTCCGGTTGTGCCGTGATACGTCTCCAATGTATCTATAATTTATGAAGTATTCATGCTATTATATGCTTTTTGGGAATAACCTATTAACCTAGAGCCCAGTGCCAGTTTCTGTTTTTTCCTTGTTTTTGAGTATCGCAGAAAAGGAAAATCAAACGGAGTCCAATTGACCTGAAATTTCACGGAGCTTATTTTTGGACCAGAAGAAGGCCATGGAGTAAAAGAGTTGGGCCAGAAGAGGTCTGGGCTGCCCATGAGGGTGGGGGGCGCGCCCACCCCCTGGGCGCGCCACCTACCTTGTGGACAGCCCGGAGACCCCCCTGACTTGTTCCCGACGCCAAAACCTCTTATATATACAGAAACCCCCAGAACATAACCTAGATCGGGAGTTCCGCCGCCGCAAGCCTCTGTAGCCACCAAAAACCAATCGGGACCCTGTTCCGGCACCCTGCCGGAGGGGGAATCCCTCATTGGTGGCCATTTTCATCATCCCAGCACTCTCCATGACGAGGAGGGAGTAGTTCACCCTCGGGGCTGAGGGTATGTACCAGTAGCTATGTGTTTGACCTCTCTCTCTCTCTCTCTCTCTCTCTCTCTCTCGTGTTCTTGATTCAACACGATCTTGATGTATCGCAAGCTATGCTATTATAGTTGGATCTTATGATGTTTCTCCCCCTCTACTCTCTTGTAATGGATTGAGTTTTCCCTTTGAAGTTATCTTATCGGATTGAGCCTTTAAGGATTTGAGAACACTTGATGTATGTCTTGCATGTGCTTATCTGTGGTGACAATGGGATATCACGTGATTCACTTGATGTATGTTTTGGTGATCAACTTGCGGGTTCAGTTGAACTTATGCATAGGGGTTGGCACACGTTTTCGTCTTGACTCTCCGGTAGAAACTTTGGGGCACTCTTTGAAGTTCTTTGTGTTGGTTGAATAGATGAATCTGAGATTGTGTGATGCATATCGTATAATCACGCCCACGGATACTTGAGGTGACATTGGAGTATCTAGGTGACATTAGGGTTTTGGTTGATTTGTGTCTTAAGGTGTTATTCTAGTACGAACTCTATGATAGATCGAACGGAAAGAATAGCTTCGTGTTATTTTACTACGGACTCTTGAATAGATCGACCAGAAAGGATAACTTTGAGGTGGTTTCGTACCCTACAATAATCTCTTCGTTTGTTCTCCGCTATTAGTGACTTTGGAGTGACTCTTTGTTGCATGTTGAGGCATAGTTATATGATCCAGTTATGTTATTATTGTTGAGAGAACTTGCACTAGTGAAAGTATGAACCCTAGGCCTTGTTTCCTAGCATTGCAATACCGTTTGTGCTCACTTTTATCATTAGTTACCTTGCTGTTTTTATATTTTCAGATTACAAAAACCTATATCTACCATCCATATTGCACTTGTATCACCATCTCTTCGCCGAACTAGTGCACCTATACAATTTACCATTGTATTGGGTGTGTTGGGGACACAAGAGACTCTTTGTTATTTGGTTGCAGGGTTGTTTGAGAGAGAGACCATCTTCATCCTACACCTCCCACGGATTGATAAACCTTAGGTCATCCAATTGAGGGAAATTTGCTACTGTCCTACAAACCTCTGCACTTGGAGGCCCAACAACATCTACAAGGAGAAGGTTGCGTAGTAGACATCAAGCTCTTTTCTAGCGCCGTTGCCGGGAGGTGAGTGCGTGAAGGTATATCTTTAGATCTTGCAATCGAATCTTTTAGTTTCTTGTTTTATCACTAGTTAGTTTATAAAAGAAAACTACAAAAAAATGGAATTAAGGGTGTCTCATATGCTTCATCTTTTTAATGTCTTTCGTGAAAATGATGGGAAGGAAAATTGTGCTCAAGTACTAGAAGAAGAATTACATAGAATGCTTGGCATAAAATATGTGAATGATGATCATGATTGCAATGTTGTTAGTATGAATTCTTTGAATACCCATGATGCTAATGATATGCAAAGCCACAAGCTTGGGGATGCTATGTTTGATGAAGATGATATGTTTAGTCCCCCAAGTTTTGTTGAGCAAGTTTATTATGATAATAGCATGCCTCCTATTTATGATGATTATTGTGATGACACGTATGCTATAAAGAATAAAGATAACCATGAAACTTGTCATCATGATTTTAATTATCAATTGGATTATTCTTCACATGATAGTTATTTTGTTGAGTTTGCTCCCACTACTATTGATGAGAATAAATTTGCTTATGTGGAGAGTAGTAAAATTTCTATGCAAGTAGATCATGAAAAGATTGCTTTTATGTGCTGGTTATATGGTTGAATTCATTCATGATGCTACTGAAAATTATTATGAGAGAGGATCATATGCTTCTACATATTGCAATAATTTCAAATTTTCCTCTCTATGTTCTTAAAATCTTGAAGTTATGCTTGTTTTGCCTTCCTATGCTAGTTGATTATTGTTCCCATAAATTGTTTGCTCACAAAATCCCTATGCATAGGAAGTGGGTTAGGCTTAAATGTGCTAGTCATATTCTTCATGATTCTCTCTTTATGTTCCAATTCTTATCTTTTATGTGAGCATCATTGAAATCATCATGCCTAGCTAGGGGCGTTAAACGTTAGCGCTTGTTGGGAGGCAAGCCAATTTTATTTTTGTTCCTTGCTTTTTGTTCCTGTTTAGTAATAAATAATTCATCTAGCCTCTGGTTAGATGTGGTTTTATGTTTAATTAGTGTTTATGCCAAGTACAACCTTTGGGAAGACTTGGGTGAAGTCTTTATGATCTTGCTGTAAAAAACAGAAACTTTGCGCTCACGAGTTTAGCTGTCATTTTTTACAGAAGAGTGATTTTAAGTTGATTATTTTTGCAGAAGATTAATAGACAAATTCCTCAGGTCCACCAATTTATTTCAGAATTGTTAGAGTTCCAGAAGTATACGTTTGATACAGATTACTACAGTCTGTTCTGTTTTTGACAGATTCTGTTTTCTATGTGTTGTTTGCTTATTTTGATGAATCTATGAGTAGTATCGGAGGGTATGAACCATAGATAAGTTGGAATACAGTATATATTACACCAATATGAATTTAGAATGAGTTCACAACAGTACCTAAGTGGTGATTTATTTTCTTATACTAACGGAGCTTACGAGTTTTCTGTTAAGTTTTGTGTTGTGAAGTTTTGAAGTTTTGGGTAAAGATTCGATGGACTATGGAATAAGGAGTGGCAAGAGCCTAAGCTTGGGGATGCCCAAGGCACGCCAAGTTAATATTCAAGGACAACCAAAAGCCTAAGCTTGGGGATGCCCCGGATGGCATCCTCTCTTTCGTCTTCGTTCATCGGTAACTTTACTTGGAGCTATATTTTTATTCACCACATGATATGTGTTTTGCTTGGAGCGTCATTTTATTTTGTTAGTATTTGCTTGCTGTTATTTATAATAATGTTTTGCATCTCTATTTTCAATAAAAATGTCAAGGATAGCCTTTACCATGCTTATTTTGCAAGTATACATGTTGCTGTTTCAAAACAGAAAGTTTATCGCTGTTGCAAAAATTCCCTAGAAAATCCAGAATATGATAAAATGTTAAAACTTTTTGCATAATAAGCTATGATAAATTTTCTACTGTGTGGTAGAATTTCATAATGTTTGGAGTTAGGGAAGTATGATGAATCTTGCATTCTTTATAGACTGTACTGTTTTGGCAGATTGCTGTTATGTTTGCATTGTTTGTATATGTTTGCTTGTTTAATGATTATATTTGAGGATAGGAGTATTAAAAATGCAGAGGCTTTTAGTATGCAATGTGGAATAATAATTTTAGTGATTTGTTACAGTAGAAAATGATAAGGTTTTTGCATTGGTTTATACTAAATTATCTCATGAGTTCTTGTTGAGTTTGGTGTGGATGAAGCTTTCGAGATTTAGGAAACCGTGATATGAGAGGAATTAAGGAGAAACAAAAGCTCAAGCTTGGGGATGCCCAAGGCACCCCAAGATAATATTTCAAGAAGTCCCAAGCATCTAAGCTTGGGGATGCCCCGGTAGGCATCCCACCTTTCTTCTTCAACAATTATCGGTTAGTATCGGTTGAGCCTAAGTTTTTGCTTCTTCACATGATGAGTGCTATCCTTGAAATGTCATTTTATTTTGTTTTGCTTTCTGTTTGAATAATATCCCAAGATCTGAAATTCTTAAATGAGAGAGAGTCTTCACAAAGCTACATAATTATTTAACTACTCATTGATCTTCACTTATATCTTTTTGGAGTAGTTTGTCATTTACTCGTGTGCTTCACTTATATCCTATGAGTAAATGGTTGAATGATTTGAATGTCATAAATCTGAAATTATATATGTTTCATATGCCTTTCCCATGGGGAGTAATGCCTTCACATATAAGAAGTAGAGGTGGTAAATTTTTTGAAGGTTAGCAAACATTGTATTGGTCAGTTGAACAATTCATGAAAGAATATTGAAGGAAGAGAGATTTCACATATAAATATACTATCTTGGACATCTTCTATGATTGTGAGCCCCATTAATTATTTTGAAACCTGAGCAAATTAGTTGAAGTTGGACAAGGAAGACAACATAATGAGTTCTGCTTGGGTATATTTGTATAGAAGTTATATTGTTATGGATCCTCTAACATGTGGTGCTTGCTATTTAGAATCCTTTGCTAGCCAAAATATCTGTACTAAGCGGGAATACTGCTTGTGCATCCAAATTCCTTGAACCAAGTTTATTCCATGAGTGTCCACCATATCTACCTATATGCGGTATTTACCTACCGTTCCAAGTAAATTTGCATGTGCCAAACTCTAAACCTTCAAATAATAATCTGTTTTGTATGCCTGAATCGTTCATGTAGCGACTAGGGGCTGTCAGTATCTTCCATGCTAGGTGGGTTATTCTCACGATGAGTGGACTTCGCTCACCATTCACGAGAAAATGGCTGGTAATTGCGATGCCCAGTCCTATGATCAAAAGATCAAAAACAAATTCGCAAATAATTTAAACAAAACTCCTCCAGGATTGTTTATAGTTGGACGGCACCCGTTGTTTCGGACAAGTCGTGGAGTGTGATTGTTGGTGGAGGGGGAGTAAAATCTTTACCTTTCTGTTTGGGAACTGCCTATAATGTATCTAGTATGGAAGATATTGGGAACTCTTGGTCGTTATGTTGACAAAAGCATACCTCTCAAAATTATTTTCATCTCTGTTTTAGCTTCGAGCTCTAGCACCTCTGCAAATCCTAGCTTCCCTCTGCGAAGGGCCTATCTTTTACTTTTATGCAAGAGTTAGTAGTATTCCTTCTCATTCCGACCTTCTTTTTAGTTGGCAAGCATCATGTGGTGGAGAAAGATCTAAGCATATATGGCCATTCAAATATATTTGATCATGAATTATTATTGTTGACAATTATCTATATGATAAATAAGTTGGGAGGCGAAACATTAAGCCCCTATCTTTCTCTGTGTTCGATGGATGCTATTTGTTCTAAAAATATGCTTTGAGTGGTAGCAATCATGGAAGACTATATGATAGTTGAGTATGTGGGATTTGCTAAATCAAAGCTCTTACATAGACCCTTCCTGAAAATAAGATGAATTGCAATTGTTTGATGACTGAGAACTGTTTGTTAGTTTTCAAGAAAGTTTATGATCTATACTTTAACATGTGAATAGCTTGTTACTTGATCATGAGAAGCTTTATGATATGAGCTACTGTTATGACATATAATGATGCTAGAAAAGGTGATTGAAATTATCATTGATCAAACTTGTGCACCTGCTAGCATTCACACTTCATAAATTATTTCTTTTATCATTTACCTACTCGAGGACGAGCAGGAATTAAGCTTGGGGATGTTGATACGTCTCCAATGTATCTATAATTTATGAAGTATTCATGCTATTATATTATCCTTCTAGGATGTTTTATATGCTATTTTATATGATTTTTGGGACTAACCTATTAACCTAGAGCCCAATGCCAGTTTCTGTTTTTTCCTTGTTTTTGAGTATCGCAGAAAAGGAAAATCAAACGGAGTCCAATTGACCTGAAATTTCACGGAGCTTATTTTTTGACCAGAAGAAGGCCATGGAGTAAAAGAGTTGGGCCAGAAGAGGTCTGGGCTACCCACGAGGGTGGGGGGCGCGCCCCCTACCTCGTGGACAGCCCGGAGACCCCCCTGACTTGTTCCCGACGCCAAAACCTCTTATATATACAGAAACCCCCAGAACATAACCTAGATCGGGAGTTCCGCCGCCGCAAGCCTCTGTAGCCACCAAAAACCAATCGGGACCCTGTTCCGGCACCCTGCCGGAGGGGGAATCCCTCACCGGTGGCCATCTTCATCATCCCGGCGCTCTCCATGACGAGGAGGGAGTAGTTTACCCTCGGGGCTGAGGGTATGTACCAGTAGCTATGTGTTTGATCTCTCTCTCTCTCGTGTTCTTGATTCGGCATGATCTTGATGTATCGCAAGCTTTGCTATTATAGTTGGATCTTATGATGTTTCTCCCCCTCTACTCTCTTGTAATGGATTGAGTTTTCCCTTTGAAGTTATCTTATCGGATTGAGTCTTTAAGGATTTGAGAACACTTGATGTATGTCTTGCATGTGCTTATCTGTGGTGACAATGGGATATCACGTGATTCACTTAATGTATGTTTTGGTGATCAACTTGCGGGTTCAGTTGAACTTATGCATAGGGGTTGGCACACGTTTTCGTCTTGACTCTCCGGTAGAAACTTTGGGGCACTCTTTGAAGTTCTTTGTGTTGGTTGAATAGATGAATCTGAGATTGTGTGATGCATATTGTATAATCATGCCCACGGATACTTGAGGTGACATTGGAGTATCTAGGTGACATTAGGGTTTTGGTTGATTTGTGTCTTAAGGTGTTATTCTAGTACGAACTCTATGATAGATCGAACGGAAAGAATAGCTTCGTGTTATTTTACTACGGACTCTTGAATAAATCGATCAGAAAGGATAACTTTGAGGTGGTTTCATACCCTACAATAATCTCTTCGTTTGTTCTCCGCTATTAGTGACTTTGGAGTGACTCTTTGTTGCATGTTGAGGCATAGTTATATGATCCAGTTATGTTATTATTGTTGAGAGAACTTGCACTAGTGAAAGTATGAACCCTAGGCCTTGTTTCCTAGCATTGCAATACCGTTTGTGCTCACTTTTATCATTAGTTACCTTGCTGTTTTTATATTTTCAGATTACAAAAACCTACATCTACCATCCGTATTGCACTTGTATCATCATCTCTTTGCCGAACTAGTGCACCTATACAATTTACCATTGTATTGGGTGTGTTTGGGACACAAGAGACTCTTTGTTATTTGGTTGCAGGGTTGTTTGAGAGAGACCATCTTCATCCTACACCTCCCACAGATTGATAAACCTTAGGTCATCCACTTGAGGGAAATTTGCTACTGCCCTACAAACCTCTGCACTTGGAGGCCCAACAACGTCTACAAGGAGAAGGTTGCATAGTAGACATCATGCCGCCCCATATACAGCCACGAGAGACCATCGGAAACCATCCAATTTTGATCTCACCCGAAACTTGACCGCAAAATCTCCCCGAACCATGTTAAGCACCTCAAGTGTTTCACACCGAACCCCTAGTAATATCCCACCAGATCTTCCTCTAGGAGGTAAGATGTGCCAATCAAAATCAATTACTCCGGATAGAGTTCCAAGGAACTGTGAGGTAAAGTTGTCTCGTCGTTTTTCCAATAGCGCAATAAAATCTAATTGTTGCTCGTTGTCTCAGCCAAGAACCTTCGTTTAGCCAAGTCAGCTAGACCTCTGCTATTTCAAAAGATTCCTTTCATAAGTCATCATGGAATTTTTTCTTAAGCTTAACCCTAGCACTTCTACGGACCGCCGAAGTAGGATAAATTTTTCGTTTCCAGGGTCGCTTGGGCTTCTCCCCATCACCCTTCGGGAACGTAGGGTCGGCAGAACACGAGACAGTGCCCTCCATCATTAGAGGCTCTACAGTGTCTGTAGTCTCCGACCCCTCCTCATCTTCGTCCGCCGCAGTAGGCAAGAGATTATTGCAAATGTTTTCAAGGGCTACAATTCCTAAATTGTTGATGTCTTTGTCATTCATAGGTTTAACTATTGCTAGGTTCCGAATTATTTCAGAAGCTCGCTCTGCTTCTAAATCTAAAAGATCATTGACAGATTTCGCTACCTCCTTTTCATTTGAACCCAAAGTTATTCCTAAGTCATTTGCCTTATCAATAATTCCATGCTCGGTGAAATGCATAATTAAACAACTCTTATCAAAATACATACCTGTAGTTGCCTCGACATCTCGAAGCATGGCCGCCCTCTTGGCGCACGCTAACTGCAGGTCATCAGCATCTGGCTATCCCTGGATTCGGTTGCTGACACGCCAGCCAGCCATGACCAGATCCGTAATCCCACCGAAAGCGACAAGCTCCTCCATCGTCCTCTCCCGAGGCGTGTGCTCCCCGCTCCGATGCCCTTCCCTAGTTGTCGGTGAAGAAGGGTAGGGCGCGATCGAGCGGGTAACACCAGCCGAAAGGGAGGGAGAAGGAGACCGTGGAGCCGCCTGCTCAACAGTCCCATCCCCCCCCCAAATCGTCAGCACGGCGAGGGGACGACGTCAGAGAGGGAGAGTTGCCGGCCTCCTGCCCGCGCTCCTGACCATGCTGCCCGGGGCTGCCCCGCTGTGAGAGAACACAGCGGGCCTCCAACCCGCGCGCCTCCATCGGATGGACCGCCGCGGTTGGGCTGAGGACCACCGCGATTGGGCTGGGGATGCAGGCCTCCTACCCTCCGCCCCCACACCATCGGTATACCGCTGCTCGACGCGTCCTGCGGCCCGGAATCAAGCCTCTGAGACTCAGCCGAACCAATAGCAGGGAGCATTACTGGCGATAACTCGAGCTCCTTTGGATCGTCCGCCTCAACTCGGTTACTCCATAACCGGTTAGGTGCAGACCGCGCTCCAAAATAACCAAACCGAAGTGTGTTCATTGGTGTCGTGGAAGATGACGCCTCCTTGGCAGTATCCGCCTTATCCGACTGAGATGTCGGCCCCTTCACCGATTCCCGTGGCGTGCTCTCAGGCCCCTTGTCCTGTTTCCCGGGGGCTCCATCTCCCTCAGTTGTATCCATGTCCTGATGCTCATCTCCCTCCTATGGTATCGGTGTATCCTTAATCTCAATCTCGAGCACATATGTGACCCCGGCATGTGTCCACCTGACTACGTACATCCGGCACGAACTCCAGACTGACCACACTGACAAGTAACCTCACAGCTCCGTGTGCACAAGTGAAAGGCATGCCAACCTGTTCCCTCTTACCAATTAGCGAACCCAAGCTCCAAGCAACCAAGAAGTGATTAATATATTTGCATGGTGCACCATAGAATTGTACCCAGACCTTCTCTAAACGTGTACCCTCGGGCTCCTTCTCCTTCCACTCATCAAAAGCCATGATAATATTCGTACTCTGTACTCTGCACATGCCAAACTTAAGGATATGTAACTGGTCCTCCTTAGTGGGGAAGTCAACCTTGTAAGTCTGGTTCTCCAACTTGACAAGGTCCCACTGGTAGTTGCCCGGTACTAGTTCCCTCAACTGTCGCACAATCTGTGCCTCTGTCAAAACCCCCATTAGTAACCTTGGAAACTGCGGGGAAAGAGCTATCCATCATATGCGTCATAGGTGCCACATCAGGTAACTCAAAAAACATTAGCTCCTGACAGCAAACCCCGTAAATGTTAACCACCGGCTTGGGGCCAGAAAGAAGCGGGCACTCACCGGACACATGCCGCGATCTACAACAATAGTCACATAACTTTGTGGTGCACTCTGCCACAAAATGTCCTAGCTCACCACATCTATAGCATGGTAGCTTCTTCTTCTTAATAGCCCACTTTGATAGTTTTTCACCATCCCGCTTGTCTGAAACCTTGTCAGAACCTCCATCACGAACCTTACCATCCCAAGTGCTCGTCACCGGAATGCTGATCGCGGCCTGATACGTCTCCTATGTATCTACTTTTCCAAACAACTTTTCCCTTGTTTTGGACTCTAACTTGCATGATTTGAATGGAACTAACCCGGATTGATGCTGTTTTCAGCTGAACTGCCATGGTGTTATTTTTGTGCAGAAATAAAAGTTCTCAGAATGACCTGAAACTTCACGGAGAATATTTTTGGAATTAATAAAAAATACTGGCAAAAGAATCAGCACCAGGGGGCCCACACCCTGTCCACGAGGGTGCAGGGCATGCCCACCCCCCTGGGGCGTGCCCCCTGCCTCGTGGGCCCCCTGAGACCTCACCGACCTCAACTCCATCTCCATATATTCATGTTCGGGGAGAAAAAATCAGAGAGAAGGATTCATCACGTTTTACGATATGGAGCCGCCGCCAAGCCCTAATCTCTCTCGGGAGGGCTGATCTGGAGTCCGTTCAGGGCGTCGGAGAGGGGAATCCGTCGCCATCGTCATCATCAACCATCCTCCATCACCAATTTCATGATGCTCACCGCCGTGTGTGAGTAATTCCATCGTAGGCTTGCTGGACGGTGATGGGTTGGATGAGATTTACCATGTAATCGAGTTAGTTTTGTTAGGGTTTGATCCCTAGTATCCATTATGTTATAAGATTGATGTTGCTATGACTTTGCTATGCTCAATGCTTGTCACTAGGGCCCGAGTGCCATGATTTCAGATCTGAACCTATTATGTTTTCATGAATATATGTGAGTTCTTGATCCTATCTTGCAAGTCAATAGTCACCTACTATGTGTTATGATCCGACAACCCCGAAGTGACAATAATCGGGACCACTCCCGATGATGACCGTAGTTTGAGGAGTTCATGTATTCACTAAGTGTTAATGCTTTGGTCCGGTACTCTATTAAAAGGAAGCCTTAATATCCCTTAGTTTCCAATAGGACCCCGCTGCCACGGGAGGGTAGGACAAAAGATTTCATGCAAGTTCTTTTCCATAAGCACGTATGACTATATTCGGAATACATGCCTACATTACATTGATGAACTAGAGCTAGTTCTGTGTCACCCTATGTTATAACTGTTGCATGAGGAATCGCATCCGACATAATTATCCATCATTGATCCATTGCCTATGAGCTTTTCACATATTGATCTTTGCTTAGTTACTTTTCTGTTGCCACTGTTACGATTACTACAAAACTGCTACTGTTACTTTTGCCACTGTTACTGCTACTTCCATACCACTTTGCTACTAAATATTTTGCTGCAGATATTAAGTCTTTCAGGTGTGGTTGAATTGACAACTCAACTGCTAATACTTGAGAATATTCTTTGGCTCCCCTTGTGTCGAATCAATAAATTTGGGTTGAATACTCTACCCTCGAAAACTGTTGCGATCCCCTATACTTGTGGGTTATCAAGACTATTTTGTGGCGCCGTTGCCAGGGAGCATAGCTCTATTCTTTGAGTCACTTGGGATTTATATCTGCTGATCACTATGAGGAACTTGAAAGACGAAAGAACTAAGATTTTTCCCTCAACTACGAGGGCAGGTAAGGAACTGCCATCTAGCTCTGCACTTGATTCACCTTCTGTTTTGAGTAAACTTGCGACACCTACACCTGTTATTGATTCTGATATGTCGCATGTTATTGATGACGTCACTTCTGCTATGCATAATGCTTATGATGATACTACTTCTATGCTTGACAATACTGTGCCACTAGGTGAATTTCTTGATGAACAACTTGCTAGGGTTAGAGAGAATGAAATTATTAAAACTGATAATATTGATGAAAGTGATGATGAAGATTCTCCCCCTAGATATGAATTGCCTGATGTGCCTGAGAGTTATGTTATGGATGAAGAAACTGCTAGAGACCTTTTTGCTTGCAAAGATAGATATGAACTTAAGAAACTGTTAGTTAAGCTGAAAGAAAAGTCTTTGAATGCTGACAAGGATTATGATTTGTCTGTCGATCCTGAGTTAATTACTTTGGTTGAATCTGATCCTTTTTATGGCTATGAATCTGAAATTGTTGTGGCACATCTTACTAAATTAAATGATATAGCCACCCTATTCACTAATGAGGAAAAAAATCGTTACTACTTTATCCTTAAGTTATTTCCGTTCTCATTAAAGGGTGATGCTAAAACATGGTTTAATTCTCTTGCTCCTGGTTGTGTGCGTAGTCCCTAGGATATGATTTATTACTTCTCTGCTAAATATTTCCCTGCTCATAAGAAACAAGCTGCCTTAAGGGAAATATATAATTTCATGCAAATTGAAGAAGAGAGTCTCCCACAAGCTTGGGGGAGGCTTCTCCAATTACTTAATGCTTTGCCTGATCATCCTCTCAAGAAAAATGAAATACTTGATATCTTTTATAAAGGACTAACCGATGCTTCCAGAGACCACCTGGATAGTTGTGCTAGTTGTGTTTTCAGGGAAAAAACTGTTGAGCAACCTGAATTGCTATTGAATAATATATTGAGTAATGATAATGATTGGACACTTCCTGAACCAACTCCTAAGCCAACTCCGTAGAAAAGGGGTATTCTATTTCTTAGTCCTGAAGATATGCAAGAGGCAAAGAAATCTATGAAAGAAAAATGGTATTAAAGCTGAAGATGTTAAGAATTTACCACCTATTGAAGAAATACATGGTCTTGATAACCCGACACAGGTATTAAAGGTAAATTCTCTCTATAGATTTGATGAAGGTGATATTCCTCGTTATAAGTCTGCTAGTCAATGCTTAGATGAGTTTGATAATTTTATAGTTAAACAAGAAAACTTCAATGCTTATGTTGGTAGACAATTGAAACGAAATGCTTATATGATTGAACACTTGAGTGATTATATGTCTAGAGTTAAAGGTGAACTTAAACTCATTAGTAAACATGCTACTATGGTTACCACTCAGGTAGAACAAGTGCTTAAAACACAAGATGATTTGCTCAATGAATTAAATAATAAGAAAAATGATAATGCTGTTAGAGTTGTGACTAGAGGGGGTAGAATGACTCAGGAACCTTTGTATCCTGAGGGCCACCCTAAGAGAATTGAGCAAGATTCTCAGAGAACTAATGTTGATGCACCTAGTCCTTCTAAGAAGAAGAAAAATAAAAATGATAGGACTTTGCATGCTTTTAGTGAACCTGTTGTTGACACACCTGAGAATCCCAATGATATTTCTATTTCTGATGCTGAAATACAATCTGGTAATGAACATGAACCTAGTGATAATGTTAATGATGATGTTCATGTTGATGCTCAACCTAGCAATAACAATGATGTAGAGATTGAACCTGCTGTTGATCTTGATAACCCACAATCAAAGAATCAACGTTATGATAAGAGAGACTTCGTTGCTAGGAAGCATGGTAAAGAAAGAGAACCATGGGTTCAGAAATCCATGCCCTTTCCTCCTAAACCATCCAAGAAAAAGGATGATGAGGATTTTGAGCGCTTTGCTAAAATAATTAGACCTATCTTTTTGCGTATGCGTTTGACTGATATGCTTAAAATGAATCCTTATGCTAAGTATATGAAAGATATTGTTACAAATAAAAGAAAGATACCAGAAGCTAAAATTTCCACCATGCTTGCCAATTATACTTTTAAAGGTGGAATACCAAAGAAACTAGGAGATCCCGGAGTACCAACTATACCATGCTCCATTAAGAAAAACTATGTTAAAACTACGCTATGTGATCTTGGAACCGGTGTTAGTGTTATGCCTCTCTCTTTATATCGTAGACTTGATTTGAATAAGTTGACACCTACTGAAATATCTTTGCAAATGGCCGATAAATCAACTGCTATACCTATCGGTATTTGTGAAGATGTGGCTGTTGTGGTTGTAAACGTTACTATTTTAACAGACTTTGTTATTCTTGATATTCCCGAGGACGATAGTATGTCGATTATCCTTGGTAGACCCTTTTCAATACTCCAGGGGCTGTTATTGATTGCAACAAAGGCAATGTCACTTTTCATGTTAATAGTAATGAGCATACGGTACACTTTCCGAATAAACGACCTCAAGTCCACAATATCAATTCTATTGGGAAAATTTCAATGATTACTATTGGAGGTTTTGAATTTCCTCTTCCTACTGTCAAGAAGAAATATGACATTCTTATTGTTGGGGACGTGCATATCCCCGTTGAGGTAACCTAGTGTTATTCGAAAATTCTCCGGTTCCATGTTATTCGGAAAGAGTTTGTTAACAAGAGTTGATCAACCTTGTTAGTGGATTCCTTTTGATGAGCATGAGATGGATGAAGTTAGAAAGCACAACTTTCTGTACCCTCCTTTTACTTACTGTTATTTAGATTAAATAAAGCAAAAAAGTATTTTCTCTCTGTTTTCTGAATTATCCTTGCAATAAAAAATACCCCGGAAATAAAAGTTCTCCAAATGTCCTGAAAATGATATTTTATTTTTTGTAGAATATTTAAGAATATCTAGCACTGAGAACACACCAGGGGGACCCACCATTTGGCCGCGAGGGTGCAGGGCGCGCCCACCCCCCTGGGGCGCGCCCCCTGCCTCGTGGGCCCCACATGGACCCCCTCCACTTATTCCAGCACCCACCCACTTCGTCTTCCTCTAGAAAAATCCTCCCAGAGCTCAAACCCGTGTTCTAGCTCATGTTGCTACCATTTTTGATCTCCTTGCTCAAAGCTCCATTCACAAAACTGTTTTGGGAGATTGTTCTTGGGTATGTAACTCCTCCAATGGTCCAATTAGTTTTTGTTCTAGTGCTTTATTTATTGCAAATTTTTGCTGCTTAGGTGACCCTGTTCTTGAGCTTGCATGTCAAATTTATATGGTCCAAAGTAGTTTTAATGCATGATATAGCCTCTAGGCACTTGTGGGAGTAGTTGCTATCAATCTTGTTGAGTTTGTTTCACTTTTATTTTGAGTCACTAAAATTTCAGAAATTTTTCAGACAAAGAAAAATGTTTAGGAAAATGTACCAAGGTGGTTCCTCAAGGAAGCCAGACGATGAACCACCGAGGGAAGCTCAAGTGCGGCCCTGTGAATGGCCGTCGGAGGAGTTTATGGTCCAAGCAGGTATCAAGGATGAATTTGACGCGTATGTGCGTAATGCTGATCTTGAGAACACTACAAAAAAATACACTTCCGTGATGATACGTGTTTGTCGCAGTAGGTCACGTTTTCTGTCATGCATGTACATCCATGACAAATTTATGACAGAATCAAGATAGTCATACCTGTGCCGTCGTAGAAGTGTTCCATTACATTACCAAAATTATCATCACGGAAGTGTCCACTTCCATGACGATAAATCGTGCGTCACAGAAGTGCTTTCGTCAAGGGTGACCGACACGTGGCATCCACCGTAACAGAACGCCGTTAAGCTATCAGGTCCGGTTTTGGATCCGATAACCCGTTAACAGCCCCGACCAATGGGGATTTTCCACGTGTAAAATCATCATTGGCTGGAGGAAACACGTGTCGGCTCACCGTTGGGACAGATGTCATCCACTCATTGGACCCAAAGCGCCTATGATACGTCGACACGTGGCACGGCCCAACAGAGGCCCATATAGGTAAAAAGGCCGGCCCAGTCAAAGGCCCGTAGTACTTACTCAGGTACTAGTGGGCCAACCCAATAACGGCCTGCTTAATAAAAGCCCATTTACGGCCCGAAGCCAGATCCGGCCCGTTAATTATTGGCCTAATATTTGGACCCATTTACGGCCCGAAGCCAGATCTGGCCCGTTAATTGTTCGTCGAATATTTGGGCCCAATTATAGCCCAGTGACTTTTGGCCTGTTAGAGGCCCGATGTAGACATGGGCCCATTTCAGCCCGGTGTGACTTTCGGCCTGGGAATGGCCCGTGCTGCCCATGGGCCATATATGGTCCGATAGGACATCGGGCCCACTAACGGCCCGTGATAAAGGTGGCAACAGTTAAGCCCAACGTGACTTTGGGCCTGTTAAAGGCCTGTCGCATAATTCGGCCCGTTGATGTCTGTACTAAGCTTTCGGCCTCTTAAAGGCCCATGATATCAGTGGGCCAACTAAGGCCCGAGATATGTTTCGGCCTGGTAACTGCCCGTGATATAACTGGGCCCAAAAAGGCCCCGTCTACATTTCAGCCTGCTGAAGGCCCGTCGACGACTAGTGAAAATTGAGGCCCAATATGCATTTCGGCCTGCTAAAGGCCCATGGTTTCATCTGGGCCATAACAGGCCAGTACAATATTCAGCCTGTTAATGGCCCAATGCTACCTGGGCCAAACTAAGCGCTGGGTCCACAAAAGGCCCAACTAAAATATAGGCCGGTGTAAGTTGTGGGCCTCACGCAAAGTGTGAAGGCCCCAATGATTCGGGCCCAAGAAAGATGCAGGCCGGCCCAATTGTGGCTCGCTCAACACCAGGCCCGTTAGAGGCGATTTTTTCAGCCCGGTCGACTACATCTGATTTTTTTTAGATAGCGAATGATGGCAGTAACTAGTAAGAATTAAGAACAAACCTACTCTATACAATAAAGAAATTACGACATAGTAACTAAGAATAAACCTACACTATACAATAAAGGATTTATGGTATATTACATCCACTGGGCATCGAAGTTCGCCACCAGTGATCATAACGCGCAACAAAGAAGCAGATTACAAAAACTGGGCACCAATACAGCGTAACAAAATAATACTGAACCGAGACCACTTCCAAGACAGTTCAAGAAAGGTTAGACTTGCGCGAGAACTGCTGCGCAAGTTGCTGAGCAAGGCTGTGAGACCGGCCTAGCATGTCGGTCATAGCTTCCAGGTGTAGCTGTTTAGCGATGAGGTTCTCATTAGTATTCTCTGCAATCTTTCTTAGAGATAGGACTTCAATTCGAAGTTGAGTTGTAGAATGCCTTTCTGCTAGAACTTGGGACTGAAGAAGTCGAACTGATTCAGACAACGAATTCTGTGAGCTTGTCTGACTGCTAGTCTCGAGTAACTTGAACACTGCATCAAGACAAGACTTTGGGGTTGTCTCGCTATCTTCAAGATGTTTTGCCTTCTTTGCTGCAATATATATTGGGTTTGTCTCACAGCCTTCAGTAGACTTGTGCATGCCATTAGGCATATCACCCTGAAACAAAGCAGAGAGATGACAGGTTTTGCACGTGTATAAACAAAGATGATAACTGTGCTGTCAATTCCATCCAATTTCAAATTAGAAAATAAAGAGTAAGTTCAAAATATCAGTAGCATAATTTGGCATTGTTCATAATGCGAGGAGCTTCACCACACTACTGGATTACCATGTCAACATAACAAGCATAGATGAAGGGCAAATAAAATCATTGTATCTATTTTGGTTAATGTGCATGGCATGTTGTTCATATCATCAGCCACATCAGTAAGATAAAACAGGAGATGACAAGGTGCAAACGTGGGCTGCTTCACCACACACTGGATTATAGATCCACAAAAACAAGCATACATATAGGGAGTATTGAGTAATGTGCATGGTATGAATAAGGAATTTGGTTTTACAAGTAAAACTTAGAACTTACGGTTCTTGCGAACATGCATTTTGGTAGAAACAGCAAACTAAACAACAGTAAACGATAGGGAGTATGAGCAAATTAAACAACAGTTGAGGATAAAGGCTTTAGAAGGACTGACTTACATTAACAGTTAACACCGGCTTTATAATGCCCTTCTCCATGTTAAGGGAAGGATAACTCTAGAATTTCAGCACAGAATCTTCTTCATAAGCATTACCTGTACTCTACATTTTGTAGAGAGTAATTATAGATATGATAATACTAGAAGGGATAGAGGATAATGAAGATAAGATGCAGATTGATGCTACATAATCAACTACCAATCCCTGGAAGTACAAGCATTACAGGACAAAATGTACTGACAAGAGCAATGGGCTACACTTCTGCACTGGCATTGTCTGTGTATTCTACTTTTTGGTAAGATTAAATATAGGTCTGATCTTTTTTAGTAAATGGTGGGCGAGGGAGATAAGATGCAGAATGCTACACAATGAACCAATCCCTCTTCCCATAATACAAGAGTGTTTTGAACACTTGTGTACTGTACAAAACGTTCTTATATTATGGGACGGAGGGAGTAGCTGTTAATGTAAGTACAGTGATAGACGACGTTCAGTCCTTACAAGAGGACTGCAGAGCTAAACCTCTTCAAAAGCATTGAGTTGATTCTAAATTTATGTAAGAGTCCATACAGATCTTATAATGTCCACCAAATGGACGATAACGAGGCTAACATGTGCAGTGATGCTACATAATCAAACAACTATGAAAGTAAGTATGGTCATACAGGGCAAGAGGTACTCACAAGAGCAATGCACTGTGCAGTATAGTTGCGAGATTCTGTGTTCCCTTGAGAATGAATGTTCTTCTGCTAACAGTTTTCGTACAAGTGAGACGTTAAGGCAAATTCAGAAATGTAGTTCAAAATTGTGATGTGATATCATAGATAGTACCTTACGCTGCAGCCGAGACCAATGTGTAACAAGATTATTCCAGTCACCGTCGGATAAATGTAGCACCGGAGACTTTACAGAAATTTCGTTTAGAGGCTCTCCATCGAAGTGCGCTTGCCTCAGGTAGGAACGATACTTCATCAACGAGTGCTTGAAAAGCGCAACCAACCCTTGCTCATCTTCACAATCCAGTTTGGTCCTCGCCTATTTAAAAGAATGAAATCTTGTGTCTTCTGTCAACAGAAACATATGCAGCAATGACCATGAATAACATTAGTACATTACTTACGCGTAAATTGCGGAGGAAGACTGGAAATTGTTCTGTGTCTGCGGTATCATCTTTGCATGAAGGAAAGATGCGCACAAAGTTCCTGACAACAATATAAGCTTTGTCTTCTAAACTGGGAAGAAATGGAACACGGGTCCTATTTGCTGCAATTGGGGCTCTCTCTGGTTCGAAAAGGGATTTGGCAACTGGATTTGGTGTACTCTTTGCTGGAATGGGGGTTTGCGTCGTAGAGCTGGTGCTATGTCAACTGGCATAATCATAATGTTTGCTGCAGTTGGGGTCTGCTGAGTTGGGGCATCAGAAATGACCAGTGTAGTAGGGCTAGAGTCTGCTAGAGTTGGGGTGTTTTGTGGGTCAGGTGATATTGCAACTACACCTAATGGGCTATTTGATTTATCAGGTGCCACTACCTTTTCCAAATACTTTGCTTGTGCTCCTCCACGATCAGCAATCGCCCTCTTCCTTTTGAACGTCTGATACACAAGAACAACATTTGAATGGATAAATATGGTATGATGACAGATGGAATATGTATTGAAAATGGATAGGCAGGGCGTATTCACATACACGATGTGTAAACTAAGCTAATGGCAGTTCAACAAAGTAGAAGCAATGCAAAGCATCACTTGCAAGATATGTGCGACAAATATAACCTTGGAAAGTTAGAGCAAGCACCTTGATGGGTGAATAAGATAGGGCATCTTCCTCTGACTCCTCCACTAGGGAGCTACATTGACTTAGGTCTCCCTCTAGCTCAGAATCACTGTTAGGATCATATTCTGAGCGTGAATCTGTAGGTGGAGAGCGTTTGCATTGCATTGCATCCAGACTTGATTTCAGTCCCTTAATGCCAAGTTTGACAGCCATGGCATTGTTCTGCTTTATTCTTTTCATGCGCGCAAGCTCATAATCATTATGATGTTGTTCAGAATCTGAGATTCATGAAAACATAAAAAGTAGTCAGATTATCTATGGAATGCATTGTGGATTCAACTCGAAGAGTGTCTCCCTATAAACCCCTGCATATGAATAGTTCACCCCCAACCGTGCTGACCAGACCACACATAGAAATACAAACCCCTTATGTCTCTATAACAGGCAGACACACATTTCAAAATTGAAGTAGGAACATTAGAATCATATGAAATTCGTATTTGAACAAATAAACTAAGGAATTATGAGTGGCATAATGTTTAGCTTCAAGGGTGGAGTGTTGGTTGTGCGACACAAAGCAAGTAGGCAGATTGTATTCCATGTAAAAGATCGAAGCCTATGTAAAAGCTGGAAATGACACTTTCTTTCTATACAATGCAGTGTTCGTTGCCCACACATGATGGAAGAGATCACATAGAGAAATACTATTCACTCATGTCTACGGTTGCAACATTTAGAAACAGGGTGGTCCACCCTAAAAGAATATTGACAACAAATATGACAAGGCAAGCATAGATGTAGTGAATCAATCATTTACTTGTGAGCTTACTAGGACAAGTATGCATAATTGTAACTGCAGTAAGAGACCGTCCAAAATCTGAATCGAGAAGTTTGTCTAGCACTTATTGTTTGCAACTAATCGACGTGGATAATTGGATATTATATCGAATGAATAAGAAAGACAAGTAAAATTGTCAACAAACCTGGCTTGCAGTAGTAATCTGGGTCAATGTCACTATGACCAACAATCCAAAATGACTAGTGTCTGTTCCTAGGGCCGGAATTTTGGTAACCCTGTGAACTTTACAGGTACTAAAGATTACCGAAATACATCTGAACCATTAAGTGTAGGTAGCACTGAGCACACAACAAACCCTAATGACAGTCCTGCCTAATGAGTAATGAATCAATTAGAAAATGGGTGATGAGGAGTGGCTGCTGAGTGTCGAGGACTTATCTCAGGATAAATCGGGTTGGCTTAGTGGGTGCTGCATGCCTGAGCCCCGAACGGACTGGGAAGGTAGGCACGGCGGCGCGCCCGGGCAGCGGTGACGCTGTTGGGCGAGCGGCTCCTGACCTCCTGTTAGTCCGGCGTCTCCTCCTAGAGTCATGCCGTCCGGGGACGGCAAGTCGCCGGCGAGGCAGGCGGCTGGGGGCGAGTAGAGGTCGGAAGCGCGTAGCAGAACAGAGGGGAATCGGGGCCTGGGACGACCCAAAATCCCAGGGTGGGCCGACCCACCGTGGGCACCCTGTAGAGATACACACCCGAGCGGTGAACATGCATTTTCGAAACTAATTTAGGAACATTTAGCTGACCAATTAAACGAATCTGTTTTAATAATATCAGATTCGTATTTGAACAACTAAGCTTGTTTAGCTTGATGGGTCGAGCAGTGCTATTATGACACGAAGCACGTATTCTGATCGTATAGTGGTCATAAAAGGGGGAAACCGGAGAAATGATATTTAGCAGCCATTGTTTGCTTCGAACTAAGAACTAAATTCTGAGAGCTGAAAAGAAAGTAGAGTAACCAAGTTAAGATCTATTTTCTAGTTGAGATCAAAAAGTTGAGGAGATATAAAGTACCACCTCTCTTGCGGCGCCGTCTAGGCATCGAGGGTGCGATGGCTATCGGTGGCGTTGAAGCAGATCTGCGATGGTAGGTGGGTGCATCGGGGGATAAGTCCCGTTGCGGTGGAAGAGAAGGTCGTGTGAGCGGCCCCGGCAAAGAGGACGACGGCACCGATGAAGCGAGAGGACGCGATGCAAGGCTCTTGGTCCGTCGCCGTGGATGAGAAACGTCCATCTCTAGCAGTGGACGACGTAGTCTTGGTAGGCGCTCCGGCATGGTGGAGGACGGCGGCGATGGATGTGGTGGAGGACGGCGGCGATGGATGGGGTGGTGGACGGAGGCTGGTGTGGGGATGGTGTTCTAGCGTGGACGGTGTATGAATGGGAAAATGGAGGGAGAGGTACGGGGAACCATGTTTTTGGGACGCGCCTGTCTGAAATATGGGGAAGTTACGAACTTAGCCCCTGTTTAAAATTTGGACGTCTCGTCAATTGGGGATACGACGATAATCTCGCATCTCGCTAATATTTGCCCAGAGCGATTTCGGACGAGGAGAGGGTGGTTGACGCCCATGGTTGGCGCCCACGGTGTATGGACGAGGCTAACAGGTAGGGTGGTTGTGTCACATCTGAGTGAAGTTACAAACCTGCCCCTATTGAAAATATTTGCCTACATCAATTTCGGCCGAGTCGAGTTTGTTTTGCCGCCCACCGTGTATGAATGGGGAAATGGAAGGAGAAACAGAGGTCTTTCAGACGAGCTTGAATCAAATGTGTGTTGCCGCCCATGTTTGGCGCCCACCGTGTCGGAATGGGCTCAGAGGCGGTCGTGTCACGTCTAATTGAAGTTACTATTCTACCCCTATTTAGAGCAGTGGAAATCGGGCCGATGGATTGTCCGTGTAATGGGTAGACAGTAATTTCCATCTCCCAAACACTTGGCTTCGGGCAGTCGATGTGGGAGTGGACATTTTGCCGCTTCTTTCGAATTTTGGGACAATAAGCATCCATGTTTACCCTGGCAACTAAATTCGAATCCATTTTGTATTCCTATACGAATCTTTATAAATCATTCTATGTGTTTTTATATATCTTCAGAAGGACGACAAAGATGTATTCCACTATCATATATGAATATGGTTTACAAATGCCGATACTCAAATTCAGAAGCTAGAATCCAGTTTAAGGCGAATTCGAATATTTGGAACACTTCATGTCCAACTCAAATGTCACACGCAACATAATGTGTACTCCCATTTAGATATGTACACAAGCGATGTATCAAGATTCAAATACCGAGTCAATCAACCAAGAATGTACAGAACTAACAGACATATAAATACTTATAGAGTATATGGATCTATAATATCAACTAACATACATAAGCCAGGCCGTTGTACTTTTCTTTGCTACAACAACATCCTTTTTTTTAGCCAAGCTACTACAACATCTTGGCCCTTTCCGATGCGTGCCACTTATGGTCCATCTATACTACTATTATTGCTGAATGCACATTCAGCCCGATTGGCATATTTCTAGGTCTGGCACAGCAATCAAAATGAAATGTCTCCGAGTCTTATCAATTAATACAGACTTGTGCTCAAATAAAATTACAAACCAAAAAACAAAAAACAATTATTACATGATCTCTAAAACAAATGGTTTGATTGATTACATGAACAAACAACACAAAGGTTATTCAATGATGGAAAGAACATTTCACCTATGATTTACCAAGTGGGAATTTAATTTCCTTTTTTCCTTCAGGATCTTAATAATGTGGTCAGTCTCAGCTTGCTTCATTTTGAAATCCACCAAATATTTAATGGTTGTCTTGAGTACTGCTACTGATTGTGCCGTTTGCTTCCTCAACATGTCAACTTCATATCTAAGTGCAGAAGCAGAATCTCTTTCTACCACTAGTTTAGCCTCTAGAGCATCAGCAGTTGGCAATTCATAATGCATGATTGGGCCGGTGCCACTGCTGTGGGATGATACAACGTCCATGGGGACCTCGCTCTTTGATCTTGGGCTAACCTGTTTTGCCATTAAAGTTTCGATTGGATTCAGAAAAGTTGAAGTTAGCAAAACATCTCAACTGGGAGTTATAACAGCAAACCAGTTAAACAAACAAGGAATTAAAGAGTTTCAATTCGATACTAAAAAGTAGTTATTAACATCATTGTAACCCGTTGTTGCAGCAAGAAAGCAGTTAAACAAACAAGTAGCTATTTAAGTTCAGGCAAACAGGTAATTCTTAACAGTAAGTATCAAACACATAGATAGGCGCAGTCTATAATAGGATTAATAGGCTATGGCATTATGTAATCAGTAGCAAACTAAATTAAGCCAAGCAACGTAATTGAACAATTTTGCAATAAGTGGCTAACTAAAATTCCGTGAAGCGGGTAACTGAACTTACGCTAGTTCTTTGTACAGGCACACTGCAACTTCTTTTTCGTTTACAAGGTTGTACGAAGGAGTCCATGGCATCAATTGCTTGGATACGCAGTCTCAATACTTATTTCTTCCCACACTGCATTGGTAAGTCGAATGGTTAATCTGGTAAGATGGTGCGTCCTTGATATGTTATATGACGACGTGTAGTCAGACTAGTTGTAGCCACACACATCACACTGGCTTCTACTGTATATTTCATGCGATTACTTTTGGCATATCCAGATCTAAGCAATCTACAATAGGATGAAAAGACTGGCATCCTTCAGATTATTGGCGAACTCAGTTCATAGAAACAAGCAATTCAACCATTCTATGGGTAAATCAAAAGCGCCACTGGAATATTTTTCACTACCCCTATCATACACGCAAAAGGGGCGACACCACCATAGGGGCTGGTATGGGCGGCCGCCTCGGGTGGCTTGAAAGTGTGCACCTAGTTTGAGTCGTCCAGGTTGGCCCAGGCTAGTTTTGTTCGTCCCAACGCACGAGCATGCAATGTAAAAAATGAATAAAAATGTTTCAATTTGGATAGACCAATAACATAAGTGCAAGGTAGGCCCTATAGCAGGCTCGCGGCCCAAACAAGCGCCTCCCATATCGATCGACAGCAGGAAAAATCCCAATTCATCCGCTCCAGCCTCCAATCTGGTTCGCTCCTAACCTAGCCGCCGCTAGACAGATCGACATAGCACTTCCTCGTGCCCTCGTTGGAGGGCGGTCACCGGGCTTCAAGCGAACGGAAGGACAAGAAGATGAAGATCCAACCCTGGGTGTAGCCTGCGTGGGAGGCAGCGGCGGCAGCACGGGCATGGCATCGAGCTTGCGCAAACGGACAGTCGCAGCTTGCAAGAGTAGCATGCGCAATGAGTAGGTACATCACATCCCTGATTATATCTAATTCAACTCTTCAATTTCTGGCCAATAGTTAAACCTGACGGTGTTGTAAAACTGCTTGTATGTAGGGAATCTATGAGAAAATGAAACCAATTTCTACTTATTTTATAACTCCCCCAATCAATACTGAACTGACTGAATCTAATCAAGTTTCCGGTGCAAACATCCAAGCTCATGTTGTTCTTGAGCCTGAAGTGTCTAATGAATAGACTGGTAATGAAGGATTTGATGCAAACATTTTACACGCTCCTGGTGATGAACATATAGTGTCTAATGAGGCATCTAATGCAAGCATTTTGCAAGCTCCCATTGAAGGATTTAGTGTCTAATGATGATCTGCTATGTTGAGAGAGACATAGAGATTTGCAGGCATTGATGACAAGCAAATTATAGTGCATTTTCATGGCTTGAGGAAACGTCGAGGCCATCTACCAGAAAGCCCCCGTATCATGACAACGTAGCATAAATACTTTTCTAATCTGTTGTTTGAAACTATTGGCATACTTGTGCAGGATAGATACATTGATATGCAGTTTGCGCACTGGTTATAGGTGCAATTACACTTTGATATTTTCAGCCAGAGAACGAATAATTCAAGCAGGTACAGACCATGTTTGTAGTCCTTGTACACCATGTTGCATTTTGTGTTTTTTGGTGCTTGCATCATTTAGTGTTTATAATCTGAACTACTTTGGATCATTAGCTGGTTTTCAAAGTGCATGTAGCTTCACATTTCTCAAGTTATGTTGATTTCCGGAGTGCAAGTGCCTTCGTATTTTTTAAGTTAAATGTTCGCCCCTGGTAACTTGAATTCGTGGATCCGCCACTACACACAAATCATACACGAATGCCAGTACAAATTAAATGAAATGCAGGGGCTTACGCTAGCTCGTTGTACAGTCTCACTGCAGCTCTGCTTGCGCTTGGGATGTTCCATGTACAAGTCCATGTTACCACTTGCTTGGATGTGCTGGCCTTGTGCTCCTTGCATCCCCCTTTGCATTTTTGACACGGCGAATGGCTGATCAAATAAGAGGAATCGACCTTGCTGTTGTACCGGAGGACAGATACTTACAAGGTTATACGGGTGTGCAGGATGTGTACCAGATCCCGTAGCACCGTCATGCTTCGCTAAAAAATGGATTTGCTTGTTTCAGATGATATCTCCAGAAGAAATAAGAGTTAAAGTCAGAGTTGGATAGGCGTGTAAGCTAAGAGAGCATTGAAAGGATATCCAAACATCGTCCGAACAGTGCACAAGGGAGTGATGTGTGGATACCTAGTTCGGGCTGGCGTTTGGGCATGCTCGCCTACCTAGAGTGCGGGTCACTTCAGAGCTGTTGAGGGTGATGCGCTGGCGTTGGCTGGCCGCGCACGGATGCAGATCTTGAGTGGCAGCGGAGCGCTACGATGCGGTGGACGAGACCGTTGGTGAAGCCCCAGCGGCCTCGGGGGGCGGAGGCACGACGATGTGCTCGGTGAAGTAGCCCCGGTGAGCTGGGAGACGGCGTCGGTGGAGCGCACTGATAACCCACAAGTATAGGGGATCGCAACAGTTTTCGAGGGTAGAGTATTCAACCCAAATTTATTGATTCGACACAGGGGGAGCCAGAGAATATTCTCAAGTATTAGCAGTTGAGTTGTCAATTCAACCACACCTGGATAACTTAGTATCTGCAGCAAAGTATTTAGTAGCAAAGTAATATGGAAGTAACGGTAACGGTAGCAAAAGTAATATTTTTGGGTTTTGTAGTGATTGTAACAGTAGCAACGGAAAAGTAAATAAGCGGAGAACAATATGTGAAAAAGCTCGTAGGCATTGGATCAGTGATGGAGAATTATGCCGGATGCGGTTCATCATGTAATAGTCATAACATAGGGTGACACAGAACTAGCTCCAAGTCATCAATGTAATGTAGGCATGTATTCCGAATATAGTCATACGTGCTTATGCAAAAGAACTTGCATGACATCTTTTGTCCTACCCTCCCGTGGCAGCGGGGTCCTAGCGGAAACTAAGGGATATTAAGGCCTCCTTTTAATAGAGTACCGGACCAAAGCATTAACACATAGTGAATACATGAACTCCTCAAACTACGGCCATCACCGGGAATGGTCCCGATTATTGTCACTTCGGGGTTGCCGGATCATAACACATAGTAGGTGACTATAGACTTGCAAGATAGGATCAAGAACTCACATATATTCATGAAAAACATAATAGGTTCAGATCTGAAATCATGGCACTCGGGCCCTAGTGACAAGCATTAAGCATAGCAAAGTCATAGCAACATCAATCTCAGAACATAGTGGATACTAGGGATCAAACCCTAACAAAACTAACTCGATTACATGATAAATCTCATCCAACCCATCACCGTCCAGCAAGCCTATGATGGAATTACTCACGCACGGCGGTGAGCATCATGAAATTGGTGATGGAGGATGGTTGATGATGACGACGGCGACGGATTCCCCTCTCCGGAGCCCCGAACGGACTCCAGATCAGCCCTCCCGAGAGGTTTTAGGGCTTGGCGGCGGCTCCGTATCGTAAAACGCGATGAATCCTTCTCTCTGATTTTTTCCCCCGAACACGTATATATGGAGTTGGAGTTGAGGTCGGCGGAGCAACAGGGGGCCCATGAGGCAGGGGGCGTGCCCAGGGGGGCAGGCGCGCCCCCCACCCTCGTGGACAGGTGGAGGCCCCCTGACGTTGATTCTTCTTCCAGTATTTTTAATATTATCCAAAAATAAGTTCCGTGGAGTTTCAGGTCATTCCGAGAACTTTTGTTTCTGCACATAGATAACACCATGGCAATTCTGTTGAAAACTGCGTCAGTCCGGGTTAGTTCCATTCAAATCATGCAAGTTAGAGTCCAAAACAAGGGCAAACGTGTTTGGAAAAGTAGATACGACGGAGACGTATCAACTCCCCCAAGCTTAAACCTTTGCTTGTCCTCAAGCAATTCAGTTGATAAACTGAAAGTGATAAAGAAAGACTTTTACATACTCCGTTTGCTCTTGTTGTTGTAAATATGTAAAGCCAGCATTCAAGTTTTCAGCAAAATATTATAACTAACCACATTCACAATAACATTTAGGTCTCATGTTTACTCATGTCAATGGCATAATCAACTAGCGAGCAATAATAATAAATCTCGGATGACAACACTTTCTCAAAACATCATGATATGATATAACAAGATGGTATCTCGCTAGCCCTTTCTGAGACCGCAAAATATAAATGCAGAGCACCTTTAAAGAACAAGGACTGACTAGACATTGTAATTCATGGTAAAAGAGATCCAGTCATAGTCATACCCAATATAAATTAATAGTAATTGATGCAAATGACAACAACGCTCTCCAGCTAGTGCTTTTTAATAAGAGGGTGATGACTCAACATGAAAGTAAATAGATAGGCCCTTCGCAGAGGGAAGCAGGGATTTGTAGAGGTGCCAGAGCTCGATTTTAAAGCAGAGATAAATAATATTTTGAGCGGCATACTTTCATTGTCAACATAACAACCAAGAGATGGCGATATCTTCGATGCTACACACATTATAGGCGGTTCCCAAATAGAATGGTAAAGTTTATACTCCCCCTCCACCACAAGCATCAATCCATGGCTTGCTCGAAACAACGAGTGCCTCCAACTAACAACAGTCCCAGGGGGAGTTTTGTTTGCAATTATTTTGATTTAGTTTGCATAAAGCATGGGACTGGGCATCCCGGTGACCAGCCATTTTCTCGTGAGTGAGGAGCGGAGTCCACTCCTCTTGAGAATAACCTGCCTAGCATGGAAGATACGGACAACCCTAGTTGATACATGAGCTATTCAAGCATACAAAACAGAATTTCATTTGAAGTTTTAGAGTTTGGCACATACAAATTTACTTGGAACGACAGGTAGATACCGCATATAGGAAGGTATTGGTGGACTCATATGGAATAACTTTGGGGTTTAAGGGATTGGATGCACAAGCAGTATTCCCGCTTAGTACAAGTGAAGGCTAGCAAAAGACTGGGAAGCGACCAACTAGAGAGCGACAACAGTCATGAACATGCATTAAAATTAATAAACATTAAGTGCAAGCGTGAGTAGGATATAATCCACCATGAACATAAATATCATGAAGGCTATGTTGATTTGTTTCAACTACATGTGTGAACATGTGCCAAGTCGAGTCACTTAAATCATTCAAAGGAGGATACCACTCCATCATACCACATCACATTTTAATAGCATGTTGGCATGCAAGGTAAACCATTATAACTCATAGCTAATCAAGCATGGCACGAGCAACTATGATCTCTAATTGTCATTGCAAACATGTTTATTCATAATAGGCTGAATCAGGAATGATGAACTAATCATATTTACAAAAACAAGAGAGGTCGAGTTCATACCAGCTTCTCTCATCTCAATCAGTCCATCATATATCGTCATAATTGCCTTTCACTTGCACGACGGAACGATGTGAAAATAATAAGAGTGCACGTGCATTGGACTAAGCTGGAATCTGCGAGCATTCAATAAACAGGAAAAGACAAGGCAATATGGGCTCTTGGTTAAATCAACAATAATGCATATAAGAGCCACTTCAACAATTTCATCATGGTCTTCTCCTATCGACCCCCAAAGAAAAGGAAAGAAATAAAACTATTTACACGAGAAAGCTCCCAACAAGCAAAAGAAGAACGGGAAATATTTTTGGGTTTTCTTTTTAATTATTATTACTACAGCAAGAAAGTAAACTAGCTAAAAGCTATTACTAATTTTTTTGGTTTTTCTTAAGGTTTATCAAGCACACAAGAAGAAAGCAAGAAAAATAAAATAAACTAGCATGGATAGTACAATGAAAGAGTATGAGCACCGACATCTAGCAATGAGTGTGTGAACATAAATGTAATTCGGTGGGAAATACGTATTCCCCCAAGCTTAGGCTTTTGGCCTAAGTTGGTTTATTGCCACGGATGGCCTGGCGGATATCCATAGTTGTAGTTGGGGTCGTACTGAGATGAAGAAGACTCTGATTGCCATTGGTTGGTTATCATCTCCAGATCCCACTGGTAATTAGACTGTCGTGGAGGTTCAAATTGTGGTTCCGGCTCCGGCTCTGTGGCTGATGTAGGGTTCCGGTAGGCATGAATGGCCGCCAACGGAACGAGATACGGACCTGCAGATAAATCAAACAAGGAAGGATCAGGCAAGGTAATAGTCTCAGGGTGATGTTTATCAAAGAACAATTTGTATTTAAGCACCCCTTCCCTATTCTTAACAATAAAGTCATGCGCTACCATACTCTTATAATCTAAATAAACAGTGGGCAACAATTTTTCTTCTTTTTCATAGTGCCTAATAGGTATGTTATAGTGTGCAGCAAGGCGTGAAGCGTAAATACCTCCAAAGATGGGGCCCTTTGTATGATTCAGACTTAACCGTTTGGCAATAATACCGCCCATACTAACAGTATTATCACAGAATAAACCATGGAACAAAATCATAATATCAGGAACACTAAGGTTTCCACAGTTTCCGCGACCAATTAAGCAACGACTAGCAAATATGGCAAAGTAGCGTAAAACAGGAAAATGTATGCTAGTGATTCTTGCATCGGAAACCTTCCTAGTTTCCCCTACACTAATAGTATCAATAAACCCGTCCACATCTTTACGATGTGGTTCCTCTAAGCTACCCTCGAAAGATATTTTGCAAACCCTGCAAAATTCATATAGTGACATCTTCTTAACCACATCATATAAATGAAACTCTACTGAAGGAGGTGATTCCTTAGGATAATAGTAGAAGTTTTGCACAAAAGTATTGGTGAGTAAGAGATATTGTTCGCGTTGGTCGCGGAGGAAGTCGGTGAGGCCTGCATTCTCAGCCAATTCATAAAAATCATCATAAATCCCGGCTGCTCTCAAGAAATCATCGGAAGGCCATTCACATGGCCGAACCTCCGCAGTGCGAGGCAGATTATATTTGGGCCTCTCTGCTTCTTCACTTTGCTTTTCCTTCGAGCTTCGGCTCGATGAGCCCCTCAAAAATCTCTTCATTATTTTCTGAAAAATTCTGAAATTTTTAGTAACTTCAAATAAAAGTGAACCGAGCTCAACCAAATTGATAGCAACTACTCCTACAAGTGCCTAGAGACTATATCATGCATTAGAACTACTTGGAACCATATAAATTTGATATGCAAGCTCAAGAGCATGGTCACCTAGGCAGCAAAAATTTGTAATGAATAAAGCACTAGAACAAAAACTAATTGGAACAATGGAGGAGTCACATACCAAGGAACAATCCCCTAAAGCAGTTTTGTGAGAGGTGCTTTGAGCAAGGAGATCGAAAATCGCAGCAAAATGAGCTAGAACTCGTGCTTGAGCTGGATAGTGATTTTTTTGGGAGGAAGAAGAAGTGTGTGGTGGCTGGCATAAGTGGAGGGGAGCCACCGTGGGCCCACGAGGCAGGGGGCGCGCCCTGGACCCTCGTGGCCAGGTGCTTGCTCCCCTGCTGTGTTCTCAGTGCCAGATATTCTCAAATATTCCAGAAAAAACATATTAAATTGGCATGGCATTTGGAGAACTTTTATTTTTGGGGTATTTTTATATTGCACGGATAATTCAGAAAACAGACAAAAAAGTACTATTTTTACTTTATTTCAACTAAATAACAGAAGTTAAAAGGAGGGTACAGAAGGTTGTGCCTTCTAGTTTCATCCATCTCATGCTCATCAAAAGGAATCCACTAACAAGGTTGATCAAGTCTTGTTAACAAACTCATTCCAAATAACATGGAACCGGAGAAATTTCGAATAACACTATGTTACCTCAACGGGGATATGCACATCCCCAATAAAAAGAATATCATATTTCTTCTTGACAGTAGGAAGAGGAAATTCAAAACCTCCAAATATAATCAATGGAATTTTTCCAATAGAATTGATACTGTGGACTTGAGGTTGTTTCCTCGGAAAGTGTACCGTATGCTCATTACCATTAACATGAAAAGTGACATTGCCTTTGTTGCAATCAATAACAGCCCCTGCAGTATTCAAAAAGGGTCTTCCAAGAATAATAGACATACTATCTCGTCCTCGGGAATAACAAGAATAACAAAGTCCGTTAAAATAGTAAAGTTTGCAACCACAACAGGAACATCCTCACAAATACCGACAGGTATAGCAGTTGATTTATCAGCCATTTGCAAAGATATTTCAGTAGGTGTCAACTTATTCAAGTCAAGTCTACGATATAAAGAGAGAGGCATAACACTAACACCGGCTCCAAGATCACACAAAACAGTTTTAACATAGTTTCTTTTAATGGAGCATGGTATAGTGGGTACTCCTGGATCTCCTAGTTTCTTTGGTATTCCACCCTTAAAAGTATAATTAGCAAGCATGGTGGAAATTTCAGCTTCTGGTATCTTTCTCTTATTAGTAACAATTTCTTTCATATACTTAGCATAAGGATTCATTTTGAGCATATCAGTCAAACGCATACGCAAAAAGATAGGTCTAATCATTTCAGCAAAGCGCTCAAAATCCTCATCATCCTTTTTCTTGGATGGTTTGGGAGGAAAAGGCATGGATTTCTGAACCCATGGTTCTCTTTCTTTACCATGTTTCCTAGCAACAAAGTCTCTTATCATAACGTTGATTCTTTGATTGTGGGTTATCAAGATCAACAGCAGGTTCAATTTCTGCATCATTATTATTGCTAGGTTGAGCATCATCATGAGCATCATCATTAACATTATCACTAGGTTCATGTTCATTACCAGATTGTGTTTCAGCATCAGAAATAGAAATATCATTTGGATTCTTAGGTGTTTCAGCAATAGGTTCACTAGAAGTATGCAAAGTCCTATCATTTTTCTTTTTCTTCTTTTTAGAAGGACTAGGTGTATCTATATTGTTTCTCTAAAAATCCTGCTCGATTCTCTTAGGGTGGCCTTCAGGATACAAAGGTTCCTGAGTCATTTTACCAATTCTAGTAGCCATTCTAACAGCATAGTTATTATTCTTACTATTTAATTCATTGAGCAAATCATTTTGAGCTTGAAGTACTTGTTCTACTTGAGTGGTAACCATAGAAGCATGTTTACTAATGAGTTTAAGTTCACCTTTAACTCTAGACATATAATCACCCAAGTGTTCAAGTGTGTCGGAATTATATTTCAACTGTCTACCAATATAAGTATTGAAGTTTTCTTGTTTAACAATAAAGTTGCCAAACTCATCTAAGCATTGTCTAGCAGACTTATATAGGGGGATATCACCTTCATCAAATCTATAAAGAGAATTTACCTTTACTACCTGTGTCGGGTTATCAAGACCATGAGTTTCTTCAATAGGTGATGGATTAAGATCATATGTTTCTTCAACATGCGGTAAATTTAGACCATGTATTTCTTCAATAGGAGGTAAATTCTTAACATCTTCAGCTTTAATACCTTTTTCTTTCATAGATTTCTTTGCCTCTTGCATATCTTCAGGACTGAGAAATAGAACACCCCTTTTCTTCGGAGTTGGTTTAGGAATAGGCTCAGGAATTGGCTCAGGAAGTGTCCAATTATTTTCTTTGTCAACATATTATTCAATAGAATTTCAGCTTCATCTGGTGTTCTTTCCCTGAAAACAGAACCAGCACAACTATCCAGGTAATCTCTGGAAGCATCGGTTAGCCCATTATAAAAGATATCAAGTATTTCATTTTTCTTAAGAGGATGATCAGGCAAAGCATTAAGTAATTGGAGAAGCCTCCCCAAGCTTGTGGGAGACTCTCTTCTTCAATTTGCACAAAATTATATATATCCCTTAAAGCAGCTTGTTTCTTATGAGCAGGGAAATATTTAGCAGAGAAGTAATAAATCATATCCTGGGGACTACGCACACAACCAGGATCAAGAGAATTAAACCATATCTTAGCATCACCTTTAATGAGAACAGAAATATTTTAAGGATATAAAAGTTGCGAGTTCTCTCATCATTAGTGAACACGGTGGCTATATCATTTAATTTAGTAAGATGTGCCACAACAGTTTCAGATTCATAGCCATAAAAAGGATCAGATTCAACCAAAGTAATTATATATCAGGATCAACAGAGAATTCATAATCCTTATCAGTAACACAGATAGGTGAAGTAGCAAAAGCAGGGTCAGGTTTCAATCTAGCATTAAGAGATTGCTGCTTCCATTTAGCTAATAACTTCTTAAGATCGTACCTATCATTGCAAGCTAAAATAGCTCTAGCAGCTTCTTCATCCATAACATAACCCCAGGAACAATAGGTAATTCATATTTATTAGGGGGAGAGTCTTCATCATCACTCTCATCAATATCATTAGTTTCAATAATTTCATTCTCTCTAGCCCTAGCAAGTTGTTCATCAAGAAATTCACCAAGTGGCACAGTAGTATCAAGCATAGAAGCAGTTTCATCATAAGTATCATGCATAGCAGAAGTGGCATCATCAATCACATGCGACATATTAGAATTAATAGCAGAAGCAGGTTTAGGTGTCGCAAGCTTACTCAAAACAGAAGGTGAATCAAGTGCAGAGCTAGATGGCAGTTCCTTACCTCCCCTTGTAGTTGAGGGATAAATTTTTGTTTTCTCGTCTTTCAAGTTCTTTATAGTGACCAGCAGATATAAATCCCAAGTGACTCAAAGAATAGAGCTATGCTCCCCGGCAACGGCGCCAGAAAATAGTCTTGATAACCCACAAGTATAGGGGATCGCAATAGTTTTCGAGGGTAGAGTATTCAACCCAAATTTATTGATTCGACACAAGGGGAGCCAAATAATATTCTCAAGTATTAGCAGTTGAGTTGTCAATTCAACCACACCTGGATAACTTAGTATTTGCAGCAAAGTATTTAGTAGCAAAGTAATATGGAAGTAACGGTAACGGTAGCAAAAGTAATATTTTTGGGTTTTGTAGTGATTGTAACAGTAGCAACGGAAAAGTAAATAAGCGGAGAACAATATGTGAAAAGCTCGTAGGCATTGGATCGGTGATGGAGAATTATGCCGGATGCGGTTCATCATGTAACAGTCATAACATAGGGTGACACAGAACTAGCTCCACTTCATCAATGTAATGTAGGCATGTATTCCGAATATAGTCATACGTGCTTATGGAAAAGAACTTGCATGACATCTTTTGTCCTACCCTCCCGTGGCAGCGGGGTCCTAGCGGAAACTAAGGGATATTAAGGCCTACTTTTAACAGAGTACCGGACCAAAGCATTAACACATAGTGAATACATGAACTCCTCAAACTACGGTCATCATCGGGAGTGGTCCCGATTATTGTCACTTCGGGGTTGCCGGATCATAACACATAGTAGGTGACTATAGACTTGCAAGATAGGATCAAGAACTCACATATATTCATGAAAACATAATAGGTTCAGATCTGAAATCATGGCACTCGGGCCCTAGTGACATGCATTAAGCATAGCAAAGTCATAGCAACATCAATCTCAGAACATAGTGGATACTAGGGATCAAACCCTAACAAAACTAACTCGATTACATGATAAATCTCATCCAACCCATCACCGTCCAGCAAGCCTACGATGGAATTACTCACGCACGGCGGTGAGCATCATGAAATTGGTGATGGAGGATGGTTGATGATGATGACGGCGACGGATTCCCCTCCCCGGAGCCCCAAACGGACTCTAGATCAGCCCTCCCGAGAGGTTTTAGGGCTTGGCGGCGGCTCCGTATCGTAAAACACGATGAATCCTTCTCTCTGATTTTTTTCTCCCCAAACACGAATATATGGAGTTGGAGTTGAGGTTGGTGGGGCAACAGGGGGCCCACGAGGCAGGGGGCGCGCCCCCACCCTCGTGGACAGGTGGAGGCCTCCCTTGACGTGGATTCTTCTTCCAGTATTTTTAATATTTTCCAAAAATAAGTTCCGTGGAGTTTCAGGTCATTTCGAGAACTTTTGTTTCTGCACATAAATAACACCATGGCAATTCTGCTGAAAACTGCGTCAGTCCGGGTTAGTTCCATTCAAATCATGCAAGTTAGAGTCCAAAACAAGGGCAAAAGTGTTTGGAAAAGTAGATACGATGGAGACGTATCACGCACCTGATGCGGTGGAAGTCGGTGTGTGTGAGGCACGTCGGTTGCGGCGGCCGATGTTGTCGGTGGACCACCCGGTGGGGTGAACGAGGGAGTAGATGAGGTAGCTCCGGTGCGGTGGTGAAGGGCGACCGTCGTCTTCATCGTCGTCATCCGGCACAGAGGTGGGGAAAGAGACGAGACGAGGGGCGATTCGAACTTTGCTTGGGTTGGCGGCGAATTAGGGATTTGAGCAATCTGGGCGCGGAAGGGGATGGTGGAGAAGGGAGATTTTGTAGGGCTGGAATTGGGGCCGCTAGATATTTCAATCCGAAACATGGAAGCGCGAACTTATTTTGTCGTCGTCCTTTTTTGGGGGGGGGAGGGGGGTGGGTGGCTGGGTGCTAAGCGTCCGTCCGACACACGCAACCACCACGACACGACCCTGGTCTGCCTGGTGCGCCTACATTTGAGAATGCAAACGAATCTTCTTTCATTTGCAAACGAATCTGTATGTATTACCATGCCCGTGTTTTCCTTGCAATAATTAGTCATTCGAAACAAGATACTATAAATTAATTAACTAGGAGTTATTTGAAAAAAAATGAAACGGTATCCACGCTAACGTGGATTAGAGTGTGTGTCACATAATTAGTTATTTGAATTAGAGTGTGTGTCACATAGCGATCTCCAATTCTAACGTGGATTTCGCATTTCACTGTATCCACGCTAATTTTTTTAATACAAATTCATATGTATATGATGAACACCATGGTAGTGGAAAACTTTTGGATGGATTCAAACATATGACCTACAAAATAGCACAACAAATCGAGTCAATGTCAACTTTGCGAAACCTAGTATGGCACGAATTCGAATTAATTACCCATATGCATGGTCCTCAGTTCAAATCTTACAATGTACACCGAATTGAAACATCAATATTAAGTCTCGTACTATCTACATTCAAATTTTGTTTTTACCCCCCCCCCCCCCCCCCCGCACACACGCTACATACTTCCTGTATCGGTCAATCTTCCTCTCCTAACCACCTTAGGAAGCTATCGGTTTCCACCACAAATCCATTCTTTCTGTGCATGTTTTGATCTCTAACTCTCTCAACTACACAACCCCCTTTTTCCACTCTGTTACGAAATGTATTTACCTCACACACCTGCCATTGCACCCCATGCCGAGGTCTCTCTCTCTCCCTCTCCCTCTCACCCTCTCGCGCTAAATACATGCATTGCCTATCTAGCCCCCCAACCTCTCGTGCGCACGCACGCACGTTGTCTATCTAGGTCACTCCCTCGAGACCGTCTCACTCTTTCTTTCGCACGGCAGGCCACACTCGCTCAATCTCGCTCTCTTTATCTGAGTCTCGTTTAACCTCGTTTTCTTTCACACACAAATGATATATCTCCCTGTTCGGGCCTCGATTGACACACTCTATACTCTCTCATGCAGATTGTCTGTCTAGGTCAGTCCATCGAAGCCGCCCCCACTCTTTCGACCTCATGGCGGGCCACGCTCGCTCTCTTTCTCTCTCCCGCTCTCTCTCCCCCCTCTCTCTCTCTCTGTATGTCTCGATTGACCTCGTTCTTTCTCGGACAAAAATGATATATCACCATGTTTGAGCCCAATTCGACTTATTCACATTGTATACTCTCTCACGCACATTGTCTATCTAGGTCACTCTTTCCAACCTGTCTCACTCTTTCGATCGCACGACGACCCTATGTGATCGATTGACCTTGCTTCCTCCCATGCACAAAATATATCTACACGTCTGTGACTGGATCATCTCTCAAGCTCTATCTTACAGCCCTCACCCTTGCCAAAAGCTCAATCGTACAATATCTCTCCAGAGCATATATATTTGTTCAATGAATGTCGAACCACACTCACTTTGTCTCTCTATCTATATGTCTCTCGATTGACCTCGCTTTCTCACGCCGTATCTTCCACACATTGAAGCTACCTCTCCATCCCTCGCAAAGCCGGAGCTATTTACATTGCGAGGGGCACTCCAACCTTGGATTAATTTGTCTAGGCATTTATTCCGGTCGGTTTAGATTATATTTTCGTAGCATTCGGCCCACAACTACTCGAAACACCGTTGCAACCCCCACAACTCCCCTAGTTGATTTCCCTCTGGCTCGGTCATCGCTCTCTCGCATGTCCTTTCTCGCCTTCAACATCGCACCATGGTATTATTGCAAAAAACTCTGGTGTTCTCTTTAATTATTATAAATAAGGTACAAAACTACACACCGATAGTCCACTTGGAATGGAACAAATTTCGACCCACAAATTAAAGTGCTACAAACTACACACCGAGGGGCCCAGATGTCATGAAACAAATTTGGACCCATATACAAATTAAAAAATAAAGGACGAGGATCGAACATGCGACCAGGGCCTTCAAGCCGACGTTAATAGGCAACCTACGTAGAACAACAATGTTTGTTGTACCTCCCTTTGTTCACATAATGTTTTTATATTACCACAGCCTATTTAATTGATAACATGTAATATTATTTTTAGTACTATTCGCCTTCACTTACTGGTGGGTTCCATGTGTGCTCTCTCTCTCCCCTTCTGCGTTTAGACACACGGGCAAACACGAAGAACTCGCGGGCGATGTTGCCGTTGACCATATCTTGACGGGTTCACAAGTTACGGCACCAGTTTCACGTGCTAGCAGCACTAGTCCGTGTGTACGTGCAATGCACGTTAATTTGGAAGTATATTAAGTGCATGCGGATATTAAGTAGGATATTATTTGCGTGTTATTATGTGATTAGCACTATTTTTGGCATGAAATTAACTGCACACTAAACGTGTTGAGCGCTCGACATTGAAGCAGTCTAGGTCATTGGATGACAAGGAATACATGTGGCTTGATGACGTTTTATATTTAATTTGATACGGCTCTAGCAGAACATTCAATCGATCAAACCATAGATTTCGTTCAGTCTGACTCCGACTTTAAATTATACGACAATCGATCTAAAATAAACGGAAATGATAAACGTTCAGATTTTAAGCATGGCAATCCGAACGTTTTTCATGGAAAATTTAGATTACACGGCGGCGGCGGGGGCGTCTTGCGGTGGGAAGCGGCTCCTCTGCCGTGCTCTGTGTGTCGTCGGGCCACTGACCGACGGCGACGGCGGCGCCTTGCGCTGTTGTTGGCGTACTCCTGGACGTTGGCCTAGCTTCAAGGAAGGCCAAAATGTTCTGGACTTCGGAGCGAGTCAACTGGTGGGAGGAGGCGACTGGCGTTGGTGCAAGGAAGCGGTTGACAGCGGCCATCCATGCCGTTGAGGGGGCATTGGCACCCGTGCGAGGACAAGTGCTGTCAATGGCGCGACGGAGACATTCGTGTGCACGGGCACCGGCACGGGCGCGCACGTGCAGGCGCATGCGCTGGCAGGTGCACAGGCACCGACATGAGCGTGCGCGTCAGTGCACGCGCAGGCGCATGCGCTGGCAGGTGCACGGGCGCGTGAAAGTCGGCGGGGACCTCGTGGAACCCTGTGGCATCAAGCTCGGCGACAATGTGTGGCTCCCAGCCCATCAATGCCACGGGGATGGGCGCTGGCGTAGTCGGGGCGACGGGAGCCGAAACGCGAGCGGGGACAGGTGCGGCGTCTTCCCGCAAGGCCAGCTCAAGCTCGTCCCAAAGCGCCTTATGTTCTTGAGACTCCGGCTGGGTGTCTTCCTCAGGAAACTGGAACAGACTAAGGGCAGACCATCGTGATGCGGCATGGCGTATGTTTAGGTCAGGCTGGTTGGAGGTAGACGACAGGAGAATCGGAGAGGAAGAGAGAAGATTGTAGCGATACCGGGTGGTGCGGGGTTGATTTTAAACTGCGGCGCCGGCGACATTAAAAGTGGGAGCAGTTGGGACGAAGGTGGGCGGCGGAGCCTGGTCAAAGGGCTCGCCTCCCGGTGAGCCTGCACAGCGGTCTGCTCGCACGCCTCCCTGTCAGCCGGCACAACGGTCTGCTTGCACGCCTCCCGTCGACTCACACACTTGCTCGGACGACACCTGCCGATGAGAAGTGGGACTCGTGGCGGCACGTAAACGCCCACGGTTTCAATAGTGAAAGCGTTCGCCTTAACGTGACATGTCTTTGTTCCAAAATACCTTGGCTCTTCATTTGTGCAACTTGTCATAACCAGCGTGTCTCAAATTGAAGAAAAAAATTACGAAGTAATATTTGTGCCATATCACGTGACCATGCTCAGTTTCAAGAATTTATGGTCACTTTTGGATTTTCTGAAATTTAAGATCCAGGATTCGAAACAATATCATAACATGCATCATGCAATAAATTTTCAAGCCATACATCTGTCCTGTTGTATTTCTTAAGAAAGGATTTGGTCAAACATTTTGCTTAGTTAGACTTCAGACAAGTTATATATGCAGAGCAAAAGGATAATCCCTCCGTACCAGTGCATTGCCAGATATATTAACTCAGGTACTAGGCACGAACAAACGGGCTCAATTCTGTGCTCATCCTGGTGTAGTAGTAGTAGTACTAGGCAATGCAGTTGACGGGTGACCTTGGCAAGCGGCGACCGAGGGAATTGTACCGTGCTCGGGACGGTAGGTAACGTTTTCTAGTTACTAAAGCATCCCTCCGTTGTTCATCGGTAGTCATTATGGACCAGGGACATGAGGGGAATTTCCTAGGGCTGGAATTCTGGCCGCCAGATATTTCGACTCGAAACGCGGAGGCTCGACTGGTTGGGGTTGCCTAATGTGCGTACCACGCACGCCACCAGAAGGACACGAGCCCGGTTTTTTTATTTTTTATTTTCTTAGGATCAACATGAGCCAAGGTCTGGCTGGTACGCCGTTGTGTCCTACCATTCGAGAATACGAAAGGAACCTTTTAAATTGCCAAACGAATCTATGTGTATTACAATGCCCGTATTTTCCTTGCAAATACTAATCTCAACGTGGTAATTGATTTATGACGAGTTGTTGAATTAGAGTGAGTTTGTGATATAGTGATCTCAACGTGGATTTCACATTTCATGGTATCCCTGGTAAGTTTTTCAATGCAAATTCAAATTTAAAAGATGAACAATATGGAGGTGAGAAAACTTTGTATGTATCAAGCATATGGCCACACACACACACACACACACACACACACACCCCCACACACGAACACAACAACAATCCAATAAGTATAGTGCATCTATTTTTCTAAACCATGCATGTATGACACAAATTCAAAAATACTCCTGCTGTTCCTAAATATTAGTCTTTTAGAGATTTCAACAAGCGACTACCTACAGAGCAAAACGAGTGAATCTACACACTAAAATATGTCTATATACATCTGTATGTGCCAGTCCACTTGAAATCTCTAAAAAGACCAATATTCAGGAACGAAGGGAGTAAAATGTAAGACATGCATGGTCCTCAATTCAATATTTAAAACGAACATGAAACTGAAACATGAATATTAAGTCTAGTACTACAGTACATGCAAATGTTATGTTTAATTAGGCGGAGCTATGATTGTCGTGGGTCACCCCCTCGACCTTAGATAAAATTGTGAAGCTCTGTTTAGGGTTGTTTAGATTATATTTGTCCCCATCCTCCCAACCACCGATTGGTTGTGCACCCCCCACCCCTCCTCCCCGGGAGAATATCATGTGCCCCCATACCTTAGATATGCCGATACGAGTTGCTTGGAGCTTGTAGATCTGAGATATAGCAGCTCACATGATGTCTTAATATTTTTACAGGAAACCTTGATGAGTTTGAGAATTGCACACAATTTGTACAAAAACTACTCATATGCCCTTGGATCCCATATCCAACGACCTCGAAGCTCGTATCACCGTAGCATCTAAGATGAAGGAGGACATCATATTCTCCTGTATGTAAAAATATCATGTGCTACCACACCTTAGATGCTTTGGTGATACAAGCTCTTCGGAGCCGTTGGATTTGTGACCCAACACCTCCTCGGTGGTTCGAATGGTTTTTTTGCAGAAAAGCCCCCAAAGAGTTCGTCCACTGCTTACAAGCACAAGGAATGCTCAGATGCCATTGGATCTCAGATCAAACGACCTCGAAGCTCGTATCACCGTAGCATCCAAGCTGCGAGAGCACCTTATGTTTTCTCGCACGGGAGAATATGAGGTGCTCCCGCACCGTAGATTCTATGGTGATACGACACGGAGATCTAACAGCCCATAGTAGGAGGTTTGAATGTTTTTGCAATATACGGCCGAGAGAGTTTGGGAATTGCACAGAAAGTACAATTACTACGCATGTGCCATCTGATCACTGATCATACAACCTAGATGCTCATATCACCGTAGCGGGTAATTAAGCTACGGGGAGCACCTAATATGAGCAACGGGCAGCCGTTGGATCCAAGATGCAGCGGCACACACGAGGCCTGAATGTTTTATTTGCAAAAAAACTTTGGAGAGTTTGGAAATTGCGCATAATTACAAAGACTACTCCCAAGCCATTGGATCTCACTTCCAACAGTGTAAAAACTCGTATCACCATAGCATCTATGCTGTAGGGCGGATGTGATATTCTATGCCGCTGTCATTTTTGTTCGTGAACTTGCAAAATACGTGTAACTTGTGCCGTTACTTGTCTAACCGCGCAAAGTGTTTGTTCAAAAAACCATCCGACACTGAAATATCGAAACAACACACGAGGGTCCCACTTGTCATTAATCAAATTTGGACCTAAAACTAACAAATCTGAAAGACGAGATTCGAACTGGCAACCTGGACTACAAAGCGTAAGTCGATAGCCTGAAACAACAACGGTTGTTGGCTTTGTCCCATAACTTGATTTTATACAGTATTACGTTGAGTAGAGTAGAGGGAGTGCCTCGTTAACACATGCATGACCGTTGACTCACTTACTGGTGGGTCCCAGGTCTGCGATCTCTCTCTTCTCTCCATCGTCTAACCTTTGTACGGACACACACGAAGAGCGGCGCTAGCTTGCCGTGGTGTTATTACAACTAAAAAAAAGCTTGGAAAATAGAAGAATCGCCTAGAATAAGAGACGTTGTGGCTGGTCGAGACGGAGCTAACCACACCTATCCTCCGTGCCATGTTAGCATGATGAAGCTGTGTGGCTAGTGGGATGTTTTCGACTGACTGGCTGGGTCCCGAGGTTGAACCATAGGTACTACGTCTGATACAGTAAATTTTTACACGCACATTTTTCCTCCGTGCCAAGACATGGCACACCCTACCATGCGGTTTCGGGGTCCTCCTGGGTGGTGCACACATATATTCTTCCTGACGTGGGAAGCCCTATCGCGCGTTTTCGCCGAAGCAAGTAAATGAGTCATCAAATCACGAAAGACCACTTTTCCCGTCGAGTACATCAGTGAAGCACGGTGGCTAGCTAGTTGGGCTAGTTCGACCGATTAGCTAGGCCGCCGCCACATTTTTTTTTCACCCCTTTTTTTATCTACTTGCCGGTAGGTAAATTTAAATATCCACCGCGGCGTTGCTCTGGTGTTTGAGTGCGGCAGGATTTTTAGTTTTTTGATTGACGGGAGCAAGCGCGGCAGGTTTTTTAATTTTTTGATTGATGGGAGCAGGCGCGACAACAATTAGTCATGATGACTCCGCCTGTAAAACCCACTGCTCCCTGGTGTGAGAAGTTGTCGACTGGTGTTTTACCATGGTGAAAACCAAAAGATTCCCCGCTCCTCGGCTGGCTCCCTCCGCCTTCCCGTAGATTGCATTGCCTTTCAACCGTTACGCCCCCTGCATCACCAACGTCGTGCGCCTCGAGAAGCAGAGGGACTTCGGTGGTGTTTAGGCGCCCTCTGCATGGGCATGTCCATGTCTCGGCGCAACATGACCGTTGGATCAAACTCAGACGATGCAGATCAGTCACTGTAGCACAAAGCGTGTGGGTGTGTTTGGTTGCATTCTCATCTCAATATACTCCTCTGTCTAGGTGTGTAAGTCACCTTACGAAAACCAAATAATCTCAAAACACTTAGGCACGGTACATTAACTCCCTCCCCGTTTCTTGTTTGTGACATATGAACCAATAAGAGACGTGGGCCGTGCATGCTTTCAATGACTTGAGACTAATAAACATGACATGCAGTGGTTAGTTCATTGCATGCAATGCTATTAATTAGCAAAAAGACATTAAGTTTTCTCGTTTTCCTCTCCGCCTTGGTCGCAGTTGTTTCCTCTTCATGTATTTGTGTTAACCTACTAGTGTGGACTCATGCACCCTTCATGCACTCTGCCAAACACCCAAATGTGGGTCGAGACGGGAACTTTTGCTCCCATACCATGCACCCTTCATACACCCTGCCTAACACTATTCGTGCTTCATATGGTTCATGTTTCGTGGAGTACTGTAGCACCGTACTCTCCGTGCACTGTAGACCTAGTTCTGTTAACATTGATCTCACCGTTCATTCTCGACCAGACAGTCGAGAAAGTGGTACTATGTTACTACATTACTGTTCATATAGTTGACATGCGCACAACATCATTTGTTGTCGTCATATCTTACTACACTAGCAACAAGATTATGTAGTGCTGACGTATGAACCACTGCACATGCCTAGTAGTAGGAGCACTGTGTATGTTCAAGTGGATGCCGTGTTTTGCACTCCTCCATCGTAAGAGTGGAAACGCTTGCTGTAATCATTTTTTTTCTTCAGAAAAACAGTAGACACGCTCTACCGTGCGGATCCTCCTCTAGCCATGCACTAAATTACTCACTTTCACCGACGTGTGGGACAGCCAGCATCGGGGTCCACCAGCCATGCACTAAATTACTCCATAGTAGAGTGACGGTAGACTACCCTGATCGAGGCGCCGCAGTAATGCCCAATGAGCCGTCAAATCACAAAACCCCCTCCTTTCTAGCGGTAAGTTGGACGGATGAAGCAACCATCACTTCACTCTCTCCCAGCTTCCTCTCTACCCAACCCTCGCTTCTCCCTCATCTTGTTCCTCATTTCTTCAAGAAAAACCCCGACCTGTTTCTGCCATTGTTCTTCTCTCCCAAAGAAGGAAAGGTGAGCGCATCAATGGTGTTGATTCTGGCCAAGGCCCGGTCTTGCAACCCCGAGACTGATCCTATAACTCCCTCTCTTTTCTTCTTTTGGGTTTGTGATTATGGTTTCTTTTCTTTTATTTCTATTTGACAGTTTCTTGATGGACGCTGGAGCACCGGCCGAAGTGATGTCTACGGCTCTGGCCAAAACCGTCGAGGCTCATGGTACGAAGAAGCACAAGCACCCCACCGAGACTACTGCAGACAAGCTCAAAGCCATCGCCCTGTCCAAGCCCCCCTCTCCGGGATCCCTCATTAAGCAAGTCCAGGTAATATCTCTTCTTGACGATCTTTTTCTCGATCTTGATCGTGTTTTTTCATCTAACACGCAGTACTAGTACTAGTAGTACAACTTTCTGGGTGATCTTGCATGTGATTTTTGTGTGCCAAATGACGGTTCTAAATTCCTCTTTTGACCAAAACATGCAACAGGTTGACACTGATTTCTTATAGATTACTTTCAACTACTCCCTCTGTCCCAAATTTCTTGTCTTAAATTTGTCTAGATACGGATGTATCTAATACTAAAATGTGACTTGATACATCCGTATCTAGACAAATCTAAGACAAGAATTTTTGGATGGAGGGAGTACTTTATGAACATCAATGCTACCTTTGAAGAGGGTATATTTGCCTCAGTAACTTGTGTTATGGATATTGCAAGTAATCCTCTGCTCTCATGCCTTTGAAGACATGTTCTAGTGTCTTTGTTCACTCATTTCTGTGCGTATATGTAGTCATATATGGAGTATAATATCGAAAATCATCTTATATTTCTGAACGGAGGTAGTAATAAAATATGGTTTCTGTTTGAATTAGAACCAGGTCCGCGGTGGAGATGAAGTTCTCAAAGTCATGCCGTGTGAACTGGAAGACCTGAGGATGAGTTCTACTGCTAAACTATCCAGCTGCTGTGTCCTTGTCGCCACGTGTCCTGAACTAGTGTTTTCCTGTAGCATTGTTGTCAGGCGTGTTCTCGAGGCTGTACTTGACCACAACAATTTCCTGGCTGTGCCTTCAATTACGAAGGGTGTGGTTCTTGTAAAGCTTCCCAACAAATCTGATGCGGCCTGTCTTCATGATCATGTTTATGAGTGGAAAGACCACTCTGTTAGGTTCTCCAAGGTTGACGAGATGGTGATGGTGCATGTAGACATCTCTCACGAAGTCCATGGCCTAGTCAGTTATGCGGGGTTCATCCCGTAGGTCGGTGGCAAGAAATAGTCTATAGAGTTTAATTAGTGCAACTTTGCTTGTCTGTAGTAAGTACTATTGTTCAGTAGTTGATTTGTGTTTGTGAACCCTGTATTGTCTATTAGTACAGCCGCTTTTGGTGTGTGGTCAGTCCTGAGAACGGTCTATGTTAATGTCTGTCCACTCAATTCAGTCTGTATATTTTGAAGTATCCAGATCATCTTTTTTGTGAGGACGGTTTATCAATTATGGTTACACTCCAATATCTGTATACATTGCAGGGTTTATCGCACCCACCAGGATTTCCAGTCCCATGGATGTTCGGTCCATACGATTTGTCACGACCTTTGGACTGTCCTGCTTGTGGGAGTAGGCGGGGCCCCTGCATGCCACCCGTAGTTGGACGATCAATCTTCTGTTTAGTACTTCAACATAGTGATTTCCTGGTAAGGATTCACTCGTGTCACATCAAGTAAATCTTATTGATTTACTGTCTAAATCTTATTGATTTAATGTCATGTTTTCTTTCTTTTCATGCAATTTTACGATGCAGGTTTTGCCATGTGACATTCATCACAGAATAAACCGTTTGGTTTGCTCTACGATGGCTATTTTTGCAGGTTTCACTTCTTATGTCGTGTCAGTAACGAAGGCACTGTCCATCACTTATATTACTGGAAAAAATTGGATCAGTCTGTTGTCTGAGTACAAGCTGAATCCCTATGATGAACTGCAGTTTGGTTTAACAAAAACGCCACAATTAGTCCTTCTTGCGTTTAAAAGAAATGAAGAAAAAAACTGGATCACGGTCACGAAGCCTAGTCAAGTTAGAAAGCTGATCATAGCAGACCAGACACGATCGCCGCTGTCTCGCACATCGGTACCACCTTCAGCAACGGATCGAGCACCGACAGTTGCTCTAGCACTGACAGCGGCAGCTGCTCTAGCACTGACAGCGGCAGTAGCTCAGTCTGGTCCAGCTGAGGATTGGGCACCGACCGCGTCAGCGGACCAGGCTGATCACCGGAGGATCGGGCATCGACACCGACACCTGCTCCGAAATTGGCACCAGCTCTACAAGGAGCACCATCTCCGGCAGCAGCAGTGGCTTCGGCACCTGCACCAACACTTGCACTTGCATCTGCTCCGGCCCGTGCAGTGGCAACCGAACGAGCAGTTGCACGACTGGGCTGCAGTTCGCACTTCATATACCAAAGTCCTTACAAAAACCGACATGTCCACCTTCTTGGTAAGTGTTGGTGCATGCGATGGTGCAGCCTTGGTAACTGTTTGGATATTGGATCATTGGCCGCCCAAGTGTTTTGTACTTTTTTCTTTCCATGTTGTTTCGCATGATTCACTGTGTTGATCTAACTGTTTGGGTATGTCTTCTTGTTTGCAAACAGAGAATTCCTAGAGCAACGAGGGAGTCGTTCAACAATCCGGGCGACAGCGGCCAAGTTTCTCTTACCATGCGCAGCCTTGGTGTGAATGAACCTGCTCAATATACTGTAAGTACAAAGGATGGTCGCATGATGATTGATGCCAAAGGATGGTCAAGGTTCAAATCTAAATCATATCTTGTGGTAGGGGATGATCTCAAAATCAAACTTTCTCGGAAAGGAGAGCTGGTCCAAATCAACTTTGAAATTCTTCAGTAGCAGCACACAACTGCCGAAGTGATCTATCCTACGAGAGATTTTGATGTAATAATCTGGCATGGTGAAACAAGTGTCCTGTGTGTATAAGTAATACGGCAATATTATTTATCACATGGTATATCGTTGATAGAATTGCAACTCTCATTGCCGGTTAGGAACTGTCGTTTGATTTCATTCCAACAGCTGTCGTGCTTTATACAATTTTGTGTATTCACCTTGCGACAACATCTAAAACCAGCACCGTATCGATCGCTTGCAATATGAAAAGCGCTGAGGTAGAACACATGGGCCCCCAAACATGCAGGGTGGGCCTGCGGCCCAAAGTCCAGAACCGTGAGCCTGTCTGAGTATTATATTCTTAGCTGAACCCCCATAATGCCCGTGCATTGCACGTAACATCAAGATGCATTTGTATGAGTATTTTATCTTGTGAGAGAAAAGGATGAACGAGGGAAGGCCTTATTTGCAAATGTGGAGAGGTGTGTGGGTACCTTTTTGCAAAATTGCCATTGTTTCCTTCCTATCCGTCAGATATAAATCGGATGGCCTATATTGCAGGATGGCAGGCACACCATCATCACCAACTCGTCTATACTGTGTTAAAAACAACTCTGTTTTTTATAATTATATATGTTATATATATTCCCCTTGATTTTTCTTATGTATAAAGTTGTGATATAAAACATTTGTATATTTCTTTACAGAGGGAGTATCTCTCTGCCAAAAATATATTTTTGTGTAACTAGTTACTCATGTCTTTCTACTTCCTTTCGCTGATATGTGGGGCATCCGACAACAGGGTCCACGTGCCATATGCACAAATTAGAGTGCACAACTGCACGGTAGACACACCCCGGTCGTAGCACCGCAGTAATGCCCGACGAGCCATCAAATCACAAACCCCCCCTTTCCAGCTTTAGCAGTAAGCTGGACGGACGAAGCGGCAATATTTCACTAGGCCTGAATCCCCTTCTCCCTCGTCTGCTTGTTCAGAGAAAACCCCCTCTCGGCGATTGCATAGGGTTTTCTCATGGAGAACCAGGTACGAATTCTTCATCCATCCCCGATAAATCCAAGTCCCTTGGTCGCGGGTAATCCTAGGATGGCAGCCGCCGCCGTTGATGCATTTTTCTTCCTACTGAATATAGTGTGTTTCATTTGCAGTGCCCAAAGTGCGAGGACCCTACAGGTTTCTGCGCCCTCGGCGAGCCACCACACTTGTTCCTTCTCATCCTAACACCGGATTTTAAAATGCGCACAGTATGTTCCTAGAATCCTCTTTTCTATCCGGGAGGGTGGGTTTTTTTTGAACATGCTGTCGACTAATTTGGAAATTTGGATTGCTATATTTGGATAAAAGTTACTACCAGTACGATGGTCAACACTGACGTGAAGGAGGAAGCTATTTCTAGATTTGGATAGGGAATACATTGTGTTCTCATATTATTTTTCCCGCAGTGCATTATTTGCTCTGCTAGAACACATGTACTCAAGATGCTCGACCTTGCCATAACTGAATACACCAGTTTAATAGTCACAGTTAAGACAAGCCATGGATATAAGTTCCGAGTTGGGTTCATGAACCAAGAAGATCGTTGCTTTTTTTATGGCCGAACTTGGATAAACTTTCTCAAGTGGTACGGACTGAAAGTTGGCGCACGAATGTTGATGGAAATAGCAGAACCTGGTCTCATCTTCACTGTGATCTTCCACCCCGACGTCATTCCAATTGTTCATCCATGTTAGTTTTGTATTTGGTTCTTGCTTGTTGCCTCGATTACTTCTTAATCCACCTATTCTGTCTAACTAATCACAATTTAACTTTAGAAGAAGCAACGAATCTCTCACGAAGATGCTACTTCTAACTAATATTTTCTTATAATTGGTGGCACATGTAGGTTTTTTCGGAGTTAAGCAGGCTGCTCGTTTGTTATTCTATAACAACTCGGCTGTTACTGATGGCACTGAAGTTGACTGGGACGACATCCACAAGTTCCTACACTTTATTGATCGTCTTGAGGTCCTTGTGGGGCGTTTCAATGGTGGAAGGCCACGTGGGATATGTGTGCCACTGCTGCACTTGTTGAACAGGTCCAACTGTGTCGAGAAACTTATGGTATGAGCTATTTTCTGTTATATATGTTCTTCATAAACTATTGCTTATACACAGTTTTACACCTGTGATCTTCTTGAAACAGAAACTGCCCAATTCTATTGTTCCTATACAGATGCCTGACCATGGTCGGGTCAGACTTGCGCTTGGTCACAATATGATGTTTATGTCGACCTAGTCAGTTCCCCTTGGAGGTGAAAAGATACTTATTCATGGATGGTCTCAAATAATGAAGGCCCGTCCATCTTGGGGAATAGGATAGAAGATTATGTTCCTGCTTTTCCATGGCTCTAAAGCGAATATCCTGTTTATTGACCACATTGTGAGATGAAGCCGCTTTCAGAAGGTTGTGGATGTGCGGGGTGGCGCCTGCGCCTTGTCCTGGGGCTTGGCGGCCTCACCCTTGGTTAACTGTAGGCAAAGTTGCACTGTTCGAGGCGTGCTTTGTACGGTTGAACCTGTATAAGTACTCATACTGCTTTCAGCTATGGTTGTTAAGTGCCCCTGCTAGTTTCAGTTAAGGTTGTTAAGTACTCCTGCTGCTTTTACAGTCTGTCGTGTTTCTTCAGTCCTGTCTTCCTCCAGCCGCCAAAACCAAACCAGCGCCGGTGGGGCCGCCTGCTTCCACCTCCCACGGCTGGCTGCGCCTCAGCGCACGCATCGCCGCCCCACCATCTCCTAAATCGTTAACGCCGACGTCCAAGGCCTCGCCGTCCTCCTCCGGGCGCTTTGGTGCGCTCGCCGCGGCGCCGCCCTCTCGCATTGTCAACATGGTCAACAAACAACAGGAATCGGCAGAAGTACGTGGAGAGGATGACAGTACAGCCCCACCATGTCAGCGTGAAAAATAAAATGCTTCCTCCTAGTGTTTTCCTGACATCTGGGACCAACGACATTGTGAGCGTATATAGTCAATAGACAAGAGAACAGCACAAGATCAGCTGATACCTGGGACGTAGCTGCTCGAGCACTATTTTTTTGTTATTGTTGAGACGGAGCAGGGTTTGAACTGGGCTGTGGCCCGTCTAGCCCAGGCTTATATTTTATGTTCACCATGTGACCAGCCCAGCTATTTTTTCTTTGTGAAAATGAGCCCAGTTTATTTTTTCTGAAGAATACCCAATCCAGGCCTATTTAGTTTTCTACGCCCTGATGGGTTGCAACTCTTTCAAGACGCCTGCAAATCTTGAAAGTAATATGAAATTGGTTGTAAATATAAAAACAGATGACAAATTGGCAATTACTTTATAATTTCTGAATTTTTTCACATTTCCAGATTCCTATTTCACTGGGCATTAACCTAATTTAAATATATCTTCAAAGTACTTTAAATCTGGCTCGACATTTCGGTATTAAAAATAGTTTGGAACCCACAGACATATGCGAAATTGGCCCTGGCCAACCAAAAAAACAGACTGCAATAAATTGCATAAGAAGTCGCAATGAGCTATATATAAATTATTAAAAAAAGAGGGAATGGTCTGACTTATGGGCCTATTAAGTTGACGCGTATGCAAGATTTTTTTAGTTATTATATATGTCAACAAACAATTCTAGCAGACGTAACCATTGGATGTGAATCCAACGACCGTCGTGTTTCTTCAATCTCTGATCCTCTTGCTCCAGCTGCCAAATCCAGCGCCAGCGGGACCGCCTGCTCCCGCCTCCCGTGCAGGCCTCACCGCCCCCTACTAATCCCACCGCTGGCCAAGGCATCCCTCTACTCACCCACACCCCCTGTTATTCTGTGGCGATGGCAGCCTCACACCGCAGCCGAACCAGTGAACCCTCATACTCTTCTCCGCGTGGGCATCCACTGTCGCGTCTTCCCCGGCTCCGGGTTGTCCCCTTCCTAGGCCTCGCCGTCATCCACCGCCCTGGTGCTCTCGGCGCGGCGTGGTCAACGTGGTCAAAGAACGACTTCCATCGGAAGAGTACTGTCGTGGAGAGGCTGACAGCTGGGTCCACGGCAGCCGCAAGGAAGTGCCTCCTTATTATGCGGAAAATAATTATTCCTCCACCTGACAGCAGGGACCCACCGGACGGGCCACCGTATTTGGCAAAAAAACGTTTCCCCCCTGACTGCTGGGACCCACCGGACGGGCCATCGTATTTCGCAAAAAAACGTTCCCCCCGCTGTCAGCTCGGACCCACCGGAAGTGCCTCCTTATTATGCACAAAAAATGAATACTCCCCCTGCTAGCTGGGACCCAGTATAGTGGGAGGCTGACTTGTGGGCCTACTAAGTTGACGGGGACGGAGGGCTTTGTCAACTTAGTCAATATGCACGATTCTAGCTCCATTGACCGTACGATGTCCATCCAACGGTCGTAGTGCTTCTTCAACCTCTGGTCTTCTTGCTCCAGCCGCCCAAACCAGCGCCGGTCGTGCCTCGTGCTCCTGCCTCCCGTGGCCGGCTGCGATGCCGCGGAGGCCTCACCGCCCCCTACTACTCCCACCGCTGGCCAGGCCATCCCTCTACTCACCCACACCCCCTGTTATTCTGCGACGACGGCAGCCTCACACCGCAGCCGAACCAGTGAACCCTCGTACTCCTCTCTGCGTGGGCATCCACTGTCGCGTCTTCCCTGGCTCCGCGTCGTCCCCTTCCTAGGCCTCGCCGTCGTCCACCGCCCTGGTGCTCTCGGCGCGGCGTGGTCAACGTGGTCAAGGAACGGCTTCCATCGAACGTGGACTATACGTGGAGAGGCTGACAGCTGGGTCCACGACCGCAGCAAGGAAGTGCCTCCTTATTACGCGCAAAATAATTATTCCTCCACCTGACAGCGGGGACCCACCGGACGGGCCACCGTATTTCATGAAAATAATGTTTCCCCTGACTGCTGGGACCCACCAGCTATATCTTCGCACGCAAGGAAGTGCGTCCGGGCAAAAAAAAAACGATTCGCCCCCCTGACTGCTGGGACCCACCAGCTACATCTTCGCACGCAAGGAAGTGCCTGACAGTCGGGACCCACCTGGTCGAAGCGTACGTAGCGTTCTCATTCTGTTCGCGAATGTGTACATACATACTGGTCGATGTAGAGGCGCGCACGTGTCATAGTAGAGGCGCGCACGTAGCATGTACACGTATGTACAGCGGCAAGTGTGCAAGATAGAAAATACGACCACGTACGTACATACGGGTAGGGTCTCGAACGCCTACTCGCGCATACGTACGGCCAGGGCTCGTGTACATGGCTGGGTCGGAACGGAGAAACTGCGTCGTCGTGTTCATGGGGAGCCAACCGGCTGGGTCGGAACGGAATGTGTCGTCGTGTTCATCGGGAGGGCTTGGACGGAACAGCCGATGGAAACAAGGCCTGGCGTACCGCAGAACGGAGGAAACGGCCTTGTGTTCGACCGACCACGTTCAAAACAGGATCCTGTTCATCAGGAGGGGTCTGGCCTACCGCAAAATGGAGGAAACGGACCTCCTACGGTCGAAACGGGGGTCCTGTTGATCGGGAGGGGTGTGGCGTACCGCAAAATGGAGGAAACGGACTTGTGTTGGAGCGCTACTGTCGAAACGGGGGTCCTGTTCATCGGGAGGGGTGTGGCGTACCGCAAAACAGGACTCCATGGGATACTGTTCATCTCCACCGTCGATCCCCTCTAGCCTCCACGGGCTACTGTTCATCCATCGTCGACCTCCTCTAGCCTCCACCTGCGACTGTTCATCCACGGGCTCCTGTTCATCCAGCCTCCACCGCGCGCTACTCCACCGGCTACTGTTCAACCAGCCCTCTCCACGGGCTCCTGTTCAACCACCCCTCCACGGGGTACTGTTCATCCAGCCCTCCACCATCTACTGTTCATCCTGCCCTCCACGGGGTGGTCCTGTTCATCCTGCCCTCCACGGGGTCCTGTTCATCCAGCCCCAACCGGCTCGATCGATCGGGGTCCTGTTCATCCAGAGGCAACACCACGGGGTCCTGTTCATCCACCCCCACCGGGAACTGTTCATACAAACCCCCCAGCAATGCTCACTGTTCATCCAGAGGCAGCATCGATCGGCTTCAGTTAGCAGCAGTAGCGAAGGAATCGCTTGATCGGGTTCAGTTAACAGCCATCGATCGATCACTCGGGTTCAGTAACGCGTAGCCTGCAGTGCAATCGCTCGGGTTCAGTTAGAGCCCAACGCCTCGCACCCATGCGCGTGCGTGTACGAGAGAAACGTGCACCGCTCGGCCCCGACCACCCACTGTAACCAGGAACACCCCCATATTTTCCTCGCCCTTGCTTCTACCACGGGTTTTTTCGTCATGGACGGCCCAAAGAATGTCATGCAGCTGCGTCTCCGGCCCGCCCAGGACGAAAAGCCCATTTTCTGTCATGATTTTTTGTCATAGAAGTAGGACCCCACCACATCTATGATGATACCGGGTTTTGTCACAATTATCATCATAGAAGTGTCATAAGTATGACAGAATTTTTTTTCGTTCAGCCCAAAATGTCACAGATGTGTCTTTTTTTTGCAGTGGAACTTTGTGTCAGATAAGTGCTTACAATACCACTACCTAACTGATTCCTTTGTGAGGAGTTTTAAATTTACATCTTCGTGCAATTCTCACACTGTTTTATTTGATCTCTATGATAAATCATATACCATGGACCTAGAAGATTTTAATATTGCCTGTAAACTCCCGCAGTGAGGTAATGTTAGTGAACCTCGCAAATCTGAATATAAAGATTTTCTTGCTAGTATCACTGTGGGGGATGATACGTCTCCAACGTATCTATAATTTTTGATTGTTCCATGCTATTATATATTCTGTTTTGGATGTTTAATGGGCTTATTTATACACTTTTATATTATTTTTGGGACTAACCTATTAACCGGAGGCCAGCCTGAATTGCTGTTTTTTGCCTATTTCAGTGTTTCGCAGAAAAAGAATATCAAACGGAGTCCAAACAGAATAAAACCTTCGGGAGAGTTATTTTTGGAACAAACGTGATCTAGAGGACTTGGAGTGGACGTCAAGCAACCGACGAGGAAGCCACGAGGCAGGGGGGTGCCTACCCCCTAGGCGCGCCCTCCACCCTCGTGGGCCCCTTGTGGCTCCACCGACCTACTTCTTCCTCCTATATATACCTACGTACCCCCAAACCATCAGACACGGAGCCAAAACCCTATTTCCACCGCCGCAACCTTCTGTACCCGTGAGATCCCATCTTGGGGCCTTTTCCGGCGCTCCGCCGGAGGGGGCATTGATCACGGAGGGCTTCCACATCAACACCATAGCCTCTCCGATGATGTGTGAGTAGTTTACCTCAGACCTTCGGGTCCATAGTTATTAGCTAGATGGCTTATTCTCTCTCTTTGGATCTCAATACAACGTTCTCCTCGATTCTCTTGGAGATCTATTTGATGTAACTCTTCTTTTGCGGTGTGTTTGTCGAGATCCGATGAATTGTGGGTTTATGATCAAGATTATCTATGAACAATATTTGAATCTCCTCTGAATTCTTTTATGTATGATTGGTTATCTTTGCAAGTCTCTTCGAATTATCAGTTTGGTTTGGCCTACTAGATTGATCTTTCTTGCAATGGAAGAAGTGCTTAGCTTTGGGTTCAATCTTGCGGTGCTCGATTCCAGTGACAGTAGGGGAAACGACACGTATTGTATTGTTGCCATCGAGGATAAAAAGATGGGATTTATATCATATTGCATGAGTTTATCCCTCTACATCATGTCATCTTGCTTAAAGCGTTACTCTGTTCTTATGAACTTAATACTCTAGATGCATGCTGGATAGCGGTCGATGTGTGGAGTAATAGTAGTAGATGCAGGCAGGAGTCGGTCTACTTGTCACGGACGTGATGCCTATATACATGATCATACCTAGATATTCTCATAACTATGCTCAATTCTATCAATTGCTCGATAGTAATTCGTTTACCCACTGTAATACTTATGCTATTTTGAGAGAAGCCACTAGTGAAACCTATGGCCCCCGGGTCTATTTTCCATCATGTTAACCTTCCGTCAACAAGCTATTTCTATCTTTGTTTATTTTGCTATCTTTACAATTTATCTTTATCATAAAAATACCAAAAAGATTATCTTATCATCTCTATCAGATCTCACTCTCGTAAGTGACCGTGAAGGGATTGACAACCCCTTTATCGCGTTGGTTGCGAGGTTCTTATTTGTTTGTGTAGGTGCGTGGGACTCGAGCGTGGTCTCCTACTGGATTGATACCTTGGTTCTCAAAAACTGAGGGAAATACTTACGCTACTTTACTGCATCACCCTTTCCTCTTCAAGGGAAAAACAACGCAGTGCTCAAGAGGCAGCAAGAAGGATTTCTGGCGCCGTTGCCGGGGAATCTGTTGGGGAACGTAGTAATTTCAAAAAAAATCCTACGCACACGCAAGATCATGGTGATGCATAGCAACGAGAGGGGAGAGTGTTGTCCACGTACCCTCGTAGACCGAAAGCGGAAGCGTTAACACAACGCGGTTGATGTAGTCGTACGTCTTCACGATCCGACCGATCAAGTACCAAACGCACGGCACCTCCGAGTTCAGCACACGTTCAGCTCGATGACGTCCCTCGAACTCCGATCCAGCCGAGTGTTGAGGGAGAGTTTCATCAGCACGACCGCGTAGTGACAATAATGATGTTCTACCGACGCAGGGCTTCGCCTAAGCACCGCTACGATATTATCGAGGTGTAATATGGTGGAGGGGGGCACCGCACACGGCTAAAAGATCGTTGATCAATTGTGTGTTGAGAGGTGCCCCCTGCCCCCGTATATAAAGGAGCAAGGGGGAGGCCGCCGGCCAAGGGAGGAGAGGCGCGCCAGGAGGAGTCCTACTCCTACCGGGAGTAGGACTCCCCCCTTTCCATGTTGGACTAGGAGAGGAAGGGGGAAGAGGTGGAGGGGAGGAAGGAAGGGGGGGCCCCCCCCCTCTCCTTGTCCTATTCGGACTGGGGGGGAGGGGCGCGCGGCCCTGCCCTGGCCTCCTATCCTCTCTTCCACCTAGGCCCAATAAGGCCCATTAAGTTACCGGGGGGGGGGGGGGGGTTCCGGTAACCTCCCGGTAGTCCGGAAAAATCCCGATTTCACCCGGAACACTTCCGATGTCCAAACATAGGCTTCCAATATATCAATCTTTATGTCTTGACCATTTCGAGACTCCTCGTCATGTCCGTGATCACATCCGGGACTTCGAACAACCTTCGGTACATCAAAACATATAAACTCATAATATAACTGTCATCGTAACGTTAAGCGTGCGGACCCTACGGGTTCGAGAACTATGTAGACATGACCGAGACACCTTTCCGGTCAATAACCAATAGCGGAACCTGGATGCTCATATTGGTTCCCACATATTCTACAAAGATCTTTATCGGTCAGACCGCATAACAACATACGTTGTTCCCTTTGTCATCGGTATGTTACTTGCCCGAGATTCGATCGTCGGTATCTCGATACCTAGTTCAATCTCGTTACCGGCAAGTCTCTTTACTCGTTCCGTAATACATCATCCCGCAACTAACTCATTAGTCACAATGCTTGCAAGGCTTATAGTGATGTGTATTACTGAGTGGGCCCAGAGATACCTCTCCGACAATCGGAGTGACAAATCCTAATCTCGAAATACGCCAACCCAACAAGTACCTTTGGAGACACCTGTAGAGCACCTTTATAATCACCCAGTTACGTTGTGACGTTTGGTAGCACACAAAGTGTTCCTCCGGTAAATGGGAGTTGCATAATCTCATAGTCATAGGAACATGTATAAGTCATGAAGAAAGCAATAGCAACATACTAAACGATCGAGTGCTAAGCTAACGGAATGGGTCAAGTCAATCACATCATTCTCCTAATGATATGACCCCGTTAATCAAATGACAACTCATGTCTATGGCTAGGAAACATAACCATCTTTGATCAATGAGCTAGTCAAGTAGAGGCATACTAGTGACACTCTGTTTGTCTATGTATTCACACATGTATTATGTTTCCGGTTAATACAATTCTAGCATGAATAATAAACATTTATCATAGGGAAATAAATAATAACTTTATTATTGCCTCTAGGGCATATTTCCTTCAGTCTCCCACTTGCACTAGAGTCAATAATCTAGTTCACATCGCCATGTGATTTAACATCAATAGTTCACATCACCATGTGATTAACACCCATAGTTCACATCGTCATGTGACCAACACCCAAAGGGTTTACTAGAGTTAATAATCTAGTTCACATCGCTATGTGATTAACACCCAAAGAGTACTAAGGTGTGATCATGTTTTGCTTGTGAGATAATTTTAGTCAACGGGTCTGTCACATTCAGATCCGTAAGTATTTTGCAAATTTCTATGTCTACAATGCTCTGCATGGAGCTACTCTAGCTAATTGCTCCCACTTTCAATATGTATCTAGACCGAGACTTAGAGTCATCTAGATTAGTGTCAAAACTTGCATCGACGTAACCCTTTACGATGAACCTTTTGTCACTTCCATAATCGAGAAACATATCCTTATTCCACTAAGGATAATTTTGACCGCTGTCCAGTGATCTACTCCTAGATCACTATTGTACTCCCTTGCCAAAATCAGTGTAGGGTATACAATAGATCTGGTATACAGCATGGCATACTTTATGGAACCTATGGCCGAGGCATAGGGAATGACTTTCATTCTTTTTCTATCTTCTGCCGTGGTCGGGCTTTGAGTCTTACTCAATTTCACACCTTGTAACACAGGCAAGAAACTCTTTCTTTGACTGTTCCATTTTGAACCACTTCAAAATCTTGTTAAGGTATGTACTCATTGAAAAAACTTATCAAGCGTCTTGATCTATCTCTATAGATCTTGATGCTCAATATGTAAGCAGCTTCACCGAGGTCTTTCTTTGAAAAACTCCTTTCAAACACTCCTTTATGCTTTGCAGAATAATTCTACATTATTTCCGATCAACAATATGTCATTCACATATACTTATCAGAAATGTTGTAGTGCTCCCACTCACTTTCTTGTAAATACAGGCTTCACCGCAAGTCTGTATAAAACTATATCTTTTGATCAACTTATCAAAGCGTATATTCCAACTCCGAGATACTTGCACCAGTCCATAGATGGATCGCTGGAGCTTGCGTATTTTGCTAGCACCTTTAGGATTGAGAAAACCTTCTGGTTGCATCATATACAACTCTTCTTTAATGAATCCATTAAGGAATGCAGTTTTGTTTATCCATTTGCCAGATTTCATAAAATGCGGCAATTGCTAACATGATTTGGACAGACTTAAGCATCGCTGCGAGTGAGAAAATCTCATCGTATTCAATACTTTGAACTTTGTCAAAAACCGTTTTCCGACAAGTCTAGCTTTGTAGATAGTAACACTACTATCAGCGTCCGTCTTCCTCTTGAAGATCCATTTATTTTTTATGGCTCGCCGATCATTGGGCAAGTCAATCAAAGTCCATACTTTGTTCTCATACATGGATCCCATCTCAGATTTCATGGCCTCAAGCCATTTTGCGGAATCTGGGCTCACCATCGCTTCTTCATAGTTCGTAGGTTCGTCATGGTCTAGTAACATAACCTCCAAAACAGGATTACCGTACCACTCTGGTGCGGATCTTACTCTGGTTGATCTACGAGGTTCAGTAATAACTTGATCTTGAAGTTTCATGATCATCATCATTAACTTCCTCACTAATTGGTGTAGGTGTCATAGAAACTGGTTTCTGTGATGAACTACTTTCCAATAAGGGAGCAGGTACAGTTACCTCATCAAGTTCTACTTTCCTCCCACTCACTTCTTTCGAGAGAAACTCCTTCTCTAGAAAGGATCCATTCTTAGCAACGAATGTCTTGCCTTCGGATCTGTGATAGAAGGTGTACCCAACTGTCTCCTTTGGGTATCCTATGAAGACGCATTTCTCCGATTTGGGTTTGAGCTTATCAGGATGAAACCTTTTCACATAAGCATCGCAACCCCAAACTTTAAGAAATGACAACTTTGGTTTCTTGCCAAACCACAGTTCATAAGATGTCGTCTCAACGGATTTAGATGGTACCCTATTTAACGTGAATGCAGCTATCTCTAATGCATAACCCCAAAACGATAGTGGTAGATCGGTAAGAGACATCATATATCGCACCATATCTAATAAAGTACGGTTACGATGTTCGGACACACCATTACACCGTGGTGTTCCAGGTGGCGTGAGTAGTGAAACTATTTCACATTGTTTTAACTGAAGGCCAAACTCGTAACTCAAATATTCTCCTCCACGATCGGATCGTAGAAATTTTATTTTCTTGTTACGATGATTTTCAACTTCACTATGAAATTCTTTGAATCTTTTCAAATATTTCAGACTTATGTTTCATTAAGTAGATATACCCATATCTGCTCAAATCATCTGTGAAGGTGAGAAAATAACGATATCCGCCACGAGCCTCAATATTCATCGGACCACATACATCTGTATGTATGATTTCCAACAAATCTGTTGCTCTCTCCATGGTTCCGGAGAACGGCGTTTTAGTCATCTTGCCCATGAGGCACGGTTCGCAAGCATCAAGTGATTCCAAAATCCCATCAGTATGGAGTTTCTTCATGCGCTTTACACCAATATGACCTAAGCGGTAGTGCCACAAATAAGTTGCACTATCATTATTAACTTTGCATCTTTTGGCTTCATTATTATGAATATGTGTATCACTCCGATCGAGATCCAACAAACCATTTTATTGGGTGTATGACCATAGAAGGTTTTATTCATGTAAACAGAACAACAATTATTCTCTAATTTAAATGAATAACCGTATTGCAACAAACATGATCAAATCATATTCATGCTCAATGCAAACACCAAATAACACTTATTTAGGTTCAATACTAATCCCGAAAGTATAGGGAGTGTGCGATGATGATCATATCAATCTTGGAACCACTTCCAATACACATCGTCACTTCATCCTTAACTAGTTTCTGTTCATTATGCAACTCCCGTTTCGAGTTACTACTCTTTAGCAACTGAGCCAGTATCAAATACCGAGGGGTTGCTATAAACACTAGTAAAGTACACATCAATAACATGTATATCCAATATACCTTTGTTCACTTTGCCATCCTACTTATCCACCAAATACTTGGGGTAGTTCCGCTTCCAGTGACCAGTCCCTTTGCAGTAGATTATTTAGAAACCTGGGATGACTCGGATAGCATAACGACTGTAAATGCTCAAAAATACTTGAGACATCCTGCAAAATAGTGGCATGACCACTCAACATCACAATATAAACTTCCGGGATCAATGGTCAACATACGGAAGTAGTAGGAACTGAACTGAGGCTTAAATCCATTAATCCTATGAGTCTACGGATTAGTAACACGTGATCCTGATAGAAAGATGAGAAGCCTAGTTCTTAATCCCCGTACAAGAGAAGAGGGTGACTCAGATCAGAAGGGCATAAGGTAAAGGAGTAAAAAGAGCCTTACGTTCCCTTCCACAATCAATTCCCTTATATAACTAAAGCATTTCTAGACTCAACTTCGACCAGTTTGGCTTGGTAAACCTACAGGCAGTCAGGCTCTGATACCAACGCTGTCGGGACCCCGATTCCAAGTCACACCGATCTAGCCTGTAACACCTCATATCACTTTGCGGCCTCACGCACGGTACTCCCACGGGTGTCGCCTTACCATGGCCCGGGACCGTTTGCGCCTTTTGGCTCACGTATATGACAATGTCGCTAGCATCCATATGACAGAGAACCCGGGCCGACATGGCTAGTCGTGAACCCAAAGCGGCGCTAACGTATGGGGACAGGCATACATGAATCAACATCGAACGTGTCGGTCAGCAGCGTGCGAATCCGGGCTGTAGCACTGGGCTAACAGGACTCCGGGAACCCGGGCTGTAGCAGGCTAGGCAGGACTCCGGATGTCACCGCGTGACATTTCCCCGAAGGGACAGACACAGGAACGATATGAAACACATGCCGGCCAGTCAAGTGTCCAGAGCAGTAGTGCTGGGCTAGCAGGACTCCGGTGGACCGGGCTGTAGCGGACTACTATGGCTCAAGGAGGCACTAGACTACATTTCCCCATAAGAGAGGCTGCTAAGGATAGACAACTAGATTGTCGGATCCCACACATACCAAGCATTTCAATCATACACACAATATGCTCGATATGTGCAAATACAACATGGCATCACAACAAGACTCTACGACTCAGAGTATTTATTCATTAGGCCCCGAAGAGCCAGATATTACAAACATGGATCTCATGACCCAACATTCAGAGCATACAAGTCAAAGCACATGCGGAAGCTTAACATGTCTGAGTACAGACATCTACAAATGAAAAAGGCTGCGAAGCCTGACTATCTACCAGATCCTGCCGAGGGCACAAGATCGTAGCTGAGGTATCAAGCTAAACGTCGAAGTCCACACAGAACTACTAGCGAGACTGACGTCTCTCTGCAAAACATAAAATAAGCAAACGTGAGTACAAATGTACCCAGCAAGACTTACATCAGAACTATCTACATATGCATCGGTATCAACGAAGGGGGTGGTGGAGTTTAACTGCAGCAAGCCAGCTTTGACTCGGTGGCTATCCTGAACCGCGACTGCAAGTAACTCTTTTGAGGTGGCGCACACGAGTCCACATATTCACCATATCAATACACCACTATGGATCCGCTCCCGTCTCCCTACGAGGACGCCATCCATAGCACTCACGCTTATCTTGCGCATTTTAGAGAATCCACTTTCACTTGTCTATGAACTGTTATAGGCAACCCAGAAGTCCTTTACCGCGGACACGGCTATTCGAATAGATCATATTAACCCTGCAGGGGTGTACTTCGTCACACACGCTCTCGCCACTTACCACCATGTACACGTCGTGTACCTCGGCAACCTTCAAGCGGAAGCCTGGCGAGGGAGTCGGCCACGACCTGACTAACCAGACAAGTCTCTAGTCCAGGTTTATCGCCTATTTGGGTTCCATCCGCAAGGAGATCCGGCCGGGGTGTCGCTCACGGCCCCAAACGATGTGTGCAGGGTTCCCGAGCCCACCATCCGGGTGCCACTCGGTACACCAGGCCACGTGTGCCTAGTCTGTCCCAAGCCCACCTGTACCGGGTGCCACTTGGTAGACTACTAACACTACCTACAAACACCAGAGACTAGTTGCAACTCCGGGACAGAGATCGAGGCGGTTAATAAGCCGAGAGGGGTCGAGTTACCGGAACCCAATGTGTGGTAGTAACTGTTCATGGATCACAAACACAGAACTCAGTTCCTGAGGACGGTTTCAATGAGACAACCCACCATGTACTCCTACATGGCCTCTCACCGCTACCTTTACCAAATCGTGTTCACACACTTAGCTCTCAACAGTAGGACATGTTCACCATATTCCAATTCATTCCCGATGAATCAGACCTGACTCAACTCTAAGCAATAGCAGGCATGACAAACAAGCATGAATGAGTAGGCACATCAGGGCTCAAACAACTCCTACTCATGCTAGTGGGTTTCATCTATTTACTGTGGCAATGACAGGTCATGCAGAGGATAAAGGGGTTCAGCTACCGCAGCAAGTAACAGATGAATCGTTGTTGTCCTAATGTAGTAAAAGAGAGCAGGAGCGAGAGAGTGGGATTGTATCGGAATGAGCAAGGGGGTTTTGCTTGCCTGGCACTTCTGAAGATAGCATTGAGTCTTCATCAGTGTCAACGATCACAGCGTCGGAACAACGTCTACCGAGGGGAACAAATACCGGCAACAGAGAGGGAAACCAATCAATGCAATGCAACAATATGATGCATGAATGTGACATGGCAATATGCTGTGAATTGAGCTAATGCAGCTAGCAACAAGTGCAAGGGAGTCCATTTGAACCAAAGGTTCAAATGCAAACTCTAGTTTGAGCATTTAAAATGCCATTTGAATGTTTTCACTTATACAGCAGGTATAAGTTGGTTTTTCATGCATGAAAGTAGCATAAATGGATAGATTGGATTTTTCTGATAATTTTTCATATATAAATTATTTGATTTGGAGCTACGGTTGAATTTCTATGAATTTTAGAAGTTTGCACTATTTTCTGGAATTTCCTGTATAAGAATAATTCCAGTAATTAAATTACTGCGTCAGCACTACGTCAGGATGACGTCATCAGGTCAACAGCGCGGTCCAGGTCAAACCTGACCTGTGGGGCCCGCACGTCAGTGTAACAGGGCAAGAACAGAGGCTGACCAGTGGGGCCAGGTCAACGTTTGACGTGGCAGGGTCAACTGACATGTGGGGTCGGCTGGTTTAATTTAAACTAAACAGGGAATAAATCCCGGGGTTAATTAGGGCACGAGGCCCACTGTCAGTGGCACACGGTTTAGTTAGCGGGGTGATTAGCCCCTAATTAAGAGTGCCATGTCATCATCACCGGATCTACGCCGGCGATGACCAACCCGACGGCGAGAGCTCGCCGGACTCGCGTTAGGGACGGCAGTTCGTCGCGCTGCTGGCACCAAGGAGGGGCTCTCGCTCGTCCGCATCCAAAGGACCGGACGGGAGGCCGCGGGGTGGCCGGAAACGATGCCGGCGACGACCTCGCGCGGCGGCGCACACACGGGCTCATCGGGGAGGAGGCTACGGAGCACGGGCGAGCAAAACGAAGGAGGGGAAACGGAGTGGAGCTCACAGCGGGGTCGTTGGCGGTCTCATTGGGCTCGGGGAGGCCTCTGCGGCGGCGAATTCGACCACGGGGATCACCGGACATAAACGATGATGAAGACGACGGGGGTGGCGTTCTGCTGCTCCTGGAGTTGCGTGCGTCGACGAGGAGAGGAAGAGCAGGACGACAGAGCTCGGGGATACGGTTGTTGGACGAGGGGGTCTCGGTAGCCACGGTGGACGGCGACGGTGGTGACGGGCGTGCTCGGTGGGCGTGAGAGAGCGAGCCAGAGGAGGGGATGAGCTTGAGGGAGAGTGAGAGAGGGTCGAGGAGGCGGCGTGGTACGCGTGGAGGCGACCAGGCGGTCGAGGGGCACGCAGGCAGGGAGGAGCCGGCGTGGTTCGTCTGCGCACCGGGCACGCAGCTGCTTCTCCTCCTGGCAGGAGGATGAAGACAGTGCTGCCCCTGGTGGGCTGGGCTGGCTTCGGCCAGTAGGCTGCTACAGTGGTGGGCTGTGCAGGAAGATTCTCTGTCCCTCTTTCTTTCCATTTTAGTTTCTGTTTTCTATTTTCTGTAATTGTGTTTGGCTTTATTAAAAATGCCAGAGCATTTCCAAAAATTCTGAAAATATTTGTGGGCACTGTTGAAATTATTCCCAGCATCCCTCAACTAGTTTCAGAATTATTAAAGCATTTAAAATATTTATAGGATTTAAATGCCCCAATTCAAATACAATATGAGTTAATTCAAAAAATCCAGAATGTCCTAGAAAAAGTGTGCACCATTTTGCCAGGGGTTTTAGCCCAATCCAGAAATGATGAACATTTTGTGAAGGGCATTTTGGGTTCATTGAAACCAATTTTAGTAAACCCTAGTTGGTTTCAGGGGGGGTGCTGGGGGTTCTGTCATCCCCATTTCAACTTTCTTTCAAGATTAAACATGATGCACACATGAGGCTAGCCTAGTGCATTACCAAAAGCTAGGGATGTGACAACTCGCCCCCACTAAACAAGAATCTCGTCCCGAGATTCAAGCGTAAGGTAAGAGGAAAAGGGGACACAAAAGCTATCACAATCTTCTCGATCCAATGCCCTCATCGAAGATGTTGATTCATTACTTCAAATTGATCTTGTCGTCTTTGCTTCCGGGGTCTTCATCCAACACGATGATGATACAAGAAACTCTATAGGAACCGATCTTCTTAAAGATCGAGTAACTTACGATCAACTCACGGAATGAGATGTTGAACATCTCTCGAGCTATGACACGAAGCATACATCCAGAGGGATGGAGTGAAACAGAGAACGAGGATCCAAGTTGATAAGCACAATTCCATGCTGAATAAGATGGTGCATGGTTTCAAGATAACAAGGAGTTGTCTGCCTTGATTCCATAACGGGGCACCTTAGGGAGGGTGGCTCATAGAAATATTCCCTTAAGTGGCAAAAAGAATTACTTTTGATTCAGAGATCATTGAAACTCTTCATACCAGCGTAAAGCAATTTACAAATGATCGTTTGAAAGAATTCAAAAGAATGGCACACTCAATTTGGAAAGGAAACTATGGTTATAGAACAACTTGGCAAATGGAAGGCACATTCCAGTTGATACCAAGGATATAACCTAGTGACTGAGCGTGCTTTCAAGAACTTGAGCATTTCCATATTCATCAAGGTTTTACCAACATCCGTGCCGAGGATCCTGGCAACACATCATACTACCATGATGAACGGTGATGGAGGATGCAGGTGCAAAGGAGGAAAACACTTTCTCAGATTTTTCCTTAGAATTGCCAAAGAAGCAAATCTGGATGATCGACCGAGAGACATTTAGCACTCCGCTTCTAATGTTCTCCTTGATGTACTAGCATATCCCGTTCATAGATATGGTTTGATATCTAGAACATCAAGTAAAAGGTCGGACTTCGGAAATATAAAAATCCATAAGGAACAACTTGTGGAATAAGTCATATGAAATCCTCATGGGAAGTGACCAAACGGCTTAATCAAGATACTACAATAATGGTGCTTCCAGCTAGGTGCGTCCACTTCACTGGAACCTATATCATAGTTCTTGGAAGAAGTTCCAACCATCATATTTGCCTGAGATTCCAAATCTGGTTGGTAACAGGATATTTCAGACAGCATGTCCGGAAAAGGGAAGTTTGCAACACAAACCGACGAGATGGCGTTGCGAGATTCTCGGGAGATGAACTTTGGTAGCAAGCTCCAAAACATGAGCGGGTTCTGCTAAAAACATGTGAACACGCTGTCCCAGACAAGCATGGCCACATAGTAGTCTTATAATACAACACTACCGAGTTCTGGTAAGGAACCATCATCGCGGATAATGAAGTCCTTGCATAAGTCATATGATTAGCTCTTATGAAGGAACTTCTTCTCCTTGAACAAATCAGTTAGTGGCTTGATGTGCTAGGAAACACATATAGAATGGAGGCGGCCAACCTATCAAACCATAGAGTACTTTGCACATGCATGACTGACTTGGGATGGTTCCAGAGAAAACAAAACAAGCTTTCTTGGACTCACGGCGGCAACTTACATCAAATGCACGTGAATTAGGGAAAGTCACTTCTTTCATCCAAACATATGCTTCATGAGCGGGACACGAAGATAATGCTTATACAAGTTTCCAACACTAGCTGGATGTTCAACACGAGTCATGGAGAAGGTAGCCGTGTTGCTGATGGGCTCAACAACAATTCATCCAGGTTTCCATGGAGATGGAATTCCATAATTATGTGAACAAGTGATAGCATTGGTTCAGACCCAAAAGATGTAATGGTGTATGCTCGAGGAATCAACCACGAGTAAGACAACATTACGAACATCGTTGGTTCTGATTTGATTTGATAATAGCCCATACTCAAATCAAAGTTTGGTTAAGATGAGAGGTCCATTAATTGATCACGAGGACCAATCAATGAGGATATCATCTTTCTTCAACACACACACAGACCCAAGATATCCCTTTGGAAATGAACTAAGTTAGACAAGCTTTTATCTTCCAACTCTCCAAGTTGTTGTTTAGCTTGACCAACTAGCTCAGGGGTATCCAACACAGATTCTTGGAGAAGGGGTGGTTTATTGGAAAACCAACTTGATCACGAATTCAACATAGCGGTCAGGTGACAACCTGGTGATACTTCCGAGAAGATATTCGGAAAATCACGTACCACCGATATGTTACTAGGCTCGAGAACAATCTTGCTTTTCAAGGCAAGACGATATGACCAAGAGAGTGATGGATTGACACAATCCTATCTCGTTGATCGAGGTGTGCACCAGGGAAAATGGACTAGGTCGCACAATAAATCTTAGGATGATGATTCAATAACCAACACACCAAGAATAAAATTATTGTCCGTTAACTACCGAGCAATATGGTTGCTAGGAGTATTGATTTCACACATCACAATTCACTTGTCGGTATTCCGGTTGTAATAACACGGGGACCGAGGAATGAACGATGATGGCGAGGAGTATCGCTAAATCAAGAGTTCATAAGAGGTGGTGCCATTCTCATGACACTCTTGGCATAAAGATGGTAACACTCGAAGGTAGAACAGAACAAAAGCTGGTTAGGCATTTGATCTGCGGGATACAACTACTTTGACCCAATCCCAAAGATGGACGAGGTACTGGAGTTTGTTTCTCCTAGTCATTCCGGATTAGAATGGCTTGACAGACCACAAGAATAATAGGCATCGATAACACAAATGCACAATTACTCCTGACTATCAATTGATAGACGAGGGCCAGAAAATAACTAAAGAGGGACAACTCAAAGGAACATATAACTTTCTGAGTTATGGATGCATGGATTAGTATGTCAAACAAATTCAACATATTTCTTCCGGATAACCCATGCAGAGGAGGAAGGACTGGCAGAGTCACAATATGAATGGAGCACTCCTCAAGAGCGCCCTGGTTGTGATCTTTTGGTTAAAAGAACTTCTGCCATGATGGTTCATGGTATTGGAAGAATGAGATACCACGGACCTCGAGGACTAATGCAAAGGTTACTAATAACCTAAAGGAACGAGCAAACACTATCATCACGAGGTAAGTAGAGTGAATCTTGGGTCAAGAACCCAAGAAATAGAATGCCTACTAACTAAATGGCATCACGGGATGCTTTCGAGAATAATGGCCAGAATCATCACACTGGGGATGCAAGCATTGCTAGATTACTAAGTGGTTCTCTAAGACACCTAGGGTCATAATAATAACTCCAACATATATGTCAAGGCAACAGAGTACCTCAACTCAACGATTAGTGTGGTTAATCTGGCCCAAAGGAACATCGAGAACGGAAAGAAGGGATTTGCAAATGCATCAGATTATTTAGAAACCTGGGATGACTCGGATAGCATAACGACTGTAAATACTCAAAAATACTTGAGACATCCTGCAAAATAGTGGCATGACCACTCAACATCACAATATAAACTTCCGGGATCAATGGTCAACATACGGAAGTAGTAGGAACTGAACTGAGGCTTAAATCCATTAATCCTATGAGTCTACGGATTAGTAACACGTGATCCTGATAGAAAGATGAGAAGCCTAGTTCTTAATCCCCGTACAAGAGAAGAGGGTGACTCAGATCAGAAGGGCATAAGGTAAAGGAGTAAAAAGAGCCTTACGTTCCCTTCCACAATCAATTCCCTTATATAACTAAAGCATTTCTAGACTCAACTTCGACCAGTTTGGCTTGGTAAACCTACAGGCAGTCAGGCTCTGATACCAACGCTGTCGGGACCCCGATTCCAAGTCACACCGATCTAGCCTGTAACACCTCATATCACTTTGCGGCCTCACGCACGGTACTCCCACGGGTGTCGCCTTACCATGGCCCGGGACCGTTTGCGCCTTTTGGCTCACGTATATGACAATGTCGCTAGCATCCATATGACAGAGAACCCGGGCCGACATGGCTAGTCGTGAACCCAAAGTGGCGCTAACGTATGGGGACAGGCATACATGAATCAACATCGAACGTGTCGGTCAGCAGCGTGCGAATCCGGGCTGTAGCACTGGGCTAACAGGACTCCGGGAACCCGGGCTGTAGCAGGCTAGGCAGGACTCCGGATGTCACCGCGTGACATTTCCCCGAAGGGACAGACACAGGAACGATATGAAACACATGCCAGCCAGTCAAGTGTCCAGAGCAGTAGTGCTGGGCTAGCGGGACTCCGGTGGACCGGGCTGTAGCGGACTACTATGGCTCAAGGAGGCACTAGACTACATTTCCCCATAAGAGAGGCTGCTAAGGATAGACAACTAGATTGTCGGATCCCACACATACCAAGCATTTCAAGCATACACACAATATGCTCGATATGTGCAAATACAACATGGCATCACAACAAGACTCTACGACTCAGAGTATTTATTCATTAGGCCCCGAAGAGCCAGATATTACAAACATGGATCTCATGACCCAACATTCAGAGCATACAAGTCAAAGCACATGCGGAAGCTTAACATGTCTGAGTACAGACATCTACAAATGAAAAAGGCTGCGAAGCCTGACTATCTACCAGATCCTACCGAGGGCACAAGATCGTAGCTGAGGTATCAAGCTAAACGTCGAAGTCCACACGGAACTACTAGCGAGACTGACGTCTCTTTGCAAAACATAAAATAAGCAAACGTGAGTACAAATGTACCCAGCAAGACTTACATCAGAACTATCTACATATGCATCGGTATCAACGAAGGGGGTGGTGGAGTTTAACTGCAGCAAGCCAGCTTTGACTCGGTGGCTATCCTGAACCGCGACTGCAAGTAACTCTTTTGAGGTGGCGCACACGAGTCCACATATTCACCATATCAATACACCACTATGGATCCGCTCCCGTCTCCCTATGAGGACGCCATCCATAGTACTCACGCTTATCTTGTGCATTTTAGAGAATCCACTTTCACTTGTCTATGAACTGTTATAGGCAACCCAGAAGTCCTTTACCGCGGACACGGCTATTCGAATAGATCATATTAACCCTGCAGGGGTGTACTTCGTCACACACGCTCTCGCCACTTACCACCATGTACACGTCGTGTACCTCGGCAACCTTCAAGCGGAAGCCTGGCGAGGGAGTCGGCCACGACCTGACTAACCAGACAAGTCTCTAGTCCAGGTTTATCGCCTATTCGGGTTCCATCCGCAAGGAGATCCGGCCGGGGTGTCGCTCACGGCCCCAAACGATGTGTGCAGGGTTCCCGAGCCCACCATCCGGGTGCCACTCGGTACACCAGGCCACGTGTGCCTAGTCTGTCCCAAGCCCACCTGTACCGGGTGCCACTTGGTAGACTACTAACACTACCTACAAACACCAGAGACTAGTTGCAACTCCTGGACAGAGATCGAGGCGGTTAATAAGCCGAGAGGGGTCGAGTTACCGGAACCCAATGTGTGGTAGTAACTGTTCATGGATCACAAACACAGAACTCAGTTCCTGAGGACGGTTTCAATGAGACAACCCACCATGTACTCCTACATGGCCTCTCACCGCTACCTTTACCAAATCGTGTTCACACACTTAGCTCTCAACAGTAGGACATGTTCACCATATTCCAATTCATTCCCGATGAATCAGACCTGACTCAACTCTAAGCAATAGCAGGCATGACAAACAAGCATGAATGAGTAGGCACATCAGGGCTCAAACAACTCCTACTCATGCTAGTGGGTTTCATCTATTTACTGTGGCAATGACAGGTCATGCAGAGGATAAAGGGGTTCAGCTACCGCAGCAAGTAACAGATGAATCGTTGTTGTCCTAATGTAGTAAAAGAGAGCAGGAGCGAGAGAGTGGGATTGTATCGGAATGAGCAAGGGGGTTTTGCTTGCCTGGCACTTCTGAAGATAGCATTGAGTCTTCATCAGTGTCAACGATCACAGCGTCGGAACAACGTCTACCGAGGGGAACAAATACCGGCAACAGAGAGGGAAACCAATCAATGCAATGCAACAATATGATGCATGAATGTGACATGGCAATATGCTGTGAATTGAGCTAATGCAGCTAGCAACAAGTGCAAGGGAGTCCATTTGAACCAAAGGTTCAAATGCAAACTCTAGTTTGAGCATTTAAAATGCCATTTGAATGTGTTCACTTATACAGCAGGTATAAGTTGGTTTTTCATGCATGAAAGTAGCATAAATGGATAGATTGGATTTTTCTGATAATTTTTCATATATAAATTATTTGATTTGGAGCTACGGTTGAATTTCTATGAATTTTAGAAGTTTGCACTATTTTCTGGAATTTCCTGTATAAGAATAATTCCAGTAATTAAATTACTGCGTCAGCAATACGTCAGGATGACGTCATCAGGTCAACAGCGCGGTCCAGGTCAAACCTGACCTGTAGGGCCCGCACGTCAGTGTAACAGGGCAAGAACAGAGGCTGACCAGTGGGGCCAGGTCAACGTTTGACGTGGCAGGGTCAACTGACATGTGGGGTCGGCTGGTTTAATTTAAACTAAACAGGGAATAAATCCCCGGGTTAATTAGGGCACGAGGCCCACTGTCAGTGGCACACGGTTTAGTTAGCGGGGTGATTAGCCCCTAATTAAGAGTGCCATGTCATCATCACCGGATCTACGCCGGCGATGACCAACCCGACGGCGAGAGCTCGCCGGACTCGCGTTAGGGATGGCAGTTCGTCGCGCTGCTGGCACCAAGGAGGGGCTCTCGCTCGTCCGCATCCAAAGGACCGGACGGGAGGCCGCGGGGTGGCCGGAAACGATGCCGGCGACGACCTCGCGCGGCGGCGCACACACGGGCTCATCGGGGAGGAGGCTACGGAGCACGGGCGAGCAAAACGAAGGAGGGGAAACGGAGTGGAGCTCACAGCGGGGTCGTTGGCGGTCTCATTGGGCTCGGGGAGGCCTCTGCGGTGGCGAATTCGACCACGGGGATCACCGGACATAAACGGTGATGAAGACGACGGGGGTGGCGTTCTGCTGCTCCTGGAGTTGCGTGCGTCGACGAGGAGAGGAAGAGCAGGACGACAGAGCTCGGGGATACGGTGGTTGGACGAGGGGGTCTCGGTAGCCACGGTGGACGGCGACGGTGGTGACGGGCGTGCTCGGTGGGCGTGAGAGAGCGAGCCAGAGGAGGGGATGAGCTTGAGGGAGAGTGAGAGAGGGTCGAGGAGGCGGCGTGGTACGCGTGGAGGTGACCAGGCGGTCGAGGGGCACGCAGGCAGGGAGGAGCCGGCGTGGTTCGTCTGCGCACCGGGCACGCAGCTGCTTCTCCTCCTGGCAGGAGGATGAAGACAGTGCTGCCCCTGGTGGGCTGGGCTGGCTTCGGCCAGTAGGCTGCTACAGTGGTGGGCTGTGCAGGAAGATTCTCTGTCCCTCTTTCTTTCCATTTTAGTTTCTGTTTTCTATTTTCTGTAATTGTGTTTGGCTTTATTAAAAATGCCAGAGCATTTCCAAAAATTCTGAAAATATTTGTGGGCACTGTTGAAATTATTCCCAGCATCCCTCAACTAGTTTCAGAATTATTAAAGCATTTAAAATATTTATAGGATTTAAATGCCCCAATTCAAATACAATATGAGTTAATTCAAAAAATCCAGAATGTCCTAGAAAAAGTGTGCACCATTTTGCCAGGGGTTTTAGCCCAATCCAGAAATGATGAACATTTTGTGAAGGGCATTTTGGGTTCATTGAAACCAATTTTAGTAAACCCTAGTTGGTTTCAGGGGGGGTGCTGGGGGTTCTGTCATCCCCATTTCAACTTTCTTTCAAGATTAAACATGATGCACACATGAGGCTAGCCTAGTGCATTACCAGAAGCTAGGGATGTGACAACTAACTTGGCGATGGTGACTAGAGAATTCTGTCAATCACTATTTTATCTGGAAGATTAACTCCCACTTGATTCAAGCGATTGTAGTACCCAGACAATCTGAGCACATGCTCACTGCTTGAGCTATTCTCCTCCATCTTTTAGCTATAGAACTTGTTGGAGACTTCATATCTCTCAACTCGGGTATTTGCTTGAAATATTAACTTCAACTCCTGGAACATCTCATATGGTCCATGACGTTCAAAACGTCTTTGAAGTCCCGATTCTAAGCCGTTAAGCATGGTGCACTAAACTATCAAGTAGTCATCATATTGAGCTAGCCAAACGTTCATAACGTCTGCATCTGCTCCTGCAATAGGTCTGTCACCTAGAGGTGCATCAAGGACATAATTCTTCTGTGCAGCAATGAGGATAATCCTCAGATCACGGATCCAATCCGCATCTTTTCTACTAACATCTTTCAACATATTTTTTCTCTAGGAACACATCAAAAATAAACACAGGGAAGCAACAACGCAAGCTATTGATCTACAACATAATTTGCAAAATACTATCAGGACTAAGTTCATGATAAATTTAAGTTCAATTAATCATATTACTTAAGAACTCCCACTTAGATAGACATCCCTCTAATCCTCTAAGTGATCACGTGATCCATATCAACTAAACCATGTCCGATCATCACGTGAGATGGAGTAGTTTCAATGGTGAACATCACTATGTTGATCATATCTACTATATGATTCACGCTCGACCTTTCGGTCTCCGTGTTCCGAGGCCATATCTGCATATGCTAGGCTCGTCAAGTTTAACCTGAGTATTCCGCGTGTGCAACTGTTTTGCACCCGTTGTATTTGAACGTAGAGCCTATCACACCCGATCATCACGTGGTGTCTCAGCACGAAGAACTTTCGCAATGGTGCATACTCAGGGAGAACACTTTTATCTTGAAATTTTAGTGAGAGATCATCTTATAATGCTACCGTCAATCAAAGCAAGATAAGATGCATAAAAGATAAACATCACATGCAATCAATATAAGTGATATGATATGGCCATCATCATCTTGTGCTTGTGATCTCCATCTCCGAAGCACCGTCATGATCACCATCGTCACCGGCGCGACACCTTGATCTCCATCGTAGTATCGTTGTCGTCTCGCCAACTATTGCTTTTACGACTATCGCTACCGCTTAGTGATAAAGTAAAACAATTACATGGCGATTGCATTGCATACAATAAAGTGACAACCATATGGCTCCTGCCAGTTGCCGATAACTCGGTTACAAAACATGATCATCTCATACAATAAAATATAGCATCATGTCTTGACCATATCACATCACAACATGCCCTGCAAAAACAAGTTAGACGTCCTCTACTTTGTTGTTGCAAGTTTTACGTGGCTGCTACGGGCTAAGCAAGAACCTTTCTTACCTACGCATCAAAACCACAACGATAGTTTGTCAAGTTGGTGCTGTTTTAACCTTCGCAAGGACCGGGCGTAGCCACACTCGGTTCAACTAAAGTGAGAGAGACAGACACCCGCCAGTCACCTTTAAGCAACGAGTGCTCGCAACGGTGAAACCAGTCTCGCGTAAGCGTACGCGTAATGTCGGTCCGGGCCGCTTCATCTCACAATACCGCCGAACCAAAGTGTGACATGCTGGTAAGCAGTATGACTTATATCGCCCACAACTCACTTGTGTTCTACTCGTGCATAACATCAACGCATAAAACCAGGCTCGGATGCCACTGTTGGGGAACGTAGTAATTTCAAAAAAATTCCTACGCACATGCAAGATCATGGTGATGCATAGCAACGAGAGGGGAGAGTGTTGTCCACGTACCCTCATAGACCAAAAGCGGAAGCGTTAACACAACGCGGTTGATGTAGTCGTACGTCTTCACGATCCGACCGATCAAGTACCGAACGCACGTCACCTCCGAGTTCAGCACACGTTCAGCTCGATGACATCCCTCGAACTCCGATCCAGCCGAGTGTTGAGGGCGAGTTTCGTCAGCACGACGGCGTGGTGACGATGATGATGTTCTACCGACGAAGGGCTTCGCCTAAGCACCGCTACGATATTATCGAGGTGTAATATGGTGGAGGGGGGCACCGCACACGGCTAAAAGATCGTTGATCAATTGTGTGTTGAGAGGTGCCCCCTGCCCCCGTATATAAAGGAGCAAGGGGGAGGCCGCCGGCCAAGGGAGGAGAGGCGCGCCAGGAGGAGTCCTACTCCTACCGGGAGTAGGACTCCCCCCTTTCCATGTTGGACTAGGAGAGGAAGGGGGAAGAGGTGGAGGGGAGGAAGGAAGGGGGGGCGCCGCCCCCCTCTCCTTGTCCTATTCGGACTGGGGGGGAGGGGCACGCAGCCCTGCCCTGGCCTCCTCTCCTCTCTTCCACCTAGGCCCAATAAGGCCCATTAAGTTACCGGGGGGGTTCCGGTAACCTCCTGGTACTCCGGAAAAATCCCGATTTCACCCGGAACACTTCCGATGTCCAAACATAGGCCTCCAATATATCAATCTTTATGGCTCGACCATTTCAAGACTCCTCGTCATGTCCGTGATCACATCCGGGACTCCGAACAACCTTCGGTACATCAAAACATATAAACTCATAATATAACTGTCATCGTAACGTTAAGCGTGCGGACCCTACGGGTTCGAGAACTATGTAGACATGACCGAGACACCTCTCCGGTCAATAACCAATAGCGGAACCTGGATGCTCATATTGGTTCCCACATATTCTACGAAGATCTTTATCGGTCAGACCGCATAACAACATACGTTGTTCCCTTTGTCATCGGTATGTTACTTGCCCGAGATTCGATCGTCGGTATCTCGATACCTAGTTCAATCTCGTTACCGGCAAGTCTCTTTACTCGTTCCGTAATACATCATCCCGCAACTAACTCATTAGTCACAATGCTTGCAAGGCTTATAGTGATGTGTATTACTGAGTGGGCCCAGAGATACCTCTCCGACAATCGGAGTGACAAATCCTAATCTCGAAATACGCCAACCCAACAAGTACCTTTGGAGACACCTGTAGAGCACCTTTATAATCACCCAGTTACGTTGTGACGTTTGGTAGCACACAAAGTGTTCCTCCGGTAAACGGGGGTTGCATAATCTCATAGTCATAGGAACATGTATAAGTCATGTAGAAAGCAATAGCAACATACTAAATGATAGAGTGCTAAGCTAACGGAATGGGTCAAGTCAATCACATCATTCTCCTAATGATATGATCCCGTTAATCAAATGACAACTCATGTCTATGGCTAGGAAACATAACCATCTTTGATCAACGAGCTAGTCAAGTAGAGGCATACTAGTGACACTCTGTTTGTCTATGTATTCACACATGTATTATGTTTCCGGTTAATACAATTCTAGCATGAATAATAAACATTTATCATGATATAAGGAAATAAATAATAACTTTATTATTGCCTCTAGGGCATATTTCCTTCAGAGTCTACGCACAAGTCAAGACATGCCAAGTACCCATCACAAACTCTTATCCCTCGCATTACATTATTTGCCATTTGCCTCTCGTTTTCCTCTCCCCCACTTCACCCTTGCTGTTTTATTCGCCCTCTTTTTCCGTTCGCTTCTCTTCTGTTCGCCTCTTTTTCGCTTGCCTCTTGTTTGCTTGTGTGTTCGATTGCTTGCTTGTCACGATGTCTCTACCTGGTGATCTTCACCTACAAGGATTGAAGAGATTGAAAGCAACGTCAGACGTTTCATGACTTTACAATTTGAGCATAATAATTTGTTTAGAAACGAGCTTAAGGAACAAAAAAGCTTTATGAGTTACATGAATAAAGAGCTCGATGATATTCTAAGGAATTTTATGGTTTGAAATCTCAGATTGCTCATCTCGAAAAATTAATAGTTGAAATTTCGGATAAGCAGGCCACCTTAGTTAATAAGATGGCCGCTAAACCGGATTTTTTTTATGAAAATAAAGATGAAGATCTAAAATTTATTGATGTGTCCCCTATTAAATCTTTGTTTTGCAATATGAATCTTGATAATAATGGGACTGGAGATGTGTCAACTTTAGTTAGAAGGCGTCCCAAAAATTCGGAGTTTTTAGATCTTGATGCTAAAATTGGTAAAAGTGGGATTGAAGAGGTCAAAACTTTAGATATCAATGAACCCACTATTTTTGATTTCAAGGAATTTAATTATGATAATTGCTCTTTGATAGATTGTATTTCCTTGTTGCAATCCGTGCTAAATTCTCCTCATGCTTATAGTCAAAATAAAGCTTTTACCAAACATATCGTTGATGCTTTAATGCAATCTTATGAAGAAAAACTTGAGTTGGAAGTTTCTATCCCTAGAAAACTTTATGATGAGTGGGAACCTAATATTAAAATTAAAATCAAGGATCATGAATGCTATGCTTTGTGTGATTTGGGTGCTAGTGTTTCCACAATTCCAAAAACTTTGTGTGATTTGTTAGGTTTCCGTGAATTTGATGATTGTTCTTTAAATTTGCATCTTGCGGATTCCACTATCAAGAAACCTATGGGAAGAATTACTGATGTTCTTATTGTTGCAAATAGGAATTATGTGCCCATAGATTTTATTGTTCTTGATATAGATTGCAATCCTTCATGTCCTATTATTCTTGGTAGACCTTTCCTTAGAACGATTGGTGCAATTATTGATATGAAGGAGGGGAAAATTAGATTTCAATTTCCGTTAAGGAAAGGCATGGAACACTTTCCTAGAAGGAAAATAAAATTACCTTATGAATCTATTATGAGAGCCACTTATGGATTGCCTACCAAAGATGGCAATACCTAGATCTATCCTTGCTTTTATGCCTAGCTAAGGGCGTTAAACGATAGCGCTTGTTGGGAGGCAACCCAATTTTTTTTATTTTTTTTTTATTTTTGCTCCTGTTTAGGAATAAATATTTTATCTAGCCTCTGGTTAGATTTGTTTTTGTGTTTTAATTAGTGTTTGTGCCAAGTGAAACCTATATCATCTTCTTGGATGATAGTTATTTGATCTTGCTGAAAATTCCAGAAACTTTCTGTTCACGAAAACAATTGTTAAAAATCACCAGAGCATGATAAAATTCTGATTCCAATTGCAGTAGATCAATAAATAAATTATCTAGGTCGTCCTATTTTGGTAGAATGTTTTGAGTTACAGAAGTTTGCGTTAGTTACAGATTACTACAGACTGTTCTGTTTTTGACAGATTCTGTTTTTCGCGTGTTGTTTGCTTATTTTGATGAATCTATGGCTAGTAAAATAGTTTATAAACCATAGAGAAGTTGGAATACAGTAGGTTTAACACCAATATAAATAAAGAATGAGTTCAATACAGTACCTTGAAGTGGTGTTTTGTTTTTCTTTTGCTAACGGAGCTCATGAGATTTTCTGTTAAGTTTTGTGTTGTGAAGTTTTCAAGTTTTGGGTAAGGATTTGATGGATTATGGAACAAGGAGTGGCAAGAGCCTAAGCTTGGGGATGCCCAAGGCACCCCAAGGTAAATCCAAGGACACCAAAAAGCCAAAGCTTGGGGATGTCCCGGAAGGCATCCCCTCTTTCTTCTTCGTCCATCGGTAACTTTACTTGGAGCTATATTTTTATTCACCACATGATAAGTGTTTTGCTTGGAGCGTCTTGTATAATTTGAGTCTTTGTTTTTAGTTTACCACAATCATACCTCACTGAATACACTTTTTAGAGAGACACACATGATTCGGAATTTATTAGAATACTCTATGTGCTTCACTTATATCTTTTGAGCTATATAGTTTTTGCTCTAGTGCTTCACTTATATCTTTCAGAGCACGACGGTGGTTTGTTTAATAGAATCTATTTTTCTCTCATGCTTCACTTATATTATTTTGAGAGTCCTACAAAACAGCATGGTAATTTTCTTAAATTGTGAAATTAGTCCTAATATGATAGGCATCCAAGATTAGTAAAAACTTTCTTGTAAGTGTGTTGAATACTAAGAGAAGTTTGATGCTTGATAATTGTTTTGAGATATGAAGATGGTGATATTAGAGTCATCCTAGTTGAGTGGTTATGAATTTGAGAAATACTTGTGTTAAAGTTTGTGATTCCCGTAGCATGCACGTATGGTGAACCGTTATGTGATGAAGTCGGAGCATGATTTATTTATTGATTGTCTTCCTTATGAGTGGCGGTCGGGGCCGAGCGATGGTCTTTTCCTACCAATCTATCCCCCTAGGAGCATGCGCGTAATACTTTGTTTTGATAACTAATAGATTTTTGCAACAAGTATATGAGTTCTTTATGACTAATGTCGAGTCCATGGATTATATGCACTCTTATCCTTCCACCATTGCTAGCCTCTCCACTACCGCGCACTTTTCGCCGGTATCATACACCCACCATATACCTTCCTCAAAACAGCCACCATACCAACCTATCATGGCATTTCCGTAGCCATTCCGAGATATATTTCCATGCAACTTACCACCGTTCCGTTTACTATGACACGCTTCATCATTGTCATATTGCTTTGCATGATCATGTAGTTGCCATTGTATTTGTGGCAAAGCCACCGTTCATTATCTTCATACATGTCACTCTTGATTCATTGCATATCCCGGTACACCGCCGGAGGCATTCATATAGAGTCATATTTTGTTCTAAGTATTGAGTTGTAATACTTGAGTTGTAAGTAAATAAAAGTGTGATGATCATCATTATTAGAGCATTGTCCCAAGTGAGGAAAAGATGATGGAGACTATGATTCCCCCACAAGTCGGGATGAGACTCCGGACTAAAAAATAGGCCATAAAAAAGAAAGAGAAAAGTCCCAAACAAAAAAAATGAGAGAAAAGAGAGAAGCGACAATGCTACTATCCTTTTTCCACACTTGTGCTTCAAAGTAGCACCATGATCTTTATGATAGAGAGTCTCCTATGTTGTCATTTTCATATACGAGTGGGAATTTTTCATTATAAAACTTGGCTTGTATATTCCAATGATGGGCTTCCTCAAAATGCCCTAGGTCTTCGTGAGCAAGCGAGTTGGATGCACACCCACTTAGTTTTCATTATTGAGCTTTCATACACTTATAGCTCTAGTGCATCCATTGCATGGCAATCCCTACTCACTCACATTGATATCTATTAATGGGCATCTCCATAGCCCGTTGATACACCTAGTTGATGTGAGACTATCTTCTCCTTTTTGTCTTCTCCACAACCACCATTCTATTCCACCTATAGTGCTATATCCATGGCTCACGCTCATGTATTGCGTGAAGATTGAAAAAGTTTGAGAACATCAAAAGTATGAAACAATTGCTTGGCTTGTCACCGGGGTTGTGCATGATTTAAATATTTTGTGTGGTGAAGATAGAGCATAGCCAGACTATATGATTTTGTAGGGATAACTTTCTTTGCCCATGTTATTTTGAGAAGACATGATTGCTTTATTAGTATGCTTGAAGTATTATTACTTTTATGTCAATATTATACTTTATCTTGAATCTTTCGGATCTGAATATTCATACCACAAATAAGAGAATTACATTGAAAATTATGCTAAGTAGCATTCCCCATCAAAAATTCTGTTTTTATCATTTACCTACTCGAGGACGAGCAGGAATTAAGCTTGGGGATGCTTGATACGTCTCCAACGTATCTACAATTTTTGATTGTTCCATGCTATTATATACTCTGTTTTGGATGTTTAATGGGCTTATTTATACACTTCTATATTATTTTTGGGACTAACCTATTAACCGGAGGCCCAGCCCGAATTGCTGTTTTTTTGCCTATTTCAGTGTTTCGTAGAAAAGGAATATCAAACGGAGTCCAAACGGAATGAAACCTTCGGGAGAGTTATTTTTGGAACAAACGTGATCCAGAGGACTTGGAGTGGACGTCAAGCAATCGACGAGGAAGCCACGAGGCAGGGGGCGCGCCTACCCCCCTGGGCGCGCCCTCCACCCTCGTGGGCCCCTCGTGCCTCCACCGACCTACTTCTTCCTCCTATATATACCTACGTACCCCCAAACCATCAGACACGGAGCCAAAACCCTATTTCCACCGCCACAACCTTCTGTACCTGTGAGATCCCATCTTGGGGCCTTTTCCGGCGCTCCGCCAGAGGGGGCATTGATCACGGAGGGCTTCTACATCAACACCATAGCCTCTCCGATGATGTGTGAGTAATTTACCTCAGACGTTCGGGTTGTAGCGACCCGACTCGGTAAGAGTCGAAGTCTTTGTGCTTACCGTGCTAGTCCCTGGATCGACTAGCTAGCACACACAGTACTCAATGAAATAACAGAAATAACACACATCTCTTTATTACATCGATAGTCCAGGAGCAATACATTTATTACAAAAATAGGGCATAGAGCCAATGAGCAAATACTGCGGAAGCAAAGTAGTAAATGAGTCCAACTCCACGAGCAAGGTTGAGTGTAGAACATCGATCTATCACACCTTAATCCTCGTTGGATATATCTGCAACGAGATAAGTTGCAGCCATATAGGTCAGTACATTGAATGTACTGGCAAGTCACATCATAAGTGTAAAGAACCTACTTGTACATGCAATTTGGCTGGTGGAAAGCTCTAAGTTTAGTTTTTGCATAAAGCTAGTTTTCCCTATTAGAAAAGATGTTATTCTACTACTACACATTTGCATAGGATGAGTTGGCAAATCCAACTTCATCCGTTCCCAAGTTTCATTTAAAACCCAACTGTTTAATTAAAGGTGAGGAGATCTCCCGGCATTTCCACTATTAGATGCTCAACTTGTCCGTAACCGGGGACACGGCTAATCGATTAGGTTGACACTCTGCAGAGGTTGCGCACTTTTGCCCACAAGACTCGACCACCTCCACGATCGGAAGATCGAGACATAGTCTTTCGAAAATGTTTCCCCTTAACCCACGGATAGGCCGGTACACCTACATCATTCTACATCTGCTAGCCCATCCCGGAAGGGGTCACACTAACTACTCAACTAAGCCAGAGCCCATATTGGCTTGGGCTGCACACATAAGCTTCTAGACATGAGAATACGATTGATCTCTTTGAGCCTGAGCGGACGGTCCACTAGTGGTGCACCACCATGGATTTCCCGTGCGTGCCCCACTGTACTTCGCCACCATTCCAACAAGTTTCCGCCCGGGTAGTTCATTAATTATCTTAGGTCCTATTTACTACATTGTCACTCATACTTTATAATGATCACTCCCCAATCCACGTCTACTTAGCGAAGCAACATAATGTAAAATGATGGTGACAATGTTATAAGGTTCAGACCTACCTCAATGAACTACTGGGTGAAAAGCATAGTCATGCGGCATCAATTCCTACCATGCAGTCCTACCGCAAAGAACTAAGTGCATAATAAAAACATAGGTAATGAAACATGATCAAGATGCAACTTGCCTTGGTACTGCTGGTTGAATTCTAAAGACTGATAATATTCTGCTTCGCACTCCACGAAATCTATCGCAAACAAGATAAACAAACATAAGCAAACATTCCAGAGAACCAAGAAGAACATGCAAAGCAAGAAGTTTTGGAAAAACCAAATGAACAAACAACACACTTAACTAGCACAAAAATATTCTAAGTGCAAAAGAACATAGGCACATGGTTCAAGAAGTGATGTGCACTATAGTGCACTCTATGCATACTAGCAAAAATATTAATGGGCAGATCCTAGTGTGTGAAAATTATTGTGAGATAGGTCCAGGTGATAGGGTTTGGCTACGGTGACAAAGTGCAAAAAGAATCAACTTAATCGGAGCTTCGGTTTGGGAGATATGGTCATTTGAACTTCGAATTCAAATCTGAATAAATTCAAATTTGAATCGGACGAAAGTTTACAAAAAGGATACCACTGGATAGATCTAAACATGACGAAGAATTTGCCGCTGGTTTCATCAAGTTTGGATCTACGGTTAAGAAGTTGTGGCTAATATAAGATCAGGGACTAATCTGCTAATTACAGGGACTAAACAGTGAAGAAAAACTATCGCAAACAGGTCCCTGGCGCGTGGCAGATTCCTACTGGCCGAAAGGTGTTCGTCGCGTAGCTTATACAAAGGACGGCCGCAATCTAAGAAAAACGGCGGTGGCGGCTAACTTATACAGAAACCGATCGGTTTTTTTAGAATAAAAACCCGCGGTTAACCGCGTACCGGTTCAACTAAAAAAACTAACCTAATCTAATATGGACCGTCGGTGATCGATCTAACGGGCGGGGGTGGGACGGCGGCTTACAGTGGGTGGTGGTGGTGGCCGGCGACAATGCAGACGGCGGCGCGGCGTCGGTGACGGAGGGGGCGGCGGCTGCGGTGGTCCTCGTCTACGGGGAAGAAGATGGGGAGGTGCGGCGCGTCGAGGGCATCGCGAAGGTGGTATCGGTGTTCGCCGGCGGCGTCGGGACGGGGCGAGGCGAAGATGGCGGGGCTCGGTGCTCCGGCGACTCCGGCGTCGACGGTGCGGCAGCTCCGACGGGACCTAGGGGCAAAAAACGTGTCAAACAGATGCGCGTTATCGCGAGGATCCAATTGACAAAGGAAGGAGAGCTAGGGGGTGCCACTGATGATGAAATGGATGAAGGAGTGGCGCGGCTCCGGTGAGATGCGAACGGCGACAGCAAGCGGTAGGGGCGGCGTGGGAAGAAGCGGGACGACGAGGATGGAAGAGAGGGTCCTGGCCTTTATATAGGCGCGGCTAGGAGCTCTACGGAGCTGCGGATAAGCCTCATCCGCGAGGGAGCCGAGCGGCGGTTGCGGGAGCGCGGCGAGGATGTTTATCCCGCGTGGTGCGGGAGGTTGGGGACGGGCTGACGTGCAGGGCCCGCCTGACAGCGGCAGCGAGAGGAGGCGAGCGAGGGCGAGCGCGGGGCAGTCGACCGGGCGGGAGGCTTCGGGCACGCAGGCGCAGGCCTTGGGCCAAATGGCCAGCTCGGCCGGTTGGGGGCGCTCCTGGGCCGAACCCAGTTTCGGTCCAGGCTGCGGTGAGTGCGTGCGTGCGTGCGTGTTTTTTTAAAACCGAACACTAAAGTGGCCCTAAATAATTCAAATGAATTAATAAAAACACCACAATAATTTCTATAATAACTATACAGTATTTAGAGCCTAATGAACATTAACTTAAGCACAGAACATTTTTAAAATATTTTTCCTAATGCAATTAATGCACTTTTTGCAGATAACATAAATACCAATAAAATCCAAAACTTCAAATAATATTCAAAATAAAATTTCCCACTCTTTTATAAGTTTGAGGAAGTCATCTTATCGCCTCTCATTTGTTTTTCTTGAGTGGAAAAATAGTATTTAAATATTTTAAAAACTCCAAAATGCAAAGAAATATGATATGCATTGAATGATTCTATTAACATCCAAATTTAATAAAAATTGGGATGTTACAAACCTACCCCCTTAAGATGAATCTCGTCCTCGAGATTCAGGTTGGCCAGCAAAAAGGTGTGGATGCTCCTGTCTAAGATCTTCCTCTCGTTACCAAGTAGCTTCCTCCTTGGTGTGGTGACTCCACTGAACCTTGCAGAACTTGATGATCTTGGTACGAGTGATTCTCTCTGCAGTCTCAAGAATCTTAATAGGTTTCTCCTCAAAAGTCATATCATTCTCCAACTGAATTGCTTCCAGTGGCACTGTATCTCTCAAAGGAATGTCCGCCATCTCTGCATGACACTTCTTCAGCTGGGAAACATGAAACACATCATGAACTCCCGACAAAGCCTCCGGTAATTCCAGCTGGTATGCAACCTCTCTACGTTCCAGAACTCTGTATGGTCCCAAAAATCGTGGTGCTAACTTTCCTTTGACTCCAAATCTCTTAATACCTCAAAGTGGAGACACTCGAAGATATGCTCTATCTCCCACTTCATAGATCACTTCCTTGCTTTTAGCATCGGCATAACTTTTCTGCCTTGACTGAGCTATCTTAAGTCTGTCACGAATCAACTTGACCTTCTCCTCAGAATCCCTAATCAAATCAGGTCCAAACAATTTGCGATCTCCAACTCCATCCCACATCAAAGGTGTCCTGCATTTCCTGCCATACAATGCCTCGAAAGGGGCCATCTGCAAACTGGCTTGGTAGCTGTTGTTGTATGAGAACTCTGCGTAGGGTAAGTTATCATCCCAACTAGACCCATAGTCTAGCGCACAAGCTCTCAGCATGTCCTCCAGAATCTGATTGACTCTCTCTATCTGCCCATCAGTCTGTGGATGGAAGGCTGTACTGAACTCTAGCCTGGTACCCAAAGTTTCATGCAACTGATTCCAAAACTTTGAGGTAAATTGTGTTCCTCTATCTGATATGATGCTCCTCGGAACTCCATGCAGACATACGATCCTGGTCATATATATCTTTGCCAACTTAGCACTTGTATAGGTGGTCTTCACCGGAATGAAGTGAGCAACCTTGGTCAAACGATCCACTATCACCCAAATGGAATCATAACCTGAACGGGTCCTGGGTAACCCCGTGATAAAGTCCATACCAAGTTTATCCCATTTCCAATCAGGAATTGGCAACGGCTGAAGTAAACCTGATGGTTTCTTATGTTCTGCCTTTACTCTCTCACATACATCACATATTGCCACATACTCGGCAATTTCTCTCTTCATACCGGCCCACCAAAAACTTTCCTTCAAGTCCAAATACATCTTGGTGTTGCCTGGGTGTATCGAATATGGTGAGTCATGAGCCTCCTGAAGAATCAACTTCCTGATCTCAGGATCATTGGGTACACAAATCCGTTGCTCAAACCATATGGTTCCATGTTCATCCTCACGGAATCCTTCTGCTTTCCCTTTGCTCATCATCTCCTTTATCTCAGCAATACCTTGGTCCAACTTCTGGGCTTCTCTGATTCTTCCCAACAAGGTGGACTGTACCTCGAGTGCGGCAACATAACCTCTTGGAACTATTTCCAACTGAAGATCTCTAAGCTCATCACATAACTCCTGAGGTCAACCTCCTGCTGTAAGGGTATTAACATAACTCTTACGGCTCAAAGCATCCGCCACAACATTGGCTTTTCTTGGATGATAATGCAGACTCATGTCATAATCATTTATAAGTTCCAAGCATCTCCTTTGCCTGAGATTCAACTTCTTCTGCGTGAAGATGTACTTCAAACTCTTGTGATCCATGTAAACATCACAACGATTCCCAATAAGATAGTGTCTCCATGTCTTGAGTGGATGCACTACGGCTGCCAACTCCAAATCATGTGTGGCATAGTTCAACTCATGAGGTCGAAGCTGTCGTGAAGCATAATCTACAACCTTCCCCTCTTGCATAAGAACACCTCCAAGTCCCTGACGTGAAGCATCACAGTACACCTGAAAGTCCTTGTGTACGTCAGGCAGGATTAGTACTGGGGTTGTAACCAAACGCTTCTTCAACTCTTGAAAGCTGGCTTCACACTCTTCAGTCCAAACGAACTTGGTGTCCTTCTTTAACAACGCTGTCATGGCCCTTGCAATCTTGGAGAAATTTTCAATAAATCTCCGGTAATATCCTGCAAGTCCAAGGAAACTGCGAATCTCGCCAACTGTGGTAGGTGCATTCCATTCTGTGACTGACTCTACCTTGGTAGGGTCCACTGCAATCCCTTCACCTGACACAACATGTCCAAGAAATCCAACTTCCTTCAGCCAAAACTCACACTTGCTGAACTTGGCATAAAGTTGATGTTCTCTGAGCTTCTCCAGAACTAAGCGCAGATGTTCCGCGTGTTCCTCCTCATTCTTGGAGTAAATCAATATATCATCAATGAGTACCACAACGAACTTATCCAAGAACTCCATGAATACCTTGTTCATCATGCTCATAAAATAGGCAGGGGCATTAGTCAAACCAAAGGACATGACTGTCAAACAAGTCAAACAAGTCATTGATCACCGGCAGGGGATACTTGTTCTTGATGGTCACCTCATTCAAAGAGCGGTAATCCACACACATCCTCAAGGTTCCATCCTTCTTCTCCACTAAGAGTACTGGGGCTCCCCAAGGTGATGAACTCGGGCGAATATACCCTTTCTCTAGCAACTCCTTAATCTATTTCTTGACTTCCTCCAAATCATTAGCGGGCATCCGATACGGCCTCTTGGAGATAGGTCCTCTACCTGGCAGCAACTCAATCAAAAACTCAATCTCCCGATCTGACGGCATACCCAGTAACTCCTCCAGAAATACATCGGGATAATCCTTCACCACTGATACTTCTTCCTGGAGAACTCCCGTAAGAGAGTTCACCTGAGTCCTCTTAGGCTTAAGCCTAGATACATACTTGATCCTCTTCTTCTCTGGGGTGGTGAGAAAAATTGATCTACTAGCACAATCAATGTTCCCCTCATACTTGGACATCCAATCCATCCCTAGGATTACATCCAACCCTTGCGACTCTAGTATGATCATGTCTGTGGGAAAAACATGCCCCCCTATGTTCAAAGGCAACTGGAAACATCCCTGACTAGAATGGGTGACTTAAGAGCTATGGTAGGCAACTTATGTTTATCCACGAATCCCCTTGATATGAATGAATGTGATGCACCAGTGTCAAAAAGAATGAGTGCTGGAAATGAATTAACCAAGAACTTACCAATCACCGCGTCAGGCTGCTCATAGACCTCCTCCACATTGACATGATTCACATGCCCCTTAGTGAAAGGATTAGGCTTCTTGCCTCAAGAATTCCCATTTCCATTCCCATTCTGCTGCTCGGGACACTCATTGGAGTAGTGCCCTGTCTTCTTGCATTTGAAGCAAGTGATGTGACTCATATCTTTCTTCATTAGTGTAGAAGAGTTGAAATGCTGCTGGTTGCCATTCCCTCCATTGCCATTGCCATTTCCATGCTTGTGACCATGGTGGTTGTGTCCATTTCCTCCATGCTGAATGTGGCCTCCATGGTTATGATGATTCCCTCCAAACTTGCTAGTGCCTGATCCAGAACTTCCTGAGTACGGGCTGTAGCGGGGTTTCTATTGAACTCCAGAGTTATACTTCCCGTGACCGTACTTCCTCTTACGATTCTCCATCTGCTGGTGCTTGCCTTCGAGAATGGTAGCCTTATCAACCAGCTCCTGATAGTTCGCAAAGGTCGCCACAGTCAACTGAACTCCCAACTCATCGTTCAGTCCCTCCAGAAATTTCTCCTGCTTGGCTGCATCAGTGGCCACGTCCCCTGGGGCATAACGGGCCAACTTACTGAACTCATCAACATACTGAGATACCGTGCGTCCTCCCTGGCGCAAGCTGCGGAACTCCTTCTTCTTCAGACTCATGGCTCCAGCTGAGACATGAGCAGTGCGGAACGCCTGCTGGAACTGAGTCCAAGTCACACTCTCCAAGGGGTATGTGGTGGTGTAGTTCTCCCACCAAGCAGCGGCCGGGCCATCCAGCTGATGGGCGGCAAACTTCACCTTCTCAGCATCATTGCATCCTGCCGTGGCCAGCTCCCTTCCTATCTTGCAGAGCCAGTCATCTGCGACGATCGGCTCCGTGCTGCTAGAGAACACGGGTGGGTTCAGCCTCAGAAAACGGGTAAGACTGTCAACTGGGGGTGGCGGCGGTGGGTTGTTGTTGTTGTTGTTGTTGTTGTTGTTGCTGTTGTTGTTGTTGTTGTTGTTGTTGTTGTTGTTGTTGTTGTTGTTGTTGTTGTTGTTGTTGTTGTTGTTGTTGTTCTGGTTCTGATTCTGAATGAGCATCTGCATAAGAGCATTCTACTGCTGGATCAATTGGGCGAGCTCCGGCGGAAAGTTGAATCCGGGGTCACGTCTTGGAGACATCTGATGGGTTTAGAGTGGATGAGGAATTAGAATAGAATAAGGCCTAACGAGTAAAATCACACTACCCATATGCAAATGATAATCACTCCAATTCAATTTCAAACAAAGAGGTTCACACGAATAATCAAACCTAAGGTAAGCCATGTCACAAGATTTGACAAGGTCTTACAAATGAAGTAAAACTAGTCGGATAACGAAATCGAATTTCTAACTCTCATGGTGGTATAAAATCTAACTCTCATCGGATGAAGACCAGTTAACCATGTTGACATCAGGTGTCCTTGCATCACTGTCTGTGTCGTCATCTCCAAGCTCATCATCCTGGTCCTTGTCCTCGCTGACGTAATCTCCATAAGAGTGATCCTCCTGGATGTTTTCTCCCTCATCCAGCTTCTCCTCGGCCTCCTCAAGCTCAAGCTTCAGGTCGTCGATCTTCTCCTGTAGTGCGTCCAACTCTCCCTCGTGCTCGATGCGAGCATCCTGGAGCTCCTCCTCGAGCTCGGCCTTGCGGGTCATGAGGTTCTTGATGACGATCATGTTGTCAGACAACTCCAGCTCCATCATACAAATGTGATCCTCCATGTCCTGGATATGGGATGCTATCGTCTCGTCCTCCAGGGTACGCACCACATCTCCATTCGAGTCATGTCTTCCGTACATCACGAAGGAGGTCTTCTTGAGGTCCTCGTCATACTCCTCCCGAATGCGTCCGAGAGCAATGTGAGCAGCGATACCCCTGCCCAAGCCCCATGTTGTTGGAAATATGCCCTAGAGGCAATAATAAAATGGTTATTATTGTATTTCCTTGTTCATGATAATTGTCTATTGTTCATGCTATAATTGTATTAACTGGAAACCATAATACATGTGTGAATACATAGACCACAACATGTCCCTAGTAAGCCTCTAGTTGACTAGCTCATTGATCAATAGATGGTTATGGTTTCCTGACCATGGACATTGGATGTCATTGATAACGGGATCACATCATTAGGAGAATGATGTGATGGACAAGACCCAATCCTAAGCATAGCACAAGATCGTGTAGTTCGTTTGCTAAGAGCTTTTCTAATGTCAAGTATCATTTCCTTAGACCATGAGATTGTGCAACTCCTGGATACCGGGAATGCTTTAGGTGTACCAAATGTCACAACGTAACTGGGTGGCTATAAAGGTGCACTACAGGTATCTCTGAAAGTGTCTGTTGGGTTGGCACGAATCGAGACTGGGATTTTTCACTCCGTATGACGGAGAGGTATCTCTGGGCCCACTCGGTAATGCATCATCATAATGAGCTCAATGTGACTAAGGAGTTAGCCACGGGATCATGCGTTACGGAACGAGTAAAGAGACTTGCCGGTAACAAGATTGAACGAGGTATTGGGATACCAACGATCGAATCTCGGGCAAGTAACATGCCGATAGACAAAGGGAATTGTATACGGGATTGATTGAATCCCCGACATCGTGGTTCATCCGATGAGATCATCATGGAACATGTGGGAGCCAATATGGGTATCCAGATCCCGCTATTGGTTATTGGCCGGAGAGGTGTCTCGGTCATGTCTGCATGGTTCCCGAACCCGTAGGGTCTACACACTTAAGGTTCGGTGACGCTAGAGTTGTTATGGGAAATAGTATGTGGTTACCGAAGGTTGTTCGGAGTCCCGGATGAGATCCCGGACATCACGAGGAGTTCCGGAATGGTCCGGCGGTGAAGATCGATATATTGGACGAAGGGTATTGGAGTCCGAAAGTGTTCCGGGGGTACCAGGCTATGTCCAGCTTGACCGAAAGGTGTTTCGGGAGCCCCGGCAAGTGTTGGAGGGCCTCATGGGCCAAAGGGGAAGGGGCAAACCAGCCCACTAAGGGGTGTTGCACCCCCCCACACCCTTTCCCACGTTACTTGGGGAGGTGGGGCGCCTCCACCTGGCTTGGGAGGCAAGCCTCCACCTGCTTGGCTTGGGGGGCAAGTCTCCCTAGGATTTTCCCTAGGGAGATCCAATCTGCTTGGCCGCCGCCCCCTAGGGGAAACTCTAGGGCGCCTCCCCCTCTCCCCTTGCCCCTATATATAGCGGAGGGGTGGGAGGGCAGCCGCACCTCTTCCCTGGTGCAGCCCTCCCTCCTCATACACCTCCTCCTCCTCCTCCTCCTCCGTAGTGCTTAGCGAAGCTCTGCCGGAGAACCACGAGCTCCATTGCCACCACGCCATCATGCTTCTGGAGTTCTCCCTCAACTTCTCCTCTACCCTTGCTGGATCATGAAGGAGGAGACGTCCCCGGGCTGTACGTGTGTTGAACGCGGAGGCGCCGTCCGTTCGGCGCTAGATCGGATCTTCCATGATTTGAATCGCTGCGAGTACGACTCCGTCAACCGCGTTCTTGTAACGCTTCCGCTTAGCGATCTTCAAGGGTATGAAGATGCACTCCCTCTCTCTCGTTGCTAGCATCTCCTATATTGATCTTGGTGACACGTAGGAAAATTTTGAATTATTGCTACGTTACCCAACAGTGGTATCATGAGCTAGGTCTAAGCGTAGATTCTATGCACGAGTAGAACACAAAGTAGTTGTGGGCGATGATTTGTTCAATTTGCTTAACGTTACTAGTCTTATCTTGATTCGGTGGCATTGTGGGATGAAGCGGCCCAGACCGACCTTACACGTACTCTTACGTGAGACAGGTTCCACCGATTGACATACACTTGATGCATAAGGTGGCTAGCGGGTGTCTGTCTCTCCCACTTTAGTCGGATCGGATTCGATGAAGAGGGTCCTTATGAAGGGTAAATAGCAATTGGCATATCACCGTTGTGGCTTTTGCGTAGGTAAGAAACGTTCTTGCTAGAAACCCATAGCAGCCACGTAAAACATGCAACAACAATTAGAGGACATGTAACTTGTTATTGCAGGGTATGCTATGTGATGTGATATGGAAAAAGGATGTGATGAATGATATGTGTGATGTATGAGATTGATCATGTTCTTGTAATAGGAATCACGACGTGCATGTCGATGAGTATGACAACCGGCAGGAGCCATATGAGTTGTCTTAATTTATTGTATGACCTGCGTGTCAATGAAAAACGCCATGTAATTACTTTACTTTATTGCTAACCGTTAGCCATAGTAGTAGAAGTAATAGTTGGCGAGACAACTTCATGAAGACACGATGATGGAGATCATGGTGTCAGGCCGGTGACGAAGGTGATCATGCCGCGCCTCGAAGATGGAGATCAAAAGGCGCAAGATGATATTGGCCATATCATGTCACTTTATGATTTGCATGTGATGTTTGTCATGTTTACATCTTATTTGCTTAGAACGACGGTAGCATAAATAAGATGATCCCTCACTAAAATTTCAAGAGATGTGTTCCCCCTAACTGTGCACCGTTGTGAAGGTTCGTTGTTTCGAAGCACCACGTGATGATCGGATGTGATAGATTCTAACGTTCGCATACAACGGGTGTAAGCCAGATTTACACATGCGAAACACTTAGATTGACTTGACGAGCCTAGCATGTACAGACATGGCCTCGGAACACAAGAGACCGAAAGGTCAAACATGAGTCGTATAGTAGATACGATCAACATGGAGATGTTCACCGATGATGACTAGTCCGTCTCACGTGATGATCGGACACGGCCTAGTTGACTCGGATCATGTATCACTTAGATGACTAGAGGGATGTCTATCTGAGTGGGAGTTCATTAAATAATTTGATTAGATGAACTTAATTATCATGAACATAGTCAAAAGGTCTTTGCAAATTATGTCGTAGCTTACGCTTTAGTTCTAATAAAGATATGTTCCTAGAGAAAATTTAGTTGAAAGTTGATAGTAGCAATTATGCGGACTGGGTCCGTAAACTGAGGATTGTCCTCATTGCTGCACAGAAGGCTTATGTCCTTAATGCACCGCTCGGTGCGCTGAACCTCGAGCGTCATCTGTAGATGTTGTGAAACATCTGACATACACGTTTTGATGACTACGTGGTAGTTCAGTGTGTGATGCTAACGGTTTAAAATTGTGGCACCAAAGACGTTTTTGAAATGTTGCAGAACATATGAGATGTTCCAAAGACTGAAATTGGGATTTCAGACTAGTGCCCACGTCAAGAGGTATGAGACCTCTGACAAGTTTCTTAAGCCTGCAAACTAAGGGAGAAAAGCTCAATCGTTGAGCATGTGCTCGGATTGTCTGAGTACTACAATCGCTTGAATCGAGTGGGAGTTGTCTTCCAGATGAGATAGTGATGGTTCTCCATAGTCACTGCCACCAAGCTATTAGAGCTTCGTGATGAACTATAACATATCAGGGATAGACATGATGATCCTTGAGCAACTTGCGATGTTTGACACCGCGAAAGTAGAAATCAAGTAGGAGCATCAATTGTTGATGGTTAGTAAAACCACTAGTTTCAAGAAGGGCAAGGGCAAGAAGGGATACTTCATGAAACGGCAAATCAGTTGCTGCTCCAGCGAAGAAACCCAAGGTTGAACCCAAACCCGAGACTAAGTGCTTCTGTAATGAGGGGAACGGTCACTGAAGCAGAACTACCCTAGATACTTGGTAGATGAGAAGGCAGGCAAGGTCGACAGAAGTATATTAATGTGTACTTTACTAGTACTCCTAGTAGCACCAGGGTATTAGATACCGGTTCGGTTGCTAAGTGTTGGTAACTCGAAATAAAAGGCTACGGAATAAACAGAGACTAGATAAAGGTGAGATGACGATATGTGTTGGAAGTGTTTCCAAGGTTGATGTGATCAAGCATCGCATGCTCCCTCTACCATCGAGATTGGTGTTAAACCTAAATAATTGTTATTTGGTGTTTGCGTTGAGCATAGACATGATTATGTTTATCGCAATACGGTTATTCATTTAAGGAGAATAATGGTTACTTTGTCTATTTGAATAATACCTTCAATGGTCTTGCACCTAAAATGAATGGTTTATTGAATCTCGATCGTAGTTATACACATGTTCATGCCAAAAGATATAAGATAGTAATGATAGTACCACATACTTGTGGCACTGCCACTTGAGTCATATTGGTATAAAACGCATGAAGAAGCTCCATGTTGATGGATCTTTGGACTCACTCGTTTTTTAAAAGATTGAGACATGCGAACCATGTCTATTAGTATATATATGCATGAAGAAAGTCCATACTGATGGATCGTTTGGACTCACTTGATTTTGAATCACTTGAGACATGCAAATCATACCACATGGGCAAGATGACTGAAAGGCCTCGTTTTCAGTAAGATGGAACAAGAAAGAAACTTGTTGGAAGTAATACATTTTGATGTGTGCAGTCCAATGAGTGCTGAGGCATGCAGTGGATATCGTTATGTTCTTGCTTCACAGATGATTTGAGTAGATGCTGAGTATATTTACTTGATGAAACACAAGTCTGAATTATTGAAAGGTTCAAGTAATTTCAGAGTGAAGTTGAAGATCGTCGTGACAAGAGGATAAAATGTCTGTGATATGATCATAGAGATGAATATCTGAGTTACGAGTTTGGAACACAATTAAGAAATTGTGGAAATTGTTTCACGACTAATACCGCCTGGAACACCATAGTGTGATGGTGTGTCCGAACATCATAACTGCACCCTATTGGATATGGTGCATACCATGATGTCTCTTATCGAATTACACTATCGTTTATGGGTTAGGCATTAGAGACAACCTCATTCACTTTAAATAGGGCACCACGCAATTCCGTTGAGATGACACCGTATGAACTATGGTTTAGAGAAACCTAAGCTGTCGTTTCTTAAAAGTTTGGGGCTGCGACGCTTATGTGAAAAAGTTTCAGGCTGATAAGCTCGAACCCAAAGCGGATAAATGCATCTTCATAGAATACCCAAAACAGTTGGGTATACCTCCTATTTCAGATCTGGAAGCAAAAGCGATTGTTTCTAGAAATGGGTCCTTTCTCGAGGAAAAGTTTCTCTCGAAAGAATTGAGTGGGAGGATGGTGGAGACTTGATGAGGTTATTGAACCATGACTTCAACTAGTGTGTAGCAGGGCACAGGAAGTTGTTCCTGTGGCACCTACACCAATTGAAGTGGAAGCTTATGATAGTGATCATGAAACTTCGGATCAAGTCACTACCAAACCTCGTAGGACGACAAGGATGCATGCTACTTCAGAGTGGTACGTAATCCTGTCTTGGAAGTCATGTTGCTAGACAACAATGAACCAACGAGTTATGGAGAAGCGATGATGGGCCCGGATTCCGACGAATGGCTCGGGGCCATAAAATCCGAGAGAGGATCCATGTATAAAACAAAGTATAGACTTTGGAAGAACTACTTGATGGTCGTAAGGCTGTTGGGTGCAGATGGATTTTAAAAGGAAGACGGACAATGATGGTAAGTGTCACCATTAAGAAAGCTCGACTTGTCGTTAAGATGTTTTCCGACAAGTTCAAGGAGTTGACTACGATGAGATTTTCTCACTCGTAGCGATGCTAAGAGTCTGTTGGAATTATATTAGCAGTTACTGCATTATTTATGAAATCTTGCAGATAGGATGTCAAAAAAAAACATTGTTTCCTCGACGATTTTCTTGAGGAAAGGTTGTATGTGATACAACCAGAAGGTTTTGTCAATCCTGAAAGATGCTAACAAGTATGCATAGATCCAGCAATCCTTCTAAGGACTGGAGCAAGCATCTCGGAGTTGGAATGTACGCTTTGATGAGATGATCAAAGATTTTGGGTTTATGAGAAACTTGTATTTCCAAAGAAGTGAGTGGGAGCACTATAGAATTTTTTATGAGTATATGTTGTTAACATATTGTTGATCAGAAATGATGTAGAATTTCTGGAAAGCATACAAAGTTATTTGAAAAGTGTTTTTCAATGGAAAACCTGGATTAAGCTACTTGAACATTGAGCATCAAGATCTATAAGGATAGATAAAAAACGCTTAATAGTACTTTCAAATGAATACATACCGTGACAAGATTTTGAAGGAGTTCAAAATAGATCAGCAAAGAAGGAGTTCTTGGCTGTGTTACAAGGTGTGAGTATTGAGTAAGACTCAAGACCTGACCACGGCAGAAGAGAGAGAAAGGACGAAGGTCGTCCCCTATGCTTTAGACGTAGGCTCTATAGTATGCTATGCTGTGTACCGCACCTGAAGTGTGCCTTGCCATGAGTCAGTCAAGGGGTACAAGAGTGATCCAGGAATGGATCACATGACAGCGGTCGAACTTATCCTTAGTAACTAGTGGACTAAGGAATTTTCTCGATTATGGAGGTGGTAAAAGAGTTCGTCGTAAAGGGTTACGTTGATGCAAACTTTGACACTAATCCGGATGACTCTGAGTAGTAAACCGGATTCGTATAGTAGAGCAGTTATTTGGAATAGCTCCAAGTAGCGCGTGGTAGCTGCATCTACAAGATGACATAGAGATTTGTAAAGCACACACGGATCTGGAAGGTTCAGACCCGTTGACTAAAAACATCTCTCACAAGCGGGATATGAACAAACCCCATGGGTGTTGGATTCATTACAATCACATAGTGATGTGAACTAGATTATTGACTCTAGTGCAAGTGGGAGACTGTTGGAAATATGCCCTAGAGGCAATAATAAAATGGTTATTATTGTATTTCCTTGTTCATGATAATTGTCTATTGTTCATGCTATAATTGTATTAACTCGAAACCATAATACATGTGTGAATACATAGACCACAACATGTCCCTAGTAAGCCTCTAGTTGACTAGCTCGTTGATCAATAGATGGTTATGGTTTCCTGACCATGGACATTGGATGTCATTGATAACGGGATCACATCATTAGGAGAATGATGTGATGGACAAGACCCAATCCTAAGCATAGCACAAGATCGTGTAGTTCGTTTGCTAAGTGCTTTTCTAATGTCAAGTATCGTTTCCTTAGACCATGAGATTGTGCAACTCCCGGATACCGTAGGAATGCTTTGGGTGTACCAAACGTCACAACGTAACTGGGTGGCTATAAAGGTGCACTACAGGTATCTCCGAAAGTGTATGTTGGGTTGGCACGAATCAAGACTGGGATTTGTCACTCCGTATGACGGAGAGGTATCTCTGGGCCCACTCGGTAATGCATCATCATAATGAGCTCAATGTGACTAAGGAGTTAGCCATGGGATCATGCATTACGGAACGAGTAAAGAGACTTGCCGATAACAAGATTGAACGAGGTATTGGGATACCGACGATCGAATCTCGGGCAAGTAGCATGCCGATAGACAAAGGGAATTGTATACGGGATTGATTGAATCCCCGACATCGTGGTTCATCCGATGAGATCATCGTGGAACATGTGGGAGCCAATATGGGTATCCAGATCCCGCTATTGTTTATTGGCCGGAGAGGTGTCTCGGTCATGTCTGCATGGTTCCCGAACTCGTAGGGTCTACACACTTAAGGTTCGGTGACGCTAGAGTTGTTATGGGAAATAGTATGTGGTTACCGAAGGTTGTTCGGAGTCCCGGATGAGATCTCGGACATCACGAGGAGTTCCGGAATGGTCCGGCGGCGAAGATCGATATATTGGACGAAGGGTATTGGAGTCCGGAAGTGTTCCGGGGGTACCAGGCTATGGCCAGCATGACCGAAAGGTGTTTCGGGAGCCCCGGAAAGTGTTGGAGGGCCTCATGGGCCAAAGGGGAAGGGGCAAACCAGCCCACTAAGGGGTGGTGCGCCCCCACACCCTTTCCCACGTTACTTGGGGAGGTGGGGCGCCTCCACCTGGCTTGGGAGGCAAGCCTCCACCTGCTTGGCTTGGGGGCAAGTCTCCCTAGGATTTTCCCTAGGGAGATCCAATCTGCTTGGCCGCCGCCCCCTAGGGGAAACCCTAGGGCGCCTCCCCCTCTCCCCTTGCCCCTATATATAGTGGAGGGGTGGGAGGGCAGCCGCACCTCTTCCCTGGCGCAGCCCTCCCTCCTCATACACCTCCTCCTCCTCCTCCGTAGTGCTTAGCGAAGCTCTGCCGGAGAACCACGAGCTCCATTGCCACCACGCCATCATGCTTCTGGAGTTCTCCCTCAACTTCTCCTCTACCCTTGCTGGATCATGAAGGAGGAGACGTCCCCGGGCTGTACGTGTGTTGAACGCGGAGGCGCCGTCCGTTCGGCGCTAGATCGGATCTTCCATGATTTGAATCGCTGCGAGTACGACTCCGTCAACCGCGTTCTTGTAACGCTTCCGCTTAGCGATCTTCAAGGGTATGAAGATGCACTCCCTCTCTCTCGTTGCTAGCATCTCCTAGATTGATCTTGGTGACATGTAGGAAAATTTTGAATTATTGCTACGTTACCCAACACATGTTGCAGTATCCACATGGAAATCAATGGGCTTGGTGCGGTTTCCGAGGATGTGTCCGGGGATATGGGCATCAATCCTCCAACGCGTCTCCTCGGGCAAGGTGGCAGTGAAAGTTCCAGTGAATGTGGGAAGCCCAATCTTCAGGTGCTTCACGATCTTCATCAGTTGCCGTCCAAAGGGCATGGTCTCATCGGGCTTCTCGAACTCGACAATGGCGGACGACATCTACATTTTGAAAAAGAGAAGAAATTAGTACTGAAGTAGAGAAGATACGAGACCAAAGGATATATAGGGAAAGTGAAAAATATAGTTTTATATCCTATGGTTTTTCCATTTTCTAGGGGCCACGTCCTACAGTCAACATGTGCTCTGATACCATCTTGTAGCGACCCGACTCGGTAAGAGTCGAAGTCTCTGTGCTTACCGTGCTAGTCCCTGGATCGACTTGCTAATACACACAATACTCGATGAAATAACAGAAATAACACACATCTCTTTATTACATCGATAGTCCAGGAGCAATACATTTATTACAAAAATAGGGCATAGAGCCAATAAGCAAATACTGCGGAAGCAAAGTAGTAAATGAGTCCAACTCCACGAGCAAGGTTGAGTGTAGAACATCGACCTATCGCACCTTAATCCTCGTCGGATATATCTGCAACGTGATAAGTTGCAGCCATATAGGTCAGTACATTGAATGTACTGGCAAGTCACATCATAAGTGTAAAGAACCTACTTGTACTTGCAATTTGGCTGGTGGAAAGCTCTAAGTTTAGTTTTTGCATAAAGCTAGTTTTTCCCTATTAGAAAAGATGTTATTCTACTACTACACATTTGCATAGGATGAGTTGGCAAATCCAACTTCATCCGTTCCCAAGTTTCATTTAAAACCCAACTGTTTAATTAAAGGTGAGGAGATCTCCCGGCATTTCCACTACTAGATGCTCAACATGTCCGTAACCGGGGACACGGCTAATCGATTAGGTTGACACTCTGCAGAGGTTGCGCACTTTTGCCCACAAGACTCGACCACCTCCATGATCGGAAGATCGAGACATAGTCTTTCGAAAATGTTTCCCCTTAACCCACGGATAGGCCGGTACACCTACATCATTCTACATCTGCAAGCCCATCCCGGAAGGGGTCACACTAACTACTCAACTAAGCCAGAGCCCATATTGGCTTGGGCTGCACACGTAAGCTTCTAGACATGAGAATACGATTGATCTCTTTGAGCCTGAGCGGACGGTCCACTAGTGGTGCACCACCATGGATTTCCCGTGCGTGCCCCACTGTACTTCGCCACCATTCCAACAAGTTTCCGCCCGGGTAGTTCATTAATTATCTTAGGTCCTATTTACTACATTGTCACTCATACTTTACAATGATCACTCCCCAATCCACGTCTACTTAGCGAAGCAACATAATGTAAAACGATGGCGACAATGTTATAAGGTTCAGACCTACCTCAATGAACTACTGGGTGAAAAGCATAGTCATGCGGCATCAATTCCTACCATGCAGTCCTACCGCAAAGAACTAAGTGCATAATAAAAACATAGGTAATGAAACATGATCAAGATGCAACTTGCCTTGGTACTACTGGTTGAATTCTAAAGACTGATAATATTCTGCTTCGCACTCCGTGCAATCTATCGCAAAGAAGATAAACAAACATAAGCAAACATTCCAGAGAACAAAGAAGAACATGCAAAGCAAGAAGTTTTGGAAAAACCAAATGAACAAACAACACACTTAACTAGCACAAAAATATTCTAAGTGCAAAACAACATAGGCACATGGTTCAAGAAGTGATGTGAAGTATAGTGCATTCTATGCATACTAGCAAAAATATTAATGGGCAGATCCTAGTGTGTGAAAATTATTGTGAGAAAGGTCCAGGTGATAGGGTTTGGCTACGGTGACAAAGTGCAAAAAGAATCAACTTAATCGGAGCTTCGGTTTGGGATATATGGTCATTTGAACTTCGAATTCGAATCTGAATAAATTCAAATTTGAATCGGACGGAAGTTTACAAAAAGGATACCACTGGATAGATCTAAACATGACGAAGAATTTGCCGCTGGTTTCATCAAGTTTTTATCTACGGTTAAAAAGTTGTGGCTAATATAAGATCAGGGACTAATCTGCTAATTACAGGGACTAAACAGTGAAGAAAAACTATCGCAAACAGGTCCCTGGCGCATGGCAGATTCCTACTGGCCGAAAGGTGTTCGCCGCGTAGCTTATACAGCGGACGGCCGCAATCTAAGAAAAACGGCGGCGGCGGCTAACTTATACAGAAACCGATCGTTTTTTTTAGAATAAAAACCCGCGGTTAACCGTGTACCGGTTCAACTAAAAAAACTAACCTAATCTAATCTGGACCATCGGTGATCGATCTAACGGGCGGTAGTGGGGCGGCGGCTTATAGCGGGTGGTGGTGGTGGCCGGCGACGATGCAGACGGCGGCGTGGCGTCGGTGACGGAGGGGGCGGCGACTGCGGTGGTCCTCGGCCACGGGGAAGAAGACGGGAAGGTGCGGCGCGTCGAGGGCGTCGCGAAGGTGGTGTCGGCGTTCGTCGGCGGCGTCAGGACGGGGCGAGGCGAAGACGGCGGGGCTCAGTGCTCCGGTGACTCCGCCGTCGACGGTGCGGCGGCTCCGACGGGACCTAGGGGCAAAAAACGTGTCAAACAGATGCGCGTTATCGCGGGGATCCAATTGACAAAGGAAGGAGAGCTAGGGCGTGCCACAGACGACGAAATGGACGACGGAGTGGCGCGGCTCCGGCGAGATGCGAACGGCGACACCAAGCGGTAGGGGCGGCGTGGGAAGAAGCGGGACGGCGAGGATGGAAGAGGGGGTCCTGGCCTTTATATAGGCGCGGCTAGGAGCTCTACGGAGCTGCGGATAAGCCTCATCCGCGAGGGAGCTGAGCGGCGGTTACGGGAGCGCGGCGAGGATGTTTATCCCACGCGGTGCGGGAGGTTGGGGATGGGTTGACGTGCGGGGCCCGCCTGGCAGCGGCAGCGAGAGGAGGCGAGCGAGGGCGAGCGCGGGGCGGTCGACCAGGCGGGAGGCTTCGGGCGCGCGGGCGCAGGCCTTGGGCCAAATGGCCAGCTCGGCCGGTTGGGGGCGCTCCTGGCCCGAACCCAGTTTCGGTCCAGGCTGCGGTGAGTGCGTGCGTGCGTGCGTGTTTTTTTAAACCGAACACTAAAGTGGCCCTAAATAATTCAAATGAATTAATAAAAACACCACAATAATTTCTATAATAACTATACAGTATTTAGAGCCTAATGAACATTAACTTAAGCACAGAACATTTGTAAAATAATTTTCCCAATGCCATTAATGCACTTTAGGCAGATAACATAAATACCAATAAAATCCAAAACTTCAAATAATATTCAAAATAAAATTTCCCACTCTTTTATAAGTTTTAGGAAGTCATCTTATCCCCTCTCATTTGTTTTTCTTGAGTGGAAAAATAGTATTTGGATATTTTAAAAACACCAAAATGCAAAGAAATATGATATGCATTGAATGATTCCATTAACATCCGAATTTAATAAAAATTGGGATGTTACACGGGTCCATAGTTATTAGCTAGATGACTTCTTCTCTCTCTTTGGATCTCAATACAACGTTCTCCTCGATTCTCTTGGAGATCTATTTGATGTAACTCTTCTTTTGCGGTGTGTTTGTCGAGATCCGATGAATTGTGGGTTTATGATCAAGATTATCTATGAACAATATTTGAATCTCCTCTGAATTCTTTTATGTATGATTGGTTATCTTTGCAAGTCTCTTCGAATTATCAGTTTGGTTTGGCCTACTAGATTGATCTTTCTTGCAGTGGGAGAAGTGCTTAGCTTTGGGTTCAATCTTGCAGTGCTCGATCCCAGTGACAGTAGGGGAAACGACACGTATTGTATTGTTGCCATCGAGGATAAAAAGATGGGATTTATATCATATTGCATGAGTTTATCCCTCTACATCATGTCATCTTGCTTAAAGCGTTACTCTGTTCTTATGAACTTAATACTCTAGATGCATGCTGGATAGCGGTCGATGTGTGGAGTAATAGTAGTAGATGCAGGCAGGAGTCGGTCTACTTGTCACGGACGTGATGCCTATATACATGATCATACCTAGATATTCTCATAATTATGCTCAATTCTATCAATTGCTCGATAGTAATTCGTTTACCCACCGTAATACTTTTGCTATTTTGAGAGAAGCCACTAGTGAAACCTATGGCCCCCGGGTCTATTTTCCATCATATTAACCTTCCGTCAACAAGCTATTTCTATCTTTGTTTATTTTGCTATCTTTACTTTTTATAATTATCATAAAAATACCAAAAATCATCTCTATCAGATCTCACTCTCGTAAGTGACCATGAAGGGATTGACAACCCCTTTATCGCGTTGCTTGCGAGGTTCTAAGTCTTTTTCTTGTTTGTTTGAAAAACCTTAAGAAAAATAAAAAAAATAGTTGTAGCTTTTAGCTAGTTTACTTTTCATACATGTAGTAGTAGTAATTAAAAAGAAAAATCAAAAAGATTTCTCGTTCTTCTTTTGTCTGTTGGGAGCTTTCCCGTGTAAATAGTTTTATTTCTTTTCTTTTCTTTGGGGGTCAAGAGGGGAAGACCATGATGAAAATGTTGGTGGCTCTCATATGCATTATTGTTGATTTAACCAAGAGCCTATATTACCTTGTCTTCTCCCTCGTATTAAATGCTTGCAGATTCCAGCTTAGTCCAATGCACGTGCACTATTATTATTATCCACACGTTCGGTCGTGCGAGTGAAAGGCAATAATGACGATATAAGATGGACTGATTGAGATGAGAGAAACTGGTATGAACTCGACCTATCTTGTTTTTGTAAATATGATTAGTTCATTGTTCCTGATTCAGCTTATTATGAATGAAACATGTTTGCAATGAAAATTAGAGATTATAGTTGCTCATGCCATGCTTAATTAGCTAGGAATTTATAATGGTTTACCTTGCGTGCCAACATGCTATTAAGATGGTTGTGATGTGGTATGATAGGGTGGTATCCTCCTTTGAACTATTCGAGTGGCTTGACTTGGCACATGTTCACGCACGCAGTTGAAACAAAATCAACATAGCCTCCACGATATTTATGTTCATGGTGATTTATATCCTACTCATGCTTGCACTCAGTGTTGATTAATTTTAATGCATGTTCATGACTGTTGTCGCTCTCTAGTTGGTCACTTCCCAGTCTCTTTCTAGCCTTCACTTGTACTAAGCGGGAATACTGCTTGTGCATCCACTTCCATAAACCCCAAAGTTATTCCATATGAGTCCACCATACCTTCCTATATGCGGTATTTACCTGCCGTCCCAAGTAAATTTGTATGTGCCAAACTCTAAACCTTCAAATGAAATTCTGTTTTGTATGCTCGAATAGCTCATCTATCAACTAGGGTTGTCTATATCTTCCATGCTAGGTGGGTTATTCTCACGAGGAGTGGACTCCGCTCCTTATTCACGAGAAAATGGCTGGTAACCGGGATGCCTAGTACCATGATCAAATCAAAATAATTGCAAACAAAACTCCCCCAGGATTGTTGTTAGTTGGAGGCACCCGTTGTTTCGGACAAGCCATGGATTGATGTTTGTTGGTGGTGGGGGAGTATAAACTTTACCATTCTGTTTGGGAACCGCCTATAATGTGTGTAGCATGGAAGATATCGAGATCTCTTGGTTGTTATGTTGACAATGAAAGTATATCACTCAAAATATTATTTACTCTGTTTCAAAACTCGAGCTCTGGCACCTCTGCAAATCCATGCTTCCCTCTGCGAAGGGCCTATCTATTTACTTTTATGTTGAGTCATCAAACTCTTATTTAAAAGCACCAGTTGGAGAGCACCGCTGTCATTTGCATGCATTGCTATTAATTTACATTAAGTATGACTGTGACTGGATCTCTTTTACCATGAATTACAATGTCTAGTCAGTCCTTGATCTTTAGGGGTGCTCTGCATTTATGTTTTGCGGTCTCAGAAAGGGCTAGCAAGATACCATCTTGTTATATCATGTTTTGATTGTTTTGAGAAAGTGTTGTCATTCGAGATTTATTATTATTGCTCGCTAGTTTATTATGCCATTGATATCAGTAAATATGAGACCTAAATGTTATTATGAATATGGTTAGTTCATAATCTTTGCTGAAAACTTGAATGCTGGCTTTACATATTTGCAACAACAAGATCAAACAGAGTTTCTAAAAGTTTTTCTTTATCACTTTCAGTTTGTCAACTGAATTGCTTGAGGACAAGCAAAGGTTTAAGCTTGGGGGAGTTGATACGTCTCCAACTTATCTACTTTTCCAAACACTTTTGCCCTTGTTTTGGACTCTAACTTGCATGATTTGAATGGAACTAACCCGGATTGACACTGTTTTCAGTAGAACTGCCATGGTGTTATTTTTGTGTAGAAATAAAAGTTCTCGGAATGACCTGAAACTTCACGAAGAATATTTTTGGAATTAATAAAAAATACTGGTGAAAGAATCAGCACCAAGGGGCCCACACCCTGTCCACGAGGGTGCAGGGCCCGCCCCCTGCCTCGTGGGCCCCCTGAGACTCCACTGACCTCAACTCCAACTCCATATATTCACGTTCGGGGAGAAAAAACAGAGAGAAGGATTCATTGCGTTTTACGATACGGAGCCGCCGCCAAGCCCTAATCTCTCTTGAGAGGGCTGATCTGGAGTCCGTTCGGGGCTCGGCAGAGGGGAATCTGTCGCCATCATCATCGTCAACCATCCTCCATCACCAATTTCATGATGCTCACCGCCGTGCGTGAGTAATTCCATCGTAGGCTTGCTGGACGGTGATGGGTTGGATGAGATTTACCATATAATCAAGTTAGTTTTGTTAGGGTTTGACCCCTACTATCCATTATGTTCTAAGATTGATGTTGCTATGACTTTGCTATGCTTAATGATTGTCACTAGGGCCCGAGTGCCATAATTTCAGATCTGAAACTATTATGTTTTCATGAATATATGTGAGTTCTTGATCCTATCTTGCAAGTCAATAGTCACCTACTATGTGTTATGATCCGGCAACCCCGAGGTGACAATAATCGGGACCACTCCCGGTGATGACCGTAGTTTGAGGAGTTCATGTATTCACTAAGTGTTAATGCTTTGGTCCGGTACTCTATTAAAAGGAGGCATTAATCCCTTAGTTTCCAATAGGACCCCGCTGCGACGGGAGGGTAGGACAAAATATGTCATGCAAGTTCTTTTCCATAAGCACGTATGACTATATTCGGAATACATGCCTACATTACATTGATGAACTGGAGCTAGTTCTGTGTCACCCTATGTTATAACTGTTGCATGAGGAATCGCATCCAACATAATTATCCATCATTGATCCATTGCCTACGAGCTTTTCACATATTGATCTTTGCTTAGTTACTTTTCCGTTGCCACTGTTACGATTACTACAAAACTGCTACTGTTACTTTTGCCGCCGTTACTGTTACTTCCATACCACTTTGCTACTAAACATTTTGCTGCAGATGTTAAGTCTTTCAAGTGTGGTTGAATTGACAACTCAACTGCTAATACTTAAGAATATTCTTTGGCTCCCCTTGTGTCGAATCAATAAATTTGGGTTGAATACTCTACCCTCGAAAACTGTTGCGATCCCCTATACTTGTGGGTTATCACGGCCAAAGCCCGGACTATCTCTACAGCCACCTCGGGAAGGGGAGGCGAGGCCGTCTGCACCGTAGCAGCGGGCTCGGCTTGAGCCACCGCAACCGTAGCAGCAGGCGGTGGTGGTGGCCACGGTGGAGGCGGGCGCCGTCCCCCCTCCTCTCCCACCACGGAATCCACGGTGACTCCCCCGGTTATACCGGTTGCTAGGGCCGGCCACCCCCTCGACGAAGTTGCCGGGAGGTCCTTGAAAACCACGACCCGTTCCTCTAGCATTGTACCATCCAGAACCGCGGCCACCTCCCGATGCTGAGCCCCGGTGTTGGCCCTTGTCGTACACGTCATATCCATCATCTCCCCATTGTCCATAACGATTATATCTATGGCCATCTCCATTATAGTCCCGTCCAGCTCCGCCGAAGTTCTCCCGGCCGTGGGCGCCATCCCGGCCCTGCCCGCCGCCGAAGCCGCCCCGGCCATGCACGCCATCCCGCCCCTGCCCGGCGGCCTGAGCCGTAGCAGCTGGCGGTGGTCTGGCCTCCCGCGGCGCTTCCTGCTGTCGTGCAGCAGCCTGACCAGGAGCTAGGGTCGCTCGACCAGGGGCTTGAGCTGCTCTTGCCGGCGGAATCACAGGAGGTGGAGGCCCCTGCTTGGTCGGCGGCGGGTTGCCTCGCCCCGCCATTCTTGCACCGGCGCCGGCGCAAACCCTTGCCGCCCGACCGGTCCCGAGCGAAGGAAAACCCGGCCGACGAAAAACCCTAGCGAGAGGAACAATTCGATCGATCGCAGACCCGTGGATCGATGCCCCATGCAAGGTCGGTGACTTGGACGAGGCTGTGAGCGTGGCTTGGGCCTTCAACTGGGCCTCATACCCAGTTCGCGGCCCAAGAGTGAATTCAAGCGAACCCTTCTGGCCGCTCGAATTTCATTGGCTGTCTTCACCGGCAGCGGTTGCGGCGGTGGCCCCGGCAGCTGGCCTTTTCTCCCCTTCTTCTTCTTGGTAACCAACGTCCATGAATCCGGTATGAAATCTGACAAAGTAACGTGAGCACGGGGTACCTTGGGGATCGGCCCGATCCAAGGTTTGACGATCGGCGGTGGCTTCTTCTTGTGAACCTCAACTTTCTGATGAGGTAAAGAATCTGGACCGAAAGCCACCGATTTCGTATCCGCCGTGCTAGCAACGAGAACGTCAGCGCCGACATTCTCCACTTCTTTCCCATCTTCATCATCGCTATCTGCTAGCACCTAGAACCGCCCTCCAACGCGAGCCTCCGATCTCTGATCTTTGGGCTTCTTTGTCAAGTCGATGAGATCCACCGTCTCTTCTTGAACTATCTGCATGCAACAATCGACAACCACATCGTAAACGTCAATACGAATCCGAAAACCTACCTCGATCCGGACGTCGGCATCTAAGTATTCTCCGGCGAGGATGTCGTTGTTCATATCGCGTAGCGCTGCCCAACGTGACACCGGAGACTCTAAGAGACGACCCTCGATCCATCCGGCGTCGTGATCAGTGAAATGGACGCGCCACTGCACCGGGGTCGTCCTCTCCACCTGCGCCCTCTCCTGGATCGCCTCCGCCCCGATGGATCCCCCCAAGATCCGAGTCAGGCCGGGCCGATCCGCCCTCCTGCAGCGGCGACGATTGGGTCGCCGGCGGCAAGGACGGCCGCGCGTCGGGAGGTCGTGGGTTTTCGCCCTCGGGGGCGTCCGTCATTTCCTTGGTAGGTCAATGCAACAATCAAGACTCCTGAAATGGTTTTGTTTTCAATAAAAATTTAGGCGGAGGCGAGGCCCCCGTTAATCGATTTTGTGTGTGTGCATAAGTAGTGTAGTAAGCATTTGTGCAAAATCAATGCAGCTGCAGTTCATTGTGGCGGGAATTTGTAAGTAAAATTTGATTCATTATGCAAGCAAAGTCCGTATGATCATTTTTTAAGAGACAAAATAGGTTTGTCTAATTTATATATATATATATATATATATCTTGTTGAAAATCCTATTAATACGGAGTCCTTGCAGTCTCATTCTTTGTTCCACGTACCTACTTTCTTTCTATATAACTACAATCCTCAAGCGTGCATGAATAATGTAATGAAAAAACATACAAGACACGAACAGACGTGCATCTGCATGAGCTAGTGATATGCTTTATGAAAATCAGAAATTGTTAGAGTTCAGTTTGCGGTCGTTGAGTAGTGTTGTTGCAAAATTAGTTTAGTAAACTTTTGCACAAAAAATACTTTCTTTCTATATAACTACAATCCTCAAGCGTGCATGAATAATATAATGAAAAAACATACAAGACACGAACAGACGTGCATCTGCATGAGCTAGTGATATGCTTTATGAAAATCAGAAATTGTTAGAGTTCAGTTTGCGGTCGTTGAGTAGTGTTGTTGCAAAATTAGTTTAGTAAACTTTTGCACAAAAAATGGCACCCTATCTGACAATCAAGACTACTTAATTTCTAAAATAACAAAATCATTCGAGATGATATATGTATCTTTTATGCTTTTCTGTTAGCCACGACACAATTTGAAGTTTTTTTTTCCTAAACATATATCAACTAAGAGCATACAACCACTACCAAACTTTTTTGTACATCCAGAGGAGATAATCAAATGCGCAGGAGTAATCTTTTTTTTTTGCGGGCCATGCGCAGGAGTAATCAACGAACATGAGTACCAAACAAGGATGCACACACCAGGTATATATATCCACACAAAACTAGTGTACATACATATAGACATATATAAGTTCCACACGCGTGTCGTGCATTGATAAATGAGATACGATTTATTCAGGGACAAATAATATGTAGCACACATCATATTCTCGCATATATATGTATATGAAAGCCTTAACCCTGCCATCGGTGTTGAGATCTTGATCTTTGAAGCACGTAGCGGCAGTATATATATATCCAGCCGTCGATCTCATATATATATGTAGATGGTCAGTTAGTTAGGTATGTCCTTGAAGTGAGGCTTGGCCATGGTCGGAGTTGAGTCATAGGTCCCGTAGTCGTTCGTCTTCACCTGCCTGAGGATTCTCCCGCCGTGCACCACCACCAACACCTCGTCGTCTTCCTGCTGCTGCATGGATGATTCCATGCACGCATGCATGCACGAGAGTTAACGAGCGGTACAAACAATTAGCTAGCTACGAAGTACCGCATGCATGCGCGAGAGTTAACGAGCGGTACAAACAATTAGCTAGCTACTAAGTACGTACTCCCTCCGTTCGGAAAAGCTTGTCCCTCAAATAGATGTACCTAGCATTAACTTGGTGCTAGATACATCCATTTGAAAGATAGGTTTGGGACAAGTTTTTTCGGACAGAGAGAGTACTCCCTCCGTCCGAAAAAACTTGTCCCAAGCTTATTCCTCAAATGGATGTATCTAGCACTAACTTGGTGTTAAATACATCCATTTAAGGGACAAACTTTTTAAGACGGAGGGAGTAGTAGCTAACAAACAATACAAGAGCAATACATGTAATCATTTACAACTACAAACGGATGACCATATGCATGTATCCGTGCAAGCAGCAGGGTGCCAGGGTCTGAGGTGATATGCTAGTGCTTATTTGATCCGACATATTACAAGACGCATGCAGTGTACATCTTGCTGCTTGTGCTATTTTGATTCAAATGATTTGTGATTTTGATTTGATCCAAATGATAATGGATGACTTGTTTCGAATCGTTTTGTTCACCACAGAATCTGAAGTGTTTGTGCTAACTCGTCAAACAAATACTACAGTTCGTCATATATTTATATACACGAAATAATTCAGAGTTTGCTGCATAGAAAAAACCGTGTTCTAGTCGGGAGAAACTGCATCGATCAGTCCTATGCCTAGCTAGTCAACTTGTGTTGCATGTCCTATTTCTATGCTCTCCAGCCAAGAGGAGATGGGAGACAAGTTAATTAAGGAATTGATTTACCAAACTTATTATTCTTCTTTTGAAATAAAATTTGTCCATTATTTGAAGACATTAGTAAATATGACTCCATAAGAGTATATCTCTCCAAATTTCTCACGTTACCTAATTATTCGTTATTTGTTTACTAAGAACTTCTTGCTAGCTAGCTAGCTAAAAGGGAATCTAATATAACGACACAAATATGAGAATCCAAAAAATAGATGTATGCATCACTAGCTAGCTGGGTCATTTATATACCATCGTCGATCCTGCATCATCTTCATTCATCAGCAGCTTCCTCTGCGCTCCTGCCTCAAACAAACTCCAAAAAGTCAGAACTGAAGCAAAGCGATAGAACCAACATTCTCGGGTGCACAAGAACTAACAAAGGCACAGAAGAGAAAAGCACATACATGACCTAGCTAAAAGGAAATAAATGCAATGACCATGTGGAGCTATAGCTAACCAGCCATGGAGGACAAGAGGAGCGCCGCGAAGACGAAGACGAAGAGATAGTAGCTAGGCTTGTTGGCCTCCATGGTGCCGGCCTGCAGGCAAGGAGAGCATGCAGCTACCTTTCCTCAGCTTCAAGAGAGAGACAGAGACAGACAGAAGGTAATGGCGGGGGAGAGAGGAGGGGAGCCTTTCCTTGGTTTGGACACAAAGGAACCAACACCCTGCAGATGTGAGTTGTCCGAAAGAACAGAATGGATTTAGTATTGATAACTATACAACTATTTCTCTGGGGCAGCATGATGGGGATGTGAATCTCAGTGGAGTGTGCTGCTTATTAAAACCAAAAGTGGAGATTAAAGGGATGGGTCAGAGCTTTCCCTGTGGAGGTTTTCAGGGCCCTGTAGTCATCATCACACTAGACTTGCTGGTGCAGCCTGTTTGATTAACTAGCCCCAGAAGCTAAAGCAACTGACCATGCAAATATATAATCTAGCGTATATACCATCTTCATTCTTGGAGTGCAATGACGGCATACCGTATTTGTCTTTCTTTTGAATAATGTCATCCTGTGAAAACGAGATCCAGCTGAGACTGGTTGTTGCTCGGCTCTGTGCTGGTGCTGGTAGGTGCCACAAGTTAAGAGGTTAGAATATCTTTAATTAAGTCTGGATAAATTTTGTGTATTATGATTATATATAGTGGTTTCACAAGAGTGGTCGACATTGGTCAGAGTTCTGCAGTAGTGGTGTTAGATGCCATATACCAGCGACAGCCATACACGCAACATGGTGACCACCAACGGGCCGGAACTGTCCTAGTTTACTTGAGGTTGAAACTATGATGAGCTGCAGAGGGTTAAAAGCCTGCTGGCTAATTACTTTTCCGGCATGCAGACGTAGAATTATGCTATCTCTATTTTACTTTCACTACTCATATCCTTGCATTTTTAGCTACATACCATGTGTAGTGGTCCCTTGGTTTGACAGTCTCTGTCGTCTTAGCTCTTGACGTGGCCGGTCTCCATGGTGCAGTTGCACATATTTGAAACATCATTTTAAGTGAATATGCATGTTAAAAAATGGGGGAAATTATGTCACAGTCAAAATGTAGTTCATGAAAAATATTACCTCTGTTTGGAATTAAATGTCACTGAAATGAGTGTATCTAGAAGCGTACAGAGGGAGCAGTGGTTTTGCTTGACCAATTTAAACAACATTTTGTATGCTAACAATTATAGTCAGGCGGGTTTGAGTGAACTCATTTTAATTACGACCTCATCTTCTACTCGCCCCCTTCCACAATATAAGTTTGTTTTTTAAGCTATTGTAGATCTTATATTGTAAAACGGAGGGAGTACTTCTGAACGAATTATTTGAACTTATTTTTTTCTTGGCAGAAAAGAGGTATTACTACTTTGTATAGTTTGTTGATGCATATAGTAGTATTAGTGTTAGATGATTTTGGGAGTGCACGCAATTATATGTGCAGTGGAAGGCATGTAGGGGCAATGTATGAAGGAAACTATCAATTCAGCTACCCCTTCACAGTCAACCTTATGGGCTATGGGCATAAAGTAATCCAAATGCAGAGGCTTTACATAGACAATGTGATCAAAGGAGATGCGCACCTTTGCTAGTGGGGAGCTGCTTTATTGTCTTATGAATATTATGCTCTTTAATTCGGATTAGGGATGGTAGATGAAGACAACTGGAGCTGCCAGTGGAGGATAAAGAGGCCATGCATGCACCTTTTCCTCTTTAAACATAAGTAAAATATACAGGGCCTGGTACAAGTCTAGTCTTCTTTAAGTAGCATATCTGTAGTGCTAAAGCTAACTAATCATCACTTTTTACAAAGTTCGTGTTGAATTACTCAGTTTACTGCAGCGACCAGGACAAACAAGTCATGCGCATGCATGCTGACGTGTACCTAATAGTAACAGGTGGCGAACGTAACAGTCGTACAGAATGTGCGCTAGCTTTTGGACCATATATACATACTCCCTCATATTTCCTCCTAAAAAAGAGTTCACTCCCTAAAAAAATATGGCCAGAGATTAACTTGAGGAAATATAATTTGGAAGCTAATCTCTAGGTTAGCTAGTGATATTGTAAGTTATGAATATTAGAATGGCGGGGGAAATGATTCACATGGATTTCCGGCCGGTCTCTGTTGATGGATGAACTGTTTGTCCGGGGGCATTATACTGCCGGAGAATAAGAATTGTTGTTCATGCAGGACACGAATCATTTTGTCGTTCTTTGAGAGGCAAGGTTGCCCCGCATTTTCCTCTTATGTCTTTGTTCTTCTCTCAATCTGATGTAAAATTATCTGCCTTTCAAAATGCATGATTCCCTGCAAAGTATCTCTATTATCTGAAAAAGTAAGGTTCCCTATTTCACCCACTAGTGTTTTGCTCTTCACATCCGTCTAACCCTCACTATGTATGTCCTCTCCTCCTCTCCCTCTCAGTTTTGATTTTTTTTTCCTCCCACCTTTGGTTTTTTCCAACTGATTTTCATTGAAAACCGCACACATCTTATTAGTTTATCATATGAAATCATGTCTTTTTGATAAGTCACTCAACGAAGAGTTGTGTTTTCTCTATTCGTTCGGCATACTATAAACAGTTTGAGGAGTACTATGCTGCTGATCCGGACGCTATTAGTTATGGTGGATCTTCATCTCATCCGGTGTGGAAAAATCTGTGGAATCTCAAGTTACCAGGGAAGATAAAAAATCTTTTTGTGGCGCTGTTTGCACAACGCTATTCCGTGTTTCTCTGTTCTTGCAAATTGACACATTGGTAATATTTCTCAGTGCCCAGTATGTTCAGCGGGGGCGAAAGATATTATGCACGCTCTGTTCAAATGTCCCCGTGCAAAAATAATCTGGGAAGCCCTAGGTGTAGTGAAGGAAGTTTCTAATGCTGCGTTGGTCGATCGAGCAGGATCAGCAGTGATTGAGTTTTTCTCCCATACAAATGGAGACCAACTGTCTGGTGATGCAGCCCGCCACGTGGTCACCCCGCTGAGCAGACCTCGGAGGGGGCATCTCCGCCTGCCGAGCTGGCGGAGAGCGGATCGGGGTCGCGCTCCGCACCTCCCCTGATCCCCAAGAAATCAGGGAGGTGCTATCCCGAAGGACCCTTCCTTGTCCGAACATGGGGAAGGAGGATGACGCGGTCATGGCTGACGCTGACGCCTCGGTCACCAACGACCAGGAGGGTGAGACCCCTTGGTGAATGAGGGGACCATCCGGACCTCCTCAGCCGTCCGCACCTGAGCCCCCAAGGCCCTCGACGGTGCCAGTTCCTCCTTCTGAAGGGGAAGGGGTCGAGGGCCCGACGTCCGCACCGAACACCTCCAACCAGGCGGCGGCGGGCTGGCCGGGCGTGCTGGAGGAGTTGGTGAACAACTCCATCATCGTCGGCGGGCACTGCACCCTTATGGGTGCGGTTTTACAGAATGTTCGGTCCATCCAATCCGGACTGAACGCCGCTGTACAAGGCCTACTAACAGGCTTTGAGGTAAGTCAAGTAATACTCTTTCCGTGGCCGTATGTATAGCAGCCCTTGATTTTAATGTTTGAGTAGGCCGTATGTATAGCAGCCCTCGAGACTCTATAAGAAGTACAAAGAAACTTGGAGAGGGTCCAATTTCTCTAGGCCAATATTTAAAGTAGTGTGAACTTTTTTGATGTCACACGCATCTTCCGTGGCCGCAGCTGCTAATGCCGCGGCACTAGAGGAGATGGATCGGAAGCTCAAGCGCTCCGATGGAGAGCTTGGCCTTGTCAACAAGCGTCTTGACGAGTCGCAAGGTAAGCCCTTGTTAAGATGTATGATTGCTTATTGCCGGATACTTACTTTCCGGATAGCATGATAATCATGTAATATGCGGATATTGCAGTTGCCGCCGCCGAGGTAGAGGGCTTGAAGGCGGCCTTGGAGAAGGCCAAGGCAGAGGCAGCCGCAGAGAAAGCGGCCGCCGCGAAGGCGGTGGCCGAGCTTGAGAAGGCCAAGCTTGCTGGTGAGAACCACGAGGCTCTGATGCGGCTTGAAGCTACATCGGTATTTCCCCAAAGAGGAAGGAATTATGCAGCACAGCGACGGTAGGTATTTCCCTCAGTGATGAAACCAAGGTTATCGAACCTATAGGAGAACCTAGCAACAATACGTAAACGGCACCTGCACACAAATAACAAATACTCGCAACCCGACGTGTTAAAGAGGTTGTCAATCCCTTTCGGGCAACGGCGCCAGAGATAGGCAAACAGACGTGAATAAATTATAGTAGATTGATAGATTGAAGGCCAAATAAAATAAATAAAAATAAATTGTAGCAAGGTATTTTTGTATTTTTTGGTTTAATAGATCTGAAAATAAAAGCAAAGAAAAATAGATCGCAAAGGCAAATAATATGAGAAAGAGACCCAGGGGCCGTAGGTTTCACTAGTGGATTCTCTCGAGAAAAATAGCAAACGGTGGGTAAATAAATTACTATTGGGTAAAAATAATCATGATGATATCCAGGCAATGATCATTATATAGGCATCACGTCCAAGATTAGTAGACCGACTCCTGCCTGCATCTACTACTATTACTCCACACATCAACCGCTATCCAGCATGCATCTAGTGTATTAAGTTCATGGAGAAACGGAGTAATGCAATAAGAACGATGACATGATGTAGACAAGATCTATTTATGTAGAAATAGACCCCATCGTTTTATCCTTAGTAGCAACGATACATACGTGTCGGTTCCCCTTCTATCACTGGGATCAAGCACCGTAAGATCGAACCCACTACAAAGCACCTCTTCCCATTGCAAGATAAATAGATCAAGTTGGCCAAACAAAACCGGAGAAGAAATACGAGGCTATAAGCAATCATGCATATAAGAGATTAAAGAAACTCAAATAACTTTCATGGATATAAAAAGATAGATCTGATCATAAACTTAAAGTTCATCGGATCCCAACAAACACACCGCAAAAGAGTTACATTATATGGATCTCCAAGAGACCATTGTATTGATAATCAAAAGAGAGAGAGAGAGGAAGCCATCTAGCTACTAACTACGGACCCGAAGGTCTACAAAGAACTACTCACGCATCATCGGAGAGGCACCAATGGAAGTGGTGAACCCCTCCGTGATGGTTCTGGACTCTGTGGCGGCTGGAATTGATTTTCGTTGACTCCACTAGGGTTTCTGGAATATTGGGGTATTTATAGAGCAAAGAGTCGGTTCAGGGGGGCACCCGAGGTGGGCACAACCCACCAGGGTGCGCCTGGGCCTCCTGGTGCGCCCTGGTGGGTTGTGCTCCCCTCGGAGCACCCCCAGGGGCTTCTCCGGCCCACTGGATGTCTTCTGGTCCAAAAAAAATCCACAAAAAGTTGCACTGCGTTTGGACTCCGTTTGGTATTGATTTCCTGCGATGTAAAAAACATGCAGAAAACAACAACTGACACTTGGCACTATGTCAATAGGTTAGTACCAAAAAATGATATAAAATGACTATAAAATGATTATAAAACATCCAAGATTGATAATATAACAGCATAGAACAAACAAAAATATAGATACGTTGGAGACGTATCAGCATCCCCAAGCTTAATTCCCGCTCGTCCTTGAGTAGGTAAATGATAAAAACAGAATTTTGATGTGGAATGCTGCCTAACATGTCATCTCATATTCTTTTTCTTTATAGCATGGACATTTGGACTTTTTTGTGATTCAAAGCAATAGTCTAGTTTTGACATGATTACTTAAATACTCAAGCATATCAACAAGCAACCATGTCTTTCAAAATAACAACACTAAAATAAGCTATCCCTAGCCCATCATGCTCAATCATTGATCCATTCATGAAACACACTCGCATATTAGCTACACCCAATACTCAAGTACGATCATAGTGCCTCCTAGGTGGTGCTTTTATAAGAGAAGATGGAGACTCAAATTCAAAAATAAAAATTGCATAAAGTAAAAGAAAGGCCCTTCGCGGAGGGAAGTAGGGATTTGTAGAGGTGCTAGAGCTCAAAGCGAAAATTGAGAGATAAAAACATTTTGAGATGCATACTTTTCCCACCAACGAAAATGACTTAGAGTTACCAACACTTTCCATGCTAGATATATCATAGGCGGTTCCTAAACATGAAATAAAGTTTATTCCTTTTTCAACCATACTTTCACTTTCCATGGCTAGTCGTATCCACGGTTGCCTTTCATACCAACATTTTCTAAGGAATTTATTATTTGACAACATAAAGTAAATTCATTTTTCATTTTGGGACTAGGCATCCCTAATACCTTTGCCTTACTCTCGTGCAATGACAAGTGAATAAACACTCATCGTGAGAATAACACATCTAGCATGGAAAATATTAGCCACCCGTCACCGCCTCACGAGCGGTACGAGCACACAAAAGAGAAATTTATTTTGAAAATTAGAGATGGCACATACAAATTTGCTTAGAACGGCACAAGAATACCGCAAATAGGTAGATATAGTGGACTCATGTGGCAAAACTGGTTTAAAGGATTTTGGATGCACAAGTAGTGATTATACTTAGTGCAAAATGAAGGCTAGCAAAAGATTGAGAAGCGACCAACCAAGAAACGAATAATCTCATAAGCGAGCATTAAGCGTAATTAACACCGAATAATGCACCACAAGTAGGATGTAATTTCATTGCATGACTATTGACTTTCGTGCGTGCATAGGGAATCACAAACCTTAACACCAATATTCTTACTAAAGCATAATTACTCATCAAGATGACTCACATATCACAACATCATATCTCAAAACTATTACTAAGAATCAAGTTTATTTTGTCCAATGATCTTAAAGTTTTTATTATATCCCTCTTGGATATCTATCACTTTGGAACTAATTTTCATATGTTGCTTTTGATAAGCTCAAACAAATATAAGTGAAGATCACGAGCATAATATTTCTTTCTCTCAAATTAATTTAAGTGAAGCAAGAGAGAATTTCTTCAAAAATTATACTAACTCTCAAATAAATCTAAGTGAAGCAAGATAGCATTTCTTAAAAAATACTAAAGCACACCGTGCTCAAAAAGATATAAGTGAAGCACTAGAGCAAGTCCATAGCTCATAAAAAAATTAAGTGAAGCATAGAGAGCAATTTTAACAAGTCATGGCATAATTTTGGCTCTCCCAAACAAGTGTGTCCAACAAGGGATTACGACTAAAAACACAAAGCAAATCAAGCAAAGACTCATATCATACAAGACGCTTCCAAGCAAAACACATAGTATGTGACAAATAAAAATATAGTTTCGAGTAAAATACCGATGGTCGTTAGAAGAAAGAGGGTTGCCACTCGGGGCATCCCCAAGCTTAGTTGCTTGCTCTCTTTGGATAATAGCTTGGGATGTCGGGGCATCCCCAAGCTTAGGCTCTTCTTACTCCTTGTTCCTTCATCCATCATAACATAACCCAAAACTTGAAAACTTCAATCACACAAAACTCAACAAAACCTTCGTGAGATCCGTTAGTATAAGAAAGCAAATAACTACAATAAGTACTGTAGTAAACCAATTCATATTTTATTCTTGCATTATATCTACTGTATTCCAACTTTTCTATGGTAAAAAATCATCAAAGAAAACCATAGAATCATCAAAACAAGCACACAACGCAAAGAAAATAGAATCTGTCAAAAACAGAACAGTCTGTAGTAATATGAATATTTCGAATACTTCTGAAACTCCAAAAATTCTGAAACATTATGACGACCTGAGCAATTTGTATATTAATGTTCTGCAAAAATAATTGGTATTTTATCACGCTCTGGTTAAAAATGAGAATTATTTTCGTGAGCGCAAAAGTTTCTGTTTTTCAGCAAGATCAAACAACTATTACCCAAGAAGATCCTAAAGGCTTTACTTGGCACAAACACTAATTAAAACACAAAAAACACAATCATAACAGTAGCATAATTGTGCAAACACTCAAGAATAGAAAGCAAAAATAAAACAGAAATTTTATTCATTGGGTTGCCTCCCAACAAGCGCTATAGTTTTACCCCCTTAGCTAGGCATAAAGCAAGGATCTAAGTTTTGTCATCTTTGTTCCAAGATCCATAAGATTCCCTGATGATTGATTCATATGGTGGCCTAATTCTTGTTCTAGGGAAGTGTTCCATACCCTTCCTTAGTGGAAATTGGAACTTAATATTGCCTTCTTTCATATCAATCACGGCACCAATTGTGCGTAAAAACGGTCTACCAATAATAATTGGACAAGACAGATTGCAATCAATATCAAGAATAATAAAATCTATGGGAACATAATTCTTATTTGCAAGAATAAGAACATCATTAATTCTTCTCATAGGCTTTTTCATAGTAGAATCCGCCAAGTGCAAATTTAAAGAGCATTCTTCAAGATCGGTAAGACCAAGCACATCACATAAAGATTTCAGAATTGTAGAAACACTAGCACCCAAGTCACACAAAGCAAAACACTCATAATTTTTAATCTTGACTTTGATAGTAGGTTCCCATTCATCATGTAATTTTCTAGGAATTGAAACTTCTAATTCCAATTTTTCTTCAAAAGCTTTCATCATAGCATCAACAATATGTTTAGTAAAAGCTTTATTTTGTTCATAAGCATGGGGTGAATTTATCCTGGATTGCAACAAAGAAATATAATCAATCAAAGAGCAACTATCATAATTAAAGTCTTTGTAATCCAAAAGAGTGGGCACATCACTAGTTAAAGCTTGACCTCTTCAAACCCACTTTTATCAATTTTCTTAACAAGATTTTCACCCTCTGAATTATCGGGACGCCTTCTAGCTAAAGTTGACTCTTCTCCAGTCCCTTTTTCATCAATCTTAACTTTACTAAACAAGGAATCAATAGATGAAAAACCAATCATTTTAAGATCTTCACCACTTTTATGAAAGCAATCACTAGAAAACGCCTTTTCTAAAAATTCTCTTCTGGCTCTAAGCATAGCGGTTCTTTTCTTACTTTCATCCATAGACACATAAAGATATTTAATTGATTCCTCAACTTTAGGCACAAAAATGTTCATCTTGAGATTTTCCACATCATGAGAAATTCTATCAACACTTCTAGACAAATCATCAATCTTATTCAATTTTTCTTCTATGGTAGTGTTGAAAACTTTTTGTGTGTTGATAAATTCTTTAATATTATTCTCAAGATCAGAGGTGTTCCTATTATTATTATAAGATTGATTTCCATAGGAATTACCATAATTATTAGAGGAATTACTAGGAAAAGGCCTAGGATTAAAATTACCTCTATAAGCATTGTTATTGAAATTATTTTGCGAGATAAAATTCACATCTACAGCATCACTATTTTGCTCAATCAAAGTAGACAAAGGCATATCATTGAAATCAATAGGAGCACTTTTACTAGCAACCAATTTCATAAGAGCATCAACTTTTTCACTCAAAGAAGAAATTTCTTCAACCGAATTAACTTTTTTACTAGTAGGAGCTCTTTCGGTATGCCATTGTGAATAGTTTGCCATAATATTATCAAGCAACTTGGTGGCTTCACCCAAAGTAATTTCCATAAATGTACCACCCGCGGCGGAATCTAAAAGATTACGAGAAACAAAATTCAATCTCGCATAAAAAATTTGTATGATCATCCAAAGATTTAACCCATGAGTTGGGCAATTCCTTAGCATCATTTTCATACTTTCCCAAGATTGTGCAACATGCTCATGTTCAAGTTGCTTGAAATTCATGATCTGGGTTCTAAGGGAAATAATTTTTGCGGGCGGAAAATACTTAGTGATAAAAGCATCTTTGCACTTATTCCAAAAATCGGTACTATTGCGAGGCAAAGAAGAAAACCAAATTTTTGCAGAATCACGCAAAGAAAACTGAAATAATTTCATCTTCACAACATCATTGTCCACATCTTTTTTATTTGCGTATCGCATAATCCCACGAAGGTATTAAGATGGGACGCGGCATCCTCATTAGGAGTACCAGAAAATTGATCTTTCATAAGAAGATTCAGCAAAGCAGTATTAATATCACAAGACTCCGCTCTAGTGGCAGGAGGAGCAATCTGAGTGCCAATAAAATCATTGTTGTTGGTATTTGAGAAATCACACAACTTGGTGTTCTCTTGAGTCATGATGACTTTGCAACAAGATTGCACTCAAAAACAGATCCGACAAGAAAACAGTGAACGAAAAAGAGGGCGACTAAAACAGCAAATGTTTGTGAAGTGGGGGAGAGGAAAACGAGAGGCAAATGGAAAATAATGTAAATTGCGAGGAGATGAGATTTGTGATTAGGAACCTGGTACATGTTGAATATCCTCCCCGTCAATGGCGCCAGAAATTCCTTTTGATGCGGCTTGAAGCTACGTCAGTATTTCCCCAAAGAGGAAGGGATGATGCAACACAACGACGGTATGTATTTCCCTCACTGATGAAACCAAGGTTATCGAACCAGTAGGAGAACCTAGCAACAATACATAAACGACACCTGCACACAAATAACAAATACTCGCAACCCACATGTTAAAGGGATTGTCAACCCCTTTCGGGCAGCGGCGCCAGAGGTAGGCAAATGGACGTGAATAAATTGTAGTAGATTAGTAGATCGAACGCCAAATAGAATAAATGAGAATAAATTGCAGCAAGGTATTTTTGTATTTTTGGTTTAATAGATCTAAAAATAAAAGCAAAGGAAAATAGATCGCAAAGGCAAATAATATGAGAAAGAGACCCGGAGGCCGTAGGTTTCACTAGTGGCTTCTCTCGAGAAAAATAGCAAACGGTGGGTAAACAAATTACTGTTGGGAAATTGATAGAACTTCAAATAATCATGACGATAACCAGGCAATGATCATTATATAGGCATCAGGTTCGAGATTAGTAGACCGACTCCTGCCTGCATCTACTACTATTACTCCACACATCGACCGCTATCCAGCATGCATCTAGTGTATTAAGTTCATGGAGAAACGGAGTAATGCAATAAGAACGATGACATGATGTAGACAAGATCTATTTATGTAGAAATAGACCCCATCGTTTTATCCTTAGTAGCAACGATACATACGTGTCGGTTCCCCTTCTGTCACTGGGATGAAGCACCGTAAGATCGAACCCACTACAAAGCACCTTTTCCCATTGCAAGATAAATAGATCAAGTTGGCCAAACAAAACCCAAATATCGGAGAAGAAATACGAGGCTATAAGCAATCATGCATATAAGAGATCAAAGAAACTCAAATAACTTTCATGGATATAAAAAGATAGATCTGATCATAAACTCAAAGTTCATCGGATCCCAACAAACACACTGCAAAAGAGTTACATCATATGGATCTCCAAGAGACCATTGTATTGATAATCAAAAGAGAGAGAAGAAGCCATCTAGCTACTAACTACGGACCCGAAGGTCTACAAAGAACTACTCACGCATCATAGGAGAGGCACCAATGGAAGTGGTGAACCCCTCCGTGATGGTGTCTAGATTGGATCTGGTGGTTCTGGACTCTGCGGCGGCTAGAATTGATTTTCGTCGACTCTCCTAGGGTTTTTGGAATATTGGGGTATTTATAGAGCAAAGAGTCGGTTCAGGGGGCACCCGAGGTGAGCACAACCCACCAGGGCGCGCCTGGGCCTCCTGGCACGCCCTGGTGGGTTGTGCTCCCCTCGGAGCACCCCCTAGGCGCTTCTTCGGCCCACTGGATGTCTTCTGGTCCAAAAAAATCCACAAAAAGTTTCATTGCGTTTGGACTCCGTTTGGTATTGATTTCCTACGATGTAAAAAACATGCAGAAAACAGGAACTGGCACTTGGCACTATGTCAATAGGTTAGTACCAAAAAATGATATAAAATGATTATAAAACATCCAAGATTGATAATATAACAGCATGGAACAATAAAAAATTATAGATACGTTGGAGACGTATGAGGCTCGAGTAGCCGAGGTATAGGTGGAGCTCAAGGATGCCGTCAAGAAATTTGAGGTCCTTGAGAAGAAGCCGGAGGAGCGGTCTTCCGAGCTGTCCAAGGTGGAGAAGGAGCTCCAGGAAGAGAGGACCAAAGTGCGAGGTGTCCGGGAAGAGCTCCTCTAAGTGGGGAAAATCGCAGATGGTAAGAAATACTTACTACAAAGTGTGTCTGGAGGCAACAGGTTCGCCTTGTTGACGCGGGTGTGGCGCTCCGCAGGCGCTTTCGCCGAGCTTCCGAAGAGTGCGGCTGCTGTGGCGGAGCACTACGCGGCGCGGGAGGAGAATTCGGAACGGCAGCTCTTCTGGTCGCAATTTCAGGCACTACAAAAAAAGACACATCCGTGACATTTTGGGCCGAACAATTTTTTCTGTCATGCTTATGACACTTCTATGACGATAATTGTGACAAAAACTGGTATCATCATAGATGTGTTGGGCTCCTACTTCTATGACAAAAAATCATGACAGAAAATGGGCTTTTCATCCTGGGCGGGCCGGAGACGCAGCTGCATGACATTCTTTGGGCCATCCATGACGGAAAAACCCGTGGTAGAAGCGAGGGCGAGGAAAATATCAGGGAGTTCCCGGTTACGGTGGGTGGTCGGGGCCGAGCGGTGCATGGAGGTTTGCGCATTTCTCTCGTACACGTACGCGCGTGGGTGCGAGGCGTTGGGCTTTAACTGAACCCGAGCGAGGCATTCACCTACTGAACCCGAGCGATTGCACTGCAGGCTACGCATTACTGAACCCGAGCGATCGATCAATCTGGCTGTTAACTGAACCCGATCGAGCGATTCCTTCGCTACTGCTGCTAACTGAAGCCGATCTAACGTGTTGCCTCTTGATGAACAGTGAGCATTGTTGGGGGGGAGGGTTGGTTGGATGACTAGTTCCCGGTGGGGGGTTGGATGAACAGGACCCTGTGGTAGTAGAGGCCGTTGTCGCTGGATGAACAGGACCCTGATCGAGCCGGTTGGGGGTGGATGAACAGGACCCCGTGGAGGGCTGGATGAACAGGACGACCCCGTGCAGGGATGGTTGAACAGTAGCCGGTGGAGGGATGAATGAACAGTAGCTCGTGGAGGGGTGGTTGAACAGGACCCCGTGGAGAGGGCTGGTTGAACAGTAGCCGGTGGAGGAGCAGTGGAGGCTGGATGAACAGGAGCCCATGGATGAACAGTCGCAGGTGGAGGCTAGAGGAGGTCGACGGTGGATGAACAGTAGCCCATGGAGGCTAGAGGAGGTCGACGGTGGAGACGAACAGTAGCCCATGGAGTCCTGTTTTGCGGTACGCCACACCCCTCCCGATGAACATGACCCCCGTTTCGACTGTAGCACTCCAACACAAGTCCGTTTCCTCCATTTTGCGGTACGCCCCACCCCTCCCGATCAACAGGACCCCGTTTCGACCGTAGGCACTCGAACACAAGTCTGTTTCCGCCGTTTTGCGGTATGCCAGACCCCTCCCGATGAACAGGATCCCTTTTCGACCGTGGCCGGTCGAACAGAAGGCCGTTTCCTCAGTTCTACGGTACGCCAGGCCTTGTTTCGATTGGTTGTTCGTCCAAGCCGGTTGGCTCCCGATGAACACGACGCATTCCATTCTGACCCAGCCGGTTGGCTGCCGATGAACAGGACGCCGTCGCTGCCTCTCCATGTACACGAGCCCTGCCATACGTATGCGCGAGTAGGCGTTCGAGACCCCGCCCATATGTATGTATGTGGCCGTACTTTTTTGAACCCTGGCTGTACGTACGTGTACATGATATTAACGGGACTGTGTGACATGCTATGTGCGCGCCTCCACTACGACACGTGCCCTTCCTTACTCGGCCACGGTTCATCGCCGCAGCCTGCAGACAGGCCGATCGACCAGTATGTACGTACACGTTCACGACCAGAATAACAACGCTACGTACGCTTCGACCAGGTGGGTCCTGACTGTCAGGGAGGATAAGGAGGCACTTCCTTGGGTGCGAAGATGTCGCTGGTGGGTCCCATCAGTCAGGGGGAAATGTTTTTTCGCGAAATATGATGGCCCGTCCGGTGGGTCCCTGCTGTCAGGTGGAGGAATCATTATTTTGCGCGTAATAAGGTTGCACTTCCTTGCTGCGGTCGTGGACCCAGCTGTCAGCCAGCCTCTCCACGTACATTACTCTTCAGATGAAAGTCGTTCCTTGACCACATTGACCACTCCGCGCCGAGAGCACCAAGGCGGTGGATGACGGCGAGGCCTAGGAAGGGGACGATGCAGAGCCGGGGAAGACGCGGCAGTGGATGCCCACGCGGAGAGGAGTACGAGGGTCCACTGGTTCGGCTGCGGTGTGAGGCTGTCGTCGCTGGAAAATAACAGGGGGTGTGGGTGAGTAGAGGGATGGCCTGGCCAGCGATGGGAGTAGTAGGAGGCAGTGAGGCCTCCGCGGCTGCACAGCCGGCCACGGGAGGCAAGAGCACGCGGTGGTTTGGACGGCTGGAGCAAGAAAATCAGAGGTTGAAGAAGCAGGATGACCGTTGGATGTTAACAATCCAACGGTCACTGGTGATAGAATCATTTGTTGACTAAGTTGACAAAGCCCTCCATTTGCGTTAACTTAGTAGGCCCAAAAGTCAACCTCCCACTATGGTGGGTCCCAGCTAGCAGGGGGAGTATCCATTTTTTTGTGCGTAATAAGGAGGCACTTCCTTGCGTGCGAAGATATAGCTGGTGGGTCTGAGCTGTCATTGGGAGTATTCGTTCTTTTTGGCGTAATAAGGAGGTACTTGCTTGCGGGCGGCCATGGACCATGTGGGTCCCAACTGTCAGCCTCTCCATGTACATCCCTCTTCCGATGTTGTCGTTTGTTGACAACGTTGACCACGCCATGCCGAGAACACCAGCGCAATGGACAACGGCGAGACCCAGGAAGGGAATGACCCGGAGGCGGCGAAGCCACAAAAGTGGAGGGATGTGGGTGAGTAGAGGGATGGCCTGGCCAGCGGTGGGAGTAGTAGGGGCGGTGAGGCCTGCACGGCAGCACAGCCGGCCACGGGAGGCGGGAGCAGGTGGTCCCGCCAGCGCTGGATTTGGTGGCTGGAGCAAGAAGATCAGAGATTGAAGAAACACGACGGCCGTTGGATTGACATCCAACGGTTACGTCTACTAGAATCGTTTGTTGACGTGTATAATAAGTAAAAAATCTTGCATATGTGTCGACTTAATAGGCCCACAAATCAGACCATTCCCTATATTTTTAATAATTTTTATATAGCTCCTTGCAACTTCTTATGCAATTTATTGCAGTCCGTTTTTTGCTGGCCAGGGCCAGGGTTAAAAATTTAAACGAAATTTTGCATATTTCTGTGGGTTCCAAACTATTTTTAATACCGAAATGTCGAGCCAGATTTAAAGTACTTTGAAGATATATTTAAATTAGGTTAAAGCCCAGTGAAATTGGAATATGAAAATGTGAAAAAATTCAGAAATTATAAAGTAATTGCCAATTTGTCATCTGTTTTTTATATTTACAACCCATTTCATATTACTTTCAAGATTTACAGGCGTCTTGAAAGAGTTGCAGCCCATCTGAGCGTAGAAAAATAAGTAGGCCTGGATTGCGTATTCTTCAGAAAAAAAATAAACTGGGCTCATTTTTACAAAGAAAAAATAGCTAAGCTGGTCATGTGGTGAACATAAAATATAAGCCTGGGCTAAACGGGCCACAGCCCAGTTGAAACCCTACTCCGTTTCAACAATAACAAAAAAAATTGCTCGAGCAGCTACGTCCCAGGTGTCAGCTGATCTTGTGTTGTTCTCATGTCTATTGACTATATACGCTGACAATGTCGTGGGTCCCAGATGTCAGGAAACCACTAGGAGGAAGCATTTTCTTTTTCCATACGCTGACAATGGAGTATATATAACAAAAAATGGGAACTTCCTTGCATACGGCCATGGACATGGTGAGCCCCTACTGTCATCCTCTCCATGTACAGTCCTCTCCCGGTTCCTCTTGTTTGTTGACCATGTTGACAACGCGAGAGAGCGGCCCCACGGCGAGCGCACCAAAGCACGTGGAGGACAACGGCGAGGCCTCGGACGTCGGTGTTAATGATTTAGGAGATGGTGGGACGGCCATGCGTGCGCTGAGGCGCAGCCAGCCATGGGAGGCGGAAGCAGGCGGCCCCGCTGGCGCTGGTTTGGTTTTGGCGGCTGGAGGAAGACAAGACTGAAGAAACACGACAAACTGTAAAAGCACCAGGAGTACTTAACAACCTTAACTGAAACCAGCAGGGGCACTTAACAACCATAGCTGAAAGCACTATGAGTACTTATACAGGTTCAACCGTACAAAGCATGCCTTGAACAGTGCTACTTTGCCTACATTTAACCAAGGGTGAGGCCGCCAAGCCCCAGGACAAGGCACAGGCGCCACCCCGCGCATCCACAACCTTCTGAAAGCAGCTTCATCTCGCAATGTGGTCAATAAACAAGATATTTGCTTTAGATCCATGGAAAAGCATGAACATAACCTTTTGTGCTATTCTCCAAGATGAACGGGCCTTCAATATTTGAGACCACCCATGAATAAGTATATTTTCACCTCCAAGGGGAATGGAGTAGGTCGACATAAACATCATGTTGTGACCAAGCGCAAGTCTGACCCGACCATGGTCAAGCATCTGTATAGGAACAATAGAACTGGGCAGTTTCTGTTTCAAGAAGATCACAACTATAAAACTGTGTATAAGCAAGAGTTTATGAACAACATATATAACGGAAAACAACTCGTACCATAAGTTTCTCTACACAGTTGGACCTGTTCAACGAGTGTAGAAGTGGCACACATATCCCACGTGGCCTTCCACCATTGAAACGCCCCATAAGGACTTCAAGACGATCAATAAAGTGTTGGAACTTGTGGATGTCGTCCCAGTCAACTTCAGTGCCATCAACAACAGCCGAGTTCTTATAGAATAACAAACAAGTAGCCTGCTTAACTTTGAAAAACCCTACACGTGCCACCAACTATAAGAAATATTAGTTAGAAGTAGCATCTTCGTGAGAGATCGTTGCTACTTCTAAAGTTAAATTGTGATTAGTCAGACAGAATAGGTGGATTAAGAAGTAATCGAGGAAACAAGCAAGAACCAGATACAAAACTAACATGGATGAACAAATGGAACGATGTCGGGGTGGAAGATCGCAGTGAAGATGAGACCAGGTTCTGCTATTTCCATCAACATTCGTGCGCCAACTTTCAGTCCGTAACACTTGAGAAAGTTTATCCAAGTTCGGCCATAAAAAAGCAGCGATCTTCTTGGTTCATGAACCCAACTCGGAACTTATATCCATGGCTTGTCTTCAATGTGACCATTAAACTGGTGTGTTCAGTTATGGCAAGGCCGAGCATCTTGAGTACATGTGTTCTGGCAGAGCAAGGAATGCATTGTAGGAAATATAATATGAGAACACAATGTATTACCTATCCAAATCTAGAAATAATTTCCTCCTTCACGTCAGTGTTGACCTTGGTACTAGTACCTTCTATCCAAATATAGCAATCCAAATTTCCAAACTAGTCGATAGCATGTTCAAAAAAACCCACCCTCCTGGATAGAAAAGAGGATTCTAGGAACATACTGTGCGCGTTTTAAAATCCTGTGTTAGGATGAGAAGGAACAAGTGTGGTGTCTCGCCGAGGGCGCAGAAACCTGTAGGGTCCTCGCACTTTGGGCACTGCAAATGAAACACACTAGATTCAGTAGGAAGAAAAATGCATCAATGGCGGTGGTTGCCATCCTAGGATTACCCGCGACCAAGGGACTTGGATTTATCGGGGATGGATGAAGAATTTGTACCTGGTTCTCCATGAGAAAACCCTATGCAATCGCCGAGTGGGGGTTTTCTCTGAACAAGTAGACGAGGGAGAAGGGGATTCAGGCCTAGTGAAATATTGCTGCTTCGTCCATCCAGCTTACTGCTAAAGCTGGAAAGGTGGGGTTTTTTTGATTTGACAACTCATTGGGCATTACTGCAACGCTACGCCCGGGGTGAGTCTACCGTGCAGTTGTGCACTCTAATTTGGTGCATGGCACGTGGACTCCGTTGCCGGATGCCCCACATATCAACGAAAGGAAGTAGAAAGGCAGGAGTAACTAGTTTCACATAAATATATTTTTTACAGAGAGATACTCCCTTTGTAAAGAAATATAAAAATCTTTTATATCACAACTTTATACATAAGAAAAATCAAGGGGAATATATATAACATATACAATTATAAAAAACAGAGTTGGTGATGATGGTGTGCCTACCGTCCTGCAATATAGGCCATCCGATTTATATCTGACGGATAGGAAGGAAACTATGGCAATTTTGCAAAAAGGTACCCACACACCTCTCCACATTTGCTAATAAGGCCTTCCCTCGTTCATCCTTTTCTCTCACAAGGTAAACTACTCATACAAATTCATCTTGATGTTACGTGCAACGCACGGGCATTATGGGGGTTCAGCTGAGAATATAATACTCAGATAGGCTCACGGTTCTGGACTTTGGGCCACAGGCCGGTGGGCCTGCATGTTTGGGGGCCCATGTGTTCTACCTCAACGCTTTTCATATTGCAAGCGATCGGTACGGCGCTGGTTTTAGATGTTGTCGCAAGGCGAATACACAAAATTGAATAAAGCACGGCAGCTGTTAGAATGAAATCGAACGACAGTTCCTAACCAGCATTCAGAGTTGCAATTCTATCAAAAATATACTATGTAATAAATAATACTGTCGTACTACCTATACAGACAGGACACTTGTTTCACCATGCCAGATTATTACATCAAAATCTCTCGGAGGATAGATCAGTTCGGCAGTTGCGTGCTGCTACTGAAGAATTTCAAAGTTGATTTGGACCAGCTCTCCTTGCCGAGAAAGTTCAATTTTGACATCATCCCCTACCGCATGCAAGATATGATTTAGATTTGAACCTTGACCATCCTTTAGCATCAATCATCATGCGATCATCCTTTGTACTTACGGTATATTGAGCATGTTCATTCACACCAAGGCTGCGCATGGTAAGAGAAACTTGGCCACGGTCGCCCGGATTGTTGACGACTCCCTCGTTGCTCTAGCAATTCTCTGTTTGCAAACAAGAAGACATACACAAACAGTTAAATCAACACAGTGAATCATGTGAAACAACATGGAAAGAAAAAAGAACGAAGCACTTGGGCGACCAATGCTTACCAAGAAGGTGGAGATGTCGGTTTTTGTAAGGACTTTGGTATATGCAGTGCGAATTGCAGCCCAGTCTGTTGCCGGTGCAACTGCTGGTTCCGTTGCCGCTGCATGGGCCGGAGCAGATGCAAGTGCAAGTGTTGGTGTAGGTGCTAGAGTCGTTGCTGGTGCCCGTGCCGGTGCGACTGGTAGTGCCGCCGCTGCTGCCGGAGATGGTGCTCCTTGTAGAGCTAGTGCCGGTGTCGATGCCCGATCCTCCAGTAGATCAGCCTGATCCGCTGACAGGGTCGGTGCCCAATCCTCAGCTGGATCAGACTAAGCTACTGCCGCTGTCAGTGCTAGAGCAAGTGCCGTTGGAGAAGGTGCTGGTGCTCGATCCGTTGCTGAAGGTGGTACCGATGTGCGAGACAACAGCGACCGTGTCTGGTCTGCTATGATCAACTTTCTAACTTGACTAGGCTCCGTGACCGTGATCCAGTCTTTTTCTTCATTTCTTTTAAACGCGAGAAGGACTAGTTGTGGCGTGTTTGTTAAACCAAAGTGCAGTTCATCATAGGGATTCAGCTTGTACTCAGACAACAGACTGATCCAATTATTTCCAGTAATATAAGTGATGGACAGTGCCTTCGTTACTGACACGACATAAGAAGTGAAACCTGCAAAAATAACCATCATAGAGCAAACCAAACGGTTTATTCTGTGATGAGTGTCACATGGCAAAACCTGCATCGTAAAATTGCAGCAAAAGTAAGAAACATGACATTAAATCAATAAGATTTAGACAGTAAATCAATAAGATTTACTTGATGTGACATGAGTGAATCCTTACCAGGAAATCACTATGTTGAAGTACTAAACAGAAGATTGATCGTCCAACTACGCGTGGCATGCAGGGCCCCCGCCTGCTCCCACAAGCAGGATATTCCAAAGGTCATGACAAATCGTATGGACCGAACATCCATGAGACTAGAAATCCTGGTGGGAGCGATAAACCCTGCAATGCATACAGATATTGGAGTGTAACCATAATTGATAAACCGTCCTCACAAAAAAGATGATCTAGATACTTCAAAATATACAGACTGAATTGACTGGACAGACATTAACATAGACTCTTCTCAGGACTCAACACACACCAAAAGCGGCAATACTAAACAATACAGGGTTCACACACAAAAATAAAGTACTGAACAATAGTTCTTACTACAGACAAGCAAAGTTGCACTAATTAAACTCTGCAGACTATTTCTTGCCACCGACCTACGGGATGAACCCTGCATAACTGACTATAGGCCATGGACTTCGTGAGAGATGTCTACCTGCACCAGCACCATCTCGTCAACCATGGAGAACCTAACAGAGTGGTCTTTCCACTCATAAACATGACGATGAAGACAGGCCGCATCAGATTTGTTGGGAAGCTTTACAAGAACCACACCCTTCGTAATCGAAGGCACAGCCAGGAAATTGTTGTGGTCAAGTACAGCCTCGAGAACACGCCTGACAACAATGCTACAGGAAAACACTAGTTGAGGACATGTGGCAACAAGAACACAGTAGCTGGATAGTTTAGCAGTAGAACTCATCCTTAGGTCTTCCGGTTCACACGGCATGACTTTGAGAACTTCATCTCCACCGCGGACCTGGTTCTAATTCGAACAGAAACCAAATATTTTATTACTACCTCTGTTCAGAAATATAAGATGATTTTCGATATTTTACTCCATATATGACTACATATACGCACAGAAATGAGTGAACAAAGACACTAGAACATGTCTTCAAAGGCATGAGAGCAGAGGGATTACTTGCAATATCCATAACAAAAGTTACTAAGGCAAATATACCCTCTTAAAAGGTAGCATTGATGTTCATAAAGTAGTTGAAAGTAATCTATAAGAAATCAGTGTCAACCTCTCGCATGTTTTGGTCAAAAGAGGAATTTAGAACCGTCATTTGGCACACAAAAATCACATGCAAGATCACCCAGAAAGTTGTACTACTAGTACTAGTACTGCGTGTTAGATGAAAAAACACGATCAAGATCGAGAAAAAGATCGTCAAGAAGAGATATTACCTCGACTTGCTTAATGAGGGATCCCGGAGAGGGGGGCTTGGACAGGGCGATGGCTTTGAGCTTGTTTGCGGTAGTTGAGGGAGTCCTGGATTAGGGGGTCCTCAGACAGCCGGACTATATACTTTGGCCGGACTGTTGGACTATGAAGATACCAGATTGAAGACTTCGTCCCGTGTCCGGATGGGACTCTCCTTTGCGTGGAAGGCAAGCTTGACAATTCAGATGTGTAGATCTCCTCCCTTGTAACCGACTTTGTGTAACCCTAGCCCCCTCCGGTGTCTATATAAACCGGAGGGTTTAGTCCGTAGGACAACAACAATCATAATCATAGGCTAGCTTCTAGGGTTTAGCCTCTACGATCTCGTGGTAGATCAACTCTTGTAATACTCATATCATCAAGATCAATCAAGCAGGAAGTAGGGTATTACCTCCATCGAGAGGGCCCGAACCTGGGTAAACATTGTGTCCCCCGCCTCCTGTTACCATCCGCCTTAGACGCACAGTTCGGGACCCCCTACCCGAGATCCGCCGGTTTTGACACCGACATTGGTGCTTTCATTGAGAGTTCCACTATGCCGTCACCATAAGGCTTGATGGCTCCTTCGATCATCGGCAACGATGCGATCCAGGGCGAGGTTTTCCTCCCCGGACAGATCTTCGTATTCGGCAGCTTCGCACTGCGGGCCAACTCGCTTGGCCATCTGGAGCAGATCGAGAGCTACGCCTCTGGCCGTCAGGTCAGGTTTGGAAGCTTAAACTATACTGCCGACGTCCGCGGAGACTTGATCTTCGACGGATTCGAGCCCATGTCAGGTGCGCCGCACAGTCACGACGAGCACGACTTGGCTCTGCTGTCGGACGGTGTTCGGGATATCACACCTGTGCCTACTCCGGTCCTCAATCCGGAGCAGATTACGCCGTCCAAGGACGGGTGGATGGACCCCGCCACGGAGGTCGCACACTCAGCGGCGTTAGCGCCGAATACTGACTTCACCTCTTATGAGACCTGTGTTGCCGAACCCTTGGATTCGTCCCCGGCCACGGGCTCCGAACCGCTTGCGTCCATGCCTATCAAATCTGATTGGGCACCGATCGTGGAGTTTACCTCCGCGGATATTTTCCAGCACTCGCCCTTGGGCGACGTGCTAGATCCATTAAGGTGTCTCTCCTTGTCAGGAGACCCTTGGCCGAACTATGTCCGGCTCGAGTGGGAAGCGGACGACGAAGAAATTCGTTCCCCACCCACCACCCACTTAATAGCCACTGTCGACAATCTAACCGACATGCTTGTTTCAACTCCGAAGACATCGACGGTATGGACGACGATGCAGGAGAGGAGCAGGAACCACCGCCCACAGGGCGCTGGACAGCCACTTCATCACACGATATATACATGGTGGATACACCCAAAGAAAACAATGACGAGGAATGGAAGAATGCAGCGAAGGATAATCCCCTCGAGAAGCAACCAAAGCGACGACGTAGGCACCGCTCCAAATCCCGCCTCGGCAAAAACAGCGATAATAGCGCAAGAAAGAATAATACCCCAGTCGACTCCAAAGGAAACGACAACCACATGGACCTAGCGACAGAGCAGGATGAGCCAGCGGACGGCGAACATAGTACGGAGCCGCTGTCCGATCACGACGACGCCGAGGGTAAAGCTCATCAACTTGTCTCCGGAGAGGAGAACAGTCCGGACGACGATGGACACATCATCCCGGAAAGGCATTTGGAGCAAGAGAACCTCCATAGAAGGCTTATTGCCACCGCGAGGAGTCTGAAGAAGCAGAAGCAAAGACTTAAGACCGCGCAAAATACACTCAACAGTAGATGGAACAAAGTGCTAGACACTGAAGAAAAGTACGGTGGCAGTCGCCACACAAAGAGCTATCCAAAGCGCAAGTTGCTGCCTGAATCCGATGATGAGGCTTTAGAGCCCATACAGCCGAAAAATAAAACGGCCGATCAGCCGGATCGACCACCCCGTGGCCGCGATAGGGCGGCTAACGATGGCGCAAATAAGTTAGCACGCGATTTACGTAAGGACTTGCACCAAAAAGCCGGTATGACCAGGTCCATCTACGGATCTAGGAAGCGCGCTCCGGCACGGAATCAAAACCGAACACTACAACCGTCAGAATGCCATGACACATCCAAATACAGGGGTGCCGCGCACCCCCTATGCTTCACCGATGAGGTGCTGGATCACGAATTTCCAGAGGGATTCAAACCCGTGAACATAGAGGCATATGACAGAACGACAGACCCTCGGGTCTGGATTGAGGACTTTATCCTTCACATTCACATGGCTCGCGGAGATGATCTCCACGCCATCAAATACTTGCCCCTCAAGTTGAAAGGACCAGCTCGGCACTGGCTGAAAAGCCTCCCTAAAAACTCAATTGGAAGTTGGGAAGAGCTTGAGGATGCTTTTAGGGCTAATTTTCAAGGGACTTATGTCCAACCTTCGGATGCAGACGATTTAAGTCATATAATTCAACAGCCCAGAGAGTCAGCCCGAAAGCTTTGGAACAGATTCCTCACTAAGAAGAATCAGATCGTTGACTGCCCGGATGCCGAAGCCTTAGCGGCTTTAAAACACAGTGTCCGGGATGAATGGCTCGCCAGACACCTCGGCCAGGAAAAACCGAGGACAATGGCAGCCCTAACAAGCCTCATGACCCACTTTTGCGCGGGCGAGGATAGTTGGCTGGCCCGTAGCGGCACCAGTGACCCAGGCACATCCGAAGTCAGGGATGGCAATGGAAAACCGTGACGCAATAAAAGCAAGCATCAAAACAATGAAGACAGCCCAGACAACACGGCGGTAAACGCCGGATTCAGGGGCTCTCAACCCGGTCAACGGAAAAAGCCATTTAAAGGCAGCAGAGATGGACCGTCCAGCCTAAACAAGATTCTAGACAGATTATGTCAGATTCATGGCACCTCCGACAAACCTGCAAATCACACCAACAGAGAATGCTGGGTCTTCAAGCAGGCCGGCAAGCTAAACGCCGAACGCAAGGGGAGGGAGACACCAAGTGAAGACGAGGATGAGCCTCGCCAGCCAAACACTGGGGGACAGAAAAAATTCCCACCAGAGGTCAAAACAGTGAACATGATTCACGTAACGAAGAGGAGGAGCAAACGCGCACTCCGAGACATATGCGCCGTGGAGCCCGTCACCCCCAAGTTCAACCCTTGGTCGGCCTGCCCTATCACTTTTGATCGCAGGGATCACCCGACTAGTATCCGGCACGGAGGATCGGCTGCCTTGGTGCTAGACCCAATAATTGCCGGATACCATCTCACCCGAGTCCTTATGGACGGCGGCAGTAGTCTTAATCTGATATATTAGGACACAGTCCGCAAAATGGGGATAGACCCGACAAGAATCAGCCAAAGCAATACTACCTTTAAAGGAGAACTACTAGGCCCAGTGGCCCGCTGCACGGGCTCTCTAGTTCTAGAGGTTGTATTCGGTTCTCCCGACAACTTCCGAAGCGAAGAATTAACCTTCAACATCGCTCCATTCCGAAGCGGCTATCACGCACTACTCGGAAGAATGGCCTTCGCTCATTTTAATGCAGTACCGCATTACGCTTATCTTAAGCTTAAAATGCCCAGTCCATGTGGCGTCATTATAGTTAGCGGAAACACAGAACGTCCTTACGTGCGGAAGAATGTGTGGCGGCTCTAGCAGCCGAACACTGAACGGCCTCTCCAACCAGAATAAATGATCAGTCGTCAAGACCGCGGACATGGCTAGACAAGTCTGGCACACAACTAGCTGTAACAGCTTAGATAAACCTGAGATTGGGTCGATGGATATATCCCCATAGGTGGTACTAGGGGTTTCCCGCATGTAAAAAGGACTACAGTTCGGCTTGACCCTATTTAGATTGCATTTTAATGGTTTATTAAGAATAACCAATTTTTCGCACGAAGACTTTCACCTGGGTTTTTCTTTTTTACAGATGATCATCGTGCTACACCCTTCCAGGATACGGCACAACGGAGACACAGGCGCAGACGTGCAGCAGGGGCCCGCTCAAAAGTTTCTTTTTAGATTAAGACCCTCTGTAAACCTTTTTTACTGTCTCTTGTTTCATTACACCCTCCGGATATTCAACACAACTGAAAGGGATGCTGGCGTTATTGACATTTTGTCACGTCAGACTAATTCACGTACGTGGAAATTCAGGGCTCATTATCGAGGGTGTTACTCAGCCCAGTATATGTTGTAAAAGTCCGAATACCTTAGGGAGTGTTCGTCGTCGCGAGTTTGGCCTTATATGCATCAGCTCCGAATCATGTCTTTGGTTAATAGTTGGGTTTGCCCGGCTCCCGTGTTTTGCTACCTTACGTTCCGCTCTATCGGCTAAGGTGGCACCGGGAGAACTACTGCGATTGTGCCCTGGTTCATCCGGATGAGCACCTCAGTAGAGAAAGCCGAAAACTGACTGTCATGATAAAGCGCGAGACTGGTCAACCACTCGATGACTCAGCGGAATCTTCGCGATTCCTCCGCATTAACGAAGGACCGGTTTCCCGGTCATGTATGTACGCGCACCGTATTCGGATGAGCGCGGAAGTACCAGGGGCTATATAGTAGCCCCACCGTCAAACTCCTATGGCTAAGTGAAAGTGTTAAAGCTATATAGTCCGATTGCCTTGTTCGCCACGCTATCACCTCCTTAATGGACCAAGACGTTGGATCAAGTGTGAATACGCACTTTTCCGAACACCCCCGCATTATATGCATGGGGGCTGAAGCCGACGACTGCAAACTTTCAGGTTATATACATACATAAATGGCCGCACAGGAGGCATCATATTACTTTCAGACAAAAGTATAAACACAGCCTTTATAATCCAAATAGCATTGTTTCTACAATTGGGATACATGTCACTCGAACATGATACTCTTCGAGCACTGAGCCTCTATTAAACGAGCACCTTCTAGGACTTCTTCAAAATAGTGCTCGGCAGATACCTGGCCTACGGCCGGATCCTGGGTTGCAATAGCGGTGGCCTCCATCTCTGCCCAGTATGTCTTAACACGGGCAAGAGCCATCCGCGCACCCTCTATGCACGCCGACCTCTTTACAGCATCGATATGCGGCACAGCACCAAGGAATCGTTGCACTAAACCAAAATAACTATTCGGCCTTGGTCCCTCCGGCCAAAGATGATCCACGACAGACCTCATGGCAAGTCCGGACAACCTATGGAGCTCAGCCCACTCGGCCGTTTGTTCATTTAATAGCAGCGGACGCGTGGGAGCACTGAACTGCGACCAGAACAACCTTTCCACTTCATGATCTTTCTGATCTTTAAAAAACTCAGTCGCATCAGCAGCACTCGTTGCTAAGTCCAAGTACGCATCTGCAGCACTCCATAATTGATCCAGAGGGGCATACTTCGGATCTCCGAACTTCGTCCGCAACAAAAAGGGCTTCCCAGCCGTGATATCTCTGGCTTGATGAAGCTCCTCCTTCGCCGCTCTGATTTTAGAGCGGGTTTCCTTGGCTACTACCATGGCTTTCTTCAGGTCCGCCGCTTTCGCTTGGCTTTCCTTTTCAAGAAGCTCGTACCGGTCGGCGGCATCCTTCAGCTCAACAGCCATCTTGGCTATTTTATCTTCGCTCTGGCGATGAGCAGCCTGTTCGGCTCTTAACTCTTCGGCCGCCTTTAGGGCGGCCGCATCACTTCTCCTGGCTTGTTCCTTGGCTCGGGCAAGCTCCGCCCGAAGGGTCTCCATGGCGGTAGCTCCATCTGCAGTCACAGCAAATTATAGATACTAGCATCATGCTCCTCTTAATATCTGTTGACCACCGGAAAATACATACCATGTGCCTTGTCAAGCCGCTTGTTAACAAGCACGATGTCGGCATCTGCCGCATCAAGCTGCCGCCTCAGTTCGGCAAACTCACCAGTCCGGCCAGCCGCCGGACCCTCAGCCGCCTGCACATGTAAGCAGCATGATCATTACCTGGGACTATGATCCTCTGTTTGCTGCCTCTGGACAGCAACCAGAGTCTCAGGGGCTACTATCTGTATAGGGCACACCTAGCGTGTGCGGTACCGTCAAAAAAAATATTACTTTGCGTACCTCAAAGCCTCATAGCAGGCTCATAAAAGCTTCATGCAACCCACTTTTGGCGGACGAAGTCCTCTCAACCACCGTACCCATTAAAGTACGATGCGCCTCTGAGATAGCCGCTTGCTCCAGAAGACCCATCAGTGCGTCCGGTCGTGCGCCGGACAGTCCCGGACTCTTTCTGTTGCTCTCCTTAGGAGCCGAATACTCCGGACTTCGGGTGGCCTAAGGGTTACCTTCTGGCCTTGGCGGATCAGGAGAAATCCTCCACGACGACACCTCAGGGTCGTCCGCCTCATGAGGCGGGGAGACAGGGGGAGGCGTTTCGCTCTCCATCATCTTCGAAAGAAGATCCCCCGAAGACGAACTCTGTCGAGAAGGGCTACGATCCGAACTCCAAGACACACGTCTCGGTTATTGTCCTCAGAGATGAAGCAGGATATATTTACCAAAAGTACTCTTGTTCACTTACAGCTCGGTGGAGGGCTGACCCCTTGCGGGCATGGTGCGGTAAGGACGCCCTCCAGGGCAGGGCCCCCTGACGAAGGTTTCTTCCCTCGTTTGGAAACCCTCGTTTCCAAGTCTTCAGAGGCGGTCCTTTTCCTTCCTTGGGGAGAGGGAATTTTAGATTCTTCTCCCCGATTAGCCTCCTTCGCGGGGACACTAATTCCCCCGGTTTGGATGAGTAATGCGTGAGGCCCGCTTTCGGCTTCTTTATTCCTCCCTTTATCTTCCTCTGATGGCACTTGATAAGGTGCGTGCTCAAGCATCCTGGCTAGTACAGGATCCGGTGAGCCTTCGGGAAGGGGGGCCGAACACCTGATCATCTTCGCCTTTTTTATCCAGTCCTGGTCAAAGAGCGATTTTTTTAGAATGATGTTGTGACAAATAAAAAGACAGCATGTTCAGCCGCGGAATTACTTACGTGGGTATCTGGACGATTGCAGTTTAGACCCGCATCCTCGATGGTGTCCGGACACTTTATTCGTGATGCGAAGAAAAATCCATACATCTCTTCGAGCGTCATGCCGAAGAATTGCTGAATAGTTCACGGTCCTTCCGGGTTGAACTCCCACATACGGAGAGGTCGACGTTGGCATGGCAGGACCCGACGAACTAGCATGACTTGCATTACCTTGACAAGGCTGACATCTCTCTTGAGGAGATCTCGGATGCGACTCTGCAATGTCGGCACGTCTTTAACTGGCCCTCAGTCCAGCCCCTTGTTGACCCATGACGCCAGTTGCGGCGGGGGGCCCGGACGGAAGGCGGGGGCAGCTACCCACTTAGTACTTCGGGGAGCTGTGATGTAAAACCACTCCCGCTGCCACGAGCCGGACATCTCCGGGGAGGAACCCTTTGGCCATGGAGCATCGGTGCCTTTGCTTATTATGGCACCTCCGCATTCTGCATGTCGCCCATCGATCATCTTCGGCTTCACATTGAAGGTCTTGAGCCATAAGCCAAAGTGTGGGGTGATGCGGAGGAAGGCCTCACACACGACGATAAACGACGAGATGTGAAGGATGGAATCTGGAGCTAGATCATGGAAATCGAGCCCGTAATAGAACATAAGCCCTCTAACAAAGGGATCAAGACTAAAGCCTAGCCCTCGGAGGAAGTGGGAAACAAATACGACACTCTCGTTGGGTCCGGGAGTGGGGATGACCTGCCCTTGAGCAGGCAGCCTGTGCGAGATTTCGGCGGTCAGATACCTGGCTTCTCTTAGCTTCTTGATGTCCTCCTCTGTGACAGAGGAGGCCATCCACCGGCCTTGAAGGTTGGATCTGGACATGATTGAAGGTCCGAAGCGCTTAGCCTGAGCCTTGGATGTTGGAATTCGAGAAGGGAAGGATCGAGCGCGAGAAGAAAAGGACAGGCCTTGGCCCCTTTATAAAGAGGGCGAATATCAAGCGTCCTCCGCGTGGCCGTTTAGAGCTTGCCTAAAATCGAGGATTCATACCAGCAGGCACGATTGGGTTACCCACACCCGTATTGATGAGAATCCCGTGATAAGGGGACACGATCTCTGCTTCGACAAGACGTGCCAGGAAAACCGCCTCACAACACGTGCAGTGGCAGGCTGGGAAAAACGGTTCGTAATGACCGGACCAAGGCAGGATGTCACGTTATGAAAAGTTGTCAGCAGATTAGATTTGTGGAATATTACGCTCTCTACGGTGGTGTGCGGAATTTGTTTTGTAGAGCCGGACACGATCCTTGTGTTCAAAATCTTCTATGGAGTATTCGGAGGAGGAACCCGCCTTGCAATGCCGAAGACAATCTGCGCGCCGGACTCATCGTCATTGAAGCCTGGTTCAGGGGCTACTGAGGGAGTCCTGGATTAGGGGGTCCTTGGACAGCCGGACTATAGACTATGAAGATACCAGATTGAAGACTTTGTCCCGTGTCCAGATGGGCCTCTCCTTTGCGTCGAAGGCAAGCTTGGCAATTCGGATGTGTAGATCTCCTCCCTTGTAACCGACTCTGTGTAACCCTAGCCCCCTCCGGTGTCTATATAAACCGGAGGGTTTAGTCCGTAGGACAACAACAATCATAATCATAGGCTAGCTTCTAGGGTTTAGCCTCTACGATCTCGTGGTAGATCAACTCTTGTAATACTCATATCATCAAGATCAATCAAGCAGGAAGTAGGGTATTACCTCCATCGAGAGGGCCCGAACCTGGGTAAACATTGTGTCCCCCGCCTCCTGTTACCATCCGCCTTAGACGCACAGTTCGGGACCCCCTACCCGAGATCCGCCGGTTTTGACACCGACAGTAGTCTCGGCGGGGTGCTTGCGCTTCTTCGTACCATGAGCCTCGATGGTTTTGGCCAGAGCCATAGACATCACTTCGGCCGGTGCTCCAGCGTCCATCAAGAAACTGTCAGATAGAAATAAAAGAAAAGAAACCATAATCACAAACCCAAAAGAAGAACAGAGAGGGATTTATAGGATCGGTCTCGGGGTTGCAAGACCGGGCCTTGGCCAGAATCAACAGCATTGATGCGCTCACCTTTCCTTCTTTGGGAGAGAAGAACAATGGCAGAGTAGGTTGGGGTTTTCTTGAAGAAATGAGGAACAAGATGAGGGAGAAGCGAGTTGGGGTTTTCTTCAAGAGGGGAAGCTGAGGGAGAAGAGTGAAATGATGGTTTCTTCGTCCGTCCAACTTACTGCTGGAAAGGAGGGGGTTTTGTGATTTGACGGCTCATTGGGAATTACTGCAGCGCTTCGATCGAGGTAGTCTACCTTGTAGTTGGGCACTCTACTACGGAGTAATTTAGTGCATGGCTAGTGGACCCTGATGCTGGCTGTCCCACACGTCGGCGAAAGTCAGTAGCAAGGTTCCCGACGACCGTCGAGGAGGATCCGCACGGTAGAGTGTGTCCACTGTTTTCTGAAGAAAAAATGATTACAGCAAGCCTTTCCACTCTTACGACGGAGGAGTGCGAAACACGGCAGCCACTTGAACTTACACAGTGCTCCTACTACTAGGCATGTGCAGCGGTTCATACGTCAGTACTACATAATCTTGTTGCTAGTGTAGTAAGATATGACGATAACAAATGATGTTGTGCGCATGTCAACTATATGAACAGTAATGTAACATAGTACCCCTTTTTTGACTGTCTGGTCGAGAATGAATGGTGAGATCAATGTTAATAGAACTAGGTCTACAGCGCACGGAGAGTACGGTGCTACAGTACTCCACGAAACATGAACCATATGAAGCACGAATCAGTGTTAGGCAGGGTGTATGAAGGGTGCACGGGGTGGGAGCTAAAGTTCCCTTCTCGACCCACTTTTGGGTGTTTGGCAGAGTGCATGAAGGGTGCATGAGTCCACACTAGTAGGTTAACATAAATACACTAGGAGCATGCATGAAGAGGGGTGCTGAGATGAGCATGCACGAAGAGGGAACAACTATATCGAGATGAGAATGCAACCAAACACACCCACATGCTTTGTGCTACAGTGACTGATCTGCACCGTCTGAGTTTGATCCAATGGTCATGTTGCACCGAGACATGGACATGCCCATGCAGAGGACGCCTAAAAGCCACCAAAGTCCCTTGCTTCTCGAGGCGCGCGGCATTGGTGATGTAGGGTGCAACCACCTGCAGAGCCCGCTTCCGGTCAACAGGAGCCAGCTCGTCAAAGATGGCGTCCAATGGCACTAATGGATTCCGGTGATGGAGCCCTGAGAGGATTCGCCCGGCAACGGCGACGGCAGCCCGCAACCCCTCCTTGTCTAGCTCCGCCCCCACCATCGCGCGGAGACGGCTTAGCTCCTCGGAGATATAGGTGAAGAAGGAGACCAGGTCAGGAGGCCGCAGCTCATTGAAGTCGACGGGGTGGTCGAACGGGTTTAGCCCGTCGGCCGGCATGGTCACGCTGGCACGATGGTAGGCATCGCGCAGCCGCAACACGTGCGTGGCAACATGGTCCACCAAGTGACTAAGGCGATCCTGGACCTCGTCACGATTGGCCCGCTCGTGCTCCAGCTGGCTCACCTAACGGCCTATCGTATCTCCCGCTTTCTGCAGCAACACCGCCGACACCTCGAGCATCTTTGTGGTGGACGCCTACCGCTTTTGAAGCTCCGTGAACTCCCGCACATAAAGGAGGAGCATGGCACTCCTCTCCTCCTTGAGCTCATGGAGCTCCATGTCCTTGGCCTCGAGCTCCGCATCCTTGGCCTGGAGCTCTTGTGTTAGGCGCCTCACCTTAGACTCCGTGATCTGCTGCGCCGCCATGGCACCAGGTAGAAGCCATGGGGAGAGGAAGCAAAGGGGGCGATACGGCTGGAAGGCAATGCAATCTACGGGAAGGCGGAGGGAGCCAGCCGAGGAGCGGGGTGAATCTTTCGGTTTTCACCATGGCAAAACACCAGTCGATGACTTTTCACATCAGGGAGCAATGGGTTTTACAGGCGGAGTCATCGTGACTAATTGCTGCCGCGCCTGCTCCCGTCAATCCAAAAAATAAAAATCCTGCCGCGCCTGCTCCCGTCAATCAAAAAATTAAAAATCCTGTTGCGCCTGCCGCACCCAAAGATCAGAGCAACACTGTGGTGGTTATTTAAGTTTACCTGCCGGCAAGGAGATAAAAAAGGGTGAAAAAACAAATGTGGCGGCGGCCTAGCTAATCGGTCGCACTAGCCCAACTAGCTAGCCACTGTGCTTCACTGATGTACTCGGCGGGAAAGGTGGTCTTTCTTGATTTGACGACTTATTTACTTGCTTCGGTTACGACCGAGGAGGACCCAGAAAATGCGTAGTGGGGCGTCCCATGTCTCGGCAAGGAAGAATATATGTGTGCACCACCCGGGAGGACCCCGAAACCGTGCGGTAGGGTGTGCCACGTCTCTGCACAGAGGAAAACTGTGCATGTAAAAATATACTGTATCAGATGTACTACCTATGGTTCGACCTCGGGACCCAGCCAGTCGGTCGAAAACACCCCAGTAGCCACAGAGCTTCATCATGCTAACGTGGCACGGAGGATAGGTGTGGTTAGCTCCGTCTCAACCAGCCACAACGTCTCTTGCTCTAGGCGATTCTTCTATTTTCCAAGCTTTTTTAGTTATAATAACACCACGGCAAGCTAGCGCCGCTCTTCGTGTGTGCCCGTGCGTCTAAAGGTTAGATGATGGAGGGGAGAGAGAGATCGCAGACCTGGGACCCACCAGTAAGTTAGTCAACGGTCATGCATGTGTTGACGAGCCACTCCCTCTATTCTACTGAACGTAATACTGTATAAAATCAATTATGGGACAAAGCCAACAACCATTGTTGTTTCAGGCTATCGACTTACGCCTTGTAGTCCAGGTTGCTAGTTCAAATCTTGTCTTTCAGATTTGTTAGTTTTAGGTCCAAATTTGATCAATGACAAGTGGGACCCCCATGTGTTGTTCCGATATTTCAGTGTAGGATGGTTTTTTTGAACAAACACTTTGCGCGGTTAGACAAGTAACGGCACGAGTTACACGTATTTTGCAAGTTTAGGAACAAAAATGACAGCGGCATAGAGTATCACATCCACCCCGCAGCTTAGATGCTATGGTGATACGAGTTTTTACGTCGTTGGAACTGAGATACAATGGCTTGGGAGTAGTCTTTGTAATTATGCGCAATTTCCAAATTCTCCAAGATTTTTTTGCAAATAAAACATTCAGGCCTCGTGTGTGCCGCTGCATCTTGGATCCAACGGCTCCCCGTTGCTCATATTAGGTGCTCCCTGTAGCTTAATTAGCCACTGCAGTGATACAAGCATCTAGGTCGTATGATCTGTGATCAGATGCCACATGCGTAGTACTTGTACTTTCTGCGCAATTCCCAAACTCTCTCAGGACTCAAATTCCTAGAAAGCCGTTGGTGCACCCACCCAGTGAGTAACTACTAATGCAGTGAGTGCGTATATTGCAAAAACATTCAAACCTCCTAGTGTGAGCCATTAGATCTCCGGGAACTCGTATCACCATAGAATCTACGATGCGGGAGCGCCTCATATTCTCCTGTGCGAGAAAACATCAAATGCTCTCGCGATTTGGATGCTACGGTGATACGAGCTTCGAGGTCGTTCGATCTGAGATCCAATGGCATCTGAGCAGTCTTTGTGCTTGTAAGCAGTGGCCGAACTCTTTGGGGGCTTTTCTGCAAAAAAACATTCGAACCACCAAGGAGTTGTTGGATCACAAATCCAACGGCTCCGAAGAGCTTGTATCACCAAAGCATCTAAGGTGTTGTATCACATGATATTCTTACATACAGGAGAATATGAGGTCCTCCTTCATCTTAGATGCTACGGTGATACGAGATTCGAGGTCTTTGGATATGGGATCCAAGGGCATCTGAGTAGTTTTTGTACAAATTGTCTGCAATTCTCAAACTCATTAAGGTTTCCTGTAAAAATATTAAGACATCCTGTGAGCTGCTATATCTCATATCTACAAGCTCCAAGCAACTCGTATCAGCATATAGCATCTAAGGTGTGGGGCACATGATATTCTCCTGGGGAGGACGGGTGTCGGTGTCAAAACCGGCGGATCTCGGGTACGGGGTCCCAAACTGTGCGTCTAAGGTCGATGGTAACAGGAGACAGGGGACACGATGTTTACCCAGGTTCGGGCCCTCTCTATGGAGGTAATACCCTACTTCCTGCTTGATTGATCTTGATGGATATGGGTATTACAAGAGTTGATCTACCACGTGATCGTCATAGCTAAACCCTAGAAGTCTAGCCTGTATGACTATGGTAATGAGTCTCTCCATTTCTGGACTAAGTCCTCCGGTTTATATAGACACCAGGAGGATCTAGGGTTACACAAGGTCGGTTACAAAGAAAGGAATCTACATTGGTCGCCAAGCTTGCCTGCCACGCCAAGGAGAGTCCCATCCGGACACGAGTGCAGTCTTCGGTCTTCGTATCTTCACAGCCCATCAGTCCGGCCCATGGCTAACGGGCCGGACGCCCGAGGACCCCTTAGTCCAGGACTCCCTCAGTAGCCCCTAAACCTGGCTTCAATGACGAGGAGTCCGGTGCGCAGATTTGTCTTCGGCATTGCAAGGCGGGTTCCCTTCTTTCCGGATACTTCACAAGGGTCTTCGGATGATCGAGTTCGGCTCGGCAGTACTTTCACAGAGGGCATAATAATTTATAAGTCCAATCCTCTGGCAACTTTTTACAACATGACATCATGTCGGTCCGGTCATTACTTCGAATCGCTGTTTTGTCTGCGGCACCACGTTCCAAAATGCGGTTGTCATTAGCACGTCTTATCCAAACAGAGATCGTGTCCCCTTATTAAGGGATTCTTCTATCGACACAGACGTGGGTAACCCAACCGTCCGTAGGGTACAACACCTTGGGAATAGGCAAATTCTAAGGCCCGGGAGGAGGCGTTCGATATTCTCGGCCTTTATAAAGGGGCACAGACCCGCCTTTCCTCTCCATGCTTGCTTCTTCCTTGAATCTTACTACCTCGAGTTCCAACACCCAGGTTTCACCCTCCGCAAGCCTCCGTCATGTCCGGATCCAGCCGTCCAGGCCGGTGGGTGGCTTCTTCTTTCACAGAGGAGGATGTCGCAAAGCTTCGGGCAGCCAGATACCTGACCGCAGAAATCCTCCACCGGCTTCCCGCGGAGGGGCAGGTTATCCCTACCCCTAGAACCGGCGAGAGGGTCGTGTTTGTTTCCCACTTCCTCCAAGGATTGGGGTTCACCCTCAATCCCTTCGTCGGGGGATCATGTTCTATTACGGGTTAGATTTTCACGATCTCGCCCAGAATTCCGTCCTTCACATCTCGGCGTTTATCGTCACGTGCGAAGCCTTCCTCCGAACTCCCCCACACTTTGGCTTGTGGCTTAAGACCTTCAATGTGAAACCGCAAATGATAGAGAGGGAACCGGCGGAGTGCGGTGGTGCCTCAGTGAGCAAGCTTACCAGCGCTATCTGGCTAAAAGGATCTTTCAAGGAATCTCCTGACTTACGGCAGCAGGAGTTGTTTTATATCACCGAGCCCCGTGGTTCCAAGTGGGCAGCTGCGCCTGCGTTTCGATCCAGCCCCCCAATTCAGCTTGCATCGTGGATTAATAAGGGGTTGGACTGGGGATCAATTGACGAGGTGCGGACTCTGCAAAGTCGCATCCGAAGCCTCATTGAGAGGGACATCAATATTGTCAACGTTATTCAGGTAATGCTAGTCCGCTGAACCCTGCCATGTCAACGACGGCCTCTCCGCTTGTGGGAGTTTAACCCAGAAGGGCCACGGACTCTTCAGCACTTCTTCAGCACTATGCATGAAGGAATGTGGAATTTATTCTTCGGGAAACGAAAACAATGGCCGGGTACCACCGAAGATACCGGCCTAGACTGCAACCATCCGGACACCCCTGTAAGTACTCGTCCGCCGAACACCTCATAATCAGGTATCCAGTGGTAAGACACTGATCAAACCATCCTTTTTCAGGGCTGGATAAAGAAAGCGGAACGGATTAGGTGTCCGGCCCCTCTTCCCGAAGACTCAACTAACCCTGTGTTAACAAGGATGCTGGCACCGGCACCGTACCAGGCGCCGGCAAGGGAGGGCAAAGAGGAGAGTGAGAAGACCCGGGATGACCTTTGTTCCGGAGGTAAGTCAGATACTGAGTCAGGAGAAATCGACATTTCCTCACCTGAAGACAAAGGCGAAAGAGAAGCCAGTATCCCTTCTCCATTTAGGATGAAAAGGGCCGCCTCTGAAGGTTGGGAGGGGCGGTCTCCTAAGAGAGGCAAGATGCCACCGTCGAGCAGCTCAAGTTTGGGAGGCGACGCCGTTGAATAGCTCCATCATGAGGACAAGCCCTCAACCAAACCGTAAGTGAATCCGGGGTGCTTTGGTAGCGTCCCGCTCCTTTCCCGTTACCGAAGAGATACATAACGTGCCTGTGTATTTTTACAGTTCGGCATAGAGTTTTTCTGGGCAATCTTCTTCTTCGGGAGATCTCCTCCCAGAGATGATGGGAAGCGAGACGCCTCCCCCGACCTCCTCGCCGAATAAGGCGGACGACTCCGAAGTGTCGTCTCGGAGGATTTTTCTTGATCAACCAGCTGTGCATGGGACGAAAGAAACAGTACCCGAAGGTGGTCCTCCAATCGTTCGGGATTCGGGGGCCAATAATGAAGGCCTCAGACTGTCCGGTTTTCAGGATGATTCTGGAGACGGGTGAACGGGTTCCTTCAAAGGATGGTCATGCTCCTAGAGCGGCTTCCGGAGACCCGGCGGCGCCGGATATATTGCAGGATATGCTGCGAAAAGCATCTGTTTCGGGGGAACAGCGTACCTTGATGGGTACGGTGGTCGAGAAGATTCTATCCGCGAAGAGCGGGTTGAATGAAGCCTTCATGAGCCTGCTAAAAGGCTTCGAGGTTTGTGATGTAATAGTTTCAACTATATTTTATTTGTAAAGATGCACCTGTGTATAGGTAATAGCCCCTCAGACTCGGGTTGGCTTCCCATGGGAGGCGAACGGAGGATCAAGAAGAAATATTCAAGGACTAATCTGATTGACTCGAACGCAGGTTGTTTCTCCCCTGGCTACTTCCCAGACAATGGATATTGCCAAGCTACAGCGGAAGCTTGATGTGGCAGGGGATGATATTGCCTTAATCAATATGTGCCTTGACGAGTCGCAAGGTATGTATTCGGGGTAGTCCCTTCACATATATGTTTGTGACATAAGCATGATGCTGAAAGTTATATGCTGGAATATGCATGGCTGCAGATGGTCCTGCCGCTGTTGAAATTCTTCAAGCGGAGCTGGCCCGGGCCAAGGAGCAGGCCCGGTTTAGCAATGCGGCTGCCGAAAAGGCATCGACTGAGTTAAAAGCCGAACAAGCTGCTCGGCGCCAAGACGAGGAGAAGATATCCATGATGGCGCTCGAACTAAAAAATGATGCTAGCCGCTGTGGCCTTCTTGAGAAGGAGAATGAAGCCAAAACGGCTGAACTTGACAAGGCCTTACGAGAGGTGAGAGAAGTGCGGTCTGAATCCAAAGCAGCCCATGAGGAGATCCGGCAAGCTGGGGAGATTGCGGCCGGGAGGCCCTTTTTTACTACAGACTAAGTTCGGCGACCCGAACTATGCTCAGCTTAATCAAGTGTGGAGTTCTCCAGATGAGTTTTTAGACTTGCCGAAGAGTTCTTCCGATGCGGCATGGTTTTACCAGGCGCGAGAGGGGTATGCAATGGAGAAGCTTTTCTGGTCACAATTTGGCGCGTCGAAGCGCCCTCTGTTGTTGAATGAACAGATGTCCCAATGGGCCGAGCTTCATAGGATATCCGACGCTGCCATGAAGAATGTCAAATCCGGTTGTGGCCAACTGAGCCTGTTCCGAATAGCTACTTCGGCTTGGTGCAGTGGCTTGTTGATGCGGTGCCACGTATCGACGCTGTGAAGCGGTCGGTGTGCATTGAGGGTGCACGGATGGCCTTTGCCCGAGTCAAGACATTCTGGGGGAAGATGAAGGCCATCGATGTTGCGGCGAAGAGTCCACCCAAGGGCAAGGACCGTTACGAACCGGAGCATTATTTTGAAGACGTCCTAGAGGCCGCCCGCTTGATAGAGGGTCAATGCTCGAAAGACATAATGTTCGAGTGAGGTGTATGAGAATTGTAAAAGACAATTTTATAGTTAATCTATTTTTATGTTTTGCTTGAAAGCTTGTGTTCCTCCTATGCGGCCGTTTTAATATAATCTGAAAGTTTTCCGGTCGTTGGCTTCAGCCCCCTCGTAGGAAGTACGGGGGTGTTCAGAAAAGCATTTAATCACTCTTGATCCAACGTCTTGGTCCATGAAGGAGGTGATAATGCGGCGAACCAGGCAATCAGACTATAGGGCGTTAACACTTTCACTTAGCCATAGGAGTTTTATAGGGGGGGACTACGATATAGCCCCTGGTATGTGTACGGCTTATTCCAATATGGTGCCTTACATATATGACCTGAAGAAAAAAGGTCCTTCGTGTGACACAGAGGGAATCGCGACAGATTCCGATAAGTCATCGAGTGGTTGACCAGCTCTCACAGCATCATGACAGTCGGTTTTAGGCTTTCTCTACTGAGGTGCTTGACCAGATGAACCGGAAGCACAATCGCAGTAGTTCTCCCTTTACTACCCTAGCCGATAGAGCGGAACGTAAGGTAGCAAGCACATGAGTCGGGCAACCCAACCATTGACCCAAGACATGATTCGGAGCTGATGCATATAAGGCCAAACTCGCGACGCCGAAGTACGCTTATAAAGTTGTTCGGACTTTGTTGGCAACTCATTTGTTCCCATACCGAGCCCCTGGCAGGTTGTGCCGAGGTATGGCCGTGAAACAGCTATAGGGGCCAAATTCATTTGTGAAAAAGAAACGAATGATTAATGCGGATTATATTTACTGGGACCTGAGTGATATGCCGATGATTACTTTATATATATAAAAGACCACAACCCCGGCTATTTGACATGCCCGGGGTCGAAGGCGGAGGAAAAAGGCATATTACAGGCTCAAAATAAAGAGTGCGGTCTACAAAAAGTTATTTTGGACCTCCTGTCGCACGTCTGCGCCGCCTGTCCTCGACGAGGGGAATCCTTGACGAAAGTAGCCCCGCAGGTGAGTGTACGGATCCGAACTTCGATAGAGTCAGTTTTAGATGATTGTCCTTTGCGTCACCTATTTTTAAGAGATAATAAAGAAAGAAAAAGGAAAGTAGATAAAAAAATTTACGGGAGTGCTTGCAGGCTTGTACGTATTGTGCTTCCGCCAATGCCCATGGTATCTTAAGTGCGTAGTGATGTATGCGCGGCACAAATTTTGCGGGTATATGAGGTGGGCGGCGGAAGCCGAACTGCTATTTCTGCTCCGAGGTCGATCCTCGGGGGGGAAGTGCTTCTGACCCCCGGTATTTGGTTGGCGAACCTCTCCGTCATCCCTGTCACCTGGCGGCCTTCTCCCCTTGTGTTCGGCATTGATCTTACCGGCCTGCTTGAAGACCCAACAGCTTCTGTTGGTATGATTAGCTGGTTTATCGGGGTGGCCGTGAATCTGGCAAGGTCGGTCCAATATCCTGTCTAGGTTGGATGGTCCGTCTCGGTTCGCCTTGAATGGCTTTTTCCGCTGACCGGGTTTGTGATTGATGAATCCGGCGTTGACCGTTGTGTCACGTGATCTTTCATTATCATTGCGACTATTGTGTTTGCTTCGTCGTGGCTTGCCATTACTGTCTCGGATTTCGGAAGTGCCCGAGTCGCTGGCGCTGTTGCTTCTACGAGCGAGCCAGCTATCTTCTCCTGCTCAAAAGCGGGTCATTAGAGCGGTAAGGGCTGTCATGGATTTAGGTCCTTCTTGACCAAGGTGGCGTGCAAGCCATTCATCCCGGATGCTGTGTTTGAAGGCCGCGAGGGCTTCCACGTCCGAACAGTCGACGATTTGGTTCTTTTTAACTAAGAACCTAGTCCAGAGCTTCCTGGCTGACTCTCCAGGCTGTTGGACAATGTGACTTAAGTCATCGGCATCCGGTGGCCGGACATATGTTCCTTGGAAGTTGTCGCGAAAGGTGTCTTCCAAATCTTCCCAGCTGCCAATAGAATTTTCCAGTAGACTGCTTAACCAGTACCGAGCTGGTCCTTTGAGTTTTAGTGGTAGGTATTTGATGGCATGAAGGTCATCTCCGCGGGCCATGTGGATATGGAGGAGGAAGTCCTCGATCCATACCGCGGGATCCGTTGTTCCGTCGTATGATTTGATATTCATGGGTTTGAACCCGTCTGGGAATTCATGCTCCATTACTTCGTCTGTGAAGCAAAGAGGGTGTGCGGCGCCTCTATGTTGGGCCACACTGCGACGTACCTCCGATAGAGTCCATTTGCGGTTTTCGACCCGGGCGTGGCTAGGTTTGTCACGTCTGAATAGGTAGCCGTCGTCACGTGTCGAGGCACGTCCTCGTGATCCGTAGATCGATCATGCATGTCCTGCTCTACTGTCCCAGTCCTGTCAAAGGTCATATGTACAACCCCGAGCTGTTTTATTCTTGCCTTTACGGTGAGGTGGGGCGGACTGATGTTTGGCTTGAGTTGCCGCTTTATCCGGGCCAAGTTGTGGTCGGCCTGCCGCATTGTGCGATGATAGTACGGGCTCCAGTGCCTCGTCATCGAACTGAGGTAGCAATCTACGCTTCGGGTAGCTTTTGGATGGGCCACTAAGGCCATATTCTTCGGCGGCCGGGACTTCGGTCCATCTATCATTGAGCAGATCTTGGTCCGCTTGAAGCTGCAGCTGCTTCTTTTTCAGGCTTCTTGCAGTGGCTATTAGCCGGCGTTTGAAGCGCTCCTGCTCGAGAGGTTCCTCAGGCACGATGAAATCCTCATTGCCGAGGCTCTCCTCTTCCTCGGAGAGCGGAAGATAATTACTGTCCTCCGAGTCTCCGTGTATGGCCTGTTCATCAAGGCTAACTTGCCCATTTTCCCGTTCCTCCTGTTCGGAGGTTACCTTGACGGGGTCTTCATTGTTTTCGGCATCGTCCGGAATATTATTTTTTCCGGTGCCCGTATTGCAGTCTTTGGAACGACGTGACTTAGAGCGGCGTCGAGGAAGCTGGCGCTTGGGCTGTCTCTCAGGAGGTTTATCCTCAACTGGATCCTCTTTGTCATCGTCGTTAGTTTTTTCAGGAGTGTCCACCATGTATACATCGTAGGAAGGAGTGGCCGTCCATCGTCCAGTGAATGGCGGGTTTTGGACGTGCTCCTTGTCGGCATCATCGTCCGTACTGATGATGTCTTCGGAGCCGTAGTCAAGCATGTTGGTTAAGTCCTCGACAGTGGCTATGAAGTGGGTGGCGGGTGGGAAGCGAAATTCCCCATCATCAGCCTCTAGTTCGAACCGTACATAGTTCCGCTATGAGTCCCCCGCCAAGGACAAGTTCTTTAATGAGTTCAGCACATCGCCCAAGGGCGAGTGCTGGAAGATGTCTGCGGCGCTGAACTCGAAGATCGATAAGCGATCAAGTTCGGTATCCGCGGACTCACATGGTTCGGAACTTATACCCGGAGAAGAGTCCGTAGTTCCGGTGACACGAGTATTACGTGAGGTTAAGTCTATGTGCGGCTCCAAAGTCGGGGAACCTGTGGCCTCCGTGGTGGGGTTGAGCCTCCAATCCTTGGGTGCCACAGTGTGCTCTGGATCTAAGGCCAGAGTGGTCACAGGAGCTATCTCCGGGGTGTGGTCCGACGACAGATTTAGGCATGTTCATCAAGGTGACCAGGAGCGATCGTTGTGGTCTCGAATCCGGCGAAGATCAAATCTCCACGGATGTCCACAACATAATTCAAGCTCCCAAATCTGACCTGATGGCCAGGGGCGTAGCTATCGATCTGCTCCAGGTCGCCAAACGAGTTGGCCCATAGCGCGAAGCCGCCGAACACGAAGATCTGTCTGGGGAGGAAGGTTTCTCCTTGGACAACGTCATTGTCAATGATTGGAGGGGCCATCGAACCTCTCGTCGACGGCACAGTGGAACTCTCAATGAAAGCACCAATGTCGGTGTCAAAACCGGCGGATCTCGGGTAGGGGGTCCCGAACTATGCGTCTAAGGTCGATGGTAACAGGAGATAGGGGACACGATGTTTACCCAGGTTCGGGCCCTCTCTATGGAGGTAATACCCTACTTCCTGCTTGATTGATCTTGATGGATATGAGTATTACAAGAGTTGATCTACCACGAGATCGTAATAGCTAAACCCTAGAAGTCTAGCATGTATGACTATGGTAATGAGTCTCTCCGTTTCCAGACTAAGTCCTCCAGTTTATATAGACACCAGGAGGATCTAGGGTTACACAAGGTCAGTTACAAAGAAAGGAATCTACATATTTGGTTGCCAAGCTTGCCTTCCACGCCAAGGAGAGTCCCATCCGGACACGAGTGCAGTATTCGGTCTTCGTATCTTCACAGCCCATCAGTCCAGCCCATGACCCCTTAGTCCAGGACTCCCTCAGGGGGATGCACAACCAATCATTGTTTGGGAGGGTGGGGACAAATATAATGTTCAAATAATACAATCTAAACAATCCTAAACAGAGCTTCACAATTTTTCTCTACTCTTATAAAAAATAGAGTTGGTGATGATGGTGTGCCTGGCATCCTACAATATAGGCCGTCCGATTTATATCCGAAGGATAGGAAGGAAACTTGGCAATTTTGCAAAAAGATGCCCACACCCCTCTACACATTTGCAAATAAGGCCTTCCCTCATTCATCCTTTTCTCCCACAAGATAAACTACTCATACAAATGCATCTTGATGTTACGTGCAATGCATGGACATCTTGCTAGTAATGTTCAAATAGTACAATCTAAACAATCCTAAACAGAGCTTCATAATTTTAACTAAGGTCGAGGGTTTGACCCCCGACAATCTACATAGCTCCGCCTAAACACAACATTTGCATGTATGTAGTACTAGACTTAATATTCATGTTTCAGTTTCCTGTTCATTTTAAATATTGAATTGAGGACCATGCATGTCTTACATTTTACTCCCTTCATTCCTAAATATTAGTCTTTTCAGAGATTTCAAATGGACTGCCACATACAGATGTATATAGACATATTTTAGAGTGTCGATTCACTCATTTTGCTCCGTATGTAGTCACTTGTTGAAATCTCTAAAAGACAAATATTTAGGAATAGAAGGAGTATTTTTGAATTCGTGTCATACATGCATGGTTTGGAAAAAATAGATGCACTATACTTATTGGATTGTTGTTGTATTCGTGTGTGTGTGTGTGTGTGGTCATATGCTTGATACATACAAAGTTTTCTCACCACCATACCGTTCATCTTTTAAATTTGAATTTGCAATGAAAAACTTACTAGGGATACCATGAAATGTGAAATCCACGTTGAGATCACTATATCACAAACTCACTCTAATTCAAGAACTCGTCATAAATCAATTATCACGTTGAGATTACTATTTGCAAGGAAAATATGGGCATTGTAATACACATAGATTCGTTTGGCAATTTAAAAGATTCCTTTCGTATTCTCGAATGGTAGGACCCAACGGCATACCAGCCAGACCCTGGCTCGTGTTGATCCTAAAAACAAACCGGCTCGAGTCCTTCTGGTGGCGTGCTGGTAGGCACATTAGCCAACCACAACCGGTCGAGCCTCCACATTTCGAGTCGAAATATCTGGCGGCCAGAATTCCAGCCCTAGGAAATTCCCCACATGTCCCCAGTCCATAATGACTACCGATGAACAATGGAGGGATACTTTAGTAACTAGACAACGTTACCTACCGTGCCGAGCATGGTTCAATTCCCTCAGTCACCGCTACCCAAGGTCACCCGTCAACTCCATTGCCTAGTACTAATAGGAGTACTACACCAGGATGAGCACAGAATTGAGTCGGTTTGTTCGTGCCTAGTACTTGAGTTAATATATCAGGAAATGCACTAGTACCGAGGGATTATCCTTTTACTCTGCATATATAACTTGTCTGAAGTCTAACTAAGCAAAATGTTTGACCAAATCTTTTCTTAAGAAATACAACAAGAAAGATGTATCGCTTGAAAATTTATTGCATGATGCAGGTTATGATATTGTTTCGAATCCTGAATTTTAAATTTCAAAAAATCCAAAAGTAACAGGAAATTCATGAAACTGAGCATGGTCTCGTGATATGGCACAAATATTCCTACGTGTGCCAGAAACATGGAGAGAAAGAATGAACATGTGTCAGAAACTGATAGCTTCCTAAGGTGGTTAGGAGAGGAAGATTGACCGATATAGGAAGTATGTAGCATGTGTGCCGGGGGGTGGGGCTAAAAACTACATTTGAATGTAGATAGTACGAGACTTAATATCGATGTTTCAATTCGGTGTACATTGTAAGATTTGAACTAAGGACCATGCATATGGGTAATTATTTCGAATTCGTGCCATACTAGGTTTGGAAAAGTTGACATTGACTCGATTGTTGTGCTATTTGGTAGGTCATATGTTTGAATCCATCCAAAGTTTTCTCACTACCATGGTGTTCATCATATAAATATGAATTTGTATTAAAAAAGTAGCGTGGATACCGTGAAATGCGAAATCCACGTTACAATTGGAGATCTCTATGTGACACACACTCTAATTCAAATAACTAATTATGTGACACACACTCTAATCCACGTTAGCGTGGATACTGTCTCAAAAAAATCAAATAACTCCTCATTAATTAATTTATGGTATCTCGTTTCGAATGACTAATTATTTGCAAGGAAAACACGGGCATGGTAATACATACAGATTCGTTTTCAAATGAAAGAAGATTCGTTTGCATTCTCAAATGTAGGCGCACCAAGCAGACTAGGGTCGTGTTGTGGTGGTCGCGTGTGTCGTACGGACGCTTAGCACCCAGCCACCCACCCCCCTTCGCCCCCCCCAAAAGAACGACGACAAAATAAGTTCGCGCTTCCATGTTTCGGATTGAAATATTTAGCGGTCCCAATTCCAGCCCTGCAAAATCTCCCTTCTCCACCGTCCCCTTTCGCGCACAGATTGCTCAAATCCCTAATTCGCCGCCAACCCAAGCAAAGTTCGAATAGCCCCTCGTCTCGTCTCTTTCCCAATCTCTGTGCCGGACGACGACGACGATGACGACGGTCGCCCTTCACCACCGCAACGGAGCTACCTCATCTACGCCCTCATCCACCGCACTGGGTGGTCCACCGACAACGTCGGCCGCCGCAACCGACGTGCCTCACAGACACCGACTTCCACCGCATCAGGTGCGCTTCATCGAAGTCGTCTCGCACCTCAACGGGGCTACTTCACCGAGCACATCGTCGCACCTCCGCCCCCCAAGGCCGTTGGGGCTTCACCAACGGTCTCGTCCACCACATCGTAGCGCTCTGCTGCCACTCAAGATCTGCATCCGTGCGCGGCCAGCCAGTGCATCACCCTAAACGGCTCTGAAGTGACCCGCACTCTAGCTAGGCGAGCATGCCCAAACGCCGGCCTGAACTAGGTATCCACACATCACTCCCTTGTGCACTGTTCCGACGATGTTTGGATATCCTTTCACTGCTCTCTTAGCTTATGCGCCTATGCAACTCTGACTTTAACTCTTATTTCTTCTGGAGATATCATCTGAAACAAGCAAGACCATTTTTTAGCGAAGCATGACGGCGCTACGGGATCTAGTACACATCATGCACACCCGTATAAACTTGTAAGTATCTGTCCTCTGGTACAACAACAAGGTCGATTCCTCTTATTTGATCAACCGTTCGCCATGTCAAAAATGCAGAGCGGGATGCAAGGAGCACAAGGCCTGCACATCCAAGCAAGTGGTAACATGGACTTGTACATGGAACATCCCAAGCGCAAGCAGAGCTGCAATGAGCCTGTACAACGAGCTAGTGTAAGTCCATGCATTTCATTTAATTTGTACTGGCCTGCGTGTATGATTTGTGTGCAGTGGCGGATCCATGAATTCAAGTTACCAGGGGCGAACATTTAACTTAAAAAATACGAAGGCACTTGCACTCCGGAAATCAACATAACTTGAGAAATGTGAAGCTACATGCACTTTGAAAACCAGCTAATGATCCAAAGTAGTTTAGATTATAAAACACTAAATGATGTAAGCACCAAAAAACACAAAATGCAACATGGTGTACAAGGACTACTAACATGGTATGTACCTGCTTGAATTATTCCTTCTCTGGCTGCAAATATCGAAGTGTAATTGCACCTATAACCAGTGCGCAAACTGCATATCAATATATCTATCCTGCGCAAGTATGTCAATAGTTTCAAACAACAGATTAGAAAAGTATTTATGCTACGTTGTCATGATACAGGGACTTTCTGGTAGATGGCCTCGACGTTTCCTCAAGCCATGAAAATGTACTATAATTTGCTTGTCATCAATGCCTGCAAATCTCTATGTCTCTCTCAACATAGCAGATCATCATTAGACACTAAATCCTTCAATGGGAGCTTGCAAAATGCTTGTGTTAGATCCCTTGTTAGACACTATATGTTCATCACCAGGAGCATGTAAAATGTGTGCATCAAATCCTTCATTAGCAGTCTATTCATTAGACACTTCAGGCACAAGAACAACATGAGCTTGTATGTTTGCACCGGAAACTTGATTAGATACATCAGGTTCAGCCAGTTCAGTATTGATTGGGGGAGTTATAAAATAAGCAGAAATTGGTTTCATTTTCTCATAGATTCCCTACATACAAGCAGTTTTACAACACCGTCAGGTTTAACTATTGGCCAGAAATTGAATAGTTGAATTAGATATAATCAGGGATGTGATGTACCTGCTCGTTGCACATGCTTCCCTTGCAAGTTGTGACTGTCCGGTTACGCAAGCTCGATGCCATGCCCGTGTTGCCGCCGCTGCCTCCCATGCAGGCTACACCCAGGGTTGGATCTTCATCTTCTTGTCCTTCCGTTCGCTTGAAGACGGCGACCGCCTTCCAACGAGGGCGTGAGGAAGTGATGTGTCGGTCTGTCCAGCGGCGGCTAGGTTAGGAGCGAACCAGACTGGAGGCTGAAGCGAACGAATTGGGATTTTTCCTATTGTCGATCGATATGGGAGGCGCTCGTTTGGGCCGCGAGCCTGCTATAGGGCCTGCCTTGCACTTACGTTATTGGCCCATCCAAATTGAAACATTTTTATTAATTTTTTACATTGCCTGCTCGTGCGTTGGGACGAACAAAACTAGCCTGGGCCAACCTGGATGACTCAAACTAGGTGCACACTTTCCAGCCACCCGAGGCAGCCGCCCATACCAGCCCCTACGGTAGCGTCGCCCCTTTTTGCGTGTATGATTGGGGTAGTGAAAAATATTCTAGTGGCGCTTTTGATTTACCCACAGAATGGTTGAATTGCTTGTTTATATGAACTGAGTTCGCCAATAATGTGAAGGATGCCAGTCTTTTCATCCTATTGTAGATTGCTTATATCTCGATATGCCAAATGTAATCGCATGAATATACAGTAAAAGCCAGTGTGATGTGTGTGGCTACAACTAGTTTGACAACCCGTCCTCATATAACATATCAAGGACGCACCATCTTATCAGATTAACCATTCGACTTACCAATGCAGTGTGGGAAGAAAGAAGTATTGGGACTGCGTATCCAAGCAATTGATGCCATGGACTCCTTCGTAGAACCTTGTAAGCGAAAAAGAAGTTGTAGTGTGCCTCTACAAAGAGCTAGTGTAAGTTCAGTTACCTGCTTCTCGGAATTTTAGTTAGCTACTTATTGCAAAATTGTTCAATTACGTTGCTTGGCTTAATTTAGTTTGCTACTGATTACACAATCCCATAGCCTGTTAATCCTATTATAGACTGCGCCTATCTATGTGTTTGATACTTACTATTAAGAATTACCTGTTTGCCTGAACTTAAATAGCTACTTAAGCACGTAGATAACTGGTCATATGTACTTCTAGGGTGCAGCAGAATTCACGTGTAATTTACGTTCTGATACCCTGTTTGTTTAAATGGTTTGCTGTTATCACTTGTAGCACTAGTAATGTTTGCATGTTCATAGATAGACAACTGTCAGATTTATATGAGGGACACCGTCTTTTAAACTTATATATGTGTTGGAATCATTTTGCTTACATCAAAGAAATTTACAGATGTTTGTGTTGCTGGTAAACGGTACCGACTTGTTACTTTAATACGTTGCCAAGAACTTGTTAGTTTTACTAGTTCATGTGTAATTAAATACGTTGCCAAAACCGGTTAGTTTTACTAGTTTGATGTTAGCTTCTTGTGGCTCTTGCAACACTTTATTTATGATTGCTAACATTCAAGTTTGCAGGATCCAACTGAAACTCCATTGGCACAACAGGTATGTTTTCAGAAACTTCCTTGTTTACCTGGTTTGCTGATGTAACTTGTTGTTGTAATCATCGTACCAACTTCAAGTTTTCAGGATCCAATTAGAAGTCCAATTGCACAGCAGGTACATTTTCAAAAATATATTTGTGTAACAGGTTTGCTGTTGTAACTTGTTGCTCTAATCAAGTTAATGACTACTCAACTTTTCAGGATCCAAGAGAAACTCCAATGCCACAACAGGTTCCTTTTGCAAAACTTGTTTGTTTAACTGCTTTGCTGCTGCAATAGTTTGCTCTAATCATGTTACTGGCTACTCAACTTTTCATGATCCAAGAGAAACTCCAATGCCACAACAGCTACCTTTTGCAAAACTTGTTTGTTTAACTGCTTTGCTGCTGCAACCGGTTACAATGATGTTAATAACTACTTTTCATCATCCAATTGAAACTCTTTAATTCCTTGTTTGTTTAACTGGTTTGTTGTTATAACTCCCAGTTGAGATGTTTTGTTAACTTCAACCTTTTGGAATCCAATCGGAACTTTAATGGCAAAACAGGTTAGCCCAAGATCAAAGAGCGAGGTCCCCATGGACGTTGTATCATCCCACAGCAGTGGCACCGGCCCAATCGTGCATCATGAATTGCCAACTGCTGATGCTCTAGAGGCTAAACTAGTGGTAGAAAGAGATTCTGCTTCTGCACTTAGAGATGAAGTTGACATGTTGAGGAAGCAAACGGCACAATCAATAGCAGTACTCAAGACAACCATTAAATATTTGGTGGATTTCAAAACGAAGCAAGCTGAGACTGACCACATTGTTAAGGTCCTGAAGGAAAAAAGGAAATTAAATTCCCACTTGGTAAATCATAGGTGAAATGTTCTTTCCACCGTTGAATAACCTTTGTGTTGTTTGTTCATGTAATCAATCAAACCATTTGTTTTAGAGATCATGTAATAATTGTTTTTTGTTTTTTGGTTTGTAATTTTTTTAGCACAAGTCTGTATTAATTGATAAGACTCTGAGACATTTCATTTTGATTGTGGTGCCAGACCTACAAATATGCCAATCGGGTTGAATGTGCATTCAACAATAATGGTAGTATAGATGGACCGTAAGTGGCACGCATCGGAAAGGGCCAAGATGTTGTACTAGCTTCGCTAAAAAGAGGATGCTCTTCTAGCAAAAACAAGTACAGCGGCCTGGCTTATGTATGTTAGTTGATATTATTGATCCATATACTCTATAAGTGTTTATATGTCTGTTAATTTTGTACATTATTGGTTGATGGACTCGGTATTTGAATCTTGATACATCGCTTGTGTACATATCTAAATGGGAGTACACATTATGCTACGTGTGACACTTGAGTTGGACATAAAGTGGTTTCAAATATTTGTATTCACCTTAAATTGGATTCTAGCTTCTGAATTCGAGTATCGGCATTTGTAAATCATATTCATATATGACAGTGGAATACATCTTTGTCGTGCTTTTGAAGATATATAAAAACACATAGAATGATTTATAAAGATTCATATAGGAATACAAAATGAATTCGAATTTAGTTGCCAGGGTAAACGTGGATGCTTATTGTCCCAAAATTCGAAAGAAGCGGCAAAATGTCCACTCCCACGTTGGCTGCCCAAAGCCAAGTGTTTGGGAGATGGAAATTACTGTCTACCCCTTACACGGACAATCCATCGGCCCGATTTCCACTGCTCTCAATGGGGGTAGGTTAGTAACTTCAATTAGACGTGACACGACCGCCTCTGAGCCCATTCCGACACGGTGGGGGCCAAACGTGGGCGGCAAAACACATTTGATTCAAGCTCGTCCGAAAGACATGTGTCTCTCCCTCCATTTCCCCATTCATACACGATGGGAGGCAAAACAAATTCTCCTCGTCCGAAATCGATGTAGGCAAATATTTTAAATAGGGGCAGATGTGTAACTTCCCTCAGACGTGACACAACCGCCCTACCTGTCAGCCCCGTTCATACACCGTGAGCACCAACCGTGGGCGGAAAAACACCCTCTCCTCGCCCGAAATCGCTACCGGCAAATATTTGGGAGATGCGAGATAACCGTCCTATCCCCAGCCGATGAGACGTCCAAATTTTAAAAGGGGGCTAAGTTCGTAAGTTTCCCATATTTTAGACAGGTGCATCCCAAAAACATGGTTCCCTGTACCTCTCCCTCCATTTTCCCATTCATACACCGTCCGCGCTAGAACACCATCCCCACACCAGCCTCCTCCATCCGCCACCCCATCCATCGTCGCCGTCCTCCACCCCATCCATCACCGCCGTCCTCCACCATGCCGGAGCACCTACCAAGACCGTGTCGTCCACTGCTAGAGATGGACGTTTCTCATCCACGGCGACGGACCAAGAGCCTTGCATCGCGCCCTCTCGCTTCATCGGCGCCGTCGTCCTCTTTGCCGGGGCCTCTCACACGACCTTCTCGTCCACCGCAATGGGACTTATCCCCCGATGCACCCATCTACCATTGCAGATCTGCTTCAACGCACCGACAGCCATCGCACCCCCGATGCCTACACGGCGCCGCAAGAGAGGTGGTACTTCATATCTCCTCAACTTTTTGATCTCAACCAGAAAATAGATTGTAACTTGATTACTGTACTTTCTTTTCAGCTCTTAGAATTTAGTTCTTAGTTCGAAGCAAAGAATGGATGCTAAACAGCATTTCTCTGTTTGCAGCTTTAAATCTGCCATGGCACAGTCATAATAGGGTTTAATTGATCATGCTTAGGGTTTAATTGATCATGTTGGTTCTGTGGTGGTATCTTTAATAGAAATCGGAGGGGAAACCCTCTTTTGCTAAAAAATGCTTAGGGTTTCCCCCTTTTATGATCACTATATGATCAACATACGTGCTTTGTGTCATAATAGCACTGCTCCACCCATCAAGCTAAACAAGCTTAGTTGTTCAAATACGAATATGATATTATTAAAATAGAGTCGTTTAATTGGTCAGCTAAATGTTCCTAATTTAGTTTCGAAAATGCATGTTCGCCGCTCGGGTGTGTATCTCTAGAGGGTGCCCACGGTGGGCAGCAGCCCACCCTGGGATTTTGGGTCGGCCCAGGCCCCGATTCCCCTCTGTTCTGCTGCGCTTCCGATCTCTACTCGCCCCCAGCTGCCTGCCTCATCGGTGACTTGCCATCCCCGGACGGCATGACTCTAGGAGGAGATGCCGAACTAACATGAGGTCAGGAGCCGCTCGCCCAACAGCGTCACCGCTGCCCGGGCACGCCGCCGTGCCTACCTTCCCAGTCCGTTTAGGGCTCAGGCGTGCAGCAGCCACTAAGCCAACCCGATTTATCCTGAGATACATCCTCAACACTCAGCAGCCACTCCTCATCACCCATTCTCTAATTGATTCATTACTCATTGGGCAGGACTATCATTAGGGTTTGTTGTGTGCTGAGTGCTACCTACACTTAATGGTTCAGATGTATTTCAGTAATCTTTAGTACCTGTAAAATTCACAGGGTTTCAAATTTTGGCCCTAGGAACAGACACTAGTCATTTTGGATTGTTGGTCGTAGTGACATTGACCCAGATTACTACTGCAGGCCAGGTTTGTTGACAATTTTACTCGTCTTTCTTACTCATTCGATATGATATACAATTATTCACGTCGATTAGTTGCAAACAATAAGTGCTAGACCAACTTCTTGATTTAGATTTTGGACGTTCTCTTACTGCAGTTACAATTCTGCATACTTGTCCTAGTAGGCTCACAAGTAAATGATTGATTCACTACATCTATGCTTGCCTTGTCATATTTGTTGTCAATATTCTTTCAGGGTGGACCACCCTGTTTCAAAATACTGGAACCGCACACATGAGTGAATAGTATTTCTCTGTGTGATCTCTTCCATCATGTGTGAGCAACGAACACTACATTGTATAGAAAGAAAGTGTCATTTCCACCTTTTACATAGACTACGATCTTTTACATGGAATACAATCTGCCTACTTGCTTTGTGTCGCACTACCAGCACTCCACCCTTGAAGCTAAACATTATGCCACTCATAATTCCTTAGTTTATTTGTTCAAATACGAATTTGATATGATTCTAATGTTCCTACTTCAGTTTTGAAATGTGTGTCTGCCTGTTATAGAGACATAAGAGGTTTGTATTTCTATGTGTGGTCTGGTCAGCACAGTTGGGGGGTGAACTTTGCATATGCAGGGGTTTATAGGGAGACACTCTTCGAGTTGAATCTGCAATGCATTCCATAGATAATCGGACTACTTTTTATGTTTTCATGAATCTCAGATTCTGAACAGCATCATAATGATTATGAGCTTGCGCGCATGAAAAGAATAAAGCAGAACAATGCCATGGCTGTGAAACTTGGCATTAAGGGACTGAAATCAAGTCTGGATGCAATGCAATGCAAACGCTCTCCACCTACAGATTCATGCTCAGAATATGATCCTAACAGTGATTTTGAGCTAGAGGGAGACCTAAGTCAATGTAGCTCCCTAGTGGAGGAGTCAGAGGCAGATGCCCTATCTTATTCACCCATCAAGGTGCTTGCTCTAACTTTCCAAGGTTATATTGGTCGCACATATCTTGCAACTGATGCTTTGCATTGCTTCTACTTTGTTGCACTGCCATTAGCTTAGTTTACACATCGTGTATGTGAATACGCCCTACCTATCTTTTAGTACATATTGCATCTGTCATCATACTATATTTATCCATTCAAATGTTGTTCTTGTGTATCAGACGTTCAAAAGGAAGAGGGCGATTGCAGATCACGGAGGAGCATGAGCAAAGTATTTGGAAAAGGTAGTGACACCTGATAAATCAAATAGCCCATTAGGTGTAGTTGCAATATCACCTGACCCACAAAACACGGCTCCAACTCTAGCAGACTCTAGCCCTACTACACTGGTCATCTCTGATGCCCCAACTCAGCAAACCCCAACTGCAGCAAACAGTATGATGATGCCAGTTGACATAGCACCAGCTCTACGACGCAAAAACCCCATTCCAGCAAAGGATACACCAAATCCGGTTGCCAAATCCCTTTTCAAACCAGAGAGAGACCCAATTGCAGCAAATAGGACCCCTGTTCCATTTCTTCCTAGTTTAGAAGACGAAGCTTATATTGTTGTCAAGAACTTTGTGCGCATCTTTCCTTCATGGAAAGATTATACCGTAGACACAGAACAATTTCCAGTCTTCCTCCGCAACTTACGCGTAAGTAATGTACTAATGTTATTCATGGTAATTACTGCATATGTTTCTGCTGACAGAAGACACAAGATTTCATTCTTTTAAATAGGCGATGACCAAACTGGATTGTGAAGACGAGCAAGGGTTTGTTGCGCTTTTCAAGCACTCGTTGATGAAGTATCGTTCCTACCTGAGGCAAGTGCACTTCGATGGAGAGCCTCTAAACGAAATTTCTGTAAAGTCTCCGGTGCTACATTTATCCGACGGTGACTGGAATAATCTTGTTACACATTGGTCTCGGCTGTAGCGTAAGGTACTATCTATGATATCACATCACAATTTTGAACTACATTTCTGAATTTGCCTTAATGTCTCACTTGTACGAAAACTGTTAGCAGAAGAACATTCATTCTCAAGGGAACACAGAATCTCGCAACTATACTGCACAGTGCATTGCTCTTGTGAGTACCTCTTGCCCTGTATGACCATACTTACTTTCATAGTTGTTTGATTATGTAGCATCACTGCACATGTTAGCCTCGTTATCGTCCATTTGGTGGACATTATAAGATCTGTATGGATTCTTACATAAATTTAGAATCAAATTAATGCTTTTGAAGAGGTTTAGCTCTGCAGTCCTCTTGTAAGGACTGAACGTCGTCTATCACTGTACTTACATTAACAGCTACTCCCTCCGTCCCATAATATAAGAACGTTTTGTACAGTACACAAGTGTTCAAAACACTCTTGTATTATGGGAAGAGGGATTGGTTCATTGTGTAGCATTCTGCATCTTATCTCCCTCGCCCACCATTTACTAAAAAAGATCAGACCTATATTTAATCTTACCAAAAAGTAGAATACACAGACAATGCCAGTGCAGAAGTGTAGCCCATTGCTCTTGTCAGTACATTTTGTCCTGTAATGCTTGTACTTCCAGGGATTGGTAGTTGATTATGTAGCATCAATCTGCATCTTATCTTCATTATCCTCTATCCCTTCTAGTATTATCATATCTATAATTACTCTCTACAAAATGTAGAGTACAGGCAATGCTTATGAAGAAGATTCTGTGCTGAAATTCTTGAGTTATCCTTCCCTTGACATGGAGAAGGGCATTATAAAGCTGGTGTTAACTATTAATGTAATTCGGTCCTTCTAAAGCCTTTATCCTCAACTGCTGTTTAATTTGCTCATACTCCCTATCGTTAACTGCTGTTTAGTTTGATGTTTCTATCAAAATGCATGTTCGCAACAACCGTAAGTTCCAAGTTTTACTTATAAAACCAAATTCCTTATTCATACCATGCACATTACTCAATACTCCCTATATGTATGCTTGTTTTTGTGGAACTATAATCCAGTGTGTGGTGACGCAGCCCGCGTTTGAAACTTGTCATCTCCTATTTTATCTTACTGAAGTGCACAATAACCAAAATAGATACAATGATTGTCTTTGCCCTTCATCTATGCTTGTTATGTTGACATGGTAATCCAGTAGTGTCGTGAAGCTCCCCGCATTATGAACAATGCCAAATTATGCTATTGCTATTTTGAACTTACTCTTTATTTTTTAATTTGAAATTGGATGGAATTGACAGCACAGTTATCATCTTTGTTTATACACGTGTAAAACCTGTCATCTCTCTGCTTGTTTCAGGGTGATATGCCTGATGGCATGCACAAGTCTGCTGAAGGCTGTGAGACAAACCCAACATATATTGCAGCAAAGAAGGCAAAACATCTTGAAGATAGCGAGACAACCCCAAAGTATTGTCTTGATGCAGTGTTCAAGTTACTTGAGACTAGCGGTCAGACAAGCTCAAAGAATTTGCTGTCTGAATCAGTTCGACTTCTTCAGTCCCAAGTTCTAGTAGAAAGGCATTCTGCAACTCAACTTCGACTTGAAGTCCTATCTCTAAGAAAGATTGCGGAGAATACCAATGAGAACCTCATTGCTAAACAGCTACACCTGGAAGCTATGACCGACATGCTAGGTCGGTCTCACAGCCTTGCTTAGCACCTTGCGCAGCAGTTCCCACGCAAGGCTAACCTTTCTTGAACTTTCTTGGAAGTGGTCTGCAATGGTGCCCAGTTTTTGTAATCTGCTTCTTCGTTGCGCTTTATGATCACTGGTGGCGAACTTCGATGCCCAGTGGATGTAATATACCATAAATCCTTTATTGTATAGTGTAGGTTTATTCTAAGTTACTATGCCGTAATTTCTTTATTGTATAGAGTAGGTTTGTTCTTAATTCCTACTAGTTACTGCCATCATTCGCTATCTGAAAAAAAATCTGATGTCGACCGGGCCAAAACATTCGCCTCTAACGGGCCTGGTTTTTAGCGGGCCACAATTGGGCTGGCATGCAACCTTCTTGGGCCCGAAAGGCCATTGGGGCCTTCACACTTTGCGCTAGGCCCACAACTTACTCCGGCCTATATTCGGCCCAAATTTTAGTTGGGCCTTTAGTGGACCCAGCGCTTAGTTGGGTCCATGTAGCTTTGGGCCATTAACAGGCTGAATATTCTGCTAGCCTGTTACGGCCCAGAAGAAACCATGAGCCTTTAGCAAGTCAAAATGCATGTTGGGCCTCAATTTTCACTAGTCGTCGACGGGCCTTCAGCAGGCTGAAATGTAGACCGGGCCTTTTTTGGCCCAGTAATATGACGGGCCATTACCAGGCCGAAACATATCTCGGGCCTTAGTTGGACCACTGATATCATGGGCCTTTAGGAGGCCGAAAGCTTAGTACAGGAATCAATGGGCCGAATTATATGACATGCCTTTAACAGGCCCAAAGTCACGTTGGGCTGACTATTGCCACCTTTATCACGGGTCGTTAGTGGCCCGGATGTCGTGTCGGACTATATATGGCCCATGGGCAGCACGGGCCATTCCCAGGACGAAAGACACACCGGGCTGAAATGGGCCCATGTGTACATCGGGCCTCTAACAGGTCAAAAGTCACTGGGTCGTAATTGGGCCCAAATATTCAGCGAACGATTAACGGGCCAGATCTGGCTTTGGGCCCTAAATGGGCCATGTTTAAACAGGCCGTTATTGGGCTGGCCCACTAGTACCTGAGTAAGTACTACAGGCCTTTGACTGGGTCAGCCTTTTTAACCTATATGGGCCTCTGTTGGGCCCTGCCACGTGTTGACATATCATAGGCCTGTCTCCTCCATTGGACGGGCGACATCTGGCCCACCGAGGAGCAGACACGTGTTTCCTCCAGCCAATGATGATTTTACACGTGGAAAATCCCCATTGGTCCGGGTTGTTAACGGGTTATCGGAACCAAACCGGAACTCGATAGCTTAACGGTGACCCGTTACGATGGATGCCACGTGTTGGTTACCCTTGACGAAAGCATTTCCATGACGCGCCATTTATCGTCGTGGAAGTGGACACTTCCATGATGATAATTTTGGTAATGTCATGGAACACTTCTACGACAGCACATGTATGACTATCTTGATTCTGTCATAAAATCGTCATGGATGTACATGCATGACAAAAAACGTGACCTACTATGACAAACACGTATCATCACGGAAGTGTATTTTTTTGTAGTGAGGCACCCGAACACCCTCAGCTCCTCGGCAACCAAATGAAGCAGTTGATGGAGCTGCACCGGATGGCCGAACCAGCTTTGAAGGACCTTTGTGTCCGGCTGTGGCGTAATTAGCCTATTACGAACAGCTACTTTAGCTTGGTGCAGAGGCTGCGTGAAGCACTGGCGCGGATCGGTACCGTAAAGCAATCCGCGTGCCTTGAGGGTGCGAGGCTGTCCTTCGCGAAGACCATGGTGCATTGGCCAAGGATCAAGCCGTTGGATATGGCTGTTGGTCCTCCGTCGGCTGGAAAGGAGCACCGCCGCCCTGAGATGTACTTCGCCCAAGTTATGGAAGGTGCTCGGGCCATAGAGGGTCAGTGTTTGAAGGATGTAATCATTGAATAATTTTGTGTCTAGTTGCCATCCGAACATGTTGCTTTATGCTACCTCTTGAGCTTGCGTTGCTTTTTCCCTTGAAGAGGAAAGGGTGATGCAGCAAAGTAGAGTAAGTATTTCCCTCAGCTTTTGAGAACCAAGAGGTATCAATCCAGTAGGAGACAACGCAACAAGCCACCGAATACCTGCACAAACAAACACCAACTTGCACCCAACGCGATAAAGGGGTTGTCCATCCCTTCATGGTTATTTGCAAAGTGAGATCTGATATATATGGATAAACGGTAAAGTAATATTTTTGGTATTTTTGGTTTATGAAGCGGAAAGTAAAAGATTGCAAAGAAAGTAAATAGGAAACTAAAATTGTAGATCGGAAACTTATATGATGGAAAATAGACCCGGGGGCCATAGGTTTCACTAGAGGCTTCTCTCAAGATAGATAATATTACGGTGGGTGAAAAAATTACTGCTGAGCAATTAATAGAAAAGTGCATAATCGTGACGATATCTAAGGCAATGATCATAAATATAGGCATCACGTCCGTGTCAAGTAGATCGACTCCTGCCTACATCTACTACTATTACTCCACGCATCGACCGACTCCTGCCTGCATCTAGAGTATTAAGTTCATAAGAACAGAGCAACGCATTAAGTAAGATGACATGATGTAGCGGGATAAACTCAAGCAATATGATGAAAAACCCATCTTGTTATCCTCGATGGCAACAATACAATACGTGTCGGTTCCCCTTCTGTCACTAGGATCGAGCACCGCAAGATTGAACCCAAAGCTAAGCACTTCTCCCATTGCAAGAAAAGCCAATCTAGTTGGCCAAACCAAATCGATAGTTCGAAGAGACTTGCAAAGATATCAAATCATGTATATAAGAATTCAGAGGAGATTCAAATAATATTCATAGATAAGCTGATCATAAATGCACAATTCATCGGATCTTGGCAAACACACTGCAAAAGAGTATTAAATCGAATAGATCTCCAAGAACATCGAGGAGAACTTTGTATTGAGAATCAAAGAGAGAGAAGAAGCCATCTAGCTACTAGCTATGGACCCGTAGGTCTGTGGTAAACTACTCACTCTTCATCGGAGAGTCAATGGTGTTGATGTAAAAGCCCTCCGTGATCGAATCCCCCTCCGGCAGGACGCCAGAAAAGGCCCCTAGATGGGATCTCATGGGTACAGAAGGTTGCGGCGGTGGAAAAGTGGTTTCGTGGCTCCCCTGGAAGTTTTTGGGATATTTGAGAATATATAGGCGGAAGAAATAGGTCTGTGGAGTCACGGGGGGCCCACAAGGGTGGGGGCACGCCGTACCCCCTTGGGCGCGCCTCTCGACCTTGTGGCCGCCTCGTGGCTTTCCTTACGTGCATTCCAAGCCCTCTGGATGTCTTCTGGTCCAAGAAAAATCATCGTGAAAGTTTCATTCCGTTTGGACTCCGTTTGATATTCCTTTTCTGTGAAACTCTAAAACAAGGAAAAATAGGAACTGGCACTGGGCTCTAGGTTAATAGGTTAGTCCCAAAAATAATATAAAATAGCATATTAATGCATATAAGACATCCAAAACAGATAATATAATAGCACGGAATAATCAAAAATTATAGATACGTTGGAGACGTATCACTTTATTGTGCGGTCTGTTTTGTATGCACTGTTTAATTTTGCCTCCTGTGCAGCTGTTTTATTATTCTGAAAGTTACCAGTCGTCGGCTTCAGCCCCCAAGTTAATAAGACGAGGGGTGTTTCGTCTCCGCACTGTTACCCTTAGCCAACGTCTTGGTGCCCGAAGGCGGTAGTGCGAGAGAGAGACCAGGCAATCGGACTATGCGGTTTTATTGCTTTTACTTTGCCATAGGAGCTTGACGGCGGGGACTAGTGACTAGCCCCAGGGTTTTGCGGTGTACAAGGGGGCCGAGGCCTGCCCGAGTGACCACTTGGTTTGTGCTAGGACGAACCCTGCGTATGACACGGATAAATCGCCAATGATATTTTAGTTGTAACACTTGTCATCGGATCGCTGACCAGTTCTCGCTTACTATGACAGTCAGTTTTCGGCTTTCTCCCCTGAGGTACTTAACTAGACTAACCAGAAATACAATCGCAGGGGTGCTCCCTTTGCCTTCTTAGCCGAACATGTAGAAAGTAAGGAGGCAAGCACAGGAGCCGGGCAACCCAACTATTGACCCAAGACATAGTTCGGTACCGATGCATATAATGCAATATCCGAGACGCCGAGCACACTATGAGAAGTGGTGCCGGACTTGGTATGTTAGGTTGATTGGAAAAAATCAAGCCCTCGGTTGATTAGCCGAGTTGTATTTACTACGCATTGTGTGCCTGCCTAGTTGTTCGAAGAGCGGGAGAAAAAGGGAAAGGAGAAAGAAAGGCTGGATGATTCTGTTGCCTTAACACTTTAAAGGTGTTTTTAACTTTCATAGGCTCTAGGTGTCAATCCGTACAATTCGAACTGTTGTGGCATTGTACAATAAATGAAAAAAGAAATTTTACAGAAAAAGGTTTACACAAGGCCTTGATTCGTGGGTTGAAGCCTCAACTGTGCCCTGCTGCACGTTTGCACCTTTACTTCTGCATGATGGATAGGTTTGAATTGGTCATCCGTGAACATCGCGTGCGGGCGAGGGATGCCTGCGGTAGGGACTGTGAAGATGTAGCCCTGCCGAATATAGCTTCATGCTGAGTGAGTCTGGAGCCGTGCTCTTGTAGGGATGTCGTAGTTCGGTTGACCCAAATACGTGGGGATATGGGTTCGACATCGGTCCCCACGGCCGCCCAAAGTATCTCGAGCGCGAAGTTGTGCTGACGAGGCACGTAGAGCGCGACGGCACACAAATATTTTGGCCCATTGGCGACGGCTTGGTCTTCGGCTGCCAGGGCCATGGTGTGTTCCTCGGTCCGAAGTGAGCGCTCCGTGTTGCCATTGATTGTTATGACGCCCGAGGGGCCGGGCATCTTCAGCTTGAGGTAGGCGTAATGCGGGACGGTGTTAAATTTGGCGAACGTCGTTCGACCAAGGAGGGCATGATAGCCACTGCAGAATGGAGCGATATCGAAGATCAACTTCGCTTCGGAAGTTATCCGGTGACCCAAACACCACTTCAAGAGTTACCGTGCCTGAGCATTGGGCTTCTATGCCCGGAATAACCCCTTTAAAAGAGGTGTTACTGGGTTTGATCCTTGATGGATCGATCCCCATTTTTCTCACTGTGTGTGCATAGATCAGATTAAGGGTGTTGCCCCTGTCTATTACGACACTCATGAGGTGGTACCCATCGATAATGGGGTCCAGTACCAAGGCTGCTGATCCTCCGTGCCGTATACTGGTCGGATGGTCTCCGCGGTCAAAGGTGATCGGGCAAGCCAACCACGGGTTAAATTTCGATGCTACGGGTTCGACGGCGTATACGTCTCGCAGCGCACGCTTCCTCTCCTTCCTTGGTATGTAGGTGGCGTAGATCATGTTCACCGTCTTGACCTCAGAAGGGAATGGTTTTTGGCCTCCATTGTTTGGCCTACGGGCCTCTTCAGTCCTTGCTTCGTGGGCTTTTGCCCGAGTCTTCGGCTTGAAGCTTGCCGGCCTGTTTGATCACCCAACAATTGCGGTTGGAGTGGTTGGCGGGCTTCTCCGTGGTGTCGTGAATCTGCAGGGCCTGTACAGGATTATGTCCAGCTTGGTTGGGCCGTCTTGGTTGCCTTTGGAGGGCCTTTTCCGTGACCCATACTTTTGATTACGGAATCCGACATTTACTGCCATCTCCTCAGTTTCGCCGTTGTTGTGGCGGCACTTGTTCTTATTCCTTCGGGGCTTCCCGTTCCCGTTCCAGACTTCTAAGGTGCCGAGGGTATCTGGATTGGTGCCTCTACGGGCCAGCCAGCTATCCTCTCCAGCGCAGAAGCGGGTCATCAGGGAGGTAAGTGCGGCCATCGTTCCTGGCTTGTCTTGGCCGAAATGTCGTACTAGCCATTCATCCCAAATACTGCACTTAAAGGCGGCTATTGCTTCAGAGTCCGGACAGTCAACGATTTGATTTTTCTTGGTCAAAAACCGGTTCCAAAATTGCCAGGCTGACTTGCCGGGCTGCTGGATTACGTGGCTCAGGTCATCGGCGTCCGGGGGTGATACGTCTCCAACGTATCTATAATTTTTTATTGTTCCATGCTATATTATATTCTGTTTTGGATGTTTAACGGGCTTTATTATACACTTTTATATTATTTTTGGGACTAACCTATTAACCGGAGGCCCAGCCCAAATTGCTGTTTTTTTGCCTATTTCAGTGTTTCGCAGAAAAAGAATATCAAACGGAGTCCAAACGGAATGAAACCTTCGGGAACGTGATTTTCGGAACGAACGTGATCCAGAGGACTTGGAGTCTACGCAAAGTAATCAACGAGGAGAGCACGAGGCAGGGGGCGCGCCTACCCCCCCCCCCCCCCCCAGGGGCGCCCTCCACCCTCATGGGGCCCATGTTGCTCCACCGACATACTTCTTCCTCCTATATATACCTACGTAACCCCAAACTATCAGATACGGAGCCAAAAACCTATTTCCACTGCCGCAACCTTCTGTACCCGTGAGATTCCATCTTGGGGCCTTTTCCGGCACTCCGCCGGAGGGGGCATTGATCACAGAGGGCTTCTACATCAACACCATAGCCTCTCCGATGATGTGTGAGTAGTTTACCTCAGACCTTCGGGTCCATAGTTATTAGCTAGATGGCTTCTTCTCTCTCTTTGGATCTCAATACAAAGTTCTCCACGATTCTCGTGGAGATCTATTCGATGTAATCTTCTTTTGCGGTGTGTTTGTCGAGATCCGATGAATTGTGGGTTTATGATCAAGATTATCTATGAACAATATTTGAATCTCCTCTGAATTCTTTTATGTATGATTGGTTATCTTTGCAAGTCTCTTCGAATTATCAGTTTGGTTTAGCCTACTAGATTGATCTTTCTTGCAATGGGAGAAGTGCTTAGCTTTGGGTTCAATCTTGCGGTGTCCTTTCCCAGTGACAGTAGGGGCAGCAAGGCACGTATTGTATTGTTGCCATCGAGGATAACAAGATGGGGTTTATATCATATTGCATGAGTTTATCCCTCTACATCATGTCATCTTACTTAAAGCATTACTCTATTCTTATGAACTTAATACTCTAGATGCATGCTGGATAGCGGTCGATGTGTGGAGTAATAGTAGTAGATGCAGGCAGGAGTCGGTCTACTTGTCGTGGACGTGATGCCTATATACATGATCATACCTAGATATTCTCATAACTATGCTCAATTTTATCAATTGCTCGACAGTAATTTTTTCACCCACCGTAATACTTATGCTATCTTGAGAGAAGCCACTAGTGAAACCTATGGCCCCCGGGTCTATTTTCCATCATATTAATCTTCCGTCAACAAGCTATTTCCATTACCGTTTATTTTGCTTTCTTTACTTTTACTCTTTACCATAAAAAATACCAAAAATATTATCTTATCATCTCTATCAGATCTCACTCTTGTAAGTGACCGTTGAGGGATTGACAACCCCTTTATCGCGTGGCGAGGTTCTTATTTGTTTGTGTAGGTGTGAGGGACTCGTGCGTGATCTCCTACTGGATTGATACCTTGGTTCTCAAAAACTGAGGGAAATACTTACGCTACTTTACTGCATCACCCTTTCCTCTTCAAGGGAAAACCAACGCAATGCTCAAGAGGTAGCAAGAAGGATTTTTGGCGCCGTTGCCGGGGAGATTCGCGCCAAGTCAAGTCAAGTCAAGACATACTCCCTCCGTTTCTTTTTAGTCCGCATATAAGGTTTGGTCAAAGTCAAGCTTTGTAGAGTTTGACTAACTTTATATTAAAAAATATAAACATTCACAATATGAAATCAATATTATCAGATGCACTATGAAACGTATTTTCATACTATATAATTTTAGTATTGTAGATGTTCATATTTTTATATAAATTTGGTCAAAATTTTGTGTAGTTTGACTTTGACCAAATCTTATATGCGGAGTAAAAAGAAACGGAGGGAGTACCAAGTACCCATCACAAACTCTTATCCCTTGCATTACATTATTTGCCATTTGCCTCTCGTTTTCCTCTCCCTCACTTCACCCTTGCCGTTTTATTCGCCTCTTTTCCGTTCGTCTTCTTCGTTTGCTTGTGTTGCCATGTACCTTCTTTTTGCTTGCATCTTCACTTGCTAAAAGTTTATGGATCCTCATCCACTTGCTAATCTCTTTAAGAGATCCAATTATGATGAACCTATTGCTAGTGAGTTGAGTGCACTAGATTACCTTTATGAGGTTTTGCTTGAAATTCGTGAATCTGAAAATTGTGATGAAGTACTTTATGAAGCGATTCAAGATAGATCTTTGAATAAAGAGCATGATTGCAATGATTTTACTATAAATTCTCCTGATGTCAATTGTGCTAATAATATGCAAAACCCTAAGCTTGGGGATGCTAGTTTTGCTATGTCTACTACTTGTTGCAATGATCATGATTGGGGTGATTCTTCTTATGATCTTGAAAATTTATTTAAGCCCCATGATGAATATGAGATTGATAATAATATTTGCAATAATATTGAAAGTGGGTTTGGAAGAGTGTCAACTTTAGATCCCACATATTCGGAGAATGTTCAATCTTATGAAGTTTTTGATAAATGTGGGTTTGGAGAGGTCATGACTTTAGTTAATGTTAATCCCACTATTTTGGAAGAGTGTCAACTTTGCATGCATGTGGATCATGTTGAATATATTTTATGTGATAGCTATTTTGTTGAATTTGCTTATGATCCTACATGTAATTATTATGAGAGAGGAAAATATGGTTGTAGAAATTTTCATGTTACTAAATTACCTCTCTTCATGTTGAGATTGCTATCGTCTCTTTCTTCTTCCTTGCATATGCTAATTTTTGCATGCTATGATAATTTGTTTGCTTATAAAATGCCTATGCATAGGAAGTATGTTAGACCTAGATGTGTTTATCACGTGTTTCATGATGCTCTCTTTGCGCTTCAATTCTTGTCTTTCTTGTGAGCATCATCAAAATTATTAATGCCTAGCTAGGGGCACTAAACGATAGCGCTTGTTGGGAGGAAACCCAATTTTATTTTTGTTTTTTGCTTTTTGGTTCTGTCTAGGAATAAATAATCCATCTAGCTTCTGTTTAGAAGTGGTTTTGTGTTTAATTTAGTGTTGTGCCAAGTTAGACCTATAGGATCTTCTTGGATGATAGTTATTTGATCTTGCTGAAAATTCCAGAAACTTTCTGTTCACAAAAACAATTGTTACAAATCACCAGAACATGATAAAATACTTATTCCAATTGCAGAAGATCAATAAAAAATTGTCTAGGTCGTCCTATTTTGGTAGATTTTTTGGAGTTCCAGAAGTTTGCGTTAGTTACAGATTACTACAGACTTTTCTGTTTTTGACAGATTCTGTTTTTCGTGTGTTGTTTGCTTATTTTGATGAATCTATGGCTAATAAAATAGTTTATAAACCATAGAGAAGTTGGAATACAGTAGGTTTAACACCCATATAAATAAAGAATGAGTTCATTACAGTACCTTGAAGTGGTGTTTTGTTTTCTTTCGCTAACAGAGCTCACGATATTTTCTGTTAAGTTTTGTGTTGTGAAGTTTTCAAGTTTTGGGTAAAAGATTTGATGGATTATGGAACAAGGAGTGGCAAGAGCCTAAGCTTGGGGATGCCCATGGCACCCCAAGATAATCTAAGGACACCAAAAAGCCAAAGCTTGGGGATGCCCCGGATGGCATCCCCTCTTTCGTCTACTTCCATCGGTAACTTTACTTGGAGCTATATTTTTATTCACCACATGATATGTGTTTTGCTTGGAGCGTCTTGTATGATTTGAGTCTTTGCTTTTTAGTTTACCACAATCATCCTTTCTGTACACACCTTTTGAGAGAGACACACATGATTCGAAATTTATTAGAATACTCTATGTGCTTCACTTATATCTTTTGAGCTATATAGTTTTTGCTCTAGTGCTTCACTTATATCTTTTAGAGCACGATGGTGGATTTGTTTTATAGAAACTATTGTTCTCTCATGCTTCACTTATATTATTTTGAGAGTCCTACAAAACAGCATGGTAATTTGCTTAAGTTGAGAAATTAGTCCTAAAGTAATAGGCATCCAAGGTTAGTAAAAATTATCTTATGAGTGTGTTGAATACTATGAGAAGTTTTGAGATATGAAGATGGTGATATTAGAGTCATGCTAGTTGAGTAGTTGTGGATTTGAGGAATACTTGTGTTAAATTTTGTGATTCCCGTAGCATGCACGTATGGTGAACCGTTATGTGATGAAGTCGGAGCATGATTATATATTGATTGTCTTCCTTATGAGTGGCGGTCGGGGATGATCGATGGTCTTTTCCTACCAATCTATCCCCCTAGGAGCATGCGCGTAATACTTTGCTTTGATAACTTGTAGATTTTTGCAATAAGTATATGAGTTCTTTATGACTAATGTTGAGTCCATGGATTATACGCACTTTTCTTCCTTCCACCATTGCTAGCCTCTCTAATACCGCGCACTTTTCGCCGGTATCATACACCCATCATATACCTTCCTCAAAACAGCCACCATGCCTACCTATTATGGCATTTCCATAGCCATTCCAAGATATATTGCCATGCAACTTACCACCGTTCCGTTTACTATGACACACTCCATCATTGGCATATTGCTTCGCATGATCATGTAGTTGACATCGTATTTGCGGCAACGCCACCGTTCATAATTCTTTCATACATGTCACTCTTGATTCATTGCATATCCTGGTACACCGCCGGAAGCATTCACATAGAGTCATATTTTGTTCTAAGTATTGAGTTGTGATTCTTGAGTTGTAAGTAAATAAAAGTGTGATGATCATCATTATTAGAGCATTGTCCCAAGTGAGGAAATGATGATGGAGACTATGATTCCCCCACAAGTCGGGATGAGACTCCAGACGAAAAAATAAAAAAAGAGAAAAAAAGAGGCCACAAAAAAAAGAGAAAAGGCCCAAATAAAAAAATGAGAGAAAAAGAGAGAAGGGACAATGTTACTATCCTTTTACCACACTTGTGCTTCAAAGTAGCACCATGATCTTCATGATAGAGAGTCTCCTATGATATCACTTTCATATACTAGTGGGAATTTTTCATTATAGAACTTGTCTTGTATATTCCAATGATGGGCTTCCTCAAAATGCCCTAGGTCTTCATGAGCAAGAGAGTTGGATGCACACCCACTTAGTTTTTTTTGTTGAGCTTTCATATACTTATAGCTCTAGTGCATCCGTTGCATGGCAATGCCTACTCACTCACATTGATATCTATTGATGGGCATCTCCATAGCCCGTTGATACGCCTAGTTGATGTGAGACTATCTTCTCCTTTTTTGTCTTCTCCACAACCACCATCCTATTCCACATATAGTGTTATATCCATGGCTCACGCTCATGTATTGCGTGAAGATTGAAAAAGTTTGAGAACACCAAAAGTATGAAACAATTGCTTGGATTGTCATCGGGGTTGTGCATGATTTAAATACTTTGTGTGGTGAAGATAGAGCATATCCAGACTATATGATTTTGTAGGGATAACTTTCTTTGGCCATGTTATTTTGAGAAGACATAATTGCTTAGTTAGTATGCTTGAAGTATTATTAATTTTATGTCAATATTAAACTTTTGTCTTGAATCATTCGGATCTGAATATTCATACCACAATTAAGAGAATTACATTGAAAATTATGCTAAGTAGCATTCCACATCAAAAATTCTGTTTTTATCATTTACCTACTCGAGGACGAGCAGGAATTAAGCTTGGGGATGCTTGATACGTCTCCAACGTATCTATAATTTTTTATTGTTCCATGCTATATTATATTCTGTTTTGGATGTTTAACGGGCTTTATTATACACTTTTATATTATTTTTGGGACTAACCTATTAACCGGAGGCCCAGCCCAAATTGTTGTTTTTTTGCCTATTTCAGTGTTTCACAGAAAAAGAATATCAAACGGAGTCCAAACGGAATGAAACCTTCGGGAACGTGATTTTCGGAACGAACGTGATCCAGAGGACTTGGAGTCTACGCAAAGTAATCAACGAGGAGAGCACGAGGCAGGGGGCGCGCCTACCACCCCCCCCGACGCGCCCTCCACCCTCGTGGGGCCCATGTTGCTCCACCGACGTACTTCTTCCTCCTATATATACCTACGTACCCCCAAACTATCAGATACGGAGCCAAAAACCTATTTCCACCGCCGCAACCTTCTGTACCCGTGATATTCCATCTTGGGGCCTTTTCCGGCGCTCCGCCGGAGGGGGCATTGATCACGGAGGGCTTCTACATCAACACCATAGCCTCTCCGATGATGTGTGAGTAGTTTACCTCAGACCTTCGGGTCCATAGTTATTGATGGCATGGAGGTCGTCTCCGCATGCCATGTGGATGTGCAATAGGAAGTCTTCGATCCATACTGTAGGATCTGTTGTCCCATCACAGGGCTCAATGTTCACAGGTTTGAAACCTTCTAGGAATTCATGTTGCATCACTTTATCTAGGATGCAAAGGGGATGGGCGGCGCCCCTGACTCGGGCTACGTCACGCCGGAGGTCATCTGCCATCCGGGCTTGTTGCAGTTCCCGAGCTCTATCGTTTTGGTCTGACCAGGATTTGTATCCATCCTGTCTAGCAGGAGGGTCCCTTTTGGGATCGTAAATGGACCTTGTCAGGCCTGCCCGAGCATCTAGGTCCCGGCGGAGGTCGTACTCATAGCCTGACCGTAATGGTTCCTTGCCTTGATGGTGAGGGTGGGTGGCAGGTTTTTCGACTTTGTCAGCTGTCTGATCCCGTCCTCGAGGGGGCAGTCTGGTTGGTCTGCCTCAGTGTACCTTGGAGGTGCTGGCTCTACGGCCTTGTCGTTGAACTGTGGCAGTAGCTTCCGCTTCGGGTAGCTTTTCATCTATTGCTTGTGGTCGTACTCCTCTTCGGCGTCCAGGACTTTAGTCCACCTCTCGTTGAGCGTGTCCTGTTTGACCTTTATTTTCTGTCGTTGTTTCTTCAGACTACGTGCGGTGGCGATGAGCTGCCGCTTGAACCGCTCTTGATCCAGCGGGTCTTCGGGGACGATGAAATCTTCGTCACCCAGACTCACCTCCTCCTCTGAGAGGGGGAGGTAATTGTCATCTTCGGAGTCATCGAGATGTTTTGGGTCGAGTAGATCCTCGTGCTCGTCATGCTCCTCACGCTCCTGGTGGTTGACTTGTGGTTGCTCGTTGGCTCCGGGGTCGAGGTTGTCCGCATTATTCGGGGTGGCATTTTCTCCTGTGTCCGTGTTGCTCGTGTGGCTTCGATGTGCCTTGGAGCGGCGGCGCTGTCTGCGGCGCTTCGGTGGCTCCTCGCTAGGCGTGACATTATGCTTCCCGGGGGTGCCTTCGTCTCCCTTCGGGGTGTCTACCATATAGACGTCGTAGGTGGATGTGGTCGTCCAGTGGGCGGTGATGGGGGGAGCTCCATCAATGCTGGTCGTGGCTCCACTATCCTCATCCATGTATTCGGTATTTTCCGAGGTATAATCCAGCATGTCGGTTAAATCTTCGACGGTGGCTACTAAGTGGGTGGTGGGTGGGGTGCAAAATTCCCCAAGATATGCCTCGAAGGGCTGTTGAACGCGAACTGAGGACAGGTCCTCCCAAATAACCATCTTCTGGATTCAGTTCAGCGCCACGTTTAACAGGGCGAGGGTCGCCGAGCTTGTGAGCGGTGGGAGTTCGGGACCGAACTCCAGCGTAGTGAGGCAAGGGATAATTTGTGCCCTAACTAGGTTTTGGTTTTCAAGGGCCGAGTTGAGCTCGAGGCTCGGGACTGGACCATCATCGGAGACTGAAGGCGGGCCCCGGTCCTTGAACGTTGTTTCCATGCTGAGGCTCGAGGCCAAGTTGATTTGGGCCAGGGGTAATTAATGTCTGCTATAGACTACGTCGGTATTTTCCCAAAGAGGAAGGGATGATGCAGCATAGCGACGGTAGATATTTTCCTTAATGATGAGACCAAGGTTATCGAACTAGTAGGAGAACCAAGCAACACTACATAAACAACACACTACTAGGAAAACCCCTATAGATAGACATTTAGTAGTAGTGTGGGTTATTTGACCCGCGCTATTGCTACTTAGTAGTAGCGCGTCAGAAAAAACGCGCTACTGGTATGACGTGGTAGTAGCGCAGGCAAAAAAATCTACGCTACTAAATGATTTTCATCCTGCCCCCTCATTAAACAATAGTAATAGAGTGGGGTATAAAACGTGCGCTACTGCTAAGTGAATAACTATAGCGCGGGCGAGACAACCACGCTACTACTGAGCATGTCCACTGCCGCACCACCCACCACACCAAACTCTCTCTAGCGAATCCCTAAAAAAACTCTCTCTCGTGACCCTCACCCCCACCCCGAGCTCCTCTCCGCCACGATCCCCTTGCCGTCGCCACCACACACGCCGGCTGGTTCTGGCGAGCTCCGCCCGCGCACAATGCGCCCCCAAGCTCCGCCCTCCCTCCCCTCCGTCCAGATCCATGCCTATGGGCCTACACCTTTGCCCGCGGCTAGGGTTTCGGGCGCCGACCCCCTGGCTGCAATCACCACCACTGGTCTGGGCGAGCCGATGTTTCTGCCGGTGGCCGGTGGAGCAGAGGTCTCCCGGAGCCGGAGCCGGCGACAGCGCCATACCTACCAAGAGCTGGAGTTGGGACACCATCGCTGCTTGATATGTAAGTGTTGGATCTGTAGCTACAAGCTAGGGTTATTGATTCCTGCTGCTATCGAGATTCAGGCGGGGATGGTCCTAGATTTTCTTTGCCGCAATATAGTCTAGTGCGGAGTACTCCTTTCTCCAACAAAAGGATAGCATCAACCATTGGCAGCGTCTCTCTCCGTCCTCTGCTCTGTAGGAGCAAGATGGAGTCGCTGGAGCAGAGGAAGGAGTCTGCATTTTCCTCTTCTGTCAGACAGACATCCACTTGCTGTACCAATTATTAGTTCAGAGATAGGGATGTATAAGCGGTTGCCGATCTCTCTGTGCATGGAACAGTAGCTTTTTACTATATAGGATCCATTCCGCATAGATGATTGGCAACACTGATTGCTTAGTCCATTCGGAAATCAATAAATAAATAAACTCTGGAAATGTTGGAACATATAACATTGTCAACAACATACAAATAGATGTTTCTGTAACTGTAACTGAATGAAGGATCATGATAAAATTCTATTAATTTCAGACACGTGAAAGTCAACTGGGACCAAATATATGAGAACATACATTAGATTGTGAGCTTTGTTATGGCAGAGAGCACACCAAATTGGGATACATGAAAACAAGCTCATTTACTGGAAGCAAAAGTAAAGGGAGGAAAAACTTGTTGGTAGTACTTCATCATATTCAGGAGACAGAGTCCATAGCCATAGCGGTCTGTCTGGGACAAATAGTCCATATTCCATAACTTCATCATCTTGAGGAGATAGCCCATATCCCATCTTCAGGAGACAGAGTCCAATTCATCATTAGAAACTGACAACACAGGTTCCTGATAGTCCAAACTAGAGCAACTTCTCCCAGAACCGTCAAATTTCTAACATTCTCCAGCAAACTTCAGAAATCCAAATAGACAAATCATTGAAAGAAGCAGAAAACAACCTGAATGTTTTTAGACACACTCCGCAAATATTCAGAAACAGGGTGCAAAATGAATTAGTGGTCCACTATTTCTGAAGCACAGCAAGCACATATATTTTGGTCTACTTCCACCAGGGGAAACATAATTAGATCTACTTAAACAAGCTTCATTGAAAGAAATGGGACTTAACAACACTCCACAAATATTCAGCTTTCATATCACTTTTCAATTGAATAGATTTATTTAACTCTCCTAACTTTACCTCAGTTTTAATGGCTACACTAATAGGAGGGCACTAGAAGAATTTAAGACAATTGGTTTGTGTAAATTACCTGCGAGCCATCTTCCATCCACTGATCTTCTTAAACTGCCACCTCTTCCATCTGCTAATTATGTTTGTCTCTTGAGGTGTAGCGCTTTCCTTTGCGTTTGCTCTGTTTTCTCAACTCTGAATACTTTCCTGTAGCTTAAGGTTTCAGGCGTCAGGTCAACTTGGGAGAGACAAATCGGGCAGTACTGTACTTGGCAACGAATTGAGAGTGCATTGAAGGATATGGAAACTATACTGAAACAAGCAAATCAGGCTGAAGAGGCCATTGAAGCGATAAGATCCTTCCGTGACTGTTGTCCAAATGAAGCTCAGGAGTCTCTTGACAATATTCTTCTTGGCCTATACAAGGTATCTCGGGCCTGTAAATTTATGTATGTAAGCTAAACGTTTCTTCGTAAGCCCACTTTTGACGTTTGATTATACTAGTAGATCCTGAACACATTTAATATATTGCGCAAACCCATATGAAAATGTCATGACCTAATAATAAACCCATATCTCATTCGTGTATGAATTGTTAGCCTAGTATTGATAAAAATCTTCGTCTGTGTTACTTAGTGCTCTATAGGTTACTTGCACTGTATCCTTCACTTGTGGTCGTACGAAGATGTCGAAATCTCATTTCACTTGTGGTCATACGAAGATGTGTAAATCTGATTTCACCTCTAGTCATGCCTAGCACTGTATCCTTTTTAAGTTCGGTTTTCCCCAGTTTCTAGGATTGGTATGTTTGGTACTGCTTATAATTCATTTATACTATTCTGCTGCTATATGCTTTTGTTTCTGCTATTGTTACTTAGTGCTCTATAGGTTACTGTTATATTGTACTAATGCTTCAGGTTCTTTTAGAGTTCCTAGTAATGGTCTTGGTTCATTGTTTAATTCCAGGATTTGTGAGTTCCTAGTAGGGAACACATGGACATGAAGTTGCGGCGGCGACAAAGGCGATATCGACATGGGGCTGTGGGGGCGACGACAACATCGACATCGACACGGGGCTGCGGCGGCGGTAGCGGCAATGACGACATTGACATCAACATGGGGCTGTGGCGGTGGCGACGATGACGACGACATCATCACGGTGCTGCAGCGGCGAGGACGACGACATCATCATGATGCTGCAGCGGCGGCGACTACGACGACATCAACACCATCAACACGGGCTTGTGGAGGCGCCGACGCCGACGACCTATACGCGTGGCGTATATTGTATATCTATATATATATATATCTATGTATGTATGTATGTATGTATGTATTAAATATCTATTTTAGTTATGTATGATTGACTGTAACATGTATGTATTATGAAATGCATGTATGTGAGTACTATGAAATGTATGTCTAAACTGGAATATGTAGATTCGTTTTAAATCCTAATTAGTTACTAGTAGCGTGGGGCATTATAGAAGTGCTACTACTATTCCATTAGTAGTAGCGTGGGTGTGGAATACTAGTAGCGTGGGGCACCAGCGCTATTGGTATGTTTGTTTAGCAGTAGCGTGGGGTAAAACACACGCTACTGCTAAAAAATAGTTGTAGCGTCATAGCAGTAGCATGGGAACCTACGCCACTGGTAGTTCAAAAACACACGCTGCTGGTAAGGTTTTTCCTAGTAGTGGCACCTGCACATAAATAACAAATACTCGCAACCCGACGTGTTAAAGGGGTTGTCAATCCCTTTCGGGTAACGGCACTAGAAATTGGCAAACGGACTTGAGAAAGTTGTAATAATTTGATAGATAGATCTCACGGGAACGCGAGATAAAATAAATTGCAGCAAGGTATTTTTGTATTTTTTGGTTTAATAGATCTGAAAATAAAAGCAAATAAAATAGATCGCAAAGGCAAATATAATGAGAAAGAGACCCGGGGGTCGTAGATTTCACTAGTGGCTTCTCTCGAGAAAAATAGCAAACGGTGGGTAAACGAATTACTGTTGGGCAATTGATATAACTTCAAATAATCATGACGATATCCAGGCAATGATCACTATATAGGCATCACGTCCAAGATTAGTAGACCGACTCTTGCCTGCATCTACTACTATTACTCCACACATCGATCGCTATCGAGCATGCATCTAGTGTATTAAGTTCATGGAGAAACGGAGTAATGCAATAAGAACGATGACATGATGTAGACAAGATCTATTTATGTAGAAATAGACCCCATCTTGTTATCCTTAATAGCAACGATACATACGTGTTGGTTCCCCTTTTGTCACTGGGATCAAGCATTGTAAGATCGAACCCATCACAAAGCACCTCTTCCCATTGCAAGATAAATAGATTAAGTTTGCCAAACAAAACCCAAATATCGGATAAGAAATACGAGGCTATAAGCAATCATGCATATAAGAGATCAAAGAAGACTCAAATAACTTTCATGGATAAAAACATAGATCTGATCATAAACTCAAAGTTCATCCGATCCCAACAAACACACCGCAAAAAGAGTTACATCATATGGATCTCCAAGAGACCATTGTATTGAGAATCAAAAGAGGGAGAGGAAGCCATCTAGCTACTAACTAGGACCCGTAGGTCTACAAAGAACTACTCACGCATCACTGGAGAGGCACCAATGGACATGATGAACCCCTCCGTGATGGTGTCTAGATTGGATCTGGTGGTTCTGGAACTTGCGGCGGCTGGAATTGATTTTCTTCCACTCCCCTAGGGTTTTTGGAATATTGGGGTATTTATAGAGTAAAGAGGCGGTCCAGGGGGCACCCAAGATGGGCACAGCCCACCAGGGCGCACCTGGGCCTCCAGACGCGCCCTGGTGGGTTGTGCTCCCCTTGGAGCACCCCGCGGATGCTTCTTCGGCCCATTGGATGTCTTCTGGTCCATAAAAATCCATAAAAAAAATCGTTGCGTTTGCACACCATTTGGTATTGATTTCCTGCGATGTAAAAAATATGCAAAAAACAACAACTGGCACTTGGCACTATGTCAATAGGTTAGTACCAAAAAATGGTATAAAATGACTATAAAATGATTATAAAACATCCAAGAATGATAATATAACAGCATGGAACAATCAAACATTATAGATACGTTGGAGACGTACCAGTAATCCCTGGCTACCGATCGTCGACTCGTCGCAAGGGCTCGAGGCCAGAGGAGTGTCGTGAGGAGATTGTTTGGCCAGGAGTGACTCTCGGCGTCCGAACCTTGCTTCCGCATCGAGGCCCGAAGATGGGTCTTCGGCGGGTATTGTGAGCTTGGCTGGAGGGGATTCTGTTGGGAATCTTGCATGGAAAACAAAAAAAAATTCTACGCACACACAATGATCTATCCATGGAGATGCATAGAAACAAGGGGAGTGTGTCTACGTACCCTCGTAGACTGTAAGCGGAAGCGTTTCACAACGCGTTGATATAGTTGAACTTCTTCGCGCTTCAACCGATCAAGTACTGAACACACGGCACCTCCGCGTTCTGCACACGTTCAGCTCGGTGACGTCCCTCGCCTTCTTGATCCAGCAAGACGTCGAGGTAGTAGATGAGTTCCGTCAGCACGACGGCGTGGTGACGGTGATGGTGTATTAATCCTCGCAGGGCTTCGCCTAAGCACTACAAAGATATGACCGGGGGTGTAAATGGTGGAGGGGGGCGCCGCACACGGCTAAACAATTGTCTGATGTGTGCTAGGCGCCCCCTCCCACATATATATAGGTGGGAGGGAGGGAGGAGCAGCCAAAGGAGGCGCCCAAGTAGGAGGAATCCTACTTGGGGTCCCTCCCAAGCCGCGCCCCCTTCTTTCCTTATTTGGAGTGCGGGGAAAGGCAGGGGAGGGTGGCGCCCCTCCCTTTCCTTTCTCCCATGAGAGGGAAAGGCACGAGGGGCTAGCCCTTCCCCTTTTCCTTCCCTAGGGCTGTCCAAACATGTGGAGGGGCACACCAGCCCCCTAGTGGGCTGGTCTGTCCCTCCCTTTGGCCCATTAAGCCCATAATTTGCCGGGGGGGGGGGGGGGGGGTGCCCGGAACCTCTTCCGGTGACCCGATTCCTTCCTGGTACGTCCCGAAATACTTTCGGTGTCCAAATACCATTGTCCTATATATCGATCTTTACCTATCGACCATTTCAAGACTCCTCGCCATGTCCGTGATCTCATCAGGGACTCCGAACAACATTCGGTCACCAAATCATATAACTCATATAACACTATATCGTCAACGAACGTTAAGCGTGCGGACCCTACGGGTTCGAGAACTATGTAGACATGACCATGACACCTCTCCGGTCAATAACCAATAGCGGAACCTGGATGCCCATATTGGCTCCTACATATTCTATGTAGATCTTTATTGGTCGAACCGTTATGACAACATGCGTAATTCCCTTTGTCTATCGGTATGTTACTTGCCCGAGATTCGATCATCGGTATCTTCATATCTAGTTCAATCTCGTTACTGGCAAGTCTCTTGAATCGTTCCGTAATGAATCACCTCGCGACTAACTCCTTAGTCATTTGCTTGCAAGCTTATGATGTGTATTACCGAGAGGGCCCAGAGATACCTCTCCGATACTCGGAGTGACAAATCCTAATCTCGATCTATACCAACTCAACAAACACCTTTGGAGATACCTGTAGAGAATCTTTATGATCACCCAGTTACGTTGTGACATTTGATAGCACACAAGGTATTTCTCCGGTATCCGGGAGTTGCATAATCTCATAGTCGAAGGAATATGTATTTGACATGAAGAAAGCAATAGCAACAAACTGAACGATCATTATGCTAAGCTAACGGATGGGTCTTTTCCATCACATCATTCTCCTAATGATGTGATCCCGTTATCAAATGACAACTCATGTCCACGGTTATGAAACCTTAACCATCTTTGATCAATGAGCTAGTCTAGTAGAGGCTCACTAGGGACACGGTGTTTGTTTATGTATTCACACATGTATGTAAGTTTCCGATCAATACAATTCTAGCATGAATAATAAAACTTTATCATGATTTAGGAAATATAATAATAACCATTTTATTATTGCCTCTAGGGCATATTCCCTTCAGTCTCCCACTTGCACTAGAGTCAATAATCTAGTTCACATCACCATGTGATTTAACACCCATAGTTCACACATCGCCATGTGACCAACACCCAAAGACTTTACTAGAGTCAATAATCTAGTTCACATCACCATGTGATTAACACCCAAAGAGTACTAAGGTGTGATAATGTTTTGCTTGTGAGAGAGGTTTAGTCAACAGGTCTGCCACATTCAGATCCGTATGTATTTTGCAAATTTCTATGTCTACAATGCTCTGCATGGAGCTACTCTAGCTAATTGCTCCCACTTTCAATATGTATCCAGATCGAGACTTAGAGTCATCCGGATTGGTGTCAAAGGTTGCATCGACGTAACTCTTTATGATAAACTCTTTATCACCTCCATAACCGAGAAACATTTCCTTAGCCCTCTTTAGGTACCTAAGGATAATTTTGACCGCTGTCTAGTGATCTACTCCTGGATCACTATTGTACCCCTTGCCAAACTCATGGCAAGGCACACAACAGGTCTGGTACACTGCATGGCATACTTTATAGAACCCATGACTGAGGCATAGGGAATGACTTTCATTCTCTCTATATATTTTTTGCCATGGTCGGGTTTTGAGTCTTACTCAACTTCACACCTTGTAACACAGGCAAGAACCCTTTCTTTCACTGATCCATTTTGAACTTCTTCAAAACTTTATCAAGGTATGTGCTTTGTGAAAGTCCTATCAAGCGTCTTGATCTATCTTTATAGATTTTGATGCCCAATATATAAGCAGCTTCACCGAGGTCTTTCATTGAGAAATTCTTATTCAAGCATCCTTTTATGCTATCTAGAAATTCTATATCATTCCCGATCAACAATATGTCATCCACATATAATATCATAAATGCTACAGAGCTCCCACTCACTTTCTTGTAAATACAGGCTTCACCATAAGTCTGTATAGAACCATATGCTTTGATCACCTCATCAAAGCGTATATTCCAACTCCAAGATGCTTGCACCAGTCCATAGATGGATCGCTGGAGCTTGCACAGTTTGTTAGCATCTTTAGGATCGAAAAAACCTTCTGGTTGCATCATATACAACTTTACTTTAAGAAATCCATTAAGGAATGCAATTTTGACGTCCATTTGCCAGATTTCATAATTATAAAATGCGGCAATTTCTAACATGATTCGGACTGACTTAAGCATCGGTACGGGTGAGAAGCTCTCATCGTAGTCAACCCCTTGAACTTGTCGAAAGCCTTTTGCGACAAGTCAAGCTTTGTAGATGGTGACATTACCATCAGCGTCTGTCTTCTTCTTGAAGATCCATTTATTCTCAATGGCTTGCCGATCATCGGGCAAGTCCACCAAAGTCCACACTTTGTTCTCATACATGGATCCTATCTCAGATTTCATGGCCTCAAGCCATTTATCGGAACTAGTAAGATGCCCGTGCGTTGCATGGAACACCGAAATGCATTGATCAGGGACTTGTTGTTTATTTGAGAAAGTATATGGGGGTCATCTCATGTGTAACAAATATCGATAGGTTTCTTCGGATATTCATTCTTCTCTAGAGCTCACAAGCATCCGGGTGAATAGTAAATGTAGGCAAGATAGATAAAAAATATCTTTTGCAAATAAAAGCGTTTAAGTGTTCATCTTGCATCCAAAACTTCATGAAGAAATAACACTTGTTGTGCTTTGCAAAAAATGATCTTTCAAAATTATTTTTTGGGTATCGATTTTGTTTATTTTTCTAGACCACCATGAATATAACTCGGGGTGACTTGGAAGGGGACGGAGGAGATGGCGAAGAGGAGGGGGTCGTGGTGGTGGTCAGAAATGCGGCCTGAGAGAAGGCATGAGAGGCATTGGGCAGACGGTGCCGAGAGCAGCGACCTCCTCAGATTCTTCTTATTTTTTCCTGAGATGGCTAGATATGTGAGAGGGAGAGGTGGCTGAACTTGAGAGGCAGGGGGTTATCTACAAACGTGGAGTGGAGTGCGGGGGTCTTTTTGCAAAATTGACATAGTTTGTCTCAGATGCGTTGGATGTAGATCGAACGGTTGTAAATGAAGGATGGCAGGCACACCATCATCACCAACTCAGGTTTTTATAGGAGTAGAGATCTGGGCTCATCATAGCTTCTTCATAGTTCGTAGGTTCGTCATGGTTTAGTAACATGACTTCCAGGACAGGATTATCGTACCACTCTGGTGCGGAACATGCTCTGTTCGACCTACGAGGTCCAGTAGTAACTTGATCTGAAGTTTCGTGATCATCATCATTAGCTTCCTCTCTAGTTGGTGTAGGCATCACGAGAACAGATTTCTCTCATGTGCTACTTTCCAAATTGAGAGAAGGTACAATTACCTCATCAAATTCTACTTTCCTTTGTGACGCCCGGATAATTAAGCTACAGTGAACCTCTGCTAATGATGCCATGTCACTGCGATTACTGTTATTAATCTAGCGATGGTTCAAAAACGATTCAAATTCAAATTTAAAATAAAGGCAAACAACAAAAGTTTTCAAAAATTAGAACTAAAATGTCCGAGAGGTGACATATAATGCATGGGTAATTATGGTGATGAAACCACATTTTTATAAAAGGTTTAAATGCACTAAAGTAATTAAAATCGTAGGAAAACAATTAAATAAATACCTTTTGTATTTTGTAAAATAACAAACTATTCATTTAGTTGCCCAAAAGTTGATGGGGCAGTACATAATTATTAGTACTAAATTGTGAACTATTTTTATACTTTATAAAACTAAAGGAAAACAATTAAACAAGAGCTATAAAGAATAAACAAGAAAAGGAAAAGAATTAATAAAAATAAGTGAATCTCCCCCTCGGCCCAACTGGGCTTTAGCCCAGCCGATCGGCCCACCCCCGGCCTACACATACCCCCCACTACCCGAAACCCTAACCCACCGACACCCCACTCCCCCCACTCTCCCATGTCTCTCCCCCACCTCTCGATCCCGTTCTGGATCGGAAGGGGAACGCCCACGACGCCGTCGGACCTCGTCGTCGCCCACGCGCTCTCCGTTGTCCTCGTGCCCCGCTGAGGCGCCCAGAAGCTCCGCCAGCGAGCGCTACGTCCTCCTCGACCACCCGTTCGAGCCGGAGAGCCCCACCTCGAGCAGATCGAGCGTCGCCTTCATCTTCGTCTGCTTCGGCCGCCGCCACTGCCGCGCTGCCGTCCCGCTGCATCGGCACCTCTTCGGCGCCTCCCGAGCCTCTTCGACCACCCCCCGAGCTCACTGTGAGACCCCTCCTCCGTTCCCCCTCATTTCCCCCTTGATTCCATCACCGTATCCACCACACCCCTCACGTCCGAGCTCTTGATGAGCTCATGCTCGTCGCCACGCCCCCTGCCCCCCTATCGGTGTCAAAACCGGTGGATCTCGGGTAGGGAGTCCCGAACTGTGCGTCTAAGGCGGATGGTAACAGGAGGCGGGGGACACAATGTTTACCCAGGTTCGGGCCCTCTCGATGGAGGTAATACCCTACTTCCTGCTTGATTGATCTTGATGATATGAGTATTAGAAGAGTTGATCTACCACGAGATCGTAGAGGCTAAACCCTAGAAGCTAGCCTATGGTATGATTGTTGTTGTCCTACGGACTAAACCCTCCGATTTATATAGACACCGGAGGGGGCTAGGGTTACACAGAGTCGGTTACAAGGGAGGAGATCTACATATCCGTATTGCCAAGCTTGCCTTCCACGCCAAGGAGAGTCCCATCCGGACACGGGACGAAGTCTTCAATCTTTGTATCTTCATAGTCCAACAGTCCGGCCAAAGGATATAGTCCGGCTGTCCAAGGACCCCCTAATCCAGGACTCCCTCAGTAGCCCCTGAACCTGGCTTCAATGACGATGAGCTCTGCGCGCAGATTGTCTTCGGCATTGCAAGGCGGGTTCCTCCTCCGAATACTCCATAGAAGATTTTGAACACGAGGATAGTGTCCGGCTCTGCAAAACAAATTCCACATACCACCGTAGAGAGAATAATATTTCCACAAATCTAATCTGCCGACACATTCTGCAGCATGACATCATACTATGGCCCGGTCATTATTCGAACCGTTTTTCTCAACCAACCACTGCACATATTGTGAGGCGGTTTTCTTGGCACGTCTTGTCGAAGCAGAGATCGTGTCCCCTTATCACGGGATTCTCATCAATACGGGTGTGGGTAACCCAACCGCGCCATCAATTACGGCACTTGGGGAATAAGCGGTTTTACCAGGCAAGTGGGGAGGCGCAGAATCCCTACTGCCTTTATAAGGGGATAAGGACTCCCTTTCGCACCCACGCTTTCTACTTCCTGAGTCATTCCCCTCCGCCCAAGCTCCAGCGCCCAAGCGTTCATCTTCTCTGCCCACAAAAGGCCTTCCAAAGATATCCGGATCCGGAGCAGGAGGCAAATGGATGGCCTCTACCGTCCGAGAGAAGGATATCAAAAAGCTTCGGGAGGCCGGGTACCTGGCCAAGAAAATCAGCCACCGTCTCCCGGCGGCGGGACAGATCGTCCCTACTCTGGAACCCCACAAGAGGGTTGTATTCCTCCCTCACTTTGTCCGCGGGCTAGGGTTTCCCCTCCACCCGTTCGTTCGCGGCATCATGTATTACTATGGGATCGATCTTCACGATCTGTCCCCTAATTCCTTCCTCAACATCTCGACATTCATTGCCGTGTGCGAGGCTTTTCTCCGCATCTCGCCGCACTTCGGTTTATGGCTGAAGATTTTTAATGTGAAGCCCAAGGTGGTGGGCGGAGAGCACGCTGAGTGCGGGGGCGCTATGGTGAGCAAGATGCCCAATGTCATATGGCCAACGGGAACCTTTAATGATTCTGTCAAGGAGTGGCAACAGCAGTGGTTTTATATCACTGAGCCGCGCGGCACGGAATGGGCCGCCTGTCCCGAGTTTCGATCCAGTGCCCCCCTGCGGCTTACATCCTGGGTCAGGAAGGGCCTGGACTGGTCCTCGTCCGATGAACTGTCGGTGCTCCAGACGCACGTTAAAGATATGGGAGACAAGAACATTGAACTTGTCAATGTGGTCTAGGTGATATTAGTTCACCGGATCCTGCCTTGTCAGCACCGGACTTGCAATCTATGCGAATTCGATCCGGCCAGGCACCAAACCTTGCGAGAGCTTTTCGGCTCCTCGCACAAGGACATCTGTAAGGTGATTTTCAAGTCCAGCAAATCATGGCCGGACTCCGCCGAGGACCGCGGGTACCAACTGTCCCGCCCTGCAAGTTCGGTAAGTCATCAAACTTTTTGTCCGCATAACCCAAAGGAAACACTTAACGTGTTTTATACAGCTCTCCCAGGGCTAGACGAAGAAGGCGGAGCGGATCCATTGTCCGGCCCCGCTGCCCGAAGAACCGGCCGTCCCACTTCTGACGAAGATGCTGGTCCCGGCGCCTTACAAGGTGCCGAAGAAGACGGCCGAGATGGAGGCCGAAAATACCCGGGGCGGCCTTCGTCGCCGCGGCACTTCGGACACAATATCCGAAGGCTCTGATGCCCGTTCCGCCTCCGAAGAGGACGAGGAGGAGGAGGAAGATGAATCCCCTGCGGGAGGAAGAAAGAAGAGGACGGCCTCCGTACACTTGGAGGCCGAGCTGCCCAAAAGGGGAAAGGCTCCTCTTCCGGAGGAGTCTACTGCCGCCGCCGACAGCGGCCCGACATGGGATCCCAGGGCCCAGCCCCTGGTGACCTCGTAAGTATATAAAATCCGAGTATGTTTTAGGTGTCCAGACTCATCATGGCATAGTATTTTAACCTAAGCCATATTTTTTGTAGTCCGGCGAGGTCCCGTACCAAACAATCCTCATCATAGGATTCGCTGAGCTCGGACGCAATGGAGAGCGGGACGCCCCCAAAGACCCCTTCCTCCAAACAGGTGCATAACACCGAGGCTTTGTCTCAGAAGGACCCCGACCAAGGAGGAGAGGAAAAGACTGTGAAGGCGGCGCCTGGAAGTCAAACTTCAGGGGCCGAACACATGGGGGAGAAAATTCCCATGGGAGCTGACGACGGGGGCCGTCTTGAATTCGGTTCCCAGCCGGGTGCAGTTCCGGAGACCAATACGGCTCCAGAATCAGGCAGGCGGCCTCTCCCGGCTGGAGGAGGCATACCGGCAACCTCTGCCCAACCAGAGGTGTCAGATGCCTTGTTGGTGGCGCTGAAGAGCGCCTCCATCGACGATGAACACCGTGCCCTTATGGGTGCGGTGATTGAGAAGATTCAGTCTGCTGAGAATGGACTGAATGGAGCCTGTATCAGCCTTATAAAAGGCTTTGAGGTATGTTTTATGAGTTTTCGAATAGTGTCATAGTATAGATAGTAGCCCCTGATACACTGTTCGGTGAAAGAAAGAACCGGACAGAGGATCAAATTTATGTTCGTAGGAAGACTCATTGAATGACATCTATTTCTCTTCTGTGATAAGCAGGCGTCTGTAGCGGCTGCTGCCTCTCATACTGCGGAGATCTCCGGACTGAATCAAAGTCTGGAGTGGGCCAAAGAAGAACTTGGCCAGTTGAAAATGCAGTTGAGAGATAAACAAGGTATGCACAAGTCTTGTTCGCATTTATTGCGAATGAATTTTCAGTATGAAATAAGCTTCATGATTTGCGCTAGGGATTGTGACCGAAGTCGAGGCCCTTAAGAAGGTTGTGGCCGAGGGCAAGAAAAAGGGAGCCACAGAGTAGGCTCTTCGTGGGAAGCATGAGGCCAGGGTTATTAAAGCTGAGCAGGAGCTGCAAGAGGCCGTGAGGAAATGCGAGACCTTGGAGCAGAGTTTAACGGAGAAAGAATCCGAACTCACCAAGGCGCATCAGGCCACGAGCAATGCCCGGGGGGAAACCCAAAGCGCCCTGCAGGGGATCCAAGAGGCGAGAGAGATCGCGGCGGGTAAGGCTTTTTCCATGTAAAGCAAGTATTTGAGGGGAAAACTATGTTTCTAATTTTGAATCCGGATTTCTCAGGGGTATTTGCCGAGCTACCCCGCAGCATATCAGACGCCGACCAATTCTACCGAGCCGAAGAAAGGAACACTGCAGATAAGCTCTTCTGGTCGCAGTATTTGGCACCGAATTATCCGGTGCCTTTTGCCAATCAACTGAAACAGCTGATCGAACTGCATAAGGCGGCGGAACTAGCCATGAAAGATTTGGTTATCCGGCTATGGCCTGCCGAGCCGATTCCAAGCAGCTACTTCGGGCTCGTGAAGCGGCTTGTAAGCGCTTGCCCTCGACTTGACGTCATCAAGCGGTCGGTCTGTATAGAAGGTGCGTGAATGGCCTTCGCCCACGCAAAGGTGCACTGGGGAAGATGGATGCTGAGAAGCTGATGACCGAAGGGCCGCCAGAGGGTAAGGAGCACCGCAAGCCCGAATTATATTATGAAAGTGTCCTAAAAGGATCCTACCTTGCAGCAGAGCTATGCACCAAGGACATTATATTTCCATGAATGCTAATCATGTTGTCCTTTGTAATGTTTTAACAAGGTTATCTATTTATTGCCTGTTATATAAAAGTTTACCCTCCTGTGCGGCCGTTTTATATGTTAAACCTGAGAGTTGGCCAGTCGTCGGCTTCTGCCCCCACGTAAGAAGTACGGGGGTGTTCGGGATAAACCTGAGCACTCTTTATCCCAGTTTTGGGTCCTTCGAAGGAGGTGCTCAGCACAACAAACCAGGCAATCGGACTATAGGGCTTTATCACTCTCACTTAGCCATAGGAGCTTTAGTAAGGTAGGCGCAGCCCCTGGTGTTCGGAAGACCGTACTAGGGGCTCTATGAGCACCTGATCGGAAGAAAAACTGATCCATCGCACGCTGCATTGGTTATGGCATTATGCGGGAGAAATCCTTAAAGATTTTGTGACCTCTCGAACAGCTGACCAGCTCTCGCCGTATCATGACAGTCAGTTTTCGGCTTTCTCTACTGAGGTGCTCGTCCGGAAGAACCGGGACACAATCGCAGTAGTTCTCCCAGTGCTACCTTAGCCGATATAGCGGAACGTAAGGTACCAAAACATGGGAGCCGGGCAAACCCAACTATTGACCCAAGACATGATTCAGAGCTGATGCATATAATGCTATAGGTTCGGGGTGCCAAACTTCCATGAAGGTGTTCGGACTTTATTGCCGTGTTATGGGTAAAATGAAGCCCCTGGCATATTTTAAGGCATATCGCTGTGTACGGATGCCACTTGACAAAAGAATTTCAATAAGAAATAACAGCAGGTAAGCGTCATATAAATCCACATGTTGTATTTGAATAGTACGTCTATGCGTATGAGTACAGGTAATGTGATAAAAAAAGGAATAGCAGGGGAGAAGAAGCTGAGTGCGGATCCGTAATATAGCCGGATGGTCATTGCGGGGAATGTCTAAGGATTCCCTTGCACGTTCAAGCTGCCTCCGTATAGCCCGTCCTGGTCGGCGCGAAGGTGATCCTGCGAAGGAAATGTAAGAAATGTTTGTGTGCCGGAGAGCGGTTGAGCCGCTGAGTGCAGCCTGTCCTGGCCTTCGCCGGAGTGTTTAGTTGAGCTCTGGACGAGCCGGGCTATCACTCCGTGAAGTAGTTCGGAGTCCCTTGACGGTGTCCGGGAGCCTGGACGTCGACTCGAGGTTCGGCTGCAAGGTGCTGCTCGTTACTTCTGCTGCTAAGGCAGTGGTGTACTTGTTGGTGCCGAGGGAAGGTTCGGCCTTGCCATTGACCGTGATAACGCCGCGTGGACCGGGCATCTTGAGTTTACAATAGGCGTAATGTGGCACTGCATTGAATCGAGCGAACGCGGTTCGTCCGAGCAGTGCCTGATAATCACTGCGGAAAGGGACGATTTCGAAGATTAACTCTTCGGTACGGTAATTTTCTGGTGATACGAAGACTACCTCAAGGGCAATGGAGCCTGTACAACTGGCTTCCACACCTGGTATAATGCCTCTGAAAGTGGCTTTAGTGGGTTTGATCACCGAATGATCGATGCCCATCTTGCACACTGTGTCCTGGTAAAGCAGATTTAGACTGCTGCCTCCGTCCATAAGGACATGAGTGAGGTGGAACCCGTCAATTATTGGGTCGAGGACTAGTGCGGCTGGATTGCCCTGATTGGCGTTAACCGGACGATCCGTGCGGTTGAAGGTGACCGGCCCTAGTTTATATTGTGGGATGACTAGTTCCGTTAAGTCGGCATCCCTAAGGGTGCATATCCTGTCTGAGTTGGGAATTTGTGTGGTATTTACCACATTCACCGATTGAATATGTGGGGGAAATTTCTTTTGCCCTCCTGTATTCGGTGATCTGGGCTCTTCGTCGCCATCATCGCTTTGAGACCCCCTTCTCCATTTTTGGCGCCTGCCCTGCCGGCTTGTTTGAAGACCCAGCATTCTCTGTTGGTATGGGTGGCTGGCGTTCCTTGGGTGCCATGAATTTGGCATTGGCGATCGAGTATGCTGTCTAGACTGGATGGACCCGAATTGTTATTTTTGGGTGGCCCTTTCCGCTGACCGGATTTTGAGCCCCTAAACCCGGCATTAACTGCCGTATTTTTGGCGTTTTCACCATATTTGCGGCGCTTGTGTTTGTTGCGTCGTGGTTTGCCGTTGCTATCCCTGGCCTCTGACGTGCCAGGTTTGTTTGTTGTATTGTTACTACGAGCCAACCAGCTATCTTCGCCCACGCAAAAGCGGGTCATAAGTGTCGTGAGGGCTGCCATGGATTTTGGCTTCTCCTGGCCGAGGTGCCGGGCGAGCCACTCGTCATGGATGTTATGCTTAAATGCCGCTAAGGCCTCTGCATTCGGACAACCGACAATTTGGTTCTTCTTAGTTAGGAACCGGGTCCAGAATTTCCTGGCCGATTCCCCTGGCTGCTGAGTTATATGACTTAAATCGTCAGCATCCGGCGGTCGCACATAAGTGCTTTGGAAATTGTCCAGGAATGCATCTGCCAGGCTCTCCCAGCTTCCGATGGAGTTTGCCGGCAAGCTATTGAGCCAATGCCGAGCTGGCCCTTTGAGTTTTAGTGGGAGATACTTGATGGCATGTAGATCATCCCCGCGGGCCATGTGAATGTGGAGGAAGAAGTCTTCCATCCATACCGCGGGGTCTGTAGTACCATCATATGATTCAATGTTTACGGGTTTAAAACCCTCTGGGAATTCGTGATCCATTACTTCATCAGTGAAGCATAGGGGGTGTGCGGCGCCTCTGTGCCGGGCTATATCACGGCGCAGTTCATACGAGTCTTGTCTGCTGTATTCGGCCCGGCCGGATTTGCTTTTAGTATATCCGGCGTGACGGTCATCGTCCCGCGTTGGGGCGCGCCCCCGTGATCCGTAGATCGATCTTGCATGTTTTGCTTTGTTTTCCAATACGTCTCGCAGGTTCCGCGTGTTGCCCCGAGCCTTGGTATTTTTGTTTGAATGGCGGCGGGGTGCGGGCTGGACTTCGGGCTGATATGCCTTTCTGTCTCGGCCGCGAGGTGGCCGAGCAGCCGCATCATACGCTGGTGATGTGGGTTTCAATGCTTCCTCCTCGAGTTGGGGTAGCAACCTACGCTTTGGGTGACTCTTGGTTGGGCGCTCAAGTTCGTATTCCTCGGCCGCCAGGACTTCAGTCCATCTATCCGCTAGCAGATCTTGATCAGCTCGAAGCTGTTGTTGCTTTTTCTTTAGGCTGTTTGCTGTGGCTATAAGCCGGCGCTTGAAGCGCTCCTGCTCGACGGGATCCTCAGGCACGATAAATTCTTCGTCGCCGAGGCTCACTTTGTCTTCGGAGAGATGCATGTAATTGTCATCCTCTGATTCTCCGTTTGCTGCCTGTTCCGGAGGGCTAGCTTGTTCATCCACCTGCTCGAGGTCTGGCTGGAGGGGATTGTCGTTGTCTTTGGCACTATCTGGAGCGTTATTATCTCTTGTGCCAGTATCGCTGCTTTTGCTATGGCGGGACTTAGAGCGGCGCCGCTGACGTCGGTGCTTGGATTGCTTCTTGGAGGGATTATCCTCCGTTGTCTTATCGCCATCGCCTTCTTTGGGGGTGTCCACCATGTATATATCATATGATGAGGTGGCAGTCCAGCGCCCTGTGGGCGGTGGTTCTTGTTCATCTCCTGCATCGTCGTCCATACCGTCGATGTCTTTGGAGCCGAAGTCGAGCATGTCGGTTAAATCATCGACAGTGGATACTAAGTGGGTGGTGGGTGGGGAGCGAATTTCTTCGTCGTCCGCACCCCATTCTAGCCGGACATAGTTCGGCCAAGGGTCTCCTGACAGGGAGAGAGACTTCAACGAGTTTAGCACGTCGCCAAAAGGCGGGTGCTGAAAGATATCCACGGAGGTAAACTCCATGATCGGTGCCCAATCGGATTCGATGGGCACGGACGCAGGCGGCTCGGAGTCCATGGCCGGGGACGAATCCAACGGTTCGGCAACACGGGTCTCGTAGGAGGTGAAGTCAGTATTCGGCTCTATCGCCACTAAGAGTGCGGCCTCCGTGGCGGGGTCCATCCACCCATCCTCAGATGGCGCAATCTGCTCCGGATTGAGGGCCGGAGTGGTTGCAGGTGTGATCTCCCGAACACTGTCCGACGGCAGAGCTAAATCATGCTCGTCGTGATTGTGCAGCGCACCTGACATGGGCTCGAATCTGTCGAAGATCAAGTCTCCGTAGATGTTGGCAGTATAGTTCAAGTTTCCAAACCTGACCTAATGGCCAGGGGCGTAGCTCTCGATCTGCTCCAGATGGCCAAGTGAGTTGGCCCGCAGTACGAAGCCGCCGAATACGAAGATCTGTCCGGGGAGGAAAACCTCACCCTGGATCGCATCGTTGCCGATGATCGAAGGAGCCATCTAGCCTTACGGTGACGGCACAGTGGAACTCTCAATGAAAGTACCAATGTCGGTGTCAAAACCGGCGGATCTTGGGTAGGGGGTCCCGAACTGTGCGTCTAAGGCGGATGGTAACAGGAGGCGGGGGACACAATGTTTACCCAGGTTCGGGCCCTCTCGATGGAGGTAATACCCTACTTCCTGCTTGATTGATCTTGATGATATGAGTATTAGAAGAGTTGATCTACCACGAGATCGTAGAGGCTAAACCCTAGAAGCTAGCCTATGGTATGATTGTTGTTGTCCTACGGACTAAACCCTCCGGTTTATATAGACACTGGAGGGGGCTAGGGTTACACAGAGTCGGTTACAAGGGAGGAGATCTACATATCCGTATTGCCAAGCTTGCCTTCCACGCCAAGGAGAGTCCCATCCAGACACGGGACGAAGTCTTCAATCTTTGTATCTTCATAGTCCAACAGTCCGGCCAAAGGATATAGTCCGGCTGTCCGAGGACCACCTAATCCAGAACTCCCTCACCCCCCACCCACGCGCTCATGACCGCAGCCCCGCCCTGTCACCCCTGCTCGCTGGGCCTCGGCCTGGCACGTGCCCACGTGCGCCCGACCACCCGCTACGTGCTCACCCGCCCGCACATCTCGCCACCGCCGCCTTGCGCGCAGCTGCCGCATCTGCTCTACTTTCCCGTGCTGCCTGCTGCCACCGCTTCGCTCGAAGCCCGCCGCACGCTTCCGCCGTGGCTCGCTCGCATGCAGCGCCGCCGCCGTCATCTCGCGCGCTCATCCTCGCAGCAACCGGCGCACCGCTCCGCGCCCTGGCCGCGCCGGCTCCGCCCGGCCGTGCCTGTGCTAGGCCCGCGCGCGCCCCAGCCGCCCAGCCCCGGCGCCGCCCCGTCGTGGCATCGCCGCTGCCATCTCCGGCACCCGGCGCCCCTCCACGCCCACTGGCCCTCGCCGGGGTCTCGCACCTGCAGCGCCCCATCGCCCGTACCCGCAACGCCCGTGCGCCCGTTAGGCCCCGCTGGGCCTTTGACATATGGGCCCCAGCGCCCTAAAATAATAATAATAATAATAATAGCCTTAATTAATTAGTAATTTAATTAATTACCTAATTAACTAACTAGTTAGTTAGTTAACTTAATCAAACTAATAGATTAGCCTAATCAGTCAATGACGGGGGGCCCCACCCCCTGTTGACCAGTCAAACATTGACTAGTCAACTAGGTCCCCCTGGCCCACATGTCAGCCTCTGTGTACACTATTGTGTACACAAGGCTGGGTACATTTAGCATTTACTATTTAATTTAGAATTAATAATAATTTCAGAAAAGGATTAAATCTTTAAAAATTAATATAAAATAATCCGTAGCTTGGATGAAAATACTTTGTACATGAAAGTTGCTCAGAACGACGAGACGAATCCGAATATGCAGTCCGTTCGTCTGCCACGCGTCCTAGCATAGTGAACATGCAACCTTCCCCCTCCAGTTCGACTGTCCGAAAACGTCAAACCCTAGGAATACTTTCCCGGATGTTTTTCCCCTTCGCCAGTATCACCTAGTATTGCGTTAGGTCACCCCTAGCACCGTGTATTGCCATGTTATGCTTTGTGATGCTTTGATTGCTCTGTTATTTATTGTGTTCCCCCTCCATTACTTCTTTCCGGTAGACCCCAAGACCGCTGCCGATACCCATGTGATCGACGACATCGACGATGACCCCTCCTTCTTACCAGAGCAACCAGGCAAGCAAACCCCCCTTGATCAACCAGATATCGCCCACTCTCTTCTCTCTTATTCTTCCATTAGGTTTGCTACTGTTGTTGATTCCATAGCTCCTATTTTGTTGCATAGACTGTCATTGTTGCTACTGTTGTTACCTTTACCTACAATCCTAAATGCCTAGTATAGGATGCTAGTATTCCATCAGTGGCCCTACATTCTTGTCCGTCTGCCATGTTATATTATGGGGCCGTGATCACTCGGGAGGTGATCATGGGTATATACATACAAGCATACTATACTTATACATGTGGTGACTAAAGTCGGGTCGGCTCGTAGAGTACCCGCAAGTGATTCCGATGTGGGGGCTGAAGGGGCAGGTGGTTCCATCCAGGTAGTGATGGGCCTGGGTTCCCAACGGCCCCCGACTGTTAATTTGTGGCAGAGCGACAAGGCAGGTTGTGACCACCTAGGAGACAGGTGGGCCTGATCCCTGGTCGACATCCACGAATACTTCAAATAACACGCTTAACGAGATCTAGATATTTGATCTGAGTCTGGCCACTGGCCTATAAGCACTAACCAACTACGTGGGAACAGTTATGGGCACTCGACGTCGTGGTATCAACTGAAGCCTTCTTGATGTCAGCGACTGAGCGGCACGCGCCGGGTTGGACCGTGTAACGCAACTTCCTTTGTAATGGAGGTTGCTAGGTCTGCTCACTGGCCGTGTTCGCAACGTGCGGGTGTGCGACGGGCGATGGGCCTAGACCCCTGCGCGCTTAGGATTTAGACCGGCGTGCTGACCTCTCTATTGTGCCTAGGTAGGACTGCGACGTGTTGATCTTCGAAGGCCGGGCATGACCCAGGAAAGTGTGTCCGGCCAGAGGGATCGAGCGTGTTGGGTAATGTGGTGCACCCCTGCACGGAAGTTTATCTATTCGAATAGTCGTGTCCCTCGGTAAAAGGACGACCCGGAGTTGTATTTCGACCTTATGACAACTAGAACCGGATACTTAACAAAACACACCCTTTCAAGTGCCAGATACAACCCAGTGATCGCTTTCCCATAGGGCGACGAGGGGAGGATCGCCGGGTAGGATTATGCTATGCGATAATACTTGCTGAACTTACCAGGTACTTGATACGCCTCCAACGTATCTATAATTTTTTTATTGTTCCATGCTATTATATTATCTGTTTTGGATGTTTAATGGGCTTTATTATGCACTTTTATATTATTTTTGGGACTAACCTATTAACCGAAGGCCCAGTGCAAATTGCTGTTTTTTTTCCTATTTCAGTGTTTCACAGAAAAGGAATATCAAACGGAATCCAAACGGAATGAAACCTTCGCGAGGATCGTTTTTGGAACAAACGCAATCCAGGAGACTTGGACTAGACATCAAGGAAGCAACGAGGCGGCCACGAGGTAGGAGGGCGCGCCCAAGGGGGTAGGCGCGCCCCCACCCTCGTGGGCCCCTCGTGGCTCCACCGACCTACTTCTTTCGCCTATATATACTCATATACCCTGAAAACATCAGAGAGCACCACGAAACCCAATTTCCACCGCTGCAACCTTCTGTACCCGTGAGATCCCATCTTGGGGCCTTTTCCGGCGCTCTGCCGGAGTGGGAATCGATCACGGAGGGCTTCTACATCAACACCATAGCCTCTTCGATGATGTGTGAGTAGTTTACCACAGACCTTCGGGTCCATAGTTATTATCTAGATGGCTTCTTCTCTCTCTTTTGATCTCAATACAAAGTTCTCCTCGATTCTCTTGGAGATCTATTCGATGTAATTTTTTTTGCGATGTGTTTGTCGAGATCCGATGAATTGTGGGTTTATGATCAAGATTATCTATGAACAATATTTGATTCTTCTCTGAATTTTTATATGCATGATTTAATATCTTTGCAAGTCTCTTCGAATTATCAGTTTGGTTTGGCCTACTAGATTGATCTTTCTTGCAATGGGAGAAGTGCTTAGCTTTGGGTTCAATCTTGCGGTGTCCTTTCCCAGTGACAGCAGGGGCAGCAAGGCACGTATTGTATTGTTGCCATCGAGGATAAAAAGATGTGGTTTATATCATATTGCTTGAGTTTATCCCTCTACATCATGTCATCTTGCTTAACGCTTTCCTGTGTTCTTATGAACTTAATACTCTAGATGCATGCTGGATAGCGGTCGATGTGTGGAGTAATAGTAGTAGATGCAGAATCGTTTTGGTCTACTTGTCACGGATGTGATGCCTATATACATGATCATGCCTAGATATTCTCATAACTATGCGCTTTTCTATCAATTGCTCGACAGTAATTTGTTCACCCACCGTAGAATTTGCTATCTTGAGAGAAGCCACTAGTGAAACCTATGGCCCCCGGGGTCCATTTTCCATCATATCAATCTCCCGCCAACGTGCTATTTCTCTCGCCGTTTATTTTTGCAATCTTTGCTTTCCAATCTATACAACAAAAATACCAAAAATATTTATCTTATTATATTTATCAAATCTCACTTTTGCAAGTGGCCGTGAAGGGATTGACAACCCCTTTATCACGTTGGTTGCAAGGTTCTTGATTTTTTGTGCAGGTACGAGGGATTTGCGTGTAGTCTCCTACTAGATTGATACCTTGGTTCTCAAAAACTGAGGGAAATACTTACGATACTTTGCTGCATCACCCTTTCCTCTTCAAGGGAAAACCAACGCATGCTCAAGAGGTAGCAAGAAGGATTTCTGGCGCCGTTGCCGGGGAGATTTGCGCCAAGTCAAGTCAAGATTTGATCTCCCGACAACTAGCCATTTCTGGCGCCGTTGCCGGGGAGATCTACGCACAAGTCAAGACATACCAATTACCCATCACAAACTCTTATCCCTCGCATTACATTATTTGCCATTTGCCTCTCGTTTTTCTGTCCCCCACTTCACCTTTGCCGTTTTATTCGCCCTTCTTCCGTTCGTCCTTTTGTTTGCTCGTGTTGCCATGTGCCCTCTATTTGCTTGCATCTTCGCTTGCTAAAAATCTATTGTTATGGATCCTCATCCTCTTGCTAATCTTTTTAAGATATCTAATTATGATGAACCAATTGCTAGTGAGTTGGTGCACTAGATTATCTTTATGAGGTTTTGCTTGAAATTCGCGAATCTGAAAATTGTGATGAAGTGTTGAAAGAAGAAACTTATGAAGTGATTCACGATAGCTCCTTGAATGAAAAGCATGATTGCAATGATATTATTATAAATTCTATTAATGTCAATTGTGTTAATGATATGCAAAACCCTAAGCTTGGGGATGCTAGTTTTGCTATGTCCACTACTTGTTGCAATGATCATGATTGGGGTGATTCTTCTTACAATCTTGAAAATTTATTTAAGCCCCATGATGAACTTGAGATTGATAATAATGTTTGCAATAATACTGAAAGCGGGTTTGGAAGAGTGTCAACTTTAGATCCCACATGTTTGGATAATGTTCAATCTAATGAAGTTTTTGATAAAAGTGTGTTTGGAGAGGTCATGACTTTAGTTAATGATATTCCCACTGTTTTGGAACAGTGTCAACTTTGCATGCATGTGGATCATGTAGAGAAAATTTTATGTGAGAGCTATATTGTTGAATTTGAATATGATCCCACATGTAATTATTATGAGAGAGTAAAATATGGTTGTAGAAATTTTCATGTTACTAAATTACCTCTCGTTATGTTGAGATTGTTATTGTTTCTCACTTCTTTCTTGCATATGCTAGTTTTTGCTTGTCTTGATAATTTATTTGCCTATAAGATTCCTATGCATAGGAAGTATGTTAGACTTAGATGTGTTTTTCATATGCTATATGATGCTCTTTTTGTGCTTCAATTCTTGTCTTACATGTGAGCATCATCGAAATTATCAATGCCTAGCTAGGGGCGTTAAACGATAGCGCTTGTTGGGAGGCAACCCAATTTTATTTTTGTTTCTTGCTTTGTTTCTGTTTAGTAATAAATAATTCATCTAGATTCTTTTTATATGTGGTTTTATGTTTTAAATTAGTGTTTGTGCCAAGTAGAACCTTTGGGAAGACTTGGGTGAAGTCTTTATGATCTTGCTGTAAAAAACAGAAACTTTAGCGCTCACGAGATTAGCTGCCATTTTTTATTGGAGAGTGATTTTAGGTTGATTCTTTTTGCAGATGATTAATAAACAAATTACTCATGTCCACCAATTTATATCAGAATTTTTGGAGTTACATAAGTATACGTTTGGTACATATTACTACAGACTGTTCTGTTTTTGACAGATTCTGTTTTTTGTGTGTTGTTTGCTTATTTTGATGAATCTATGGCTAGTATCGGGGGGTATGAACCATAGAGAATTTGGAATACAGTAGGTTTAACACCAATATAAATAAATAATGAGTTCATTAAAGTTCCTTAAAGTGGTGATTTGTTTTCTTATACTAACGGAGCTCATGAGATTTTCTGTTGAATTTTGTGTTGTGAAGTTTTCAAGTTTTGGCTAAAGATTTGATGGATTTTGGAATAAGGAGTGGCAAGAGCCTAAGCTTGGGGATCCCAAGGCACCCCAAGGTAAAATTCAAGGACAAACAAAATCCTAAGCTTGGGGATGCCCCGGAAGGCATCCCCTCTTTCGTCTTCGTCCATCGGTAACTTTACTTGAGGTTATATTTTTATTCACCACATGATATGTGTTTTGCTTGGAGCGTCTTGTATGATTTGAGTCTTTGCTTGTTAGTTTACCACAATCATCTTGCTGTACACACCTTTTAGAGAGACACACATAAGTCGGAATTTATTAGAATACTCTATGTGCTTCACTTATATCTTTTGAGCTAGATAATTTTGCTCTAGTGCTTCACTTATATCTTTTAGAGCACGATTTTATAGAAATTATGGATCTCTCATGCTTCAATTATATTATTTTGAGAGTCTTTTAGAACAGCATGGTAATTTTCTTTGGCTATAAAATTAGTCCTAATATGATAGGCATCCAAGATGGGTATAATAAAAACTTTCATAAAAAGTGCATTGAATACTATGAGAAGTTTGATACTTGATGATTGTTTTGAGATATGAAGATGGTAATATTAGAGTTGTGCTAGTTGAGTAGTTGTGAATTTGAGAAATACTTGTGTTGAAGTTTGCAAGTCCTGTAGCATGCACGGATGGTAACCGTTGTGTGACAAATTTGAAACATGAGGTGTTCTTTGATTGTCATCCTTATGAGTGGTGGTCGGGGACGAGCGATGGTCTTTTCCTACCAATCTATCCCCCTAGGAGCATGCGCGTAATGCTTGGTTTTTTATGACTTGTAGATTTTTGCAATAATATGTGAGTTATTTATGACTAATGTTGAGTCCATGGATTATACACACTCTCACCTTTCCATCATTGCTAGCATCTTCGGTACCGTGCATTGCCCTTTCTCACCTTGAGAGTTGGTGCAAACTTCGCCGGTGCATCCAACCCTCGTGATATGATATGCTCTATCACACATAAAACTCCTTATATCTTCCTCAAAACAGCCACCATACCTACCTATTATGGCATTTCCACAGCCATTCCGAGATATATTGCCATGCAACTTTCCACCGTTTCATTTATTATGACACACTTCATCATTGTCATATTGCCTTGCATGATCATGTAGTTCACATCATATTTGTGGGAAAGCCACCATGCATAATTTATCATACATGTCATTCTTGATTCATTGCTCATCCCGGTACACCGCCGGAGGCACTCATATAGAGTCATATTTTGTTCTAGTATCGAGTTGTAATCATTGAGTTGTAAATAAATAGAAGTGTGATGATCATCATTAATAGAGCATTGTCCCAAAAAAATAGAAAGACCAAATAAGAAAAGGCCCAAAAAAGAGAAAAGAAATAAAAGAGACAATGCTACTATCCTTTTTTTTCCACACATGTGCTTCAAAGTAGCACCATGATCTTTATGATAGAGAGTCTCTTATTTGGTCAGTTTCATATACTAGTGGGAATTTTTCATTATAGAACTTGGCTTGTATATTCCAACAATGGGCCTCCTCAAATGCCCTAGGTCTTTGTGAGCAAGCAAGTTGGATGCACACCCACTTAGTTTCTTTTGTTGAGCTTTCATACATTTATAGCTCTAGTGCATCCGTTGCATGGCAATCCCTACTCCTTGCATTGACATCAATTGATGGGCATCTCCCTAGCCCATTGATTAGCCGTGTCAATGTGAGACTTTCTCCTTTTTTGTATTCTCCACAAAACCCCCATCATTATATTCTATTCCACCCATAGTGCTATGTCCATGGCTCACGCTCATGTATTGCGTGAAAGTTGAAAAAGTTTGAGATTACTAAAGTATGAAACAATTGCTTGGCTTGTCATCGGGGTTGTGCATGATGAGAGCATTTTTGTGTGACAAAAATGAAGCATAGCCAAACTATATGATTTTGTAGGGATAGGCTTTCTTTGGCCATGTTATTTTGAGAAGACATAACTGCTTAGTTAGTATGCTTGAAGTATTATTATTTTTATGTCAATATTAAACCTTTATCTTGAATCTTTCGGATCTGAACATTCATGCCACAATAAAGAGAATTACTTTGAAAATTATGTTAGGTAGCATTCCACATCAAAAATTCTGTTTTTATCATTTACCTACTTGAGGACGAGCAGGAATTAAGCTTGGGGATGCTTGATACGTCTCCAACGTATCTATATTTTTTTATTGTTCTATGCTATTATATTCTCTGTTTTGGATGTTTAATGGGCTTTATTATGCACTTTTATATTATTTTTGGGACTAACCTATTAACCGAAGGCCCAGTGCAAATTGTTGTTTTTTTGCTTATTTCAGTGTTTCGCAGAAAAGGAATATCAAACGGAATCCAAACAGAATGAAACCTTCGTGAGGATCGTTTTTGGAGCAAACGCAATCCAGGAGACTTGGAGTGGACGTCAAGGAAGCAACGAGGCGGCCACGAGGTAGGAGGGCGCGCCCAGGGGGGTAGTCACGCCCCCACCCTCGTGGGCCCCTCGTGGCTCCACCGACCTACTTCTTTCGCCTATATATACTCATATACCCTGAAAACATCAGAGAGCACCATGAAACCCAATTTCCACCACCGCAACCTTCTGTACCCGTGAGATCCCATCTTGGGGCCTTTTCCGGCGCTCTGCCGGAGGGGGAATCAATCACGGAGGTCTTCTACATCAACACCATAGCCTCTCCAATGATGTGTGAGTAGTTTACCATAGACCTTCGGGTCCATATTTATTAGCTAGATGGCTTCTTCTCTCTCTTTGGATCTCAATACAAAGTTCTCCTCGATTCTCTTGGAGATCTATTCCATGTAATTCTTTTTGCGGTGTGTTTGTCGAGATCCGATGAATTGTGGGTTTATGATCAAGATTATCTATGAACAATATATGATTCTTCTCTGAATTCATATATCCATGATTTAATATCTTTGCAAGTCTCTTTGAATTATCAGTTTGGTTTGGCCTACTAGATTGATCTTTCTTGCAATGGGAGAAGTGCTTAGCTTTGGGTTCAATCTTGCGATGTCCTTTCCCAGTGACAGCAGGGGCAGCAAGGCACATATTGTATTGTTGCCATCGAGGATAAAAAGATGGGGGTTATATCATATTGCATGAGTTTATCCCTTTACATCATGTCATCTTGCTTAATGCGTTACTATGTTCTTATGAACTTAATACTCTAGATGCTTGCTGGATAGCGGTCGATGTGTGGAGTAATAGTAGTAGATGCAGAATCATTTCGGTCTACTTGTCATGGACGTGATGCCTATATACATGATCATGCCTAGATATTCTCATAACTATGCGCTTTTCTATCAATTGCTCGACAGTAATTTGTTCACCCACCGTAGAATTTTCTATCTTGAGAGAAGCCACTAGTGAAACCTATGGCCCCCGGGTCTATTTTCCATCATATTAATCTCCCGCCAACGTGCCATTTATGTTGCCGTTTATTTTTGCAATCTTTACTTTCCAATTTATACAACAAAAATACCAAAAATATTTATCTTATTATCTTTATCAGATCTCACTTTTGCAAGTGGCCGTGAAGGGATTGACAACCCCTTTACCGCGTTGGTTGCAAGGTTCTTGATTGTTTGTGCAGGTAGGAGGGATTTGCGTGTGATAACCCACAAGTATAGGGGATCAATTGTAGCCTCTTTCGATAAGTAAGAGTGTCGAACCCAACGAGGTGCTAAAGGTAGAACAAATATTCCCTCAAGTTCTATCGACCACCGATACAACTCTACGCACGCTTGACGTTCGCTTTACCTAGAACAAGTATAAAACTAGAAGTAGTTTGTAGGTGTTGTTGGATAGGTTTGCAAAAGAGCACGTAAATAAAAACTAGGGGCTGTTTTAAGTAAAGAAGCAATAAAGTTAGTATAGCGAGTGTGGAAAAGTGGTGGTAGGAGTTGCGAAATTGTCCCTAAGCAATTGACTACTTTACTAGAGCGATAGCAAGTTTTATGTGGGAGAGGCCACTGCTAGCATGTCATCCCTGACTTGGAATTCTATGCACTTATGATTGGAACTATTAGCAAGCATCCGCAACTACTAACGTTCATTAAGGTAAAACCCAACCATAGCATTAAGATATATTGGTCCCCCTTCAATCCCGTATGCATCAATTTCTATGCTAGGTTGAAGCTTCTGTCACTCTTGCCCTCCAATACATAGTCCTATCAACATACAGCTAACCCTATGGTGTGAACCACGCGCGCGCTCATATGATGGGCACCAAAGGACAGCAACATAACCACAAGCAAATTAAACCAATCATAGCAATTCACCAATTACCGATAGGACAACGTAAATCTACTCAGACATCATAGGATGGCAACACATCATTGGATAATAATATGAAGCATAAAGCACCATGCTTCAAGATTTCATACGCCTCAACCCAACCATCTACCGCAGCTCAACTCAGCCTCTGGATGCTGATGACTGGCTCCGTGACATCACCTATGAGATGGAGTCTGCTGATGTAGCCCCTGCCAGCTATGTCAACTTTGCTTCCTTCTTTCTGAAGGGACCCGCAGCTCAGTGGTGGGACAGCCACAGGCGTACTCTGCCAGCTGGAACAATCATCACCTGGCTAGACTTCCAAGCTGCTTTCCGTGCCCGCTTCATTCCTCAGGGAGTCATGGACCGGAAGAAGCGTGAGTTTCGCAACCTCACCCAAGGCAACAAAACTGTCGAAGCTTATCAGCGGGAGTTTCTGGACTTGTCCCGCTATGCTGAAGAAGACATTGCAACTGATGCACGCAGACAGGAGAAGTTCCGTGATGGACTACAAGCTGACATCAAGCTCGCACTTCTAGTGCATGACTTTGCCGATTTCGCCACCTTGGTGAATAAGGCCATCAATGTCGAGACTGGTCTGCAGGAATACCAGAGCTCTCAGAGGCGCAACCGTGACACGGGCTCATCTTCGGGCTCGCCCTCACAGAAGCGTAAGATATGGATCCCGAACAGCATGTATCATCCAAATGCACCTGCTCCCAGGAAATCTTATGCTGCACCGCGTCTGCCTCCTCCACCATCTAGGCAGTCAAAGCTACCAGCTCCCCCACCTGGGGCTCCTGTTCCCACTCCCGATAATGGTCTGTGCTTCAAGTGTGGTCAACCGGGTCACTTTGCCAGGAACTGCTATCAGAACCAGAATCAACCGGCCCTTCCAGCAGCTGGCCGTGGTAACAACCAGCCCCGCAACAACAATGCTAAGTCTTATGGTCGTGCTCATGCCAACCACGTTGATCTCAGCGAAGCTCAAGACCAGCCTGCTACTGTGATGGGTACACTCCTCGTAAATTCAGTACCAGCATCCGTTTTATTTGATACAGGAGCATCCCATTCATTCATATCAACAGAATTTGCATTCCTGCATGGCATTAATTACGAAGAGATAAACACTCCGCTAGTGGTACACACCCCTGCGGGCCAATGTCAAACCTCTATGGTTAGTCACGATGTTACTGTTGAAATTGAAGGACTGGAATTTCTTGTCTCTCCCATCGTACTGAAGTCCTGTAGCATTGATCTCATTCTGGGAATGAATTGGTTAAAAGCGCATACTGCTTCAATCGTTTGCACCACTAAGACCGTCCATCTGCTACACCCTTCAGATGAGATAGTTACTTACCAAGCCCATCTGGTGCAAAATGCCGAGGCAAGGCTCTATGCATTGAATGCATTGAACGCTGCACCACTCGAGGGCATTGAAAACATTCCCGTCGTGCGTGAATTCCTCGACGTCTTCCCTGAAGAACTTCCGGGGATTCCCCCTGCTAGAGCTGTCGAATTCATCATCGACTTGAAACCAGGCACCACTCCTATAGCCAAGCGACCCTACAAAATGCCGCCGCATGAACTCCTTGAGCTTAAGGAGGAAATCGACAAGTCTCTTCGCAAAGGATTCATTCGCCCAAGTTGCTCTCCTTGGGGAGCACCTTCTCTCTTTGTCAAGAAGAAGGATGGGACAAACCGGTTAGTTCAAGACTACCGTCCTATAAACCAAGCTACCATTCAGAATAAATACCCTCTTCCTCGGATCAATGATCTGTATGATCAACTGGCGGGTTCGTCAGTGTTCTCTAAGCTCGACTTGAGGTTGGGCTACCACCAGATCCGTGTTCGCGAAGAGGATATCCCAAAGACCGCCTTCGTGACTCGCTATGGTTCATACGAGTACACCGTCATGTCTTTCGGTTTAACCAATGCTCCAGCCACCTTCTCTCGTCTGATGAACTACATATTCATGGATTACCTCGACAAGTTCGTCGTGGTTTATCTGGATGATATCCTGATATTTTCCAAGAACGAAGAAGAACATGCGGAACATCTTCGACTTGTGCTGGAAAAGCTACGAGAACATCAACTATATGCCAAGTTCTCCAAATGTGAATTCTGGCTACCGGAGGTAACCTATCTTGGACATGCCATCTCTAAGGATGGTATTGCCGTCAACCCCGAGCGAGTTCAGGCTATTCTTGATTGGACTCCTCCCAAGAACGTTAAGCAAGTCAGAAGTTTTCTCGGTCTCGCCAGCTATTGCCGTCGATTTGTCGAGAACTTCTCCAAGATCGCCAGGCCTCTGACTAACCTGTTGCATAAGGGTGTCAAGTTCCAATGGACAGACAAATGTCAGGAAAGTTTCCAGGCACTCAAAGACAAGTTGACTTCTGCCCCAGTTCTAGCTCCACCTGATACTAAGAAGGACTTCGTCATTTACTGCGACGCTTCCCGTCAAGGATTAGGCTGTGTCCTAATGCAAGACCGCAAAGTGATTGCTTATGCCTCTCGACAATTGCGCCCTCACGAAGAGAACTACCCAGTTCACGACCTCGAACTTGCTGCTGTCATTCATGCGCTGAAGCAGTGGCGACATTACCTTCTCGGTAATCGTTGCGAGATCTTCACCGACCACCAAAGTCTGAAGTATCTGTTTACTCAGCCAGATCTGAACCTCCGTCAGCAGAGATGGATGGAGCTTGTTGCAGACTTTGACTTGGGTATTTCCTATACGCCAGGCAAGGCTAATGTAATGGCTGATGCCTTGAGCCGCAAGTCTTACTGCAACCACCTCCAGGTTCACAAAGTTCAGCCCTCGCTTGTTGAAGAATTCAGGAAGCTGAACCTCCATATTGTTCCTCCGGGTGCACTCGCTCCCCCTCCTAAGGAGTTTGGCAAGGTGAACCTCCACGTTGTTACCCAAGGTTCCCTCAATACCCTAGTTGCTAAACCAGATCTCGAGGACAGCATCAAAAGGCTACAGAAGTATGACTCTGAAGCCCACAAGATTAAGCGCTACCTCGCAGAAGGAAAGCCCTCATTCTTCACCATTTCTGAAGATGGCACCCTATACTTCAAGGGCCGCCTAGTGGTGCCATGTGCAGAGAAAAACCTGGATATGACACAGGAAGTTATGAAAGAAGCTCATGATACGCCTCTGTGTATCCATCCTGGTAGTACAAAGATGTATCAAGACATCCGACAGAGATTCTGGTGGTCTAATATGAAGCAAGACATTGCTCGTTATGTTGCTGAGTGTGACGTTTGCCGTCGTATCAAAGCAGAACATCAAAGGCCTGCTGGAACTCTGCAACCTATCTCTATTCCTGAATGGAAATGGGACCATGTTGAGATGGACTTCGTCACTGGATTTCCCAAATCACCGAAAGGTAATGATGCTATTCTTGTCGTCATTGACCGGCTTTCCAAAGTTGCACATTTCCTGGCAGTCAAGGAAACGATCACTGCTAGCCAGTTGGCAACGCTCTATATGTCCAGGATTGTTTCACTCGACGGTATTCCATTGGTTATCAGTTCAGACCGTGGTAGCTTATTCACTTCAAGATTCTGGGCAAGTTTCCAAGAAGCTATGGGAACTCATCTGTCATTCAGTACTACGTTTCATCCTCAATCGCAAGGACAAGTTGAACGCGTCAATCAAGTTCTCGAAGACATGCTTCGAGCTTGTGTTATTTCCTTCGGCAAGAAATGGGAGGAATCTCTCCCGTATGCTGAGTTCTCTTATAATAATAGCTATCAAGCTAGTCTGAAGATGGCCCCCTTCGAAGTGTTATATGGACGAAAGTGCCGAACCCCTCTGAACTGGTCAGAAACTGGGGAACGTCCACTCTTCGGTCCGGATATTATTCAAGATGCCGAAGAACAAGTCCGCATTATTCGCGAGAATCTCAAGACTGCTCAGTCACGTCAGAAGAGTCAGTATGACCGTCATCATAAAGACATGGTCTATCAACCTGGCGAAAAGGCTTATCTTCGAGTCACACCTATGAAGGGTGCTCACCGCTTCGGGATCAAGGGCAAACTAGCTCCTCGCTATATTGGCCCATTCACTATTCTCGAAAGGCGTGGAAAAGTGGCATACCAACTGGAGCTACCGCCGAACCTTTCTCAGGTTCACGATGTGTTCCATGTGTCACAGCTCCGCCGTTGCTTCAAGGATCCAATCCGAGCTGTGGATCATGAAGTGCTCGAATTGCAGCAAGACCTCTCCTATAAGGAGCATCCGGTCCGCATTCTCGACCAAGCTGAACGCCGCACACGTCAGAAGGCGATCAAGTTTCTCAAAGTCCAGTGGTCGCACCATTCTGAAGATGAGGCCACTTGGGAACGAGAGGATCGTCTGCGCGAAGAATACCCCGCACTGTTTCCTTCTACCTCCTAAATCTCGGGACGAGATTTCTTGTAGTGGAGGAGATTTGTAACACCCTGGGAATCATGCTACAGTAACTCCCTGTGATTAAGCTAATCATGTTGCTAAACAGGGCTGATCACATTTGAATCACCTTCCTTTTCAAACTCCTAGTTCAAACTTCAAATATAATTAAAGTGAAAAATAAAAGTTTTCAAAAACTCAAACAAAAATGTTCAGTGGGTGCCAAATATTACACTGGTAATTATGGTGGAGAAAACACATTTTTATAAAATACCTAAATACTTTTAAATGAAATAAAACAGAAAAGAAAATAAACAAATAAAAGGAAAACAGAAAACAGAACACAGTCAGAGAAAAAGAAAAAAAAGGAGAAGCCCACCCCCCCCCCACTGGACCCATGGCCCACCTGGACCGAACCCCCGGCCCAAACTGGGCCGCACCCCCGACCCCCCGACCCAGCCCACCTCTCCCCCGCGTCCCCTTCCCTGTTCCCCCGACCGGGGTCGGAACAGGGGCGCGCTCCCGCCCGACCACCTCGCCGGCACCGACGCCGGAGAGGATAAGGGCGCCAGCTCCCCCCGCCTCCTCGGGCCTCTCTCCCACTCGCCCCGCTCGTCCCTCGGCCTCTGCGCCTTCCCCCCCCCCCCCCCCCCCCCGCCAGATCCACCTCCCTCTCCCCTTCGATCCCCTCTGCCCGCGCGTGCTCGCCGCCGTTCACCGTCGAACTCGCGGCCACCGTTCCCCGATTGCCCCGACGACGTGCCCGAACGCCTCCCCGCCGTCGACTACGTCGACTACGCCATCGGGAACGAGCCGAGCGCCACTGCACCGACCTCCCCGAGCGCGTCTTCCCCGCACGGCCGCCGTCGATCGTCGCCGATTCCGGCTACCCCGCGCCCTCCCCGAGCTCACTGCCACTCCCTACGGCTCCGCTGTGAGCTCCCGCTTCTCCTCCCCCTCTCCGTTAGCTCGCCCGCGTTCCGTAGCTGCTCCCCCACGCGCGCCCGAACGCCGCGCCGCGGAGCTCGCCGCCGGCGGGTCTCCGGTGACCAAATGGTCACGGGCGTAGGCCCGCTAGCCCGACCGCACCGTGCCGCACCCGCCTAGCTACTTAGTTCGGCCGTTCGCGCGCTCTAACGCAGCCTCCGTCGGACGCCCGTAGCACCTCGCCGCCGGCGAGCTCGTAGCGGTCGTCCCCGGCCGTTCCAGCCCCTCCGACCACCGCAGTTGGACGCGCGACGCCGAGCCGCGTCGAACGCGCCCAGCCACGCCCCCGAAGACCCCCTGTACGTGAAACCCGTACCCCTCCCGAGCCGCGCCGCCGTGCGTTTGGTCGCCGGCGTTGCTCCGGCGCCGGGCGCCGACGTGGCTGGCCTGGGGCCCCCCAGTGCCCCTGCCAGTGGCCCCCACGGGCCCCAGTTGACTGGGTTGACCCAGTCAACTGCTGACTGGGCAGGCCCAGTCACTGACATGCGGGCCCCGCCGCAAAAATAAAAAAATAAAAAAAAATGTTTTATAAATAAAAATAATTAGTTTAACTAAACACTCACTGACATATGGGGCCCACCCCTCTAATTATACTGTTAGATTAGTTTAACTAAATATTAGACTAACAGAGGCTGACATGTGGGTCCCACTGGACCCACCTGTCTCGTTTGACTGGTCAGCCGACCTGTTGACCTGCTGACGTCAGCATTACCTCATGCTGACGTCATAATTCATTTTTTTGCTGAATATAAATAATTCCAGAAATTCAAATAAACTTTGAAAATTCATATCTTTTAAACCGTAACTCGGATGAAAATGTTTTCTATATGAAAGTTGCTCAGAACGACGAGACGAATCCAAATACGCAGTCCGTTCATCCACCACACCTCCCTAACCTATCGAACTAGCAACTTTCCCCCTCCGGTCCGTTTGTCCGAAAACGCGAAACATCGGGAATACCTCCCGGATGTCCCCCCCTTCACCGGTACCACCTACTGTCGCGTTAGGACACACCTAGCACCGCTCATTGTCATGTCACGCATCGTCATGCTTATGTTTGCATTGTATTTACTGTTTCTTCCCCCTCTTCTCTCCGGTAGACTACGAGACCGACACTGCTGCTGCCCAGTTCGACTACGGAGTCGACGACCCCTCCTACTTGCCAGAGCAACCAGGCAAGCCCCCCCCCCTTGATCACCAGATATCGCCTACTCTTCTCTATACTGCTTGCATTAGAGTAGTGTAGCATGTTACTGCTTTTCGATATCCTAACCTGATGCATAGCCTATCCTTGCTACTACTGTTGTTACCTTTACCTGCAATCCTACATGCTTAGTATAGGATGCTAGTTTTCCATCAGTGGCCCTACATTCTTGTCCGTTTGCTGTGCTATACTATCGGGCCGTGATCACCTGGGCGGTGATCACGGGTATATACTTATATACTATATACATGACACATGTGATGACTAAAGTCGGGTCGGCTCGTAGGAGTACCCGCAAGTGGATCTTTGTGGCGGAGCGACAGGGCAGGTTGAGACCGCCTAGGTGAGAGGTGGGCCTGGCCCTGGTCGGCGTTCGCGGATACTTAACACGCTTAACGAGATCTTGGTATTTGATCTGAGTCTGGCCATTTGGTCTATACGCACTAGCCATCTACGCGGGAGTAGTTATGGGTATCCCGGCGTCGTGGTATCAGCCGAAGCCTTCGTGACGTCAGCGACTGAGTGGCGCGCGCCGTGTTGGACCGCTTTGACGTAACCGCCGTGATCGTGTGGGTTGCTAGGTCTGCTCGCGGCCGCGTTCGCAACGTGCAGGTGTGCATAGGGCGATGGGCCCAGACCCCTGCGCGCTTAGGATTAGACCGGCGTGCTGACCGCTCTGTTGTGCTTAGGTGGGGCTGCGACGCGTTGATCTTACGAGGCCGGGCATGACCCAGAAAAGTGTGTCCGGCCAATTGGGATCGAGCGTGTTGGGTTATGTGGTGCACCCCTGCAGGGAAGTTTATCTATTCGAATAGCCGTGTCCCTTGGTAAAAGGACGACCCGGAGTTGTACCTTGAGCTTATGACAACTAGAACTGGATACTGAATAAAATACACCCTTCCAAGTGCCAGATACAACCCGGTGATCGCTCTCTAACAGGGCGACGAGGAGGGGATCGCCGGGTAGGATTATGCTATGCGATGCTACTTGGAGGACTTCACTCTATTCTCTTCTATATGCTGCAAGATGGAGATGTCCAGAAGCGTAGTCTTCGACAGGACTAGCTATCCCCCTTTTAATTCTGGCATTCTGCAGTTCAGTCCACTGATATGCCCCTTTACACATATACCCATGCATATGTAGTATAGCTCCTTGCTTGCGAGTACTTTGGATGAGTACTCACGGTTGCTTCTCTCCCTCTTTCCCCCCTTCCTATCTACCTGATTGTCGCAACCAGATGCTGGAGTCCAGGAGCCAGACGCCACCGTCGACGACGACACCCACGGCACTGGAGGTGCCTACTACTACGTGCAGGCCGCTGACGACGACTAGGAGTAGTTAGGAGGTCCCAGGCAGGAGGCCTTGCCTTTTCGATCGTCGCTACTTTTGTGCTAGCCTTCTTAAGGCAAACTTGTTTAACTTATGTCTGTACGCAGATATTGTTGCTTCCGCTGACTCGTCTATGATCGAGCACTTGTATTCGAGCCCTCGAGGCCCCTGGCTTGTATTATGATGCTTGTATGACTTATTTATGTTTTAGAGTTGTGTTGTGATATCTTCCCGTGAGTCCCTGATCTTGATCGTACACATTTGCGTGCATGATTAGTGTACGGTCAAATCGGGGGCGTCACAAACATTGTCCCTTCTCTCTTTTCTCTCATTTTATTATTTTTTTCTCTTTTTTTGTAGGCTTCTTTGGCCTCTCTTTCTTTGGGGCTTCTTTGGCCACTTTTATTTTGATAACCTCACATGGGACAATGTTCTAATAATGATGATCATCACACTTTTATTTACTTACAACTCAATATTACAACTCGATACTAGAACAAAGATATGACTCTATATGAATGCCTCCGGCGGTGTACCGGGATGTGCAATGATCTAGCGTAGCAATGACATCAAAAAAGGGACAAGCCATGAAAACATCATGCTAGCTATCTTACGATCATGCAAAGCAATTTGACAATAAATTCTCAAGTCATGTATATGATGATGATGGAAGTTGCATGGCAATATATCTCGGAATGGCTATGGAAATGCCATGATAGGTAGGTATGGTGGCTGTTTTCAGGAAGATATAAGGAGGCTTATGTGTGATAGGGCGTATCGTATCACGGGGTTTGGATGCACCGGCGAAGTTTGCACCAACTCTCGAGGTGAGAAAGGGCAATGCACGGTACCGAAGAGGCTAGCAATGATGGAAGGGTGAGAGTGCGTATAATCCATGGACTCAACATTAGTCATAAAGAACTCACATACTTATTGCAAAAATCTATTAGTCATCGAAACAAAGTACTACGTGCATGCTCCTAGGGGGATAGATTGGTAGGAAAAGACCATCGCTCATCCCCGACCGCCACTCATAAGGAAGACAATCGAAAAATACCTCATCCTCAAACTTCGTTACATAACGGTTCACCATACGTGCATGCTACGGGAATCACAAACTTCAACACAAGTATTTCTACAATCCACAACTACCCACTAGCATGACTCTAATATCACCATCTTTATACCGCAAAACTATTGCAAGGAATCAAACATATCATATTCAATGATCTACAAGTTTTATGTAGGATTTTATGACTAACCATGTGAATGACCAATTCCTGTCAACTCTCTAAATAGATATAAGTGAAGCACGAGAGTTTAATTCTTTCTACAAAAGATATGCCCACGCTCCAACAAATATTAGTGAAGCAAAAGAGCATTCTACAAATGGCGGTTTTCTATGTGAAGAGGAACAGGCAATCCAAACTCCAAATGATATAAGTGAAGCACATGAAGCATTCTATAAAGCCATACTCAAAAGATATAAGTGAAGTGCAAAGAGCATTCTATAAATCAACCATGGACTATCTCATACCAACATGGTGCATAAAAGAAAACTGAAAACTAAATGCAAAAGACGCTCCAAGATTTGCACATATCACATGAACGAAACGAATCCGAAAACATACTAATTCTTGTTGAAGAAAGATGGGATGCCTTCCGGGGCATCCCCAAGCTTAGACGCTTGAGTCTCCTTGAATATTTACTTGGGTGGCCTTGGGCATCCCCAATCTTGAGCTCTTGCCTCTCCTCCTTCTTCTCACATTGAGACATCCTCGATCTTCGAACACTTCATCCACACAAAACTCAACAGAAAGTTCGGTAAGATCCGTTAGTATAATAAAACAAATCACTACTCTAAGTACTATTTCAAACCAATTCATATTTTGTTTTTGAATTTTAGCTACTGTAATATAAATTTTCCATGGCTTAATCCACTAATATAAATCAATAGTTTCATCAAAACAAGCAAACAATGCATCAAAAACAGAATCTGTCTTAAACAGGACAGTCTGTAATAATCTGAACATTCACCATACCTCTGGTACTCCAAAAATTCTGAAATAATTAGGAAAAATAAAAAGTTTGTATATAAAGATAGTGCAAAAAGTTTCAGATCCGTTTGACGTTCCAGTAAAAAATGTAAAATCGCGCACTACAGCCAAAGTTTCTGTCTTGCACCGCACAAAACAACAAGTATTGTAAACATCCTAAAGGCAAACCTTGGCACATTATTTTTATAATACAATGGAATTGTACAAGGGGATAATTATTTTTGTTGAAAAGTTTCTGTAATCAAGATTCACAAAGTTTCCGTGAGCATGAACAAAGTTCAAGGAGCTCCCCCACTTCAACAATGCTTGTCTTTCTCACTTTCACTTTCCTTTTTGAAAAGTTTTGGGTTCCCCTCTATTTTTTTTTGTTTTTAAACTTTATAAAAGCACTCAACAGAAATAAATGACTCTCTAAAACTTCCGGGTTGTCTCCCTGGCAGCGCTTTCTTTAAAGCCATTAAGCTAGGCATATAGTGCTCAAGTAATGGATCCACCCGGATCCCAAGGTATATCAAAGCCAATTTTAATTAACAATGATTTGTGATTTAGTAGTGAGCAAAATAACATATATCATGCAACAAAAAAAGTCTAACTCTCTTCCTATGCATCGGCATGTCATAAAAGAACAATTCATGCACATATAGTAAAGGCCAATGCATAGTATAAACAGTTTCTTGCAATTTTATCATGTTGGAAACATAGAGAGGCAGAGATGTAGTTCCTCTCTCATAATAATTGCAAGTAGGAGCAGCAAGCACATGCATATTATATCTATCAAAATCATCATGTGTAGTAGTAAAACGCAACCCATCAATATAATCCTTAATAAGGGCAAACTTCTCTGATATAGAGTAGTCGGGAGAATTCAAAAAGATAATAGGACTATCATGCGTCGGTGCAATAGCAACAATTTCATTTTTAACATAAGGAACTATAGCAAGTTCATCCCCATAAGCATAATTAATATTGGCATCTTGGCCACAAGCATAGCAAGCATCATCAAAAAGGGATATTTCAAAAGAATCAACGGGATCATAACAATCATCATAGCAATCATCCTTCGATAAGCACGAAGGGAAATTAAACAATGTATGAGGTGAAGAGTTACTCTCATTAGAAGGTGGGAACGGGTAGCTAATCCGCTCTTCCTCCTTTTGTTCTTCGCTCTCCTCGTCATCTTTTTCATCCAATGAGCCCACAGTTTCATCAATTTCTTCTTCCATAGACTCCTGCAAAATATTAGTCTCTTCTTTGACAGCGGAGACTCTCTCAATAAAATCATCAATATCGGAATTGAATTCATAATTCTCATAGCAATATTCAAGTATAGCAAAAAATTTAGGTCTATAAACAGCATCATCAAGATTTTCACTCTTTAAACAAAGATTCAATTTCATAAGCACCCATAAAAGCAACAAATTCTTCTATTTGTTCCACATCATAGTAATCATATATACCATTAGCATAAGAAGCCAAGGTTTTATCATCATTAAATTTGCATGAAAAGGGAAGGTGTGGAGCCTTCATCCTAGAGCAACAAGTATAATCATATCTCAAGCATAGTTGCCGAGCATACCAATGCAACATATGAATTTGATCCCATAATAGTTTCCCTTTTGAGTCAAGCGATAATCCCTAAAGTATTCACGTTGATCCAACGTGTCTCCCATTATATAATTGAATGGGGTTTTCTCAAGATTATTAAAGTAGTATATAATACCTTTCACATAATGAGCATCGAGGGTTTTAGGAGGTTCCCCATCTCCATGAGTAGCAAGTAAACCTAAATTTTTTGGTATTTCGTGTTCCATATCCATAACTAAAGATAGAGAACAACTTAGAACATCAAATAAAAATTACTTAGTGATAAAGCAAACAAGCACACATGAGAATATTCACCCCATGCTATAACTCCCCGGCAACGGCGCCAGAAAAAGGTCTTGATAACCCACAAGTATAGGGGATCAATTGTAGCCTCTTCGATAAGTAAGAGTGTCGAACCCAACGAGAAGCTAAAGGTAGAACAAATATTCCCTCAAGTTCTATTGACCACCGATACAACTCTACGCACGCTTGACGTTCGCTTTACCTAGAACAAGTATAAAACTAGAAGTAGTTTGTAGGTGTTGTTGGATAGGTTTGCAAGATAATAAACAGCACGTAAATAAAAACTAGGGGCTGTTTTAAGTAAAGAAGCAATAAAGTTAGTATAGCGAGTGTGGAAAAGTGGTGGTAGGAGTTGCGAAATTGTCCCTAAGCAATTGACTACTTTACTAGAGCGATAGCAAGTTTTATGTGGGAGAGGCCACTGCTAGCATGTCATCCCTGACTTGGAATTCTATGCACTTATGATTGGAACTATTAGCAAGCATCCGCAACTACTAATGTTCATTAAGGTAAAACCAACCATAGCATTAAGATATATTGGTCCCCCTTCAATCCCGTATGCATCAATTTCTATGCTAGGTTGAAGCTTCTGTCACTCTTGCCCTCCAATACATAGTCCTATCAACATACAACTAACCCTATGGTGTGATCCACGTGCGCGCTCATATGATGGGCACCAAAGGACAACAACATAACCACAAGAAAATTAAACCAATCATAGCAATTCACCAATTACCGATAGGACAACGAAAATCTACTCAGACATCATAGGATGGCAACACATCATTGGATAATAATATGAAGCATAAAGCGCCATGTTCAAGTAGAGGGTACAGCAGGTTGCGGGAGAGTGGACCGTTGTAGATAGATGGGCGAAGGTGATGAAGATGTTGGTGAAGATGACGGAGGTATTGGTGTAGATTGCGGTGATGATGATGGCCCCGGCTGCGTTCCCGCGCCACCAGAAGAGAGGGGGAGAGGGCCCCCCCTTCTTCTTCTTCTTCTTCCTTGACCTTCTCCCTAGATGGGAGAAGGGTTTCCCCTCTGGTCCTTGGCTTCCATGGCATGGGAGGGGCGAGAGCCCCTCCGAGATTGGATCTGTCTCTTTGTCTCTCTCTGTTTCTGCGCTCGCGATTCTGGCCTTTCACCGTATCTTATATTCCCGGAGATCCGTAACTCCGATTGGGCTGAAATTTGGACACGATTTTTATCCGGATATTGGCTTTCTTGCCGCGAAAGAAGGGCACCAACCGCCTTACAGGGTGGCCACGAGGGTCAGGGGCGTGCCCACCCCCTGGGGGGCGCCCCCCCTGCCTCGTGGCCCCCTCGGGCATCGTCTCGCGTTGATTCTTCTTCCCAAAAATCACATATATTCCAAAAAAATCTCCGTCATTTTTATCCCGTTTGGACTCCGTTTGATATGGATTTTCTGCGAAACAAAAAACATGCAACAAACAAGAACTGGCACTGGGCATTGGATCAATATGTTAGTCCCAAAAATAGTATAAAAAGTTGCCAAAAGTATATGAAAGTTGTATAGTATTGGCATGGAACAATCAAAAATTATAGATACGACGGAGACGTATCAGCATGTAGTCTCCTACTGGATTGATACCTTGGTTCTCAAAAACTGAGGGAAATACTTACGCTACTTTGCTGCATCACCCTTTCCTCTTCAAGGGAAAACCAACGCATGCTCAAGAGGTAGCACTACTCTATTCTACATGCTTCAAGATGGAGGCTGCCAGAAGTGTAGTCTTCGATAGGACTAGCTATCCCCCTCTTATTCTGGCATTCTGTAGTTCAATCCACAGATACTATCCATTTCATTGATACCAATGCACATGTAGTGTAGATCTTTGCTTGCGAGTACTTTGGATGAGTACTCACGGTTGCTTTGCTCCCTCTTTTCCCCTTTCCATTCTTCTCGAACGTCGCAACCAGATGTTGGAGCCCAGGAGCCAGATGCCATCATCGACGACGACCCCTACTACACCGAGGGTGCCTACTACTACGTGCAGGCCGCCGACGACCAGGAGTAGTTTAGGAGGATCCCAGACAAGAGGCATTCGCCTCTTTCGGTCTATATCCCGGTTTGTGCTAGCCATCTTATGGCACCTTGTTTAACCTATGTCTGTACAAAGATATTGTTGCCTCCGCTGACTCGTTTATGATCGAGCTTATGTATTCGAGCCCTCGAGGCCCCTGGCTTGTAATATGAAGCTTGTATGATCTTTAATTTGTGTCTAGAGTTGTGTTGTGATATCATCCCGTGAGTCCTTGATCTTGATCGTACACATTTGCATGCATGATTAGTGTACAATTGAATTGGGGGCGTCACATCCTCCCACTCACTTCTTTCGAGAGAAACTCCTTCTCTAGAAATGTTCCATTCTTGGCAACAAAAATCTTGCCTTCGAATCTGTGGTAGAAGGTGTACCCAATTGTTTCCTTAGGGTATCCTATGAAGACGCACTTCTCCGATTTGGGTTCGAACTTATCAGGCTAAAGCCTTTTGACATAAGTGTCACAACCCCAAACTTTAAGAAACGACAGCTTAGGTTTCTTGCCAAACCATAGTTCATACGGTGTCGTCTCAACGGATTTAGACGGTGCCCTTATTTAATGTGAATGTGACTGTCTCTAATGCATAACCCCAAAATGATAGTGGTAAATCGGTAAGAGACATCATAGAACGCACCATATCCATAAAGTACGGTTACGACGTTCAGACACACCATTACGCTGTGGTGTTCCAGTTGGCGTGAGTTGTGAAACTATTCCAGATTGTTTTAAATGAAGGCCAAACTCATAACTCAAATATTTGCCTCCATGATCAGATCATAGAAACTTTTTTTTCTTGTTACGATGATTCTCCACTTCACTCTGAAATTCTTTGAACTTTTCAAATGTTTCAGACTTGTGTTTCATCAAGTAGATATACCCATACCTACTCAAATCATCTGTGAAGGTTAGAAAATAACAATACCCGCCGCGTGCTTCAACACTCATCGGACCGCATACATCTGTATGTATTATTTCCAATAAGTCATTAGCTCGCTCCATTGTTCCAAAGAACGGAGTTTTAGTCATCTTACCCATGAGGCATGGTTCGCAAGTATCAAATGATTCATAATCAAGTGATTCAAAATCCCATCTGCATGTAGTTTCTTCATGCGCTTTACACCAATATGACCTAAACTGCAGTGCCACAAGTATGTTTCACTATCATTATTAACTTTGCATCTTTTGGCATCAATATTATGAATACTAGACAATTCCCCGCGCGTTGCTGCGGGAATTGGTTGCAATAGTTTTGAAGAAATTTGGTTGTGTGATTTTTACTGTTGAAGCATGTATTCAGGGTGCCAAATACATCTTCGAGTACATGAACAAAGGAACTCCACAGGCACAAATTGTTCTCATGGAAGAAGGCACCAGCATCGACAACTCCAAGGAAATTTAAGCACATACTGATGCATGCGGTCTAACTCTATATCATAGATCTATTGTTGCATGAAAGAAAATATAGTCCATATGAAAACATTTCTCGATTACAAATGAAGGTGAGCAACATGGATGTGAATCAAATAAATAATTTGTTGCTGGTTATATGGAGTGAATGTTATTTTTGTTTGTAGCACAACGGAACTTGTCCTGCATTTTTTTGAAACATAGCATAAGAAGATACTGAAGGTTAGAATGAAAAATTGAAGCACATACTGTTAACATACATTACCTATTTGGTCTGCGTATTTGGTTTACTCCGGCATTCTGGCTGTTCATGTTTTGGTTGCTGGATTTTGATTGTCTGCATTGCTGCATAAGGATAATATTTGGAATTGCAAATATTTGGAGGAAAAAAGATTTCTGAGATTATTTTCTGTAGGCATTGAGAAGCAATACATACTCTTGCTTGTGCCTTTTCGAAGGACCATGGTCCTGTTCTTTAAGCCGCACTCACAAAATTGATCGCATTAAACACAACAGAATGTTATACTATATCTATAGCATTCCGCAAAGTTTGGGAGAAAAAAATACATATTGTATAAATGGATAGAAGAATAGAGAACAATTCCGGGAAAACGGCAAATAAAGAAATTCCGGCAAAACTAAGCTACTCCTATGCCTTCTCTATCTTCCTATGATTTCCTTGTTTAGATAAGATAAGATAGTTTAGGGGGTAAAGCAACTGATCAATAGAAGGACAACATGTATGCAATTTAGTAGTTATTATGAAACCATGTGCTTTATAGGCATGTGAGTGTTGTGATACCTGTTAGATTTTTCGGCATCGTCCTTGGCAAAATCAATTCTTTTTGCTCCAGATGTGATGAGAAAGGAAGTTTATGAAGAATTACACATCAAACATTTGATTTACCAAACATGGAAGGATTAGAATGCAAGGTTACATATCCAATCAAGCAAAATTAAAATTCAGATTTAATTGAGCAAACAATATTATAGAATTAGCAACCGATGGGAACTTGGGAAGAATATGTACCGGTAGGTGGCAAAAATCGAAGCAGTACGCGTATGCACTGAAGGGGCCAACGAAGATGACTACTTGGTCATCGTCCAGCACACACCACCCGAGGAATTGCAAATCAAGCGGCAACATGTCATAGGGAATATGGAGGAAATGGGAGGGGGTTGCTGACCTGTGGCTGCAGTAGGACTGGTGTGGCAGACGATTGGAAATGAGTTGAGGCAAGAACAGACTTTAAACAACAACGATCGTCAGTTACTTGTGGAGATCGTGGGGAGAGGAAGCAGAGCACCGTCCCAGATATTATTAGGAGAGGGAGCGCCAAACGTCAATTCTTTGGTACCTACAATAGACGCTATAGATGAGGGAGGTTGTTGTGAAAAAAAGTATAAGAAATACTGAAGACAAAATACCAAATACTGTTGGTAAAAAAAATACCAAATACTGAACTCTTAAGGTACAAAACCTTGAACCCCAGAGATGTCGTGGCTGCAGTCGAAAGATTGATATCGTTGCCTGCAAATCCATTACGAACAGAAAGGAGCAGGACTTCTCCACAGATGCAGTAGGTAAGCTTGCCCAAAAAATTCCATTATTGCCACAGTACAATGTCGCTCATTGAAAAAGGAAACCATTGATGCAGTACAATGGTGTCTCTGAATCAGCCGGGATGGCACCTGCGGGAGGAGGTCGATCGAACGCTCCTACAAGCCCATGGCTTTCAATGGAGGCCCTGCACAGCCGTCAGCACCAGCCGAGCCCTTCGAGGCTGAAAAGAAACCCGTCCACTGGCTGGGGACTTGCCTGGCGCGGCATCCACTCCTGTGTCGCCGGGCAAAGCGTCCTTTCAGGGAAGGCCCCAGCAGCTGGTCTGGTTCTATTGGGACATACCAGAACAAACTGCCTAGCGACGCTAGAGCACCTTGGCCGCAAGGGAGAGAGAAGGGAGAGGCGAGCCAGTGCACCATGGACACCGGCTCGTGCCAGAGCAACACAGACACTAGCTCAAAGACGCATGCATGGCACCGGCAAGGGAGAATCCCAGTCAGCGATGGAGGCGACCCGCATCGGAGGTTGTGTCGGAGGAGCGCCATCACACACAGATAATCCTCGCCACCACGAATGACGCCGGAGCCACGTTGGTGGTCGGTGGCGGACGACCCGCGCCCCAACTGCGCGTACACGCTCGGACCAGAGGAACGGGGTGCGCCCTGCCAATTCCTGTTGCTCTTCAAGCAGGATGGTGTGCTGTGACGCTGGGCGACACGCGAGCGAGGGGGGTGGCCAATTTCGCAGTGAGCAGTGGCGTTGGCCTGGAGGTGGCGCCGGATTCAGCCTTGCGCTGGAGGAGGCGTACAGGAGCGGCGGCGCGCATGGCAGGCACGGTGGAGGGGTGGTCACCATGGGCGCAGCACTCAGCGGGAGGAGAGGATGAAGGGAGGCAGCCGGCCGGTGCTCCAGAGGTGGGATAGTGGAGGCATTGTTGGGCGCAGCATGCAGCATTAAGAGGAGGACACCGGAGGGAGGCATGGTTTGGCGCAGCGCGCAACGGGAGGAGGAGGGGACCGGAGGGAGGAGAGGAGGCGCTCCGGCGATGGGATGATGGAGGCGTGGTCGCGGGCTAGCAGTGCAGATTCGGTTGGGACCGCCGGCCGTGCGGGATTAGTGGGCGGACATGGTTGAAATCCCCTGTGCGGGATGAACTGCGGTCGTGCTTCAGGAGTTGAGGGAAAAAATTGGTGCTTTTTGCACCGCCGTGGTCGTAGGGGAATCATACCGATTGATTGTTTTTGCGACCTGGAAGTTTATGTGGCTTGTTGATGATGTGGACAGTGTGCGTGTTGAGAGAATAGGTAGTAGTGGGGATCAACTTCTTAAGAATGTTAGATGTGTATCACTACGATCGAGATTCAATAAACCATTCACATTGGGTGTATGACCATAGAAGGTTTTATTCATGTAAATAGAACAACAATTATTCTTTGACTTAAATGAATAACTGTATTGCAATAAACATGATCAAATCACATTCATGCTCAATGCAAACATCAAATAACATTTATTTAGGTTCAACACTAATCCCGAAGGTAGAGGGAGTGTGCGATGGTGATCGTATCAACCTTGGAATCACTTCCAACACACATCGTCACCTCGCCCTTAATTAGTCTCTGTTTTTTCTGCAACTCCTGTTTCGAGTTACTAATCTTAGCAACTGATCCGGTATCAAATACCCAGGGGCTACTATTAATACTAGTAAGGTATACATCAATAACATGTATATCAAATATACCTTTGTTCACTTTGCCATCCTTCTTATCCGCCAAGTATTTGGGGCAGTTCCATTTCCAGTGACCATTTCCTTTGCAGTAGAAGCACTCAGTTTCAGGCTTGGGTCCAGCTTTAGGCTTCTTCATGGGAGTGGCAACTTGCTTTCCATTCTTCTTGAAGTTCCCTTTCTTTCCCTTGCCCTTTTTCTTGAAACTAGCGGTCTTGTTAACCATCAACACTTGATGCTCTTTCTTGATTTCTACCATCGCTGATTTCAGCATCGCGAAGAGCTCGGGAATCATTTTCGTCATCCCTTGCATATTATTGTTCATCACGAAGTTCTAGTAGCTTGGTGACAGTTACTAGAGAACTTTGTCAATCACTATCTTATCTGAAAGATTAACTCCCACTTGATTCGAGCGATTGTAGTACCCCAGACATTCTGAGCACATGCTCATTGGCTGAGATATTCTCCTCCATCTTATAGGCAAAGTACTTGTCAGAGGTCTCATACCTCTCAACACGGGCATGAGTCTGAAATACCAATTTCAGCTCGTGGAGCATCTCATATGCTTTGTGACGTTCAAAACGTTTTTGTTCCGGTTCTAAGCCGTAAAGGATGGCCCACTAAATGATCAAGTAGTCATCATATCAAGCTTGCCAAACGTTCATAACGTCTACATCTGCTCCTGCAACAGGTCTGTCACCTAGCGGTGCATCAAGGACATAATTCTTCTGTGCAGCAATGAGGATAATCCTCACATCACGGACCCAGTCTGCATCATTGCTACTATCATCTTTCAACATAGTTTTCTCTAGGAACATATCAAAAAATAGGGGAGCTACATCGCGAGCTATTGATCTACAACATAGAGTTGCAAATACTATCAGGACTAAGTTCATGATAAATTAAGTTCAATTAATCAAATTACTTAAGAACTCCCACTTAAATAGACATCCCTCAAGTCATCTAAGTGATACGTGATCCAAATCAACTAACCCATGTCCGATCATCACGTGAGATGGGGTAGTCATCAATGGTGAACATCTCTATGTTGATCATATCTACTATATGATTCACGTTCGACCTTTTGGTCTCCAGTGTTTCGAGGCCATGTCTGTACATGCTAGGCTCGTCAAGTTTAACCCAAGTATTCCGCATGTGCAAAACTGTCTTGCACCCGTTGTATGTGATCGTAGAGTCTATCACACCCGATCATCACGTGGTGTCTCAACATGATGAACTGTAGGAATGGAGCATACTCAAGGAGAACACTTTTACCTTGAAATTTAGTGAAGGGATCATCTTATAATGCTACCGCCGTGCTAAGCAAAATAAGATGCATAAAAGATAAACATCACATGCAATCAAAATATGTGACATGATATGGCCATCATCATCTCGTGCTTTTGATCTCCATCTCCAAAGCATCGTAATGATCTCCATCGTCACCGGCTCGACACCTTGATCTGCATCGTTGCGTCGTGGTCGTCTCAACAACTATTGCTTCTACAACTATCGCTAACGCATAGTGATAAAGTAATGCAATTACATGGCGTTTGCATTTCATACAATAAAGAGACAACCATAAGGCTCCTGCCCGTTGCCGATAACTTACAAAACATGATCATCTCATACAATATCGTATATCACATCATGTCTTGACCATATCACATCACAACATACCCTGCAAAACAAGTTAGACGTCCTCTACTTTGTTGTTGCAAGTTTTACGTGGCAGCTACGGGCTTCTAGCAAGAACTGTTCTTACCTACGGCAAAAACTACAACGGTGTTTCGTCAAGTTTGCTGTTTTAACCTTCTTCAAGGACTGGCCATAGTCAAATTTGATTCAACTAAAGTAGGAGGGACAGACACCTGCCAGCCACCTTTATGCAAAACTAGTTGCATGTCTGTCGGTGGAACCGGTCTCTTGTGCATGGACATGTAAGGTTGGTCCGGGCCGCTTCATCCCACAATACCGCCGAATCAAAATAAGACGTTGGTGGTAAGTAGTATGACTATCACCGCCCACAACTCTTTGTGTTCTACTCGTGCATATCATCTATGCATAAACCTGGCTCATGATGCCACTGTTGGGTATCGTTGCATGGAAAACAAAAAAAAATCTATGCACACACAATGATCTATCCATGGAGATGCATAGCAATGAGGGGGGAGTGTGTCTACATACCCTCGTAGACCGTAAGCGGAAGCGTTTCACAACGCGGTTGATGTAGTCGAACTTCTTTGCGCTTCAACTGATCAAGTACCGAACACATGACACCTCCGCGTTATGCACACGTTCATCTTGGTGATGTCCCTCGCCTTCTTGATCCAGCAAGACGTCGAGGTAGTAGATGAGTTCCGTTAGCATGGCGGCGTGGTGACGGTGATGGTGTATTAATCCTCGCAGGGCTTCGCCTAAGCACTACAAAGATATGACCGGGGGTGTAAATGGTGGAGGGGGCGCCGCACACGGCTAAACAATTGTCTGGTGTGTGCTAGGAGCCCCCCTCCCACATATATATAGGTGGGAGGGAGGGAGGAGCATCCAAAGGAGGCGCCCAAGTAGGAGGAATCCTACTTGGGGTCCTGATACGTCTCCGTCGTATCTACTTTTCCAAACACTTTTGCCCTTGTTTTGGACTCTAACTTGCATGATTTGAATGGAACTAACCCGGACTGACGCTGTTTTCAGCAGACTTTCCATGGTGTTATTTCTGTGCAGAAACAAAAGTTCTCGGAATGACCTGAAACTCCACGGAACATCTATTTGGAAAATAAGAAAAATACTGGAAGAAAAATCCACGTCAGGGGCCCACACCCTGCCCACGAGGGTGGGGCGCGCCTGCCCCCCTAGGGCGTGCCCCTACCTCGTGGGCCCCCTGGTGCTCCACCGACCTCAACTCCAACTCCATATATTCACTTTCGGGGAGAAAAAAACCAGAGAGAACGATTCATCACGTTTTACGATACGGAGCCGCCGCCAAGCCCTAAAACCTCTCGGGAGGGCTGATCTGGAGTCCGTTCGGGGCTCCGGAGAGGGGAATCCGTCGCCATCGTCATCATCAACCATCCTCCATCACCAATTTCATGATGCCCACCGCCGTGCGTGAGTAATTCCACCGTAGGCTTGCTGGACGGTGATGGGTTGGATGAGATCTATCATGTAATCGAGTTAGTTTTGTTAGGGTTTGATCCCTAGTATCCACTATGTTCTGAGATTGATGTTGCTATGACTTTGCTATGCTTAATGCTTGTCACTAGGGCCCGAGTGCCATGATTTCAGATCTGAACCTATTATGTTTTCATGAATATATGTGATTTCTTGATCCTATCTTGCAAGTCTATAGTCACCTACTATGTGTTATGATCCGGCAACCCCGAAGTGACAATAATCGGGACCACTCCCGGTGATGACCATAGTTTGAGGAGTTCATGTATTCACTATGTGTTAATGCTTTGTTCCGGTACTCTATTAAAAGGAGGCCTTAATATCCCCTAGTTTCCGTTAGGACCCCGCTGCCACGGGAGGGTAGGACAAAAGATGTCATGCAAGTTCTTTTCCATAAGCACGTATGACTATATTCGGAATACATGCCTACATTACATTGATGAATTGGAGCTAGTTCTGTGTCACCCTATGTTATGACTGTTGCATGATGAACCGCATCCAGCATAATTCTCCATCACCGATCCAATGCCTACGAGCTTTTCACATATTGTTCTTCGCTTATTTACTTTTCCGTTGCTACTGTTACAATCACTACAAAACACCAAAAATATTACTTTTGCTACTGTTACCTTTGTTACCGTTACCACTACTATCATACTACTTTGCTACTAAACACTTTGCTGCAGATACTAAGTTATCCAGGTGTGGTTGAATTGACAACTCAGCTGCTAATACTTGAGAATATTCTTTGGCTCCCCTTGTGTCGAATCAATAAATTTGGGTTGAATACTCTACCCTCGAAAACTGTTGCGATCCCCTATACTTGTGGGTTATCAAGACTATTTTCTGGCGCCGTTGCCGGGGAGCATAGCTCTATTCTTTGAGTCACTTGGGATTTATATCTGCTGGACACTATGAAGAACTTGAAAGACGCTAAGAGAAGAATCTATCCCTCAACTACGAGGGGAGGTAAGGAACTGTCATCTAGCTCTGCACTTGATTCACCTTCTGTTTTGAGTAAGCTTGCGACACCTAAACCCGCTTCTGCTATTCGTTCTGATATGCCGCATGTTATTGATGATGCCACTTCTGCTATGCATGATACTTATGATGAAACTACTTCTATGCTTGATACTACTATGCCACTTGGTGAATTTCTTGATGAACAACTTGCTAGGGCTAGAGAGAATGAAATTATTGATAATATTAATGAAAGTGATGATGAAGACTCTTCCCCTAATAAATATGAATTGCCTGTTGTGCCTGATGGCTATGTTATGGATGAAGCAGTTGCTAACGAAATTTTTGCTTGCAAAGATAGACATGATGTTAAGAAATTATTGGCTAAATGGAAGCAGCAATCTCTTAATGCTAGAATGAAACCTTATCATGCTTTTGCTACTTCACCTATATGTGTTACTGATAAGGATTATGAATTCTCTGTTGATCCTGATATAATTACTTTGGTTGAATCTGATCCTTTTCATGGCTATGAATCTGAAACTGTTGTGGCACATCTTACTAAATTAAATGATATAGCCACCCTGTTCACTAATGATGAGAGAACCTGCTACTTTTATATCCTTAAAATATTTCCGTTCTCATTAAAGGGTGATGCTAAGATATGGTTCAATTCTCTTGATCCTGGTTGTGTGCGTAGTCCCCAGGATATGATTCATTACTTGTCTGGTAAATATTTCCCTGCTCATAAGAAACAAGATGCTTTAAGGGACATATATAATTTTGTGCAGATTGAAGAAGAGAGTCTCCCACAAGCTTGGGGGAGGCTTCTCCAATTACTTAATGCTTTGCCTGATCATCCTCTTAAGAAAAATGAAATACTTGATATCTTTTATAATGGACTAACCGATGCTTCCAGAGATTACCTGGATAGTTGTGCTGGTTCTGTTTTCAGGGAAAGAACACCGGATGAAGCTGAAATTCTATTGAATAATATGTTGACAAATGAAAATAATTGGACACTTCCGGAGCCAGCTCCTGAGCCAACTCCTGAGCCTATTCCTAAACCAACTCCGAAGAAGAGAGGTGTTCTATTTCTCAGTCCTGAAGATATGCAAGACGCAAAGAAATCTATGAAAGAAAAAGGTATTAAAGCTGAAGATGTCAAGAATTTACCTCCTATTGAAGAAATACATGGTCTAAATTTACCGCCTGTTGAAGAAACATATGACCTTAATTCATCACCTATTGAAGAAACTCATGGTCTTGATAACCCGACACAGGTAGTAAAGGTAAATTCTCTCTATAGATTTGATGAAGGTGATATTCCTCACTATAAGTCTGCTAGGCAATGCTTAGAAGAGTTTGATAATTTTATTGTCAAACAAGAAAACTTCAATGCTTATTTTGGTAGAAAATTGAAATATAATTCTGATATGCTTGAACACTTGGGTGATTATATGGCTAATGTTAAGGGTGAACTTAAGCTCATTAGTAAACATGCTTCTATGGTTACCACTCAAGTAGAACAAGTACTTAAAGCTCAAAATGATTTGCTCAATGAATTGAATAGTAAGAAAAATGACTATGATGTTAGAGTGGCTACTAGAACTGGTAAGATGACTCAGGAACCTTTGTATCCTGAAGGCCACCCTAAGAGAATCGAGCAAGATCCTCAGAGAAATAATATTGAGGCACCTAGTCCTTCTAAAAGGAAGAAGAAGAAAAATGATAGGACTTTGCATGCTTCTAGTGAACCTATTGCTGAACCACCTGAGAATCCAAATGATATATCTATTTTTGATGCTGAAACACAATCTGGTAATGAACATGAATCTAATGAAAATGTTAATGATGATGTTCATGATGATGCTCAACCTAGTAATGATAATGATGTAGAAATTGAACCTGCTGTTGATCTTGATAACCCACAATCAAAGAATCAACGTTATGATAAGAGAGACTTTGTTGCTAGGAAACATGGTAAAGAAAGAGAACCATGGGTTCAGAAGCCCATGCCTTTTCCTCCCAAACCATCCAAGAAAAAGGATGATGAGGATTTTGAGCGCTTTGCGAAATGATTAGACCTATCTTTTTGCGTATGCGTTTGACTGATATGCTCAAAATGAATCCTTATGCTAAGTACATGAAAGATATTGTTACAAATAAAAGAAAGATACCGGAAGCTGAAATTTCCACATTGTTTGCTAATTATACTTTTAAGGGTGGAATACCTAAGAAACTAGGAGATCCAGGGGTACCAACTATACCATGCTCCATTAAAAGAAACTATGTTAAAACTGCTTTATGTGATCTTGGAGTCGGTGTTAGTGTTATGCCTCTCTCTTTATATCATAGACTTGATTTGAATAAGTTGATACCTACTGAAATATCTTTGCAAATGGTTGATAAATCAACTGCTATACCTGTCGGTATTTGTGAGGATGTGCCTGTTGTGGTTGCAAACGTTACTATTTTAACGGACTTTGTTATTCTTGATATTCCCGGGGACGATAGTATGTCTATTATTCTTGGAAGAGCTTTTTTGAATACTGCAGGGGCGATTATGATTGCAACAAAGGCAATGTCACTTTTCATGTTAATGGTAATGAGCATACGGTACACTTTCCGAGGAAACAACCTCAAGTCCACAGTATCAATTCTATTGGAAAAATTCCATCGATTATTTTTGGAGGTTTTGAATTTCCTCTTCCTACTGTCAAGAAGAAATATGATATTCTTATTATTGGGGATGTGCATATCCCCGTTGAGGTAACATAGTGTCATCCGAAATTTCTCCGGTTCGATGATTATTCGGAATGAGTTTGTTAACAAGACTTGATCAACCTTGTTAGTGGATTCCTTTTGATGAGCATGAGATGGATGAAACTAGAAGGCACAACCTTCTGTACCCTCTCTCTTTCTGTTATTTAGTTGAAATAAAGTAAAAATAGTATTTTCCTGTCTGTTTTCTGATTTATCCGTGCAATGTAAAAATACCCCGAAAATAAAAGTTCTCCAAATGCCTTGAAAATGGAATATGATTTTTTCTAGAATATTTGAGAATGTCTGGCACTGAGAACACAGCAGGAGGGGCAAGCGCCTGGCCATGAGGGTGGAGGGCGCGCCCTACCCCCCCAGGGCACGCCCCCCTGCCTCGTGGGCCCATGGTGGCCCCCTCCACTTATTCCTGCACCCACACACTCCTTCTTCCTCCCAAAAAAATCACCATCCAGCTCAAGCACGAGTTCTAGCTCATTTTGCTGCGATTTTCGATCTCCTTGCTCAAAGCACCTCTCACAAAACTACTTGGGGAGATTGTTCCTTGGTATGTGACTCCTCCATTGGTCCAATTAGTTTTTGTTCTAGTGCTTTATTCATTGCAAATTTGTGTTGCCTAGGTGACCATGTTCTTGAGCTTGCATGTCAAATTTATATGGTTCCAAGTAGTTCTAATGCATGATATAGGCTCTAGGCACTTGTAGGAGTGGTTGCTATCAATTTTGTTGAGTTTGGTTCACTTTTGTTTGAAGTTACTAAAAATTTCAGAATTTTTCAGAAAATAATGAAGAGATTTTTTAGGGGCTCATCGAGCCGAGGCTCGAAGGAAAAAGCAAAGTGAAGAAGCACAACGGCCCAAATATAATTTGCCTCGCATCGCGGAGGTCCGGCCGTGTGAATGGCCTTCCAATGATTTCTTGAGAGAAGTCGGGATTTATGATGATTTTTATGAATTGGCTGAGAATGCAGGCCTCACTGACTTCCTCCGCGACCAACGCAATCAGTATCTCTTATTCACCAATACTTTTGTGGAAACTTCTACTATTTTCCTAAGGAATCACCTCCTTTAGTAGAGTTTCATTTATATGATGTTGTTAAGAAGATGCCACTAGATGAATTTTGCAAGGTTTGCAAAATACCTTTTGAGGGTAGTTTAGAGGAACCACATCGTAAAGATGTGGATGGGTTTATTGACACTATCACTGTGGGGGAAACCAGGAAGGTTTCCGATGCAAGAATCACTAGCATACATTTTCCTGTTTTACGCTACTTTGCCATATTTGCTAGTCGTTGCTTAATTGGTCGCGGAAACTGTGGAAACCTTAGTGTTCCTGATATTATCATTTTGTTCCATGGTTTATTCTGCGATAACACTGTTAGTATGGGCGGTATTATTGCTAAACGGTTAAGTTTGAACCGTACAAAGGGCCCCATTTTTGGAGGTATTTATGCTTCACGCCTTGCTGCACATTATAACATACCTATTAGGCACTATGAAAATGAAGAAAAATTGCTGCCCACTGCTTATTTAGATTATAATAGTATGGTAGCGCATGACTTTATTGTTAAGAATAGGGAAGGAGCGCTTAAATACAAATTGTTCTTTGATAAACATCACCCTGAGACTATTACCTTGCATGCTCCCTCCTTGTTTAATTTATCTGAAGGTCCGTATCTCATTCCGTTGGCGGCCATTCACGCCTACCGGAACCCTACACCAGCCACAGAGCCAGAACCACAATTTGAACCTCCACGACAGTCTAACTACCAGTGGGATCCGGATATGATTGCCAATCAGTGGCAGTCGGAGTCTTCTTCATCTCAGTACGACCCCAGCTACAACTATGGATATCCGCCAGGCCATCCGTGGCAATGAACCAACTTAGGCCAAAAGACTAAGCTTGGGGGAGTACGTATTTCTCACCGACATTACATTTATGTTCACACACTCATTGCTAGATGTCGGTGCTCATACTCTTTCACTGTAATATCCATGCTAGTTTATTTTCTTTTTCTCGCTTTCTTCTTGTGTGTTTAATAAACCTTAAGAAAAACCAAAAAAATTAGTGTAGCTTTTAGTTAGTTTACTTTTCTTGCTGTAGTAGTAATAATTAAAAAGAAAACCCCAAAAAGATTTCATGTTCTTCTTTTGCTTGTTGGGATCTTTCCCGTGTAAATAGTTTTATTTCTTTTATTTTCTTTGGGGGTCGATAGGAGAAGACCATAATTAAATTGTTGAAGTGGCTCTTATATGCATTATTGTTGAGTTAACCAAGAGCCCATATTGCCTTCTCTTCTCCTGTTTATTGAATGCTCGCAAATTCCAGCTTAGTCCAACGCACGTGCACTCTTATTATTTTCACATTGTTCGGTCGTGCAAGTGAAAGGCAATTATGACGATCTATGATGGACTGACTGAGATGAGAGAAGCTGGTATGAACTCGACCTCTCTTGTTTTTGTAAATATGATGAGTTCATCGTTCCTGATTCAGCCTATTATGAATAAACATGTTTGCAATGACAATTAGAGATCATAGTTGCTTATGCCATGCTTGATTAGCTATGAGTTATAATGGTTTACCTTGCGTACCAACATGCTATTAAAATGGTTGTGATGTGGTATAGTGGGGTGGTATCCTCTTTTGAATGATTTAAGTGACTCGACTTGGCACATGTTCACACATGTAGTTGAAACAAATCAACATAGCCTTCATGATATTTATGTTCATGGTGGATTATATCCTACTCATGCTTGTACTCAATGTTTATTAATTTTGATGCATGTTCATGACTGTTGTCGCTCTCTAGTTGGTCGCTTCCCAGTCTTTTGCTAGCCTTCACCTGTACTAAGCGGGAATACTGCTTGTGCATCCAATCCTTTAAACCCCAAAGTTATTCCATATGAGTCCACTATGCCTTCCTATATGCGGTATCTACCTGCCGTTCCAAGTAAATTTGTATGTGCCAAACTCTAAACCTTCAAATAAACATTCTGTTTTGTATGCTCGAATAGCTCATGTATCAACTAGGGCTGTCCGTATCTTCCATGCTAGGCGGGTTATTCTCAAGAGGAGTGGACTCCGCTCCTCATTCACGAGAAAATGGCTGGTCACCGAGATGCCCAGTCCCATGCTTTATGCAAACTAAATCAAAATAATTGCAAACAAAACTCCCCCTGGGACTGTTGCTAGTTGGAGGCACTCGTTGTTTCGAGCAAGCCATGGATTGATGCTTGTTGGTGGAGGGGGAGTATAAACTTTACCATTCTGTTTGGGAACCGCCTATAATGTGTGTAGCATGGAAGATATCGCCATCTCTTGGTTGTTATGTTGACAATGAAAGTATGCCGCTCAAAATATTATTTATCTCTATTTCAAAACCGAGCTTTGGCACCTCTACAAATCCCTGCTTCCCTCTGCGAATGGCCTATCTATTTACTTTTATGTTGAGTCATCACCCTCTTATTAAAAAGCACTAGCTGGAGAGCGCAGCTGTCATTTGCATCCATTACTACTAATTTATATTGGGTATGACTATGACTGGATCTCTTTTACCATGAATTACAATGTCTAGTCAGTCCTTCATCTTTAAAGGTGCTCTGCATTTATGTTTTGCGGTCTCAGAAAGGGCTAGCGAGATACCATCCTGTTATATCATATTATGATTGTTTTGAGAAAGTGTTGTCATCCGAGATTTATTATTATCGCTCACTAGTTGATTATGCCATTGATATGAGTGAACATGAGACCTAAGAGTTATTGCAAATGTGGTTAGTCATAATCTTTGCTGAAAACTTGAATGCTGGCTTTACATATTTACAACAACAAGAGCAAACAGAGTTTGTAAAAGTTTTTCTTTATCACTTTCAGTTTATCAACTGAATTGCTTGAGGACAAGCAAAGGTTTAAGCTTGGGGGAGTTGATACGTCTCCGTCGTATCTACTTTTCCAAACACTTTTGCCCTTGTTTTGGACTCTAACTTGCATGATTTGAATGGAACTAACCCGGACTGACGCTGTTTTCAGCAGACTTTCCATGGTGTTATTTATGTGCAGAAACAAAAGTTCTCGGAATGACCTGAAACTCCACGGAACATCTATTTGGAAAATAAGAAAAATACTGGAAGAAAAATCCACATCAGGGGGCCCACACCCTATCCACGAGGGTGGGGGCGCGCCTGCCCCCTAGGGCGCGCCCCCTACCTCGTGGGCCCCCTGAGGCTCCACCGACCTCAACTCCAACTTCATATATTCACTTTCGGGGAGAAAAAAAATCAAAGAGAAGGATTCATCGCGTTTTACGATACGGAGCCGCCGCCAAGCCCTAAAACATCTCGGGAGGGCTGATCTGAAGTCCGTTCGGGGCTCCGGAGAGGGGAAGTCGTCGCCATCGTCATCATCAACCATCCTCCATCACCAATTTCATGATGCCCACTTCCGTGCGTGAGTAATTCCATCGTAGGCTTGCTGGACGGTGATGGGTTGGATGAGATCTATCATGTAATCGAGTTAGTTTTGTTAGGGTTTGATCCCTATTATCCACTATGTTCTGAGATTGATGTTGCTATGACTTTGCTATGCTTAATGCTTGTCACTAGGGCCCGAGTGCCATGATTCCAGATCTGAACCTATTATGTTTTCATGAATATATGTGAGTTCTTGATCATATCTTGCAAGTCTATAGTCACCTACTATGTGTTATGATCCGGCAACCCCGAAGTGACAATAATCGGGACCACTCCCGGTGATGACCATGGTTTGAGGAGTTCATGTATTCACTATGTGTTAATGCTATGTTCCGGTACTCTATTAAAAGGAGGCCTTAATATCCCTTAGTTTCCGTTAGGACCCCGCTGCCATGGGAGGCTAGGACAAAAGATTTCATGCAAGTTCTTTTCCATGAGCACGTATGACTATATTCGGAATACATGCCTACATTACATTGATGAATTGGAGCTAGTTCTGTGTCACCCTATGTTATGACTGTTGCATGATGAACCGCATCCGACATAATTCTCCATCACCGATCCAATGCCTACGAGCTTTTCACATATTCTTCTTCGCTTATTTACTTTTCCGTTGCTACTGTTACAATCACTACAAAACACCAAAAATATTACTTTTGCTACTGTTACCTTTGTTACCGTTACCACTACTATCATACTACTTTGCTACTAAACACTTTGCTGCAGATACTAAGTTATCCAGGTGTGGTTGAATTGACAACTCAGCTGCTAATACTTGAGCATATTCTTTGGCTCCCCTTGTGTCGAATCAATAAATTTGGGTTGAATACTCTACCCTCGAAAACTGTTGCGATCCCCTATACTTGTGGGTTATCAGGTCCCTCCCAAGCCACGCCACCTTCTTTCTTTATTTGGAGTGCGGGGAAAGGCAGGGGAGGGTGGTGCCCCTCCCTTTCCTTTCTCCCATGAGAGGGAAAGGCAGGAGGGGTTAGCCCTCCCCCTTTTCCTTCCCTAGGGCTGTCCGAACCAGTGGAGGGGCGTACCAGCCCCCTAGTGGGTTGGTCTGTCCCTCCCTTTGGCCCATTAAGCCCATAACTTGCCGGGGGGTGCCCGGAACCCCTTCCGGTGACCCGATTCCTTCCTGGTACGTCCCGAAACACTTCCGGTGTCCAAATACCATTGTCCTATATATCGGTCTTTACCTCCCGACCATTTCGAGACTCCTCGTCATGTCTGTGATCTCATCAGGGACTCCGAACAACATTCGGTCACCAAATCATATAACTCATATAACATTATATCGTCAACGAACGTTAAGCGTGCGGACCCTACGGGTTTGAGAACTATGTAGACACGACCAAGACACCTCTCCGGTCAATAACCAATAGCGGAACCTGGATGCCCATATTGGCTCCTACATATTCTACGAAGATCTTTATTGGTCGACCGTTATGACAACATACGTAATTCCCTTTGTCTATCGGTGTGTTGCTTGCCCGAGATTTGGTCGTCGGTATCTTCATACCTAGTTCAATCTTGTTACTGGCAAGTCTCTTTACTCGTTTCGCAATACATCACCTCGCGACTAACTCCTTAGCCATTTGCTTGCAAGCTTATGATGTGTACTCCGAGAGGGCCCAGAGATACCTCTCCGATACTCAGAGTGACAAATCCTAATCTCGATCTATGCCAACTCAACAAACACCTTCAGAGATACCTGTAGAGCATCTTTATGATCACCCAGTTATGTTGTGAAGTTTGATAGCACACAAGGTATTCCTCCGGTATCCGGGAGTTGAATAATTTCATAGTCGAAGGAATATGTATTTGACATGAAGAAAGCAATAGCAATACACTGAACGATCATTATGCTAAGCTAACAGATGGGTCTTTTCCATCACATCATTCTCCTAATGATGTGATCCCGTTATCAAATGACAACTCATGTCCATGGTTAGGAAACCTTAACCATCTTTGATCAACGAACTAGTCTAGTAGAGGCTCACTAGGGACACGGTGTTTGTTTATGTATTCACACGTGTATTTAAGTTTCCGATCAATACAATTCTAGCATGAATAATAAACCTTTATCATGATTTAGGAAATATAATAATAACCATTTTATTATTGCCTCTAGGGCATACTTCCATCAGATTCCTGGCCTCCACTCGAGGTGGAGCCGTCCGGGCTCAAGGCTGACTGAAGGACCGGGGCCGATCCGCAGATCGGATTGATGAGAGGCTCCAGAGCGGACACAACGAGGCCCATGGGGGTGCGGGCAGCGATTGTGAATCCGGTAAAGACCGGATCGCCTCGTACATCCGCAGCGTATTCCAAATTGCCGAATCAAATTCGGTGTTCAGGGGCGAAGTTGTCGATTTGGTCTAGATGACCAGTAGAGTTGGCGTGCAGCACGATGCTGCCGAACGCGAAGAGTTGGCTGGGGACGAAGAAGTCCCCGGAGCTGACGCCCTCTCCGATGATGAGGCGATCCATCGGTCTTTGGGCGGTCCAACAACGGAACTCTTAATGAAAGCACCAATGTCAGTGTCAAAATTGGCAGATCTCAGGTAGGGGGTCCCGAGCTGTGGATCTAGGATCAATGGGGAACAAGGGACGATGAACACAATGTTTACCTAGGTTCGGGCCCTCTCGAAGAGATAAAACCCTACATCCTGCTTGATTGTATTCGATGTATGATATGGTTACAGAGTAGATCTACCTCGAGATCAGATGAGCTAAACCCTAGGTTGATGAGGTGATGAATGTAGCTCTCCCCCTAAAGACTAAAACCCTCCAGTTTATATAGGCACCGGTAGGGTTAGGGTTACACGCAATCAGTTACAAAGAAAGGAAGATCCTGCCTAATATTGGCATGGAGGACACACCACAGCTCCGAAGATTCCTTATCCGGTCATGGATCTGCACTCTCGCTTGGCCCCATAATAGCCCATCAATCCGGCCCAAATATAACAGGCCGGCAACCCAAGGACCCCTTAATCCAGGACTCCCTCACCCCCCAGGGGCGTGCCTGTGAGGCTTGTGGCCTGCTCGGCCATCTTCTGACCCCTCTCCAAGCTCCGTGGATGACTTCTAGTCCAAGAAAAATCATTGTAAAGTTTTATTCCATTTGGACTCCGTTTGATATTCCTTTTCTGTAAAAATCAAAAACAAGGAAAAAACAGAAACTGGCACTGGCTCTAGGTTAATAGGTTAGTCCCAAAAAAAATATAAAATAGCATATCAATGCATATAAAACATCCAAAACAGATAATATAATAGCATGGAACAATAAAAAATTATAGATACGTTGGAGACGTATCAAGGTTTGGAGATCGCCTTCAAGTATCTACCACGAGTGATCAGCATTGGATGACGAACCAATTGTCAAGGAGAATAGGGTGAAGAGATTTTATCTTCCATGTTAAGTCACAACCCCTCCGACCAGACGTAGTCCATGTGCAGAAGGACGAACTGGTCGAACAAATACCTTGTCGCCATCGAGCACCACTGGTTATATCTTCCACCCATGTTTATATTCGACATGTTTTCCTTCATGAGTTTTGTCTTGATGCATGTTTAGTTTCCATTCGGTACTTAGTTTTAGCTCGCTGTAGTTTGTTTTTCATTCGTTTCGCTGCTGCGTTCTGAGAGTTTTGAGTTTTCGGAAGAAAATTTAAAACTCCCATTCACCCCCCTCTAGTAGACATACTTCATTCCTACACTACTGTATGTCATCATCCTCTCTTCTTAGGGGAAATCCCAACGTAGTTCACAAGTAGCAGGAAGAATTTCTGGTGCCGTTGCCGGGGAGACATCATCAACATCTATCAAGTACCTACGCCTAAACTTTCATCTCCTTGCATTTACATTATTTGTCATTTGCCTCTCGTTTTCATCTCGCCCACTTCTAAAACGATTTCACAAAAATACAAAAAAAAATTGTTTGCCTTTTTGCTTGTTTGCCTTTTGTTTGCTCGTTATCTCGTTTGCGTAGTCACGATGTCTCAAGAAAATACAAAATTGTTTGATTTTTCCAATACTAATAATAATGATTTTATTAGTACTCAGATTGCTCCACCCGCCACTAGTAGGGATTCTTGTGATATTAATGCCGCTTTGTTAATTCTTGTTATGAAAAAACAATTTTCCGGTAGTCCTAATGAAGATGTCGCGTCCCATCTAAACACTTTCGTTGAATTGTGTGACATGCAAAGGAAAAAAGATGTGGACAATGATATTGTGAAACTAAAATTATTTCCGTTCTCACTACTAGATCATGCTAAAACTTGGTTTTCATCTTTGCCATGAAATAGTATTGATTCTTGGGATAAGTATAAAGATGCTTTTATTGCCAAGTATTTTCCTCCCGCAAAAATTATTTCTCTTAGAAATCAGATTATGAATTTTAAGCAACTTCATCATGAACATGTTGCCCAATCTTGGAAAAGGATGAAATTCATGATAAGAAATTTCCCTACTCATGGTTTAAGTTTGTGGACAATCATACGAAAAATTATGCAGGATTGAACTGCGTTTCTAGAAATCTTTTAGATTCCGCCACGCGAGGTACTTTTATGGAAGTCAAATTAGGGGAAGACACCAAATAGCTTGATAATATTATGGCAAATTATTCACAACTAGTCGTCAACCCATGCGTCTGCACGGGCTAGCGGTTTTTGTTCTTACTATATTCCATTTTTGTACAATATGAAATGTCTCGCAATACTAAGATGTTTTCATGAATTTTTATTAAACATGACATGGACTACTTTTATTGGTTGGGCATAGGGCCAAAAGGAGTTATAACCCTTGTAGCAATGTATTATTATGATTTGTTAATGACTGAATTTGTCACAATTATATATACACATTCATCTCCTGTCATTGCAAATGACCTCGGAGTTAGAGGAACTGTAAGCATGGAACTTTGTTAAGGTATGCATTTCAGGACAATATATACAGTTGCAAACACATTGTACAATGCACATGATGATACTGAGAACAAAGGAAGCAAAGTTATAACCTATAAGTTTATACATACAACTTACTGAGATCAAGAAAACATAAGAGAGCATTTAAAAAGTTGGATTATAAACTTCCGTTTAAAAATAGATATGTTTATTTTCTATAATGCGTATAAGTGGAATAATTTGTGTAGGAATTTCCTGAATAAAAAACATTTAGAATGTTCTGGATAAAAGATGATACTCCTAAAGACTATTTGTAAAATCAGTTTGGAGCACAATTTTTTTCCCAGACCTTGGCGAATATCATTCCATAATAAAAATTTGCACACACATGTAAAAAAACTAATCAATGTTTGTTTTGAAAATAATTCGGAATATTTTTGTTTAGTTTGCTATTTTCTCTGAATTTTTTCAATGTCGGAGCATTTGAGCTATATATTAGACACTTCGGGGACTACTTCACTCGCAAAAGAATGTGTCTAGATATTTCTCTTTTTAATGTCTATTAGGCCGTATTAAAGATATTGACATGTATGCAGCACTATATATTCTACTTCATGAAGTAGAACAGTTCATCTGCGTACAACCTTTTTTTACACAGTTTCATGAAGAAAAATATGATAATTGAGAAATGATCTCAACCAAAATTTACACCCAAACATACGACCTTCTATATTAACTATCACTCTGTAAAAAATAAATATGAATTCCGGAACACAGTATGGACTCCGGACGTAAAGGTGGAATAACACATTTGAAGTCTATATATACTATGTATGCATGCCAAAATTGAATATTCATTTTGGTTGTGAACAATATATCACACTTGCAGCAATTAGATGAACACATGCTCTAAAAAATAATATGTAATTCACCAGCGTGCATTTATAATTCAAGAGTAGTAAATACACTCAAACACAAAAAATGACACCATATATACATGCTGATTGTAGGATAATAGTCGAACCTTCTGGCGAGTTTAGCCAAACTACATGACACAGTGACTTCGCACATGGAGATGTCGGATGTACCCGGCTCACCATATCCCATCTCGAGACTTGCACGTCGCCTAGACGGTGACATAAAGGAGGACTTGTTAGACATTCTGTGGCGCCCCGGAGCTTCACTTTTCATCTCAAGATGTTGAGTCATGGTAGCACCGCAGACACCGAGCAAGTTTTCTTGCATGGTCGTAAGAAAAAAAAATTACTATGCAAGGAGTAGGTAGAACAACTATGCATGTACGTACCCATATACCCAGCTAGGAAGCTACAGGAAATTCTATTTGATTTCCATGATTTGGCCAACCTTATATAGTATTATATAAGCACGACTTTAAAAAAAGCAGTTTATCATTATTAGGACTCAAGCGTCCGGATCGTAACCGTGTCCCATTTTGCCTTTGCACGTACAACTGAATTTGTTTTTACGTGGGTCACGTCCAGCCATCGTCTTTTTTAAGTGGGGCCATAGTCTTTTGATTAGGACTAAGAGTCCAGGTTGTAACTGTTGGGAAACGTAGTATTTTAAAAATAATACCTACGATCACGCAAGATCTATCTAGGAGAAGCATAGTAACGAGCAGGGAGAGTGTGTTTACGTACCCTTGTAGACCGAAAGCGGAAGCGTTTAGTAACGCGGCGATGTAGTCGAACGTCTTCGCGATCCAACTGATCCAAGTACCGAACGTACTCAGCACATGTTCAGCTCGGTGACATCCCTCGAACTCTTGATCCAGTTGAGGCCAAGGGAGAGTTCCGTCAGCACGACGGCGTGGTGAAAGTGATGATGAAGTTACCGGCGCAGAGCTTCGCATAAGCATTACGACGATATGACCGAGGTGTGTAACTGTGGAGGGAGGCACCGCACACGGCTAAAAGATCAACTTCTATCTATGGGTGCCCCCTCCCCACGTATATAAAGGAGGGAGGAGGGGAGGGCCGGCCGGCCCCTAGGGAGCGCCCAAGAGGGGAGTCCTACTAGGACTCCTAGTCCTAGTAGGATTCCACCAAAAGGGAGAGAGGGGAAAGGAAGGAGAGGGAGAGGGAGTAGGAAAGGGGGCGCCCCCCCCCCCCCTTCCCTTGTCCAATTTGGACTGCTAGGGGGCACGGCCTACCGTGGCCGCCCTCCTCTCTCTCCAACAAGGCCCACTAAGGCCCATTACTTCCCCGGGGGGTTCCGGTAACCCCTCCGACACTCCAGTTTTACCCGAAACTATCCGGAACACTTCTGGGTCCGAATAACATGGTCCAATATATCAATCTTTATGTATCAACCATTTCGAGACTCCTCGTCACGTCCGTGATCGCATCCGGGACTCCGAACAAACTTCGGTGATCAAAAACACATAACTCATAATACAAATTGTCATCGAACGTTAAGCGTGCGGACCCTACGGGTTCGAGAACTATGTAGACATGACCAAGACACATCTCCGGTCAATAACCAATAGCGGAACCTGGATGCTCATATTGGCTCCTACATACTCTACGAAGATCTTTATCAGTCAAACCGCATAACAACATACGTTGTTCCCTTTGTCATCGGTATGTTACTTGCCCGAGATTCGATGGTTGGTATCATCATACCTAGTTCAATCTCGTTACCGGCAAGTCTATTTACTCGTTCCTTAATGCATCATCTCGTAACTAACTCATTAGTCACATTGCTTGCAAGGCTTATGTGATAAGCATTACCGAGAGGGCCGAGAGATACCTCTCCGACACTCGGAGTGACAAATCCTAATCTCGATCTATGCCAACTAAACAAACACCATCGGAGACACCTATAGAGCATCTTTATAATCACCCAGTTACGTTGTGACGTTTGATAGCATACTAAGTGTTCCTCCGGTATTCGGGAGTTGCATAATCTCATAGTCATAGGAACATGTATAAGTCATGAAGGAAGCAATAGCAATAAACTTAAACGATCATGGTGCTAAGCTAATGGATGGTTCTTGTCCATCACATCATTCTCTAATGATGTGATCCCGTTCATCAAATGACAACACATGTCTATGGTTAGGAAACTTAACCATCTTTGATTAACGAGCTAGTCTAGTAGAGGCATACTAGGGACACTCTGTTTGTCTATGTATTCACACATGTATTAAGTCTCCGACTAATACAATTCTAGCATGAATAATAAACATTTATCATGATATAAGGAAATATAAATAACAACTTTATTATTGCCTCTAGGGTATATTTCCTTCAGTCTCCCACTTGCACTAGAGTCAATAATCTAGATTACATAGTAATGATTCTATGACCCATGGAGTCTTGGTGCTGATCATGTTTTGCTCGTGAGAGAGGCTTAGTCAACGGGTCTGCAACATTCAGATCCGTATGTATCTTGGAAATCTCTACGTCTCCCTCCTTGACTTGATCGCGGATGGAATTGAAGCGTCTCTTGATGTGCTTGGTTCTTTTGTGAAATCTGGATTCCTTTGCCAAGGTAATTGCACCAGTATTGTCACAAAAGATTTTCGTTGGACCTGATGCACTAGGTATGACACCTAGATCGGATATGAACTCCTTCATCCAGACTCCTTCAGTTGCTGCTTCCGAAGCAGCTATGTACTCCGCTTCATGCGTAGATCCCGCCATGACGCTTTGTTTGGAACTGCACCAACTTATAGCTCCACTATTCAATATAAATACGTATCCGATTTGTGACTTAGAGTCATCCGGATCAGTGTCAAAGCTTGCATCGACGTAACCATTTACAATGAGCTCTTTGTCACCTCCATAAATGAGAAACATATCCTTAGTCCTTTTCAGGTATTTCAGGATGTTCTTGACCGCTGCCCAGTGATCCACTCCTGGATTACTTTGGTACCTCCCTACTATACTTATAGCAAGGCACACATCAGGTCTGGTACACAGCATTGCATACATGATAGAACCTATGGCTGAGGCATAGGGAATGACTTTCATTTTCTTTCTGTCTTCTGTAGTGGTCGGGCATTGAGTCCCACTCAACTTCACACCTTGTAACATAGGCAAGAACCCTTTCTTTGACTGATCCATTCTGAAATTCTTCAAAATCTTATCAAGGTATGTGCTTTGTGAAAGTCCAATTAAGCATCTTGATCTATCTCTATAGATCTTGATGCCCAATATGTAAGCAGCTTCACCGAGGTCTTTCATAGAAAAACTCTTATTCAAGTATCCTTTTATGCTATCCAAAAATCCTATATCATTTCCAATCAACAATATGTCATCCACATATAATATTAGAAATGCTACAGAGCTCCCACTCACTTTCTTTTAAATATAGGCTTCTCCAAAAGTCTGTATAAAACCATATGCTTTGATCACACTATCAAAACGTTTATTCCAACTCCGAGAGGCTTGCACCAGTCCATAAATGGATCGCTGGAGCTTGCACACTTTGTTGGCACCCTTTGGGTCGACAAAATCTTCTGGTTGCATCATATACAACTCTTCTTCTAGAAATCCATTCAGGAATGCAGTTTTGACGTCCATTTGCCAAATTTCATAATCATAAAATGCGGCAATTGCTAACAAGATTCGGACAGACTTAAGCATCGCTACGGGTGAGAAAGTCTCATCGTAGTCAACTCCTTGAACTTGTCGAAAACCTTTTGCAACAAGTCGAGCTTTGTAGACAGTAACATTACCGTCAGCGTCGGTCTTCTTCTTGAAGATCCATTTATTTTCCATGGCTTGCCGATCATCGAGCAAGTCAACCAAAGTCCACACTTTGTTCTCATACATGGATCCCATCTCAGATTTCATGGCCTCAAGCCATTTCGCGGAATCTGGGCTCATCGTTGCTTCCTCATAGTTCGTAGGTTCGTCATGGTCAAGTAACATGACCTACAGAACAGGATTACCGTACCACTCTGGTGCGGATCTTACTCTGGTTGACCTACGAGGTTCGGTAGTAACTTGATCAGAAGTTTCATGATCATTATCATTAGCTTCCTCACTAATTGGTGTAGGAATCACTGGAACTGATTTCTGCGATGAACTAGTTTCCAATAAGGGAGCAGGTACATTTACCTCATCAAGTTCTACTTTCCTCCCACTCACTTCTTTCAAGAGAAACTCCTTATCTAGAAAGGATCCATTCTTAGCAACGAATATCTTGCCTTCGGATCTGTGATAGAAGGTGTACCCAACAGTCTCCTTTGGGTATCCTATGAAGACACATTTCTCCGATTTGGGTTCGAGCTTATCAGGTTGAAGCTTTTTCACGTAAGCATCGCAGCCCCAAACTTTAAGAAACGACAACTTGGGTTTCTTGCCAAACCACAGTTCATATGGTGTCGTCTCAACAGATTTAGATGGTGCCCTATTTAACGTGAATGCAGCCGTCTCTAAAGCATAACCCCAAAACGATAGTAGTAAATCAGTAAGAGACATCATAGATCGCACCATATCTAATAAAGTGCGGTTACGACGTTTGGACACACCATTACGCTGTGGTCTTCCGGGTGGCATGAGTTGTGAAACTATTCCGCATTGTTTCAAATGAAGACCAAACTCGTAACTCAAATATTCACCTCCACGACGAGATCGTAGAAACTTTATTTTCTTGTTACGATGATTTTCCACTTCACTCTGAAATTCTTTGAACTTTTCAAATGTTTCAGACTTATGTTTCATCAAGTAGATATACCCATATCTGCTCAAATCATCTGTGAAGGTCAGAAAATAACGATACCCGCCGCGAGCCTCAACACTCATCGGACCGCATACTGGCATACATCGGTATGTATTATTTCCAACAAGTCTGTTGCTCGCTCCATTTGTAGGATCGGAAGTATGTCTAGAGGGGGGTGATTAGACTACTTGCAAAATAAAAATCTATTCTTTTCCTAATTTTAAGTCTTGGCAGATTTTATCAACTTAGCACAAGTCAAGCAATCAACCTACACATGCAATTCTCAGAGTATAGCAGTGGAATCTAAATCATTGCACATGAAGGTAAAGGGAGGAGTTTGGAGGGAGCAAACACAATCTAGACACGGAGATTTTTGGCGTGGTTCCGATAGGTGGTGCTATCGTACATCGACGTTGATGGAGACTTCAACCCACGAAGAGTAACGGTTGCGCGAGTCCACGGAGGGCTCCAACCACGAAGGGTCCATGAAGAAGCAACCTTGTCTATCCCACCATGGCCATCGCCCACGAAGGACTTGCCTCACTAGGGTAGATCTTCATGAAGTAGGCGATCTCCTTGCCCGTACAAACTCCTTGGTTCAACTCCACGATCTTGACGGAGGCTCCCAAGTGACACCTAACCAATCTAGGAGACACCACTCTCCAAAAGGTAATAGATGGTGTGTTGATGATGAACTCCTTGCTCTTGTGCTTCAAATGATAGTCTCCCCAACACTCAACTCTCTCTCACAGATTTGGATTTGGTGGAAAGATGATTTGAGTGGAAAGCAACTTGGGGAAGGCTAGAGATCAAGATTCTTGTGGTTGGAATGAAATATCTTGGTCTCAACACATGAGTAGGTGGTTCTCTCAGAAAATATATATGCTGGAAGTGTAGGCACGTTCTAATGGATCTCTCCATGAATGAAGAGTGGGTGGAGGGGTATATATAGCCTCCACACAAAATCTAACCGTTACACACAATTTACCAAACTCGGTGGGACCGAATCATGAAACTCGGTCGGACCGATTTAGTTCAAAATGTGAACGTTAGGATTTTCGATGGGACCGACATGTCAACTCGGTGGGACCGATTTCATTAGGGTTAGGGCATAACGTAATCTCGGTGAGACTGATCACATAAACTCGGTGGGACCGGTTTCTGTAACAGGCAAACAGAGAGTTGCTCAGGCAAACTCGGTGGGATCGATTCACTCATTTCGGTGAGACCGAAACGTTACGAAAAGGAAACAGAGAGTTTGCATTGCGAACTCGATGAGACCGATCACTCATCTCGATTAGACCAAAACGTTACGAAGGGAAACAAAGAGTTTGCAATCCCATCTCGGTGAGACCGAGATCCCTATCTGAAAGCACAAGTGCTCCCTGGGTGGTTTTGGTAATTAATGTCAACATATCTCCTGTTGGACTAATTTTTTATCTAGAATATTTCAGACAAGTTCAACACATGGAGTGGCATGGACAAGAGGATGTGGAACCCCTTCAAGGTGCTAAGGACAAAGGATTGGCTCAATCTCAAAATCTCAAGACTCTACATTTTACTTTTAGTGATCCAAGATCACACTGAGTCCATAGGAAACCCAATACTATTAAAAGGGGATGAGGTGTTGCTTAATGGCTTGCTTGCTCAAAGTGGTTAGTGATACGCTCCAAAGCCCTCAACCACCTTCTCATATCCACATATGTCCCAAACCAAAAGTCAAACTCGGCCCCACCAAAACAGTCTATCCGGCGCCACCGAGTTCACTTGACATAGCCACTGCCACAAACCCTAGTCACTTCGGTCTCACCGATAGGGATCTTGGTCTCACCGAGATGGGCTTGCAAACTCTCTGTTGTCTGTTGCAATAATTTCGGTCTTACCGAGATTTGTAATCGGTCTCACCGAGTTTGCCTGACCAACTCTCTGGTTAGCTTATTACCAAAATCGGTCCCACTGAGTTTGTGTAATCGGTCAAACCGAGATGAGGTTTTACCCTAACTCTACCACATCGGTCCCACCGAGTTGATCATATCGGTCCCACCGAAATGCCTAACGATCACATTATGAACTGAATCGGTCCGACCGAGTTTTCTGATTCGGTCCCACCGAGTTTGGTGATTTGTGTGTAATGGTTAGATTTTGTGTAGAGGCTATATATACCCCTCCACCCACTCTTCATTCGTGGAGAGAGCCATCAGAACATGCCTATACTTCCAACATACATTTTCTAAGCGAGAACCACCTACTCATGTGTTGAGGTCAAGATATTCCATTCCAACCACATAAATCTTGATCTCTAGCCTTCTCCAACTTGATTTCCACTCAAATCATCTTTCGACCAAATCCAAATCTGTGAGAGAGAGAGTTGAGTGTTGGGGAGACTATCATTTGAAGCACAAGAGCAAGGAGTTCATCATCAACACATCATCTATTACCTTTTGGGGAGTGGTGTCTCCTAGATTGGTTAGGTGTCACTTGGGAGCCTCCGTCAAGATTGTGGAGTTGAACCAAGGAGTTTGTACAGGCAAGGAGATCGCCTACTTCGTGAAGATCTACCCTAGTGAGGCAAGTCCTTCATGGGTGATGGCCGTGGTGGGATAGACAAGGTTGCTTCTTCGTGGACCCTTCGTGGGTGGAGCCCTCCGTGGACTCACGCAACCGTTACCCTTCGTGGGTTGAAGTCTCCATCAATGTGGATGTACGATAGCACCACCTATCGGAACCACGCCAAAAATCTCCGTATCTCCAATTGCATTTGCACACTCCAATCCCATCCCTTTACATTCTTGCAAATTGCATGCTTTACTTTCCGCTGCTCATATACTCTTGTCATGCATGCTTGATATGTATTGTGAATGTTTAAACATGTGCTAAAATTCCACCTTAACATGAAGAAACTAAAAATTGCAACTTTTCTTTGCTAAGAGTCTATTCACCCCCCCTCTAGACACCTCTTCTCAATCCTTTCACTATCGGTGAGACCGAACTGACTAGGGTTTTTGGTAATGGCTATGTCAAATGAACTCGGTGGCACCGGATACATCAAATCAGTAGGGCCGAGTTTGACTTTTGGTTTGGGACATATGTGGATATGAGAAAGTGGTTGAGGGCTTTTGGAGCATATCACTAAGCATTTTGAGCAAGCAAGCCATTAAGCAACACCTCATCCCCTTTTAATAGTATTGGCTTTTCCTATTGACTCAATGTGATCTTGGATCACTAAAATGAAAATGTAGAGTCTTGAGCTTTAGCCAATATGTGTCCTTAGCATTTTGAGGGGTCCACATTCCTAGTCCATGCCATGCCAATCATTGAACTTTCTAAAATGATCATCTTGAAAGAGTATTAGTTCAATGAGCTATGTGTTGTTAAGAATTACCTAAACCACCCAGGAATAGTTGCACTTTCAATCTCCCCCTTTCTGGTAATTGATGACAACATATAGATCAAAGCTTCGACAAATGATAATAAGATTGAAATGCATCGTCGCTTTGAGAAGTATGTGATAAGTAAGAGCTCCCCCTAAATTTGTGCGTTATTTAAAATTTGCTTTTGAATGCAAATGCACAATCAATTAGGATCATGGGTTACTCTTCCATGTCACATACATCTTGGTGGAGCGCTCAAAATGATAGAAATTTAAGAACATGCACTCATCACCAAGCAAAGTGAATGATCATATATGAGACATAAAAGATAGTATCATCCAAGCATTAAAGTAGGATATGATCAAACACATGATCATACAAGTATCTCACACACAGACATAAAGAGTATTAACCAAGCACACACAAAAGTATCAACCAAGTAGCAAGAGAGCAAAGAAGCAACAACACTCTCTCTCGAAGCCTATGATCTATACATTTCTCCCCCTTTGGCAACAAGTTACCAAAAAGTTTGAAAATGCACAGTGCTATGCATCTCTCTAGGCTTGATCTTCGGGAGGTGGTGTTGAGAGGACTCCAAGGACGAAGGCATCTGTAGATGTTGTTGGAGCTGGTGGAGTGGCAACTGGAGGTGGCACTGAAGCTGTAGCTGTTGGTGCTGATGTAGTAACTCTAGGGTCAGCCATGGGCACTGCAGCAGAGCTCTGACCTCTAGGCACTCTCTAAAAGGCATCTGTGGTAGCCTGCCCTTTCCTCTCCTCTGCTTCCTCCTGGAGCTGCTCAACAGTTGTCTGCACCTCAGTCACTTTCAGATCAAGACCATAGAATTTTGTCTCAATGATCCTCTCCAAGCTCTCCTGATTTTGAGTCAGGGTGGCCAAGCCCTTCTCAATCCTCAAGGTTGCTTGAATCAGATAAGCAAGTTGATCTTGTTTGCTCTTCAGAAATACTTGAGATGCCTCTTCAACACTTGGCATCTTTGCAGCCTTCTCAACCTTTGCATTTTCTCTCTTTTCTTGTGCTTGCACAGATGTGGGATCTTCCTCATTCATCACAACAGTGTTGTCCTCGAATTCTGGTCTCAAAGGTAGATGCTCCTTGTCCAAAAGATAAGTGCATGTGCCCATCTTGGAGTTGATGAGCACCTGAATATGTGGAGCATACTCACAAGATCTCTTCTGATCTGCAGCTATCCTCTTGATTGTTTCAACAATCAGGCTCATAACTTTGAATTTCTGAGGCACATCAAATATCTGTAGCAAGTTGATTGAATGGCCTCTGATCATCTTGTGATTTCCAGATTTGGGCAACAATGTATGCCTCAAAATAGTGTTGATTGTAGCTAGACCAGACAACAAGTAATGAACAGATCCAAACTTGTGTATTTCCAATGCTTTGTCTGGGATCTCTTTGTACATGTTGGCCATAGAGTTGTGGTCTTTCTTATTCTTGGCATAGACATCCAAGTCATCTTCATGCTCTACGGGAGTGATACGTCTCCAACATATCTATAATTTTTTATTGTTCCATGCTATATTATATTCTGTTTTGGATGTTTAATGGGCTTTATTATACACTTCTATATTATTTTTGGGACTAACCTATTAACCTGAGGCCCAGCCCAAATTGCTGTTTTTTGCCTATTTCAGTATTTCGCAGAAAAGGAATATCAAACGGAGTCCAAATGGAATGAAACCTTCGGGAACGTGATTTTTGGAACAAACGTGATCAAGAGGACTTGGAGTGGACGTCAAGCAACAGACGAGGAAGCCACGAGGTAGGGGGCGCGCCTACCCACCTGGGCGCGCCCTCCACCCTCATGGGCCCCTCGTTGCTCCACCGTCCTACTTCTTGTTGGAAATATGCCCTAGAGGTAATAATAAAATGGTTATTATTATATTTCCTTGTTCATGATAATTGTCTATTGTTCATGCTATAATTGTGTTATCCGGAAATCGTAATACATCTGTGAATACATAGACCACAACATGTCCCTAGTGAGCCTCTAGTTGACTAGCTCGTTGATCAACAGATAGTCATGGTTTCCTGACTATGGACATTGGATGTCATTGATAACGGGATCACATCATTAGGAGAATGATGTGATGGACAAGACCCAATCCTAAGCATAGCACAAAGATCGTGTAGTTCGTTTGCTAGAGCTTTTCCAATGTCAAGTATCATTTCCTTAGACCATGAGATCATGCAACTCCCGGATGCCGTAGGAGTGCTTTGGGTGTACCAAACGTCACAACGTAACTGGGTGACTATAAAGGTGCACTACGGGTATCTCCGAAAGTATCTGTTGGGTTGGCACGGATCGAGACTGGGATTTGTCACTCCGTATGACGGAGAGGCATCTCTGGGCCCACTCGGTAGTGCATCATCATAATGAGCTCAATGTGACCAAGTGTCTGGTCACGGGATCATGCATTACGGTACGAGTAAAGTGACTTGCCGGTAACGAGATTGAACGAGGTATTGGGATACCGACGATCGAATCTCGGGCAAGTAACGTACCGATTGACAAAGGGAATTGTATACGGGATTGATTGAATCCTCGACATTGTGGTTCATCCGATGAGATCATCGTGGAACATGTGGGAGCCAACATGGGTATCCAGATCCCGCTGTTGGTTATTGACCGGAGAGGCGTCTCGGTCATGTCTGCATGTCTCCCGAACCCGTAGGGTCTACACACTTAAGGTTCGGTGACGCTAGGGTTGTAGAGATATTAGTATGCGGAAACCCGAAAGTTGTTCGGAGTACCAGATGAGATCCCGGACGTCACGAGGAGTTCCGGAATGGTCCGGAGGTGAAGAATTATATATAGGAAGTCCAGTTTCGGCCACCGGGAAAGTTTCAGGGGTTATCGGTATTGTACCGGGACCACCGGAAGGGTCCCGGGGGTCCACCGGGTGGGGCCACCTATCCCGGAGGGCCCCATGGGCTGAAGTGGGGAGGGAACCAGCCACTGGTGGGCTGGTGCGCCCCCCATGGGCCTCCCCTGCGCCTAGGGTTGGAAACCCTGGGGGTGGGGGGCGCCCCACTTGGCTTGGGGGGCAAGCCACCCCCTTGGCCGCCCCCCTCAGATGGGATCTCCAGGGGGCCGGCGCCCCCCCCCCCAGGGCCCCTATAAATAGTGGGGGGGAGGGAGGGCAGCCGCACCACAGCCCCTGTCACCTCCCTCTCCCTCCCGTGACACCTCTCTCTCCCGCTTGCGCTTGGCAAAGCCCTGCCGGGATCCCCGCTACTTCCACCACCACGCCGTCGTGCTGCTGGATCTCCATCAACCTCTCCTTCCCCCTTGCTGGATCAAGAAGGAGGAGACGTCGCTGCTCCGTACGTGTGTTGAACGCGGAGGTGCCGTCCGTTCGGCGCTCGGTCATCGGTGATTTGGATCACGACGAGTACGACTCCATCAACCCCGTTCACTTGAACGCTTCCGCTCGTGGACTACAAGGGTATGTAGATGCACTCCTTCCTTCTCGTTGCTAGTAAACTCCATAGATGGATCTTGGTGATGCGTAGAAAATTTTAAAATTCTGCTACGATCCCCAACAGTGGCATCATGAGCCAGGCCTATGCGTAGTTACTATGCACGAGTAGAACACAAAGCAGTTGTGGGCGTAGATGTTGTCAATTTTTCTTGCCACTACTAGTCTTATCTTGTTTCGGCGGTATTGTGGGATGAAGCGGCCCGGACCGACCTTACACGTACGCTTACGTGAGACAGTTTCCACCGACTGACATGCACTAGTTGCATAAGGTGGCTAGCGGGTGTCTGTCTCTCCCACTTTAGTCGGAACGGATTCGATGAAAAGGGTCCTTATGAAGGGTAAATAGAAATTGGCATATCATGTTGTGGTTTTACGTAGGTAAGAAACGTTCTTGCTAGAAACCTATAGAAGCCACGTAAAAAACTTGCAACAACAATTAGAGGACGTCTAACTTGTTTTTGCAGCATGTGCCTTGTGATGTGATATGGCCAAAAGGATGTGATGAATGAGATGTATGTGATGTATGAGATTGATCATGTTCTTGTAATAGGAATCACGACTTGCATGTCGATGAGTATGACAACCGGCAGGAGCCATAGGAGTTGTCTTTATTTTTTGTATGACCTGCGTGTCATTGAATAACGCCATGTAAATTACTTTACTTTATTGCTAAACACGTTAGCCATAGAAGTAGAAGTAATCGTTGGCGTGACAACTTCTTGAAGACACGATGATGGAGATCAAAGGAGCAAAATGATATTGGCCATATCATGTCACTATTTGATTGCATGTGATGTTTATCATGTTTTACATCTTATTTGCTTAGAACGATGGTAGTAAGTAAGATGATCCCTTATAATAATTTCAAGAAAGTGTTCCCCCTAACTATGCTGATGATTACTCCCTCGTTCAGTGCGGCATGCTTTACAGCTTAGAACCGGGGCTCCAAAAGCGTTTTGAGAAACATGGAGCATATGAGATATTTGAAGAGCTGAAAATGGTTTTCCAAGCTCATGCCTGGGTCGAGAGATATGAAGTCTCCGACAAGTTCTTCAGTTGTAAAATGGAGGAAAATAGTTCTGTCAGTGAGCACATACTCAGAATGTCTGGGTTACACAACCGCTTGTCTCAGCTGGGAGTTAATCTCCCGGATGACACAGTCATTGACAGAATCCTTCAGTCGCTTCCACCAAGCTACAAGAGCTTTGTGATGAACTTCAATATGCAGGGGATGGAAAAGACCATTCCTGAGGTATATTCAATGTTGAAACCAGCGAAGGTGGAGATCAAAAAGGAACATCAAGTGTTGATGGTGAATAAAACCACTAAGTTCAAGAAAGGCAAGGGTAAGAAGAACTTCAAGAAGGACGGCAAGGGAGTTGCCGCGCCCGGTAAGCCAGTTGCCGGGAAGAAGTCAAAGAATGGACCCAAGCCTGAGACTGAGTGCTTTTATTGCAAGGGAAGTGGTCACTGGAAGCGGAACTGCCCCAAATACTTAGCGGACAAGAAGGCCGGCAACACCAAAGGTATATGTGATATACATGTAATTAATGTGTACCTTACCAGTACTCGAAGTAGCTCCTGGGTATTTGATACCGGTGCGGTTGCTCATATTTGTAACTCAAAACAGGAGCTGCGGAATAAGCGGAGACTGGCGAAGGACGAGGTGACGATGCGCGTCGGGAACGGTTCCAGGGTCGATGTGATCGCCGTCGACACGCTGCCTCTACATTTACCTACGGGATTAGTTTTAAACCTCAATAATTGTTATTTAGTGCCAGCTTTGAGCATGAACATTGTATCAGGATCTCGTTTAATTCGAGATGGCTACTCATTTAAATCCGAGAATAATGGTTGTTCTATTTATATGATAGATATGTTTTATGGTCATGCCCCGCTGGTCAATGGTTTATTCTTAATGAATCTCGAACGTGATGTTACACATATTCATAGTGTGAATACCAAAAGATGTAAAGTTGATAACGATAGTCCCACATACTTGTGGCACTGCCGCCTTGGTCACATTGGTGTCAAACGCATGAAGAAGCTCCATGCAGATGGATTTTTGGAGTCTCTTGATTACGAATCATTTGACACGTGCGAACCATGCCTCATGGGTAAGATGACCAAGACTCCATTCTCCGGAACAATGGAGCGAGCAACCAACTTATTGGAAATCATACATACTGATGTCTGCGGTCCAATGAGTGTTGAGGCTCGCGGTGGCTATTGTTATGTTCTCACTCTCACTGATGACTTAAGTAGATATGGGTATGTCTACCTAATGAAACACAAGTCTGAAACCTTTGAAAAGTTCAAGGAATTTCAGAGTGAGGTTGAGAATCAACGTGATAGGAAAATAAAGTTCTTACGATCAGATCGTGGGGGAGAATATTTAAGTCACGAATTTGGTACGCACTTAAGGAAATGTGGAATCGTTCCACAACTCATGCCGCCTGGAACACCTCAGCGAAATGGTGTGTCCGAACGTCGTAATCGCACTCTATTGGATATGGTGCGTTCTATGATGTCTCTTACCGATCTACCGCTCTCATTTTGGGGCTATGCTTTAGAGACTGCCGCATTCACTTTAAATAGGGCTCCGTCAAAATCCGTTGAGACGACACCGTATGAATTATGGTTTGGGAAGAAACCTAAGCTGTCGTTTCTAAAAGTTTGGGGATGCGATGCTTATGTCAAGAAACTTCAACCTGAAAAGCTCGAACCCAAGTCGGAGAAATGCGTCTTCATAGGATACCCCAAGGAAACTATTGGGTATACCTTCTACCTCAGATCCGAAGGCAAGATCTTTGTTGCCAAGAACGGGTCCTTTCTGGAGAAAGAGTTTCTCTCGAAAGAAGTGAGTGGGAGGAAAGTGGAACTTGATGAGGTGATAGTCACCCCTTCCGAACCGGAAAGTAGCGCAGCGCGGGAAGATGTTCCTGTGGTGCCTACACCGACTGGGGAGGAAGTTAATGATGATGATCATGAAGCTTCGGATCAAGTTACTGCTGAACTTCGTAGGTCCACAAGGACACGTTCCGCGCCAGAGTGGTACGGCAACCCTGTCCTGGAAATCATGTTGTTAGACAACGGTGAACCTTCGAACTATGAAGAAGCGATGGCGGGCCCGGATTCCAACAAATGGCTTGAAGCCATGCAATCCGAGATAGGATCCATGTATGAAAACGAAGTATGGACTTTGACTGACTTGCCCGATGATCGGCGAGCCATAGAAAATAAATGGATCTTTAAGAAGAAGACAGACGCGGATGGTAATGTTACCATCTATAAAGCTCGACTTGTCGCTAAGGGTTATCGACAAGTTCAAGGGGTTGACTACGATGAGACTTTCTCACCTGTAGCGAAGCTGAAGTCCGTCCGAATCATGTTAGCAATTGCCGCATTCTATGATTATGAGATATGGCAAATGGACGTCAAAACGGCATTCCTTAATGGCTTTCTTAAGGAAGAATTGTATATGATGCAGCTGGAAGGTTTTGTCGATCCTAAGAATGCTAACAAGGTATGCAAGCTCCAGCGCTCCATCTATGGGCTGGTGCAAGCATCTCGGAGTTGGAACATTCGATTTGATGAGATGATCAAAGCGTTTGGGTTTACACAGACTTATGGAGAAGCCTGTGTTTACAAGAAAGTGAGTGGGAGCTCTTTAGCATTTCTCATATTATATGTGGATGACATACTATTGATGGGAAATGATATAGAATTCTTGGAAAGTATAAAGGCCTATTTGAATAAGTGTTTTTCAATGAAGGACCTTGGAGAAGCTGCTTATATATTAGGCATCGAGATCTATAGAGATAGATCAAGACGCCTCATTGGTCTTTCACAGAGTACGTACCTTGACAAGATATTGAAGAAGTTCAATATGGATCAGTCCAAGAAGGGGTTCTTGCCTGTATTGCAAGGTGTGTAATTGACCACGGCTCAATGCCCGACCACGGCAGAAGATAGAGAAAAGATGAGTGTCATCCCCTATGCCTCGGCCATAGGGTCTATTATGTATGCCATGCTGTGTACCAGACCTGATGTAAACCTTGCCGTAAGTTTGGTAGGAAGGTACCAAAGTAATCCCGGCATGGAACACTAGACAGCGATCAAGAATATCCTGAAGTACCTGAAGAGGACTAAGGATATGTTTCTCGTTTATGGAGGTGACGAAGAGCTCGTCGTAAAGGGTTATGTCGACGCTAGCTTCGACACAGATCTGGATGACTCGAAGTCACAAACTGGATACGTGTATATTTTGAATGGAGGGGCAGTAAGCTGGTGCAGTTGCAAGCAAAGCGTCGTGGCGGGATCTACATGTGAAGCGGAGTACATGGCGGCCTCAGAGGCAGCGCAAGAAGCAATCTGGATGAAGGAGTTCATTACCGACCTAGGGGTGATTCCCAATGCGTCGAGCCCGATGACTCTCTTCTGTGACAACACTGGAGCTATTGCCCTTGCCAAGGAGCCCAGGTTTCACAGGAAGACCAGGCATATCAAGCGTCGCTTCAACTCCATTCGTGAAAGTGTTCAAAATGGAGACATAGATATTTGTAAAGTACATACGGACCTGAATGTAGCAGATCCGTTGACTAAACCTCTCCCTAGAGCAAAACATGATCAACACCAGAACTCTATGGGTGTTCGATTCATCACAATGTAACTGGATTATTGACTCTAGTGCAAGCGGGAGACTGTTGGAAATATGCCCTAGAGGCAATAATAAAATGGTTATTATTATATTTCCTTGTTCATGATAATTGTCTATTGTTCATGCTATAATTGTGTTATCCGGAAATCGTAATACATGTGTGAATACATAGACCACGACATGTCCCTAGTGAGCCTCTAGTTGACTAGCTCGTTGATCAACAGATAGTCATGGTTTCCTGACTATGGACATTGGATGTCATTGATAACGGGATCACATCATTAGGAGAATGATGTGATGGACAAGACCCAATCCTAAGCATAGCACAAAGATCGTGTGGTTCGTTTGCTAGAGCTTTTCCAATGTCAAGTATCATTTCCTTAGACCATGAGATCGTGCAACTCCCGGATGCCGTAGGAGTGCTTTGGGTGTACCAAACGTCACAACGTAACTGGGTGACTATAAAGGTGCACTACGGGTATCTCCGAAAGTATCTGTTGGGTTGGCACGGATCGAGACTGGGATTTGTCACTCCGTATGACGGAGAGGTATGTCTGGGCCCACTCGGTAGTGCATCATCATAATGAGCTCAATATGACCAAGTGTCTGGTCACGGGATCATGCATTACGGTACGAGTAAAGTGACTTGCCGGTAACGAGATTGAACGAGGTATTGGGATACCGACAATCGAATCTCGGGCAAGTAACTTACCGATTGACAAAGGGAATTGTATACGGGATTGATTGAATCCTCGACATCGTGGTTCATCCGATGAGATCATCGTGGAACATGTGGGAGCCAACATGGGTATCCAGATCCCGCTGTTGGTTATTGACCGGAGAGGCGTCTCGGTCATGTCTGCATGTCTCCCGAACCCGTAGGGTCTACACACTTAAGGTTCGGTGACGATAGGGTTGTAGAGATATTCGTATGCGGAAACCCGAAAGTTGTTCGGAGTACCGGATGAGATCCCGGACGTCACGAGGAGTTCCGGAATGGTCCGGAGGTGAAGAATGATATATAGGAAGTCCAGTTTCGGCCACCGGGAAAGTTTCGGGGGTTATCGGTATTGTACCGGGACCACCGGAAGGGTCCCGGGGGTCCACCGGGTGGGGCCACCTATCCCGGAGGGCCCCATGGGCTGAAGTGGGGAGGGGAACCAGCCACTGGTGGGCTGGTGCGCCCCCATGGGCCTCCCCTGCGCCTAGGGTTGGAAACCCTGGGGGTGGGGGGCGCCCCACTTGGCTTGGGGGGCAAGCCACCCCCTTGGCCGCCGCCCCCCCCCTCAGATGGGATCTCCAGGGGGCCGGCGCCCCCCCAGGGTCCCTATAAATAGTGGGGGAGGGAGGGCAGCAGCACCACAGCCCCTGGCGCCTCCCTCTCCCTCCCGTGACACCTCTCCCTCCCGCTTGCGCTTGGCGAAGCCCTGCCGGGATCACCGCTACTTCCACCACCACGCCGTCGTGCTGCTGGATCTCCATCAACCTCTCCTTCCCCCTTTCTGGATCAAGAAGGAGGAGATTTCACTATTCTGTACGTGTGTTGAACGCGGAGGTGCCGTCCGTTCGGCACTCGGTCATCGGTGATTTGGATCACGACGAGTACGACTCCATCAACCCCGTTCACTTGAACGCTTCCGCTCGCGATCTATAAGGGTATGTAGATGCACTCCTTCCTTCTCGTTGCTAGTAAACTCCATAGATGGATCTTGGTGATGCGTAGAAAATTTTCAAATTCTGCTACGATCCCCAACACTTCTTCCTCCTATATATACCTACGTACCCCCAAACCATCAGAAGCGCCCACGAAAACCTAATTCCACTGCCGCAACCTTCTGTACCCGTGAGATCCCATCTTGGGGCCTTTTCCGGCGTCCTGCCGGAGGGGGCATTGATCACGGAGGGCTTCTACATCAACACCATAGCCTCTCCGAGGATGTGTGAGTAGTTTACCTTAGACCTTCGGGTCCATAGTTATTAGCTAGATGGCTTCTTCTCTCTCTTTGGATCTCAATACAAAGTTCTCCTCGATTCTATTGGAGATCTATTTGATGTAACTCTTCTTTTGCGGTGTGTTTGTCGAGACCGATGAATTGTGGGGTTATGATCAAGTTTATCTATGAACAATATTTGAACCTCCTCTGAATTCTTTTATGTATGATTGGTTATCTTTGCAAGTCTCTTCGAATTATCAGTTTGGTTTGGCCTACTAGATTGATCTTTCTTGCAATGGGAGAAGTGCTTAGCTTTGGGTTCAATCTTGCGGTGTCCTTTCCCAGTGACAGCAGGGGCAGCAAGGCACGTATTGCATTGTTGCCATCGAGGATAAAAAGATGGGGTTTATATTATATTGCATGAGTTTATCCCTCTACATCATGTCATCTTGCTTAAAGCATTACTCTGTTCTTATGAACTTAATACTCTAGATGCATGCTGGATAGCGGTCGATGTGTGGAGTAATAGTAGTAGATGCAGAATCGTTTCGGTCTACTTGTCGCGGACGTGATGCCTATATACATGATCATACCTAGATATTCTCATAACTATGCTCAATTCTATCAATTGCTCGATAGTAATTTGTTCACCCACCGTAATACTTATGCTCTTTAGAGAAGCCACTAGTGAAACCTATGGCCCCCGGGTCTATTTTCCACAATATTAATCTTCCAACACTTAGCTATTTCTATTGCCGTTTATTTTATTTTGCATCTTTATTTCTCTTTATCATAAAAATACCAAAAATATTATCTTATCATATCTATCAGATCTCACTCTCGTAAGTGACCGTGAAGGGATTGACAACACCTTTATCGCGTCGGTTCCGAGGTTCTTATTTGTTTGTGTAGGTGCGTGGGACTCGAGCGTGGTCTCCTACTGGATTGATACCTTGGTTCTCAAAAACTGAGGGAAATACTTACGCTACTTTACTGCATCACCCTTTCCTCTTCAAGGGAAAACCAACGCAGTGCTCAAGAGGTAGCAAGAAGGATTTCTGGCGCCGTTGCCGGGGAGTCTACGCAAAAGTCAAGACATACCAAGTATCCATCACAAACTCTTATCCCTCGCATTACATTATTTGCCATTTGCCTCTTGTTTTCCTCTCCCCCGCTTCACCCTTGCCGTTTTATTCGCCCTTTCTTTCCCTTCGCCTCTTTTTCGCTCGCTTCTTGTTTGCTTGTGTGTTGGCTTGCTTGCTTGTCACGATGGCTCAAGTTAATACTAAATTGTGTGACTTTACCAATACCAACAACAATGATTTTCTTAGCACTCCAATTGCTCCTCTTACCGATGCTGAATCTTGTGAAATTAATGCTGCTTTGTTGAATCTTGTCATGAAAGATTAATTCGCTGGCCTTCCTAGTGAAGATGCCGCTACCCATCTAAATAGCTTCGTTGATTTGTGTGATATGCAAAAGAAGAAAGATGTGGACAATGATATTGTTAAATTCAAGCTATTTACTTTTTCGCTTAGAGATCGTGCTAAAGCTTGTTTTTCGTCTTTGCCTAAAAATAGTATTGATTCATGGAATAAGTGCAAAGATGCTTTTATCTCTAAGTATTTTCCTCCCGCTAAAATCATCTCTCTTAGAAACGATATCATGAATTTTAAGCAACTTGATCATGAACATGTTGCACAAGCTTGGGAGAGGATGAAATTAATGATACGTAATTGCCCTACTCATGGTTTGAATTTGTGGATGATTATTCAAATTTTTTATGCCGGATTGAATTTTGCTTCTAGAAATCTTTTAGATTCGGCCGCGGGAGGCACTTTTATGGAAATCACTTTAGGAGAAGCTACTAAACTCCTAGATAATATTATGTTTAATTATTCTCAATGGCACACCGAAAGATCTACTAATAAAAAAGTGCATGCGATAGAAGAAATTAATGTTTTGAGTGGAAAGATGGATGAACTTATGAAATTATTTGCTACTAAAAGTGTTTCTTCTGATCCTAATGATATGCCTTTGTCTACTTTGATTGAGAATAATAATGAATCTATGGATGTGAATTTTGTTGGTAGGAATAATTTTGGTAACATGCGTCTAGAGGAAACTTTAATCCTAGGCCCTTCCCTAGTAATTCCTCTAATAAGTATGGTAATTCCTACAACAATTCTTATGGAAATTTTAATAAGATGCCCTCTGAATTTGAGACTAGTGTTAAGGAGTTTATGAATTCGCAAAAGAATTTCAACGCTTTGCTTGAAGAAAAATTGCTTAAGGTTGATGAATTGGCTAGGAACGTTGATAGAATTTCTCTTGATGTTGATTATTTGAAACTTAGATCTATTCCACCTAAGCATGATATCAATGAGTCCCTAAAAGCCATGAGAATTTCCATTGATGAGTGCAAAGAAAGAACCGCTAGGATGCGTGCTAAGAAAGATTGCTTTGTGAAAGCGTGTTCTTCTAATTTTTGTGAGAATAAAGATGAAGATCTAAAAGTTATTGATGTGTCCCCTATTAAATCTTTGTTTTGCAATATGAATCTTGATAATGATGGGACTGGAGATGAGTCAACTTTAGTAAGGCGTCCCAAAAAATCGGAGTTTTTAGATCTTGATGCAAAATTTGGTAAAAGTGGGATTGAAGAGGTCAAAACTTTAGATATCGATGAACCCACTATTTTGGATTTCAAGGAATTTAATTATGATAATTGCTCTTTGATAGATTGTATTTCCTTGCTGCAATCCGTGCTAAATTCTCCTCATGCTTATAGCCAAAATAAAGCTTTTACTAAACATATCGTTGATGCTTTAATGCAATCTTATGAAGAAAAACTTGAGTTGGAAGTTTCTATCCCTAGAAAACTTTATGATGAGTGGGAACCTACTATTAAAATTAAAATTAAAAATCATGAATGCTATGCTTCGTGTGATTTGGGTGCTAGTGTTTCCACGATTCCAAAAACTTTGTGTGATTTGTTAGGTTTCCGCGAATTTGATGATTGCTCTTTAAACTTACACCTTGTGGATTCCACTATTAAGAAACCTATGGGAAGAACTAATGATGTTCTTATTGTTTCAAATAGTAACTATGTGCCCGTAGATTTTATTGTTCTTGATATAGATTGCAATCCTTCATGTCCTATTATTCTTGGTAGACCTTTCCTTAGAACGATTGGTGCAATTATTGACATGAAGGAAGGGAATATTAGATTCCAATTTCCGTTAAGGAAAGGCATGGAAAAATTCCCTAGAAAGAAGATTAAATTACCTTATGAATCTATTATGAGAGCCACTTATGGATTGCCTACCAAACATGGCAATACCTACACCTATCCTTGCTTTTATGCCTAGCTAGGGGCGTTAAACGATAGCGCTTGTTGGGAGGCAACCCAATTTTATTTTTACCTTTTTTGCTTTTTGCTTCTGTTTAGGAATAAACCTTTGATCTAGCCTCTGGTTAGATTTGTTTTTATGTTTTAATTAGTGTTTGTGCCTAGTTAAACCTATAGGATCTTCTTGGATGATAGTTATTTGATCTTGCTGAAAATTCCAGAAACTTTCTGTTCACGAAAACAATTGTTGAAAATTACCAGAACGTGATATAATATTTATTCCAACTGAAGCAGATAAATAAACAAATTATTTAGGTCTTCCTATTTTCGCAGAATTTTTAGAGTTCCAGAAGTTTGCGTTAGTTACAGATTACTACAAACTGTTCTGTTTTTGACAGATTCTGTTTTTCGTGTGTTGTTTGCTTATTTTGATGAATCTATGGCTAGTAAAATAGTTTATAAACCATAGAGAAGTTGGAATACAGTAAGTTTAACACCAATATAAATAAAGAATGAGTTCAACACAGTACCTTGAAGTAGTGTTTTGTTTTCTTTCGCTAACGGAGCTCACGAGATTTTCTGTTGAGTTTTGTGTTGTGAAGTTTTCAACTTTTGGGTAAAGATTTGGTGGATTATGGAACAAGGAGTGGCAAGATCCTAAGCTTGGGGATGCCCATGGCACCCCAAGGTAATCTAAGGACACCAAAAAGCCAAAGCTTGGGGATGCCCCGGAAGGCATCCCCTATTTCGTCTTCGTCCATCGGTAACTTTACTTGGATCTATATTTTTATTCACCACATGATATGTGTTTTGCTTGGAGCGTCTTGTATGATTTGAGTCTTTGCTTTTTAGTTTACCACAATCATCCTTGCTGTAAACACCTTTTGAGAGAGACACACATGATTCGGAATTTATTAGAATACTCTATGTGCTTCACTTATATCTTTTGGGCTATGTAGTTTTTGCTCTAGTGCTTCACTTATATCTTTTAGAGCACGGCGGTGGTCTTGTTTTATAGAAACTATTGTTCTATCATGCTTCACTTATATTATTTTGAGAGTCCTACAAAACAGCATGGTAATTTGCTTAAATTGAGAAGGTAGTCCTTGTAAGGCCCGGATAATCAAACTACAGTAATCCCACGCTAATGGTGCCACGTCACCACAGTTACTGTTGCTAATCTACCGTTAGGTCAAACCATTTCAAAATTAAAATTCAAATTAATATTAACAATAAAAGTTTTTCAAAATTGAAACAAAATGTTCGGTGGGTGCCGAATATTACAAGGGTAATTATAGTAAAGAAAACATATTTTTATGAAATGCCTAAATAATTTAAATTGAATTAAAACAGAAAAGAAAATAAATAAAAGGAAAAGGTGAAAATTAAAACAAAAGAACCCCCCCCCCTATTGGACCAGACGGTCCAACTCACCACCGGCCGGCCCATCCAGCCGGCCTGGCCCACCTCGCTCGGTCGCTCCCTCCCCTTCCCTGTTCCCCCGACCGGGGTCGGAACAGGGGCACGTCCCCGCCGCACCCCCTCGCCGGCGACGGGGGAGGATAAGGCCGCCACGCCCCGCCTCCTCGATCACGCCTCCCACTCGCCCCCACTCTCGCCCTCGGTTCCTGCGCCTCTCCCTCCTCCCTCGGATCCACCTCGCCCTCTCCTTCCCCTTCGCATCCGAACGCCACCGCCGCCATGCCTCCGGCCTAGCCAAGGCCACCGTGCCCACCTCGCCGCCCCACGGTGTCTCCAAGGGCCGCCGTCGCCCGCTGCTTCGACTGGTGCAGCCCGTTGGAGACCGGAGCCACCGCAACGCCCCCCCCCCCGATGTCGCCGTCTTCCTCCTCTGCTCCGACAAGCTCCGCCGCCGCTCTTCACCAACTCCGGCCGCGCCCCTGCAGCTACTAAACCCCCAAGGGCCACCGTGTGCGCCGCTCGGTGAGCCCCTGCTTCCTCCTCTCTCTCTCGTGCGCCCTAGCTAGTTGCCGCCGAAGCGCCCGAACGCAGCGCCGCGGAGCTCGTCGCCGACGAGTCTTCGGTGACCAAATGGACACGGGCGTGTTGCCATTGAACTCGCCGCGTCGAGTAGGGCCCGACTAGCCCTCCCGTTTGCCCATTAACGCGTGGCACCGCCGTTCCCTCTCGCGGCCGAACGCCGGCGTCCGCCGCGCCACTCGTCGCCGTCGCTACACAGCCTCTCCGGCCACGGTGTCGCTACCGTTCGACGCGGCTTCGTCTCTGCGTTCGAATGCGCCCAGCCCCGCGATGAACCATGCCCCGCAGCCTCGCCATCAAACTCACCCGAGCCCCGGCGTCCGCCCCGCTCGTCGCCGGTGACGCTGCGGCCCTCCTCCGACCAAGCCACCACCTCCATTCAATGTGCCACGGCGCGGGCCTTCGAATGAACCTAGCCCCGCTCCTCCCCGAGCCCCGTAGCGCGATTCCGGCCAACTCCGGCGAGGGGCCGCCTCTGTTTTGGTCGCCGGAGTCGCTCCGGCGCCGGCCGCCGACGTGGCTGGCCTGGGGCCACCCCAGAGCCACTGCCAGTGGGCCCCGTGGGTCCCAGTTGACTGGGTTGACCCAGTAAACTGCTGACTGGGCAAGCCCCAGCCACTGACGTGCGGGCCCCACCGCTTAATCCTGTAATTAAAACATTTTAATAATTAAAACTAATTAGTTTAGTTGATTAGACAATGACAGGTGGGGTCCAGTAGTTAACTAATCTAAATTTAGTTAGTTTAATCTTCTGTTGGTCCACTGTCTATGACAGGTAGGACCCTGGTCAGTTTGACCTGGTCAGCCGCTCTGTTGACTGCTGAGGTCATCATTACGTCATGCTGACGTCATATTCCTTTTCTGTTAAATTAAATAATTCCAGAAAATGATTAAATCTTTAGAAAATCATATCTTTTAATCCGTAACTCGGATGGAAATACTTTGTACATGAAAGTTGCTCAGGACGACGAGACGAATCCGAATACGCAGACCGTTCGTCCACCACACCTCCCTAACCTATCAAACACGCAACTTTCCCCCTCCGTTTCATCTGTCCGAAAATGCGAAACATCAGGAATACTTTCCCGGATGTCCCCCCCCCTTCGCCGGTACCACCTACTGCCGCGTTAGGACACACCTAGCACCGCTCATTGTCATGTCATGCATCGTCATGCTTATGTTTGCATTGTATTTACTGTTTCTTCCCCCCTCTTCTCTCCGGTAGACTACGAGACCGACACTGTTGCTGCCCAGTTCGACTACGGAGTTGACGACCCCTCCTACTTGCCAGAGCAACCAGGCAAGCCCCCCCTTGATCACCAGATATCGCCTATTCTTCTCTATACTGCTTGCATTAGAGTAGTGTAGCATGTTACTGCTTTCCGTTATCCTATCCTGATGCATAGCCTGTCCTTGTTTCTACTGTTGTTACCTTTACCTGCAATCCTACATGCTTAGTATAGGATGCTAGTTTTCCATCAGTGGCCCTACATTCTTGTCCGTCTGCTGTGCTATACTATCGGGCCGTGATCACCTGGGCGGTGATCACGGGTATATACTTATATACCATATACATGACACATGTGATGACTAAAGTCGGGTCGGCTCGTAGGAGTACCCGCAATTGGATCTTTGTGGCGAAGCGACAGGGCAGGTTGAGACCGCCTAGGTGAGAGGTGGGCCTGGCCCTGGACGGTGTCCGCGGTTACTTCGACATAACACGCTTAACGAGTTCTTGGTATTTGATCTGAGTCTGGCCATTTGGTCCATACGCACTAACCATCTACGCGGGAGTTGTTATGGGTATCCCGGCGTCGTGGTATCAGCCGAAGCCTTCGTGACGTCAGCGACTGAGTGGCGTGCGCCGGATTGGACTGGAACGCCACTAGGCTAGGTCTGCTTCCGGCCGCGTACGCAACGTGCAGGTGTGCAATGGGCGATGGGCCCAGACCCCTGCGCGCATAGGAGTTAGACCGGCGTGCTGACCTCTCTGGTGTGCTTAGGTGGGGCTGCGACGTGTTGATCTTCCGAGGCCGGGCATGACCCAGAAAAGTGTGTCCGGCCAAATGGGATCGAGCGTGTTGGGTTATGTGGTGCACCCCTGCAGGGAAGTTTATCTATTCGAATAGCCGTGTCCCTCCGTAAAAGGACGACCCGGAGTTGTACCTTGACCTTATGACAACTAGAACCGGATACTGAATAAAATACACCCTTCCAAGTGCCAGATACAACCCGGTGATCGCTCTCTAACAGGGCGACGAGGAGGGGATCGCCGGGTAGGACTATTGCTATGCGATGCTACTTGGAGGACTTCAATCTACTCTCTTCTACATGCTGCAAGATGGAAATGGCCAGAAGCGTAGTCTTCGACAGGACTAGCTATCCCCCTTTTATTCTGGCATTCTGCAGTTCAGTCCACTGATATGCCCCTTTACACATATACCCATGCATATGTAGTGTAGCTCCTTGCTTGCGAGTACTTTGGATGAGTACTCACGGTTGCTTCTCTCCCTCTTTTCCCCCTTTCCTTTCTATCTGGTTGTCACAACCAGATGCTGGAGTCCAGGAGCCAGACGCCACCGTCGACAACGACACCTACGACACTGGAGGTGCCTACTACTACGTGCAGCCCGCTGACGACGACCAGGAGTAGTTAGGAGGATCCCAGGCAGGAGGCCTGCGCCTCGTTTGATCTGTATCCCAGTTGTGCTAGCCTTCTTAAGGCAAACTTGTTTAACTTATGTCTGTACTCAGATATTGTTGCTTCCGCTGACTCGTCTGTGATCGAGCACTTGTATTCGAGCCCTCGAGGCCCCTGGCTTGTATTATGATGCTTGTATGACTTATTTATGTTTTAGAGTTGTGTTGTGATATCTTCTCGTGAGTCCCTGATCTTGATCGTACACATTTGCGTGCATGATTAGTGTACGGTCAAATCGGGGGCGTCACAAGTTGGTATCAGAGCCGACTGCCTGTAGGAATCCCCCTTTCCACACTCCTTGCCCGAAGTCGAGTCTAGACATTACAAAACTTTTACTAACATGGCTGTGTGTCTTACGGGCCCATGTCGCCATTGGGTGGTACTAGGATCTTTTACTCCTCAACCTTTACTCTGGGACTCTGAACTCTCTTCTACTCGGGTTAAACGAATTTGCTAACTCTAACACTAGTATCCCGTGACCGCATTCACCCCAAAGTTGGATAAGCCATAGTTGTTTCTCAGAATAGTATTTTGAACAATTCACACACTGTCATTTGACTCATTTGAAACGTCTTTGCTTTCAGATGGAACCCACGAGGTAGGTCGTGCGTCACACGACGGCCATTGGTGCCTCGGGATCACCTGCTGTGCTAGCTGAGATGATGACCTATCTGGGTTATCCCTGGCACCCTGAGTACACCGTCTACGAGGAGTACCAGGACTTTAACCAGGAGCAGTACCGTGCCATCGTCCACCTCTACTCGCGGGAGTATGACTCCACTACTGTGTTGCACACCGCTCATGGTGTTGGTGTGACCATCGATATGGCTGTCCACGATGCTGCCTATGCTGCTCTGACACGTCTTCGTGGAGAGTATCGGGAGTTGGACACCTCCCCTTTCAGGCACATTGCTATCGCATCTGATGTTGGTGCGGAGGGATACTATACTGCTGCCTACTCCACTGTCACCCAAGAGCCCTTCTACCATCAGAACCTGGTTCTGCATGCTGATGGGCTGGATCGAGCTAACCGAGCTCTTCGCCACGAGATGTACACCACCCGTCAGCACCTTTACCGTGCTCTGACGCTGCTGCACCCCTTTGTCTGATCTGGACAGCTACTGCGTACTGCGATCCACCCAGCCAGGACCTTGATGCCCCACGGTGTCGGTTGGCCAGAGGTGGGAGGCTACTCTCCCGCACTTGGTCCTCTTCTGCCACCTGAGCGTCGGGCTCTACACCTGAGTATCCGCGGCCCCCAGTCTGCTGACGTGGAGGGCTATCCGTTGCCTCACTACCAGCTGCCGGGCTACGATTACCTCCACAGTACCTCTTGGGACTGATGTAGGCTTGCTTGTAGTGTTGGATGCATTCGCCGCGAGCCTGTGAGCCGCCTATGTTGTTTTAGTCTATGTACTGAACTCTGTGTACTGAACTCTATGCATGACCCCTTTTGTAAGTTATGCCGACTACTATGTAGTAGCTATCGTGCTCCTTTCATTATGCATGTTTCATCATGAATGATTCTTGTCTTTGCAAATTTTCTCAATGCTGAACTACCCCTGTTATATATTAGCAGGATGGTAAGACCAGGTGGTCGTGGTCGTGGTGGCAATGCCCCACCACCACCTGAGTACATGGCTGGTATGATCCAACAGTTCGAAATGAACCGCCAATTCATGGAAAATATGATGGCTCAGTTTCCTCGCCCCAATATGGACCAACAACCAACCCCAGTAACTCTGCAGGATTTCATGCGCCTCAATCCAACTGTGTACCGCAGCTCAACTCAATCTCTGGATGCCGATGACTGGCTCTGTGACATCACCTATGAGATGGAGTCTGCCGATGTAGCCCCTGCCAGCTATGTCAACTTTGCTTCCTTCTTTCTGAAGGGACCCGCAGCTCAATGGTGGGACAGCCACAGGCGTACTCTGCCAGCTGGAACAATCATCACATGGCTAGACTTCCAAGCAGCTTTCCGTGCCCGTTTCATTCCTCAGGGAGTCATGGACCGGAAGAAGCGTGAGTTCCGCAACCTCACCCAAGGCAAAAAAACTGTTGAAGCTTATCAACGAGAGTTTCTGGACTTGTCTCGCTATGCTGAAAAGGACATTGCAACTGATGCACGCAGACAGGAGAAGTTCCGTGATGGCCTTCAAGCTGACATCAAGCTCGCACTTCTAGTGCATGACTTTGCTTATTTCGCCACCTTGGTGAACAAGGCCATCAATGTCGAAACTGGTCTGCAGGAATACCAGAGCTCTCACAGGCGCAACCGTGACACGGGCTCATCTTCGGGCCCGCCCTCACAGAAGCGTAAGATATGGATCCCGAACAGCATGTACCGTCCAAATGCATCTGCCCCAAGGCAGACCTATGCTGCACCTCGTCTGCCTCCACCACCATCTAGGCAGACAAGACTTCCAACTCCACCGTCCCAAGCTCCTGTTCCCACTCCCAATAATGGCTTGTGCTTCAGGTGTGGTCAACCAGGGCACCGTGCTAGAGAATGCAACCAGAACCAGAATCAACTGGCCCTTCCAGCAACTGGCCGTGGTAACAACCAGCCCCGCAACAACAATGCTAATTCTTATGGTCGTGCTCATGCCAACCACGTTGATCTCAACGAAGCTCAAGACCAGCCTGCTACTGTGATGGGTACACTCCTCGTAAATTCAGTACCAGCATCCGTTTTATTTGATACAGGTGCATCGCATTCATTCATGTCAGAAGATTTTGCATACAAGCACTACGTTAAATGTGAGGAGATGAACACCTCGGTATTGGTCAAAAACCCCGTGGGACAGTGTCAAACCTCCCTGGTTGGCATCGATGTCCCCGTGGAAATTGAAGGGCTGGAATTCTATGCCTCTCCCATTATCCTGAAGTCGTCTAACATCGACCTCATTTTGGGGATGGATTGGTTGAAAGCGCATACTGCTTCTATAGTTTGCACCACTAAGACCGTTCATCTACTTCACCCTTCAGATGAAATAGTTGCTTACCAAGCTCATCTGGTGCAAAATGCCGAGGCCAGGCTCTATGCATTGAATGCATTGAACGCTGCACCACTCGAGGGCATTGAAAACATTCCCGTCGTGCGTGAATTCCTCGACGTCTTCCCTGAAGAACTTCCAGGGATTCCCCCTGCTAGAGCTATCGAATTCATCATCGACTTGAAACCAGGCACCACTCCTATAGCCAAGCGACCCTACAAGATGCTGCCGCATGAACTCCTTGAGCTTAAGGAGGAAATCGACAATTCTCTTCGCAAAGGATTCATTCGCCCAAGTTGCTCTCCTTGGGGAGCACCTTCTCTCTTTGTCAAGAAGAAGGATGGGACAAACCGATTAGTTCAAGACTACCGTCCTATAAACCAAGCTACCATTCAGAATAAATACCCTCTTCCTCGGATCAATGATCTGTATGATCAACTGGCGGGTTCGTCAGTGTTCTCTAAGCTCGACTTGAGGTTGGGTTACCACCAGATCCGTGTTCGCGAAGAGGATATCCCAAAGACCACCTTCGTGACTCGCTATGGTTCATACGAGTACACCGTCATGTCTTTCGGTTTAACCAATGCTCCCGCCACCTTCTCTCGTCTGATGAACTATATATTCATGGATTACCTCGACAAGTTCGTCGTGGTTTATCTGGATGATATCCTGGTATTTTCCAAGAACGAAGAGGAACATGCTGAACATCTTCGGCTTGTGCTGGAAAAGCTACGAGAGCATCAACTATATGCCAAGTTCTCCAAATGTGAATTCTGGCTACCGGAAGTAACCTATCTTGGGCATGTCATCTCTAAGGATGGTATTGCTGTCAACCCTGAACGAGTCCAGGCTATCCTTGATTGGACTCCTCCCAAGAACGTTAAGCAAGTCAGAAGTTTTCTCGGTCTCGCCAGCTATTGCCGTCGATTCGTCGAGAACTTCTCCAAGATCGCCAGGCCTCTGACTAACCTGTTGCATAAGGGCGTCAAGTTCCAATGGACAGACAAATATCAAGAAAGTTTCCAGGCACACAAAGACAAGTTGACTTCTGCCCCAGTTCTAGCTCCACCTGATACTAAGAAGGACTTCGTCATTTACTGTGACGCTTCCCGTCAAGGATTAGGCTGTGTCCTAATGCAATACCGCAAAGTGATTGCTTATGCCTCTCGGCAATTGCGCCCTCACGAAGAGAACTACCCAGTTCACGACCTCGAATTTGCTGCTGTCATTCATGCGCTGAAGCAGTGGCGACATTACCTTCTTGGTAATCGTTGTGAGATCTTCACTGACCACCAAAGTCTGAAGTATCTGTTTACTCAGCCAGACCTGAACCTCCGTCAGCAGAGATGGATGGAGCTTGTTGCAGACTTTGACTTGGGTATTTCCTATACGCCAGGCAAGGCTAATGTAATGGCTGATGCCTTGAGCCGCAAGTCTTACTGCAACCACCTCCAGGTTCACAAAGTTCAGCCCTCGCTTGTTGAAGAATTCAGGAAGCTGAACCTCCATATTGTTCCTCCGGGTGCACTCGCTCCCCCTCCTAAGGAGTTTGGCAAGGTGAACCTCCACGTTGTTACCCAGGGTTCCCTCAATACCCTAGTTGCTAAACCAGATCTCGTGGACAGCATCAAAAGGCTACAGAAGTATGACTCTGAAGCCCACAAGATTAAGCGCTACCACGCAGAAGGAAAGCCCTCATTCTTCACTATTGCTGAAGATGGCACTTTATACTTCAAGGGCCGCCTAGTGGTGCCATGTGCAGAGAAAAAACCTGGATATGACACAGGAAGTTATGAAAGAAGCTCATGATACGCCTCTATGTATCCACCCTGGTAGTACAAAGATGTACCAAGACATCCGTCAGAGATTCTGGTGGTCTAATATGAAGTAAGACATTGCTCGTTATGTTGCTGAGTGTGACGTTTGTCGTCGTATCAAAGCAGAACATCAAAGGCCTGCTGGAACTCTGCAACCTATCTCTATTCCTGAATGGAAATGGGACCATGTTGAGATGGACTTCGTCACTGGATTTCCCAAATCACAGAAAGGTAATGATGCTATTCTTGTCGTCGTTGACCGGCTTTCCAAAGTTGCACATTTCCTGGCGGTCAAAGAAACGATCACTGCTAGTCAGTTGGCAACGCTCTATATGTCCAGGATTGTTTCACTCCACGGTATTCCATTGGTTATCAGCTTAGACCGTGGCAGCTTATTCACTTCATGATTCTGGGCAAGTTTCCAAGAAGCTGTGGGAACTCATCTGTCATTCAGTACTGCATTTCATCCTCAGTCGCAAGGGCAAGTTGAACGCGTCAACCAAGTTCTCGAAGACATGCTTCGAGCTTGTGTTATTTCCTTCGGCAAGAAATGGGAGGAATCTCTCCCGTATGCTGAGTTCTCCTATAATAATAGCTATCAAGCTAGTCTGAAGATGGCCCCCTTCGAAGTGTTATATGGGCGAAAGTGCCAAACCCCTCTGAACTGGTCAGAAACGGGGGAACGTCCACTCTTCGGTCCGGATATTATCCAACATGCCGAAGAACAAGTCCGCATTATTCGTGAGAATCTCAAGGCTGATCAGTCACGTCAGAAGAGTCAGTATGACCGTCATCATAAAGACATGGTCTATCAACCTGGCGAAAAGGCTTATCTTCGAGTCACACCAATGAAGGGTGCTCACCGCTTCGGAATCAAGGGCAAACTAGCTCCTCGCTATATTGGCCCATTCACTATTCTGGAAAGGCGTGGAAAAGTGGCATACCAACTGGAGCTACTGCCGAACCTTTCTCAGGTTCACGATGTGTTCCATGTGA